>NC_091120.1:119038094-119705594 GCF_040183065.1 Periplaneta americana
GACTTACCCTCGCATGTGTATGTGTGTGTGTGTGTCTATATAAAATATATATAATAATTTAGACCAAGTTACTATAGCTAGACCACTTAGAAAATGCAGCTATAATGGAAATCTTAACTCATTTCATTCTCCCACACTCGTTGCGTGTTCCCCTCTATGCATTCCCCAGAGTCGATCACCAATCAGAATCTGTGTCTTAACCCAAGTTGGCGGTACTAGGCCGCTATTATCGTGACTCTCATTGGATTACGTTGTTTATTTCCACTTCAACCGTACACTTCTGGTCAAAATATTTGTCGTCCACACATGCTCACATTATTTCCTCCATTTTTCAGGGAATATTCATCCATGAGTTTATGATCAAACACTGTTTCTCACGAAAAGGCATGCCAATACTCTGGTTATTACTTAAACACACACCACTATTACTAGTATTAATTTCTTTATTTTATACTTCACTTCATTTTGTTGCAACTGTACTCCCTACGAACTCATCGTTTGCCATGAACAAGAATTGTGGGAGGGGAGATTAGCACATGCACATTACAACTGCATTTACAATAATATATATAATATACTTTTATTTTTAATTTTTGCTTGAAGATAACAGAGATATCGCATGACTCAAAATAAAAATAACTGAATTAGAAATGTTCTTGTTTACATCAAAATCACTGAACATACTATGTTTATAGGCCAATATACAAAAAATATAAATTTAAGCATTAAGAAATAATATCTGTATAGTTATATTCATCACCATTTTTTTTTAATAGCTAACGAGTGAAAAATAAAATGTTCACTCTGATGAAAACGATGAATATTACTGGATACATTGAAGAGACATGTTTGCCTAAGTCAAGAAGAGTCTAGAGCAATGGTCAGCATTTTATACCTTCAGTCATTCTACAGTGATTGCAGCAAACCTACCTACCTCATTCACCTCCTATGTTAAACATCAACCAGAGAAAACAGAGAAGTCACGTTCTATTTCTATGAAATGTATTACATTTGTCAACTGCTGGTGTACAGGAAATATTGTGTGTATTCTTCTTATGTTATAGAACGGAGCTTGAAAAGGCATTCTTTTGAATGTCTAGTTAGCAGCAACAGAGAAGAGTTTCCTCATACAATACAGAGACATTTAACACTTTTTTTCGTTATTATAACCGACTGCATTTGAAGTATTTCTAAATTAAAATTATGTATAATTTTACAGATTTCACAACATATTATGATGGATAATTTTACCCCAGAAATAATGATTGTGTGTGGACACTGTAGATTGGTCTCGATTCAGAGTGTCTCATGCACTATGCGTGCGACTTGGCAGGTCTGTTTTTATTTTTCCAATTTTTGCTACAAACTATACCATTTTTATTTCCTCACGGCATGTTAGTGTGCTGTGGCACACCAGTTGAAATGACGGGGTTAGGCGGAGGGAAAAGTTTGAAATATTATTGGTACTGTAATTGGAGCAATTGTTATTGTAATTTACACTGCTTTCATTGATGCTATGTCACTTTTAGTTTATATCAACTGAATGGCTTAACATAAATTTGAACTGTGTATTATATGAACCAACCATATTATAGAAATTAATAAAAATAACACAATCATGTGCTTAAGTAAAAAAAAAAGATGTTCCACATAGTGTTGGAATATTTCAACCTTTTTTTTCCAAAACTTCAAGAAGTAATTATAGCTGAAAAAATTTCGACAAAATTAATGACTGACTGAAAAATAATAAAGTATTCGATTTTCTTAATAATAACTGTATTACAAAATGAGTTATTCTCTGACACTTCCATTCAGTTTCGCAACAATTACATTATGTCTTCCTTCCAAACCCAATCGAAAACGATTTTGAGCTGAAAAAATTCCAAGTTCTGCTTCTACTGGATGAGGTAGTAAAATTGTTGGCTCTATATGGAAGATTTAAAGATCTCTTTGTTCATGCATACAAATGAATCGAGGCAATATTCTACAGCCAAGCTATTCTCAACTCTCGGTAACAGGTATCACCACAATAACAATTAATTGTGGTGACTTCTGGTGAAAAAAGTTGGAAGAAATCGATTCAAAATCTTGCTATTCAGTAATCTTCTACGTGAAACAAGATATGCTAATATATAAATTGAAAACGAGTAAAAATAAAAATTGTAATAATAGTCGACAGAAGGCAATGACTTCATTGTGAAGACGTGTTCATTATTGAAAACCAATCGACAAATATTTATTTTAATTATATTTATCATGTGTGTAACTTTCACCATTCTAGCATTCTTGTAACTAACCATTACCTGTCATAATTAGGGGGTGGATTCATATGCACTAAAAAATATCAAAATATACATGAAACATAATGCACTTAAAAACCAGGATACATGCACTGTTCTAAATTACAGTTCACTTCACACACTATCGAATTTTCTCTGACTTGTCACCACAATATAATGATATATTCTGATTTGCCATGTTGGCAAGTAGAAAACAGAAAATTGCATTAATGGCCCTATATTAATGTTGATAGGCAGGGAAATTCAAGTTTAGTGAGTACAAAGAAGTCTATCAACACTTCCTGCAATTTCCACGCCTATCATATTGCAAAGTTCTCGTGACAACTGTCAAAATCTTATGTACGTGCGAAGTGACGATAAAGCAGCTTCTTGTTTTGATTCTCTGTTCTTTTAATCTCAACTTTCATCCATCATAACGTCTCTATATTATATAGTGCACAGAGGCAGAAGTGCATTTCATTACAGAGTGCTTTGCTGATTGCAGCAGAATTATCTGCAATAATTCGCCAACAACAATTCACTGCCTGCATGTTGTCAGATTGGAATAATAAATATAACTACTGTAAAGTGTTTCAATGTCTACATTTCTTCTGTATTCCATTTTTGTTATTTTTCGTATTCTTAATCTTGGTTTAAGCACCAGATAGATAAAAAAAAAAAAAAAAAAATATGCATTTATATGCGCTAAAAGCTGAAATGTGCATTAATCCCTTAAATATGCATATAAATGCACTATAAAATTTTGACCTTTGTTTACAAATATCTTTAAATGCATTTATGTAATAGTAGCATATGAAATGCAACTAAGGAATAAAACATGCAAATATGCTAAAATCCACCTCCTATTCATAACACTGAAGTAGAAAATGAAAGTGAAATTTACATAACATTCATTAATATTATTAGAGCTGACCTGAGTCTGTAATCCAGTGGATCCGATGTGTGAGTGGCAGGATTCAGTAACTGATCAAGTGGATGTGAACGACTACTATACAGCTTCAGAAGGTGGAAGCACAGATCTCGCACTGGTTGTCCACTACTTGTCTCTGGTTCCACACCATCTTCTATATATGGTGGATCAGGGCTTTTGGCATATATATCCCGTGAATCAGATGGTTCAAATGCGTTTTCATATTGTAGAAGGGCATCAGTAACAGATGCTACTGGTGAGCACATATACCTAAACATTCAAATTTCAATTCAATACATTCCAAAAATTTCTACTTCTGAGCAATAATTATAAAATAGATCTACTATATGACTGAAATAAAAAAAAAATCCATATTGAAATTTTTGGACAAACCGTAGAGCTGAAACATTTTGTGCAGAACTCGTGTTTTTTTTTAAGAAAGAACATGAGAAGCTTTGAGCATACACATTGTATACCTTACATCTCGCATATAATATTGTTAAAAGACCTCAGTCCAGCTGAAACAAATGCTATGCAATGAAAAAATATGGAGTAAGAACTGAGAGTACCGAGTGTGTACTGACTGAGCATGCTTAAAGAAATGCACCGCCTCTGGTCTGGTTTGTGTCACCTAAGAAATAATCAGTTAACCAATCCCCATTTTCTTGATTAAATTAGCACAAAGTTTTGTAATCTCTCTGTGCTTCTTATACAACTTTTGAGGCCTTTGAATATCCATGAACTCAACCATTTTGGTAAAACAGCTTCACTCCACAAGCTTGAGTTACCTATTGAGATAGGTACCTAAGATTTTTTGAAACAAATGCTTCAGAGCAAGAAGCAAAACTCCGTTTTATTAATAAGAAATGCAAGGAAACTCTTACGCTGTTGACTCCTTGCTCAAAGGTGGAGGAAACTCTTGACGAGCAAGCTCATTTTCCTCAACTTTATTCATTGGAAAAGGAGGAAGCTCACAAAATTTGAAGCAAACTCATCTTCCACATCTTTATTAATACCACCCAGTGTCTCCACTTTCTCAAAGTCTCTACTACAGCATAAACCTCTTTTTCAACTGATGAATGAAGATGTTTTGATATAGAAAGTAATCTCGAAAAGAAGGTGATAGGTCTATTATTTTGAGACAGAGTCAGAGCCAGCCTTAGAAGTTGCAAGGCCCAATTCGAAAAATTATTTGGGGGTCCCATGTTCACAGACAAGTTCTGCAAAATCTATACTGGTACGAGTAAATATAAATTATTATGCACAAAGCTCTATTATACAATGGAAATGGATCATAATATGAATTTAGAAAGTACATGTGATTTAATGTAAAGTGTACAAGTAAACAAACAAAATAATATGTCCATCATCTTCAGATGATCTAAATATTACAAAATCGCCTGTTTTATTGACTTTGCAATAATTTAGTGAAAACATTACATGTACTTTTAATCAAGATGGAAGAACACATTTTTAGGAAATAATTTATATTTTTTCTTAATATCAATTCTAAATATCACTTATTACGGTTATAAATAAGAAAGCATATTAGTATTATTGCCTTTCTTATGAAAAAGTTATTTTTCCTGCTTTTTTTCTTTGTGGATTTCGGATTTTGTCTGATTTCATATTCAATGAGCTTTTTACCAAACTACTTAAATGTTCTTGCTACATTGATGATCTGAAATAAGTTTTTATCAGTTTAAGCTTGGAAAAACTCATTTTCCCTGATGCCACAGTCACTGGGACTGTCAGGAAATCCAAAGGAGCAATAAATATAATACATTTGGAAATGCAGTAGATCTATTGTAGCAAGCAAGAAACTGAAGAATTTTCATGGGGTTTTTAATTCTGCTGGCAGAATTGACTTCAGTGCTTCCATTTCTTCAAAAAGCATGTAACCATCTACATCAGCCACTTTATGGTATTCACTTGTTCTTCTCCCCATTCTACTTTTGCACCTTTGCACTCGCCAACTACCAGTCTCCACACAAAGTGAGCTGATTCTCACAAAATACAAGAATACACACATATAGGCCTACCTGTAATGTTGTTTGTTTTGTCTATAATGTCCCTTTTCTTGTTCCTTATTCACACTTTCCACGAAACTCACACCCACGAAATAATTTTGTTTTAACTTCAAAGAAAAAGCTGGAAGTTACAACAGCTGACAGCCATTATACATTATGGGTATAGTTTGTGCCATGTTTGAAGAGTTTTCGTCTATATTCAACACCTCTTGATATTAACAACAGAATGAGCTTAAGTTAGCGCAACCCATCACAACCTCCGATTTCATCTTCAAGGAGTGCAAGAAAGGCATACAATTAATTGACTGTGAATAGGGATAAAAAGTTGTAAAATGTTATTGTATTGAAGCACATGAAAACGTATTCATGTAGAATAAATTTTCACCGAAACGCAATTGACTTAAAGTTTAAATAATTTAAATAAAAATGATAAAATTTTAGATTTTATTTTATTTTATTCTGACTTAATATTTATTGTTGATTGTACCTTTTAATAGCTTACAAGAGTTCGAGAAGTGGTGTTATTACTTTATTTGTAAGAATTGTAGGATAGGGTAAGTTTTGAGAGGGTGACTGAGTGATGAAATTTGTCCAGCCAGCAGTACAGTGCCTCGCAGTGTAGCAGTTTGTTTTGCTCTACTGCCATTGTGTCTTTGCATTATAAAATAGAAGAAAAAGTAACTGAACTGATTAGGAAGAAATCTGTTACGAGGATTTTATGAACTCCAGAAGATCTCAACAGCTCAAGGAGAGCACAAGCAAAGAACCAGCTGAGAATGTAATTTCCAGTAAGGTAACAAAAAAAATTAGCAGATATTTGGAAAAGATATTTATTTGGTTTCACCTCGCCGAATATCTGTAATGATCAGTAGTTACTACAGAAGTAAGAAATGTTTTAAAATTTGGTGGTAGGAGGGAAAGTGAAAGGGCAAGTAAGATTCTTGAATTTAAAGTGAATGATGAGAAAATATTTGATATTGTGGCTTGTAAGTGTCCAGATTTCACTTTGTGCCATTGTGATAGGAACAACAAAGTTTCTCAAATGGAAAGATTTAACAGACCAAAGAATACATCAGAAAATTGAATTGTCTTATTGCAACACCAAGAAGAGCGAAAAAGTAAGAAGTAATTTTCGGCTGAAGATTTCAATCAGCCTTCTATCAGTGTAAACACCATGTCTGCCAACTCTTCAAATTCTTCGGAGAGAAAAAGAATCCCGATTTTCATTGAAGTATCCTTTACAGCTGCCAAGAAGACAACCGAAGGACAGATATACCTTTCAAATGAGAAAATCCCTCCCAGCATTAGAAAAAGTGAAGGATAAAGCCAATGTCACATCAAGAAAAGTTGCATCCATTGCTACTGAAGTGCTAGAGGATTTCAATATAATGAGTCAAAATAAAACGTCTAATATAATCAGGGTTGTGAAGTTCATGTTCTACAGCAGGGGTTGTCAGCAAGCAGGGGTTGTCAGCACAGAGCACACTGGGGCTAGTCTCTCTTACCCGCAGAAAACGCAGTGCACTATGGTGCACTCCGCAGCTGCTAGTGGGTATGCTCTCTATCTCTCCCTGCTGCACGAGTGCACACAGGACGGCACCGCATACACTTTGCACATTTCAGTGAGTGCTGACGACCACTGTTCTACAGAGTAGTATTGCTACTTCGTCTATATTTAACCATGTCCTCGTTCCTAGATACTTAGCTATGTTGTGGGAAGCAATGCATATTATGCCCAATCACAGAAGTCTTTAAAGAGGGCAAAACAAATTTAAGCAAAGTGTCTCTTGATAACCTCTGTACTGGCAACTTGCACATGTAATACACTCGATACATGGTTCAATAGGTGGCTGCCTCATTTAGGTACTATTAGATAAAGACTGGAAGATTTAAACTTTGTTGTTGTAAACCATGCTTACTCAATCTTAATATATGCTGTAGCTACCAAAATATAGTTGATGTCATTTTATCAAATCCAGATGCGTATGAGGCAAGGTTAAATATATACGAAATAGCAATACTACTCTATAGTGCAAGAACTTCACAACCTGGTAATAACTGACAGGTCTAAGAAACTGCAGATAGAGGATGCTAAAAATCAAAAGTTCTAATAAGTAAAGAAATGTCATATGTAGCGAAGTCTCATTCCATACACTTCGACAGGAAGAAATACCTAACACTTACGATGTCTGGAAGTCACAGTGATATGAAAATGGAAGAGTATTATTCTAGAATTGAAAAACTGGGCAATAGTCATGCATCTTTAATCTGATCAGCAACAGTCAACAATATTGCCAGTGCCATCTCCAGTGATGACACTAATATGAATGTGGCATCTAAAGGAGAAGTAATTCAAGAACTGAAACCTTCTTAGGGAGGCTTTGCAGTGGTGCATAATGTATACCTATTGCATTTCTGTGTAATTACAAATGTTATTTGTTCGTGATTGAGCGAGTGGGAGGTATGGAGGGAAGATGGTGGGATGGATCTCATTGGTAGCCACCTCGCCGTGGAGATTTCTGAGTTAGTATAGCCTGTAACACAGAATCCATACCTTAATTTTTAACCGTTTCATGCTAGAATTATTTTTCAAAATTTATTTGTTGCTGAGTGAGTGGCAGAAGCAGTTCTAGCCAAGGGCTAGTTATTTTAAAATTCTTTAATTATTACTAAATAAATTGCTCATTTACTTGATATAAAGCAAACTAATGCATTTAATGAACTTAATTTCAGATTAATTTTAAAGTTTTTTTTTACTCTATAAATCGTTATCTTAATTCCAAAACCTTGAAACTCGTTCATATGTCGATTTTCACTTTTTTGCGCGTTTTGAAAGTGTAAGTGAAAAAGGGGGAGGGGTAAGGGGAGGAGGAGAGAGAGATAGGAGGGATATATATATATATATATATATATATATATGAGACCATCATGCAACAGTGGCGAAACAGATATTCGAAGACACTAAACCAATAAAGAGCATAAGGTCAAGCCTAAGTCGAGAAAAGCAATGGATGCTGGGAACCAAGAAATCTTCTGAAGACTTCACGACTTCGAGAAGAGATATCACAGAAGATGCAACAAGATTCTTACTTACTTACTGGTTTTTAAGGAAGCCGGAGGTTCATTGCCGCCCTCACATAAGCCCGGCATTGGTCCCTATCCTGAGCAAGACCAATAACAGTCTCTATCATCAGATCCCACCTCCCTCAAATCCATTTTAATATTATCTTCCCACCTATGTCTCGGCCTCCCCGAAGGTCTTTTTCCCTTCGGCCTCTCAACTAACACTCTATATTGTAATTGGGGCTTTGCCCTGTTATAGACATAAATAAATAAATAAATAAATATGCATTTCTGGATTCGTCCATACGTGCTACATGCCCTGCCCATCTCAAACGTCTGGATTTAATGTTCCTAATTATGTCAGGTGAAGAATACAATGCGTGCAGTTCTGTGTTGTGTAACTTTCTCCATTCTCCTGTAACTTCATCCCTCTTAGTTCCAAATATTTTCCTAAGCACCTTATTCTCAAACACCCTTAACCAGTGGCGGCGGCTGGGTATTCGCACGATCGCAAGTGCACACCCTAAGAAACTTAGTTTTAAAAATACGTTGTTTGAGTGTTCATTTATCTTTCAAATTTCGAGCATGTGAACCAAGAAACAATTTGAAACGAATTTAAATCTGCCGCCGTTTACTCTTGCCTCTGCCGCATCGCGCTGTTGTCAGGCGTCAAGAGACAACTCCTGATTTTGCTACAGAACGAGGGGAAGGTGCGGCGAGGAGTGAGAAGGGAGAATTGTGTTTCTTTATACGTGGAGAGGAGATCGCCAAGAGGTATGCGAATGCGCGTACGCAGCCGACTCGGCCCAATGGCTCTCTCGCGCTCTCTCGTCTCTCCCTTTTAAACATTCGGTATGGCCAAATCAACAACTTTCTTTCTTGGCGAACGTCGTAATATTTCATCTTTATAAAATGTCTGTAATCCTTATGTTGATGGTTTAAATAAAGTATGTTTGTAATTTAGCAACTCGATGTCATGTAGTAGATGATTAAATATAAACTTTTCATTTAAATACAGGACTGTTAAAAAAAAGTTCAGAAACTTTCTGCAGACAGAAGTTTGCGATACTGTAGATCGACTCCGGTTTCTCAATCGTTTCACAAGAGTCTAGGGAGCGTAAGCAATTCTGCTCCTCGCAATGCCGAATGAGGGCGGAAAGAGACGAATGCTATACCTGATATGCTGAATGACAGCGACAGCCGTAGTAGAGGAAGCCAATTTGCTTTCCTTAACATTTTCAGGTGTGCCGGTACCATGAACTAATCATTCGTGGAATTTCAAATTTTTATTGTGATTAAATTTTCTTTGACATGCAGAACACTCATAAGCATACGACTTCTGGTTTATCTTTAAAACATGAGGATGTGCTTTTGATACATGTCTTCTAAGATTTCTATTATAGTCAAAGCCTTTATTACACTCCGAATAATTGAACTGTTTAGGCATGTTTATTCTGTTATTAAAGCAGCAAAACGCACGATAATGCGAAACAGCTAACTCTTTATCATTCATGACTATTCCAAAATTAATTAAATCCAGCACTATTATTCCCTAAAAGACATTTATCTTACTATATTCAAGAAGAATTCAGTCTAAGCAACATAAGCACGAAACATGTTACGTAACATTCCATAACATTATAATACACAAACTTGTAGTCTGCATTCACATCTATCACACGAATGTTATTTTTATGATCAATGATACTCAGTCTGAACACCACAGAATTACAACAGGCTCGAAAACACGACAATAAGAATAACACATGACGCGAAACAGACCTGCCAAACTCAAAGGACTATGTCAATTGTCCAGCATAGCGAAAATCAGTTGTCCCTTTCCTTGGTCATTCGGTATTACGCGGGGGCTGGGGGGTAAGCGGGGACGATTTTCTGTGGTCCATAAATATTTTTGTTTTCTCTACATACGTATAGAGAACAGAGCTCTTTTAATACTGACATTTTAATTGAAGAGTCCACTGCAAGAATGATGGATGTCACTTTCTTGTCGAAAATGAACTAAGACTGTCAATGCATAGCTTAAGACATATAGAATGTACATACAGAGTTATATGACATTAACACTGATAGTCATTGTCCAGTAATGGTCGGAAAATCACAGTTAAGCTTTGAGCGCTAAGCATTTCAAACTTTCAATTGCTTCTCCTGCAAAATGTATTCCAAATGGCATCCATCATTCTTGCAGTGGACTCTTCAATTGTAATTAGATTTCTTTATATTTAATTATAATACATACAATGACCGAAAATTCAGTTAGGCCTACCTCAAGATATATTTTAACATAAAAACTATATCATTACATCAGTGAGCACGTGACCGCACGGCATTCCGAGCAGTATTGCCTTTTCCTCTCTTACGGCTGTCATTATTCAGCTTACAGCTGTCGGCTGTCATTCAGCTGTTGACTGTCCAACTTACGGCTGTCGCTGTCATTCAGCATAGCAGGTGTCTTTCCGCCCTCATTCGGCATTGCGAGGAGCAGAATTGCTTACGCACCCTAGACTCTTGTGATCGTTTCAATTTAAAACAGTTCGCACTTTGCAGCCAGGAGCCAGCTTCATGCTGTGATATAAGTTGAATCTTCAGTCTTGCTTTATTGTCACTGTGTTTAGATATTGCAAAAATGAACCGCGTTCGAGACCTGAAAGTAGTGAATTTCTTTAATCTCACGATTGAAGAAAAGCTTAGAATAAAGGAGAGAGGTAGGCCTGTTCCAGATATTAAACTAATTCAAACAACGAAGTGCAAAGGAAAAGAAGTTAAAAGAAAATTCAATTGTAATGTCTACTCGACTTATGAGTGGATATGTGGTTGTGACGAAACTAATTTTCTCTATTGCTTCCCGTGTTTACTTTTTGCGCGAGGCCAGGATGTAAGCGGTACTTGGACGAAAGTTGGTTTCGGAGATATTAGTCATTTAAAACAAAAAGCCACTAAGCATGAAAATTCTAGATGTCACGTGAATGCGGAATTGGACTTAAAAATGCTCGGTAGGAGTAACATTGGACAACAATTGGACACTGCGTTCAGAAGAAATATTGAGCAGAAAAATATGCAAATTAGTAGAAATAGGTATGTGCTGGCACAAATAATAAACTGTATAAAGTTTTGTGGTGCATTTGAGTTAGCTCTAAGTGGCCACGACGAAAGGGACAGTTCCGCAAATCCGGGAATTTTTCGCGGATTAATAAACTTTACAGCTGAGTTGGATTCCGCACTTAAAGAGCACATGAAAGAAGCAACTGTGTTTAAGGGCACTTCAAAAGACATACAAAATGACTTGTTACAGTGCATGTTGGAGGTGTACCATGAGAAGGTGAAGGAAGAAATAGGAAAAGCAGACTATGTATCAGTCATAGCAGATGAAACTACGGACGTATCATCCCTAACACAAATGGTGATAGTGTTGCGTTATCTTTTATCCAATGGGAAGCCTGTGGAACGATTTTGGTCTTTTGTGAACCCGAATAATTGTAATGCAGTGTCTCTGTCAGAGTGTGTTAAAGATGTTTTGTCGCAAGTAATCCATGACAAAAACAAGCTAATTTCGCAAAGCTATGACGGAGCTAGCGTTATGAGCGGCGGAAATGCTGGTGTTCACGTTTTAATCAGGCAGGACTATCCTTACGCGCATTACGTCCACTGCTATGCTCATAAACTGAATTTAATTATGGCGCAAGCTACGAGTCAAAATACTCAAGTGAGGATCTTTTTTTGCTGATATCAATGAAATTCCAGCTTTTTTTTCCAACTCACCACAACGTGTACGAGTACTTGATGACATCGTAGGCAAGAGATTTCCTGGCATTTCAAACATAAGGTGGAACTTCAAATCAAGATTGGTCGAAACTGTATATGAGCATAGGGACTCTCTGATAAACTGTCTTGAAGAAATACAAGAACAAAGCAAGCAAATGAGTACAATTACTCAAGCAAGAGGGCTTCTTCTTCGAATCCAGCAGCCAGTCTTTCTCTTTTGGTTGAAAGTGTTTCATCTGATAATGCCTCATGTGGATATTCTGTATAACCAACTGCAGAAAAGGCAAATAGACTCTGTTCAGCGAATAAAGCAGTCACAGATTTTCAGCACAACATCCAACATGTCAGAGATAGCATCGATACGATCAACGAAAATCCACTATCAGGAAAGAAACGGAAAGTGGAAACGTCCGATACGAGGAAAGTTGCTGCGAAAGAAATATGTGACACGGTCATTACTCAAGCTGTAGATCGGTTTAAATTTACCGGGCATCTCACGGCAACTAAGCTTTTCGTTACAGAGAACTTCAACAAATACAACAAGGAGTTTCCAGAAACGTTGGTAAACGAAACCCACAAAGCCTATCCATTCATTAATGTACCTAGACTCCGAACAGAGTTAGAAATAATTTGCATGCGTCAAGACTTTAGTAACACCTCCAGTGCAAGTGTTTTATTGAAATTTATTATTGAAAACAATTTGGAGCGTACATTCAACGAAAGTGTGAAACTTTTGAAGGTTCTAGTGACAATACCCATGACTACCAGTGAAGCGGAAAGATGTTTCTCGACATTAAAACGTGTGAAAACATTTCTACGTAGCACCATGGGGGAAGACAGACTAACGGCTTTGGCAATGTTGTCCATTGAAAAGCAAGTGATTAGTGACATGTGTGACTTCAACGAGAGGGTCATCGACAGATTCGCTCAGAGAAAGGAGAGAAGAATGGATTTTCTACCCCGCCATACTATATAAAGGTACGGTAATTAGTAATTACATTTAAGCACCAAAGTTTATGTTTGTTTTAGGCCTATTACTTGTTTCCTAACTGCACACCCAATGACAAATATCACCAACCGCCACTGCCCTTAACCTATGTTCCTCTCTCAAAGTGAGAGTCCGAGTTTCACAACCATAAAGAACAACCGGTAATATAACTGTTTTATAAATTCTAACTTTAAGATTTTTTTAACAGCAGACTGGATGATAAAAGCTTCTCAACCAAATAATAACAGGCATTTCCCATGTTTATTCTGTGTTTAATTTCCTCCCGAGTATCATTTACATTTGTTACAGTTGCTCCCAGGTATTTGAATTTTTCCACCTCTTCAAAGGATAAATGTCCAATTTTTATATTCCCAATTCGTACAATATTCTCGTCACGAGACATAATCATATACTTTGTCTTTTCGGGATTTACTTCCAAACCTATCTCTTTACTTGCTTCAAGTAAAATTCCCTTATTTTCCCTAATCGTTTGTGGATTTTCTGCTAACATATTCACGTCATCCGCATAGACAAGCAACTGATGTAACCCGTTCAATTCCAAACCCTCTCTGTTATCCTGGACTTTCCTAATGGCATACTCTAGAGCAAAGTTAAAAAGTAAAGGTCATAGTGCATCTCCTTGCTTTAGCCCACAGTGAATTGGAAACACATCCTACAGAAACTGACCTATACGGACTCTGCTGTACGTTTCACTTAGACACATTTTAATTAATCGAACTAGTTTCTTGGGAATACCAAATTCAATAAGAATATCATATAAAACTTCTCTCTTAACCGAGTCATATGCCTTTTTGAAATCTATGAATAACTGATGCAATGTATCCTTATACTCCCATTTTTTCTCCATTATCTGTCGAATCCAAAATATCTGATCAATAGTTGATCTATTACGACTAAAACCACACTGATGATCCCCAATAATTTCATCTACATATGGAGTTAATCTTCTCAAAAGAATATTGGACAAAATTTTGTACGAAGTCAACAAAAGTGATATTCCTCGAAAGTTACTATAGTTAGTCTTGTCCCCCTTCTTAAAGATAGGTACGATTATGGACTCCTTCCAGTGTTCTGGTACAATTTCCTTTTCCCAAATAGCAAGTACAAGCTTATAAATTTCGTTAGATAATGTGCTTCCACCCTCTTATATTAATTCTGCTGGCATTTAATCGATACCTGGAGACTTATAATTTTTCAAATTTTCTATCACAATTTCGACTTCAGAAAGTGTGTGTTCGGGTATAAATGGCTCAGCAGTTTGTATTTCAATTTCATCCCTATCATTTCTATTTGGCCTATGTATATTTAGTAGTTGCCTAAAATAGTTTTTTCATCTGTTCAGGATTGAATGAGAGTCTGCAAGCAAGTCACTATTCTCATTCTTGATCACGTTTACCCTTGCCTGATATCCATTCTTAAATTCCTTTATGCCCTTATATAAATCTCTTATTTTTACTATTTGTTTCTACCTCATTCAGTTTTTCCTTCAAATAATCTGTCTTTTTATTCCTAAGTGTACAATTTGCTTCCTATCTTTTATTGAAATAATTATCTCTATTCGCCTCAACTGGATCCTGTAAGAATTTCAATGTTGCCTCTTTCCTTCTTTCTACTACCATGCAACAATCTTCATCAAACCATGGTTTCTTTTTCTTAATTTCATAATAACCTATGCTTTGTTCAGCTGCAATTTTGATATTATCTCTGATATTTTCCCACACGCTATTAACATCTAACTCTTCCTCAACTTCATCGGAACTTGCTAATACGGCAAACCTATTTGAAATGTCGACCTGATAATGTTGCTTAGTTTCCTTGTCCTTTAATTTCGGAATATTGAATCTTCTAATATTAACTTGTTGCTCTACTCGTTTGGCTACTGATAGTTCTCCAATTACCAAATAATGGTCAGAATTACAATCTGTCCCCCTGAAGGTTCGAATGTCTAATATAATAGTATGTCTTCTTTTATCTAACAAGATGTGATCTATCTGGTTATGTGTCAATCCATCTGGAGAAGTCCAAGTATATTTATGTATATCCTTATGGGGGAATGTTGTACTTTTGACAATTAAATTTTTTGATGTGGCAAAGTTGACTACCCTAACTCCATTATCATTACTAGTTACGTGTAGGCTCTCTTTTCCAATAGTTGGTTTAAAAATATCCTCCCGTCCTACTTTAGAATTGAAATCTCCCAATAAAATTTTCATATGATATCTAGGTAACTGATCAAAAGTCTGTTCCAATTTCTCATAGAAGCTATCCTTTATATGATCGTCCTTCTCTTCTGTAGGGGTGTGAGCATTTATAACTATGATAGTGCACCATCTAACCTTAAGTACTAAATACGATAATCTATCACTGATAAATTCGACCTCTTTTACTGCTGATTTTATTCTTTTATGGATAAAGAATCCTGTTCCTAATTGGTGATTATCGTTTCCTTCCCCATAATATAACAAGTAATCTCCTATTTGTGTTATGCCGTTCTCATCTAACCTAACCACCTGTACTCCCACAAAGTCTATTCTATATCTAGCTAGTTCTTTTGCTACTAATGTTACCTCTCTTGTTCTATATAAACTTGTAACATTCCAAGTACCAAATCTCAAAATCTTATTCCTTTGCTGCAACAAGATTCTACAAGCAATTATATTCAAACAGCACACCATTATACTTACACCACAAGATATATATGAACCCGTCAACACGGCCCCTACTATTCTCCAAAGTGAGGTTAGAAGTGCGATAGAAGAACTAAAGAATAGAAAAACCCCATGAGAGGACAGAATTCGGAACAAATATATGAAATACGGATCAACACTTCTAACATATCCAATCACCATGCTAATCAATAAAATACTACAAGAGGAAACCATACCATACCAATGGGAAACAAATATAATCATTCTATTACATAAGAAGGGCTCAAAATACGACTTAAGCAACTATAAGCCCATTAGCTTAATGCCCAACCTGTATAAATTATTTTCAAAGGTAATAATAAAAAGACTGACAGACTCTGGATGAGAATCAGCCCAACGAACATACAGGCTTCTGATCAGGATTTAGCACAGCAGATCATCTCCAACCGTCAACCAGCTCAGAGAAATAAGAGTTCCAGCTACAACTCCACATAGCATTTATCGACTAAGCAAGGCATTCGACTTGGTCAAATACACAAGCATACTGCAAGCACTGCACAATAAAGGTATTTAAACAAAATACATCAGAATCCTAAACAAACTGTACACACGGAGCAAAGCCAAAGTGAAGACAGAAAGAGAAGAACAGACTTTCAATCTAGGGAGGGGAGTTAGACAAGGAAACCCAATCTCTCGCAAACTTTTCAGAGCTTACTAGAAGATGTCTTCAGGAAACTCAAATGGGACAACAAATATGGCATGAAAATAAATGGCAGAAAACTAACCAATTTAAGATTCACCGACAATGTAGTACTATTTGCCAGATTGCCCAATGAACTACAACAGATGCTCCAGAAACTAAATGAGCTCAGCAACTCTGTCAACCTCTCGATGAACCACAGTAAGACAAAAATAATGACAAATGGGACACCAAGTCCAATAGCAATAATGGAGACAGAGATACAGTACATATATTTATTTAGGACAGATAGTTTCAGTCATCCAAAGAATGGAAAAAGAAATAAAAAGGAAAATAGGCGAATCTTGGAAGGCTTTCTGGTCACTCAAATTCTTACTTCTTGATAAGTTTTTAAATCGGAAATTGAGACTAGAGACTCTCAACACCTACGACTTCCCTGTTCTGTCATACAGTTGCCAAACTTGGGCCCTCACGGACAGTCAGAGGAAAAACATCGAAATATGCCAAAGGAAAATGGAAAGAAATATCTTAGGTATAACACTGAGAGATAGGGTCTCAAATATGAGGCTGCAGGAAATCACAGCTTCAAAAAACGTCGCGCAACAAGCTTCAGTGATAAAATGGAAGTGGGTAGTCACCTGGCAAGGCAGATACAAGGAAAATGGGCGCAGAAAACTACAATGTGGGACCCCTATGCAGGTAAGAGAAAACAGGGTAGACCAAGAAGCAGATGGGCGGACATTTGCTGGTCCAAATCATGACAGGAACTATGGCGTCAGCTACTGAATAATCTCAAAAAGACTAAGAAACTTTGATAAACTGGATTTGTAAAACTTAATGCAAGACTTAAAATGTGATTGTAAATCATCTGCTCATGTGGAGTAGCTCACCGTGTGAGCCACATACACGAGCTTTCTCCTCTCGCAGGAGGCCCTAGCCCTACATGGGACACAGTGGCTTATTCATTCATTCAATAGATTAGTAAAAAGATGAGCCGGTTCTAATTTAGCTGTTACAACACAACATATGTTTAGAGGGGCTTTTTTCTCCTCCAAATTGAACTTTCTTTCGTTTGTGTTGTTTGTTTTGTTTTTTTTTTTCTTATTATGTATTTTATGTATGTATCTATGTAAGCCACCTGTAATTGGAAGCCTGCTTCTGTTGGTGGTGGATTTAAATAAATAAATAAACACTAAATGCCGCTTCAAAATGTCACAACCTACAATATCTGAACAGAGATTCGGCAGAATACTGACTGTGAGGTCATAACCTTGGATATGAAGATTGATTTTGCATTGGCCTTTCACTGAAGAATGAAGAGATGTAGAGCCCATGAACACTTCCTCTCTTTCAGATGGGATGACAGGGATTTAAGTCTGTGAATTGCATGCTCGTTAATGAAACTAGCTGAACTTTCTGTATCGATCAAGCCATACACCTTCGAACCATTTATGGATAAGTTACAACAATGACAATGAGTAGTGAAGCAATACAGTTAGAAAATTGAGTTGTAGATCGTGAACCTCTAAATGTTCTAGGTCTAAACTTTTGCCTGTATACTTTCTGATAACGTCCCTTGATATTACATGGTCTACAAATCGCCTCTCTTGCAGAATATATAGCTCTGTTATGCTTCGGTAGGCCACAGAAGTAACATTCTGGGTTGATAGCAGCAACCGCTGCTTCAGATGTAGGTTTAGTTTCCAACATCATTTTAGACGTATCTGGAACTGCAGGTTCACTGTTGATGACAACATTCTTTGACACTGACATTAAGTACTGCTGAGATTGAAGTTGAGCAAGTTCAATGGTCCTGGCTGGACTGCTTCTTTTCCATGGATATAATGCGGTTTTCCATTAACCTCTGACAAATATGAGCTGACTGAAGACTGTCTATGAAAACATCTCGAATACATTCAACCTGTTAACTTCAGTAGTAACAACCTTGAAGTTACAATCTTTAGAGCGCTTTCAGAATAAGAAGGCATATAAGGCGGAGCTAGTTCAGGCCAGTCTATCTCGACTACCCAATAACAGTGAAGCGGTGTTGCCTAGTTAAATTGTCGCGAAGTCTCACTGAAGCGTTGCGTATTAGTTTCTTTCTTGCGTGCACAATATTTATGGCTGGGAATGAATTTTAAGCTGTGCCATTCGATAGAGCTACGAATTCTGAATTCAACAGTACAAGAATGGCAATTATATGTCAACTGGTTCGCATGTTATCGCTTTAAGACTAAACAGATATATCCAACCTACAATATACAGAATATTTTGCTGTGAAGTCCCTCTCAGTAAACGAAGATAGATTATGTTTATTTTCAAATTCAGACGTGGATTGTTTTCTCTTTTGTAGCGTGTCACTTACCGTAACAATGTCTCTTGAAGGTATTGCAAATGGCTCTGGTGTTTCATCTGTTATATGCAAAAGGCTAGTTCTACACTCACAGGCAAGGAGTATTGTATTTTCTGCATATACTTTTTCTAAAGGACTAGCTTATGATGCAATGCATGTCAGTTTTTCACAAACAAAGAATCTGACTGCAGAGAAGTGTGGTATAGAAGTACATACTGTATGTTATCTCATATTCTCGGACAGGGCAAAGAGACAATTCAAATACGTGGTATACCAGTATTTACCTCTCCTGGAAAATAACGCAAAAAAAAAAAAAAAGTGTTAATTATTTGGACGATTTTCAGTACCGTGTATTACTTCATCGTATGATATTTTAAATAGACTACAGTAGTAGTATGTGTTAGCAGTGCCATTATACAACGTGGAGAGCAAGAAGAAAGCTGAGAATAACCACAGATACGATTTTCACTTTTCATTGGAATATTATACGTGGTATAAGACGAAATAATGCTTAAATGTATGAGATATTTGGTTGATATTGTAAACATAAACACTTTTGCCTCTTTTTCGATGAGTTATACAAAGAGTATTAACAACATTCTTCCTTAAGAGCATTAAAAAACTTTATAAGATAAGCAATTTAATTACATTTCAGTTTTAAAATAAATACAAGCATGCTAGAAATAAGAGATTTTACAGTTCTAAAACTCAATTTCTATTTTAAAACCTCGCGTTATATATATTACATTGCATTTTATAAGTTTTTCTAATATACAAATTTAGCTTCAATATATTAACGATATTATTAGGTTACGGTTTTCATACTCACTTCTATATAACTACCTTCACTCATAGGTTATGCCACAGGCCAGAGTGATAGAACATAGAACCCTGGACCTCTAGGTAGGTATAAGCTTTAGTTTTACAGAGAAAAATAAAATAATCTACAGTTTCAGTACGAATACTGAATTATGTATGAACACATAATTATTATGCTTACGCTGCATTATAGCCAGATTCGTAACCAGAATATAGAACCCTGAACTCTAGGTAAGGTATAAGCTGGAGAATTAAATTATATAGGCTTCATTTAGCAGAGGAAAAATAAATTACAATATCAATACTAAATTACGTTTCTACAGATATGTTTACGTTTTATTATTGCTAGATTCGTAGGCTGCCTCTACAAACAAACTGTATCTCATCTTTCCTCTGGAGAAATAATAATAAGTTGTGCACTGCCGTACAAGGAAGTCTGAACATTTGGGTAAGTTTTCTCGCCCTCAATTTTTTTCAGGAAAGAATTTCTACATGTCAGATAGTGCAATACAATATCCAGCATTCCTTTTTTAAATTAAGACATTCTTTGTCTGACATTAGCAAAGTAAATTTCTACATATCTGTCACTTTATCACTCCGAGATCTACTGATCTGTGAAGAGAATAATAATAAAAAATTGGGATGAAAATTACTTCAGTAAGAGTAATTATATTTAAATATTACACACAATGAAGGAACAAGTCTCGACCCGTCCGCTCGGTGCACCTAGGAGCGACTGATACTGATATTTTCTGTCCTTATCTGTTGTCTCTGTCTTCCACATTTCGTGCATCGTGCATCATGTGACAACGTCGTAATGTTGCTAGCACTCGACTGGCGTAGACCATATGCCTTCTTATTCTGAAACTGCTATAGTCAGATGTTTAAGTGATGTCAAGTGTTTCTCCAGGTTCTTGACATCTACTTTTGAGTTTATTTCATGCAAAAACTTCATTTACAGGTTTTGTATAAATATTCTTAAAAATATCTATGGGCTTATCATAAGTAATACATGCACTTAAGTATACATAAACGAAAGAAAAAATAAAATTGGTAACTACCTTCAGCTTGTTGGTTTTCTCTTTTTGCTGAAGAAATGAAGTTTTCGAAAGTCGTAAACCAATTAATCCATTCTTTAGAAGCACTTATTTCATAAGGACTAAGATTGAATTTTTCAGGAAGTAGAGTGCGTTCCATAATAAATATTTAGTTTAATAAATTGTGATAGTAAGAGAATGATTAGCCTGATTTCTAGGTTTTATTAAACTAAACAGAATTGTATTCTCATACACATTTAAGTTTACCACAACTATAAAACAAAATAATATAACATTGACAAAGAGGTTGTAATTACAAAGAAATTACAAAGATTTTACTCTACTACAGATAGAATATGATGTAAGATGAAAGTTTGGCATTATAAGAACACCATGTCATTGTTTCAAGAATTGAAAAAACCTCTTGATTATGTTATTACAGGAGAAAAATTCTCTCTGGTACCGAGGATCAAACCTGGGTTCTTGGTTCTACATACAACCCACAGCACCAGATCGAATCCTTCTCCTCTAGTGTTTTTCCCTTTGTAGCCTTACTCCATGTTAGACGTATATGTTGATATATATCAAGTCAACTGCCATTATACAAGGAGCACACTCAATTGAGTGACTTGGTGGCCGGGATTCCACAATATATGTACTGTTGGGCGAAAAATCTACGTAAAGATTAATTTTTGGTCTATACCTGTTATGGTAACAATTGTTATTAGTGGAGAAAAATTCTCCTCTAACAACAATTGTAGGACCAAAAATTAATCTTTACGTAGACTCTTGATTATGGCAATATTCTTTTACATAAATATGAAATTAAATATATTACTCAATTACCATAAATGTAGAGCAAAAGCTCTTTTCCAGTCGAAGCCTTCACAGACATTAATGGTGCCTTCTGTACCACTAAGCAAGGGGATGCCAGCTGTCAGCATTAATAACTTAATCCTGTCTCTGTTGATATATTTATCTGCTTGGACATCTTGCCAGTTGGCCAACTGACGCTGCACCAATTGTTTCGTTGCTGGACCACCACACAGCTGGGCCAACATTAATGATGTATAATGATCACCTGTAAAAGATGGATATTTGAAAAAGACATTAAAATTAATTATCTCAGCATGAGAGTAAGTTACGTGTAGTACAATATACAATTTTGTGGATTATGGCTACCCTTCTCCTCCTCCCCTCCCCACTGCTACAATGCACTTCTTCCAAGTGTTGGTACAATTGTTGGGAACAGTTCTAAAATCAGCTTACTGTGGTGAATAGAATTTATGAAACAAATGACTGTATCTTCCATAAAACACTTGTACCATTTACATACTGCAGTGCGGCCAATACCTTCTTCATCACATACTTGTTGGAGCATTTTCGAAGTTATAGTTAAGTTTTAACAAACATTTTATATTTGTACACTGTTCAAAATGCTGACAATGATGAATCTCACCACTACTATTATAACACATTTTATGTAAGTTAAAATTAACAGTCCGGCTGTTAATATTAATAGACTTGAATGTAATATGGAGTTCCTGTGGATAGGTTACAAGCCTGTCGCACAGTAGTCCAGTGGTAGGGCTGCTACCTTAATAGCCTTCTGGACAGGCATGTCTAGTCTCCCCGTTTTATATGCTGGGAGACTTCATACGTTTTGTAGGTTGATGTTTAGTTTCGAAACATCAACCTACAAAACGTATCAAGTCACCCCCAAGTGTATTAAGTCACCCCGTTTTACGGTACTATCCTCTTAGAAAGGCCTAAAGTTTCTTTTTATGTCCACTGTATTACATTACCTGCAGGAATAAAGGGACTCCCATATATACGGACAAATTTCTTCTCCTACGCATAGAACTGACGAGTCCTTCACACCAATTCTGACATCTGACTATTTACACAAAGGACTGTCACTACGTGAGTTAACAGTTTTTTTTTGCAACATTTCACAGCAGCGCTACAAATTTATTTGTAACTTTATAACACTAACACATAAATTAAGCAAGTGATAGTAAAACACCATTTAAGATAACATGCAGCAAACTGGCAACACAGCAGCGCTCTGCATAGCATCTGATAGAAAATACTACGTTTTGATTAGTTCAGAAGACTACCATACAGAGTTCAACTTTTACATAGGAAGGGTTGCCAATGCAAATAACAACTGTCGAGTTCAATGTTACAATGGCCTCGGTATACATACTAATGTTTATCTTCAATGAATGAACTTCGAAGTTTCGTTCAAATGCCAACAATAAATGAAATTAAAGGTTAGAAAAGAAGTGTTTCTTTGACTAAATTCACGAAGCACCAAAAGTTGAAAAGAGAGTAGTGTAAGTGTTACTGATATATTCTTTGGTCTTACTTGTACTGTGTTCAGAGCATATAAGCTACTCACTTATTTAAACATAGTTTTTAATATTTTCGAACTATTTGATCGAAGATCATCCCACTCCCGGACAACAGACAATGATTTAATTCTGAAACATAACCCAACCTCAGTAAGAATATCAGATACTACATTAGGTTATATTACTTTTGAAAAACGCTCGAGAATCAATTTAAAAATTACACACTTTAGTAATGTCATACTTTCACATACACAGAGAATGTGATCCTTCATACATTATTCCTGTAAAGCACAGTTACTTTACCACTATCCTGAGTCCTCTGGCAAGCATCCAGTATTTTTCTTCCAGACAGAAGAGAAAGAACTGCCGGTATATGATCCTCTTTGTCGTGTATCTTTGATGGATCATCCAAAATAGATGCAGTTTCTTGCCTCACTTTCATTTGAACTACATCCTCTAGCCATTCACTCACAGCCTTCCTTCGTAACATGATAGTTAAATGACTGCTACTGTCTGCGTCTATAACATAACATACACACACTCTGAAGAAGAAAATGAGAAAAATTAAAATTCCGTTCATAAATTCAACAAATCATGTCCAAAATACAAACAAATTTATTACAAATTGAATATTATTAGCTTTCGACCTTCTCTGCAACAGAATTTGTATTCTTGTTATGATAAATTTAAGTAAAAGAACTGAAATTCTTAAAATTCTCTTCAGAAATTGCACCTCTTAATTAAACAACTGTATTAAAATCTTGTCTCAGTTTAAATGTATGAAAAATACCACCCCTTTCCTTCTTTTTATTAATTACTTTCCTTCATATTGAATATAATGTTTTTTGAGAAATATTGCAGGACTTATAATTTAGCCAGATAATGAAGTCAGATACCTCTAGAGAATCTTAAAATTAATTATAAATTAAGACTTAACAAGAAAACTAATACCAGAAGATAGAGGAAAAGACGATTTGATCAATCATAACTCTCGAAGCTTTGTACGACTGTAGAAGGTGTAAAAGACCTTAATAGATAGGCCTATATGAGCCGTTGAGAGCAGAAGTGGTGTAAGTCAAAAATGGGTAATGAGGGTTAAAGTAAACATTCTGTAAAATAAAGTGCAAAGTAGCAATTAATATTGAATTTATTTAAACTATTAGTAGTCAGTGGATAGCACGAAGAACATATTAATTGCTACTTTGTGCTGTATTTTACAGAATTTTTACTTTAAACCTCATTACCCAATTTTGACTTACACCACTTCTGCTCTCAACGGCTCATATATATTGCATATCACAGATCTTTACATATTTTCTATTTTCCAAGTTAAATTCTTTGAATGCAAATATCACGCTGTAAGTGAATACTTAAAGAGAAAGAGGGGGAGAGGAAAGGATGGAAGGAGAGAGGGAGAGAGGGTATCTGTGTTCTCCCCATCATTCCCCCCCCCCCCCAAATTTTCGAAAGTGCAAGATTCATATGCTGTATAACAAAAGCTTTAATATCATTAATACTAGCTATGAAAGTTTAATTCATATCGCTTAATAAAGAATGTTTTATTAACAACTGATTCTGCCATGACTGGATATCAATCATTATTTTGCTACCAAAAAGCAGGCAAACAGGCAATTAGGTACCAGAAAGAAAATGCATCATCAAAGGCTGGGTCCAATTATCAATGGAACACTATATTATTTAACATTATAAATATGAACAAAGTTGAGTCACATACCAAGATCTGGAAGGCTGCCCCACAATGCCACACAAAGATTCCACACATGACTACTATAAGCAAACAACAAGTCAGTCTGTTCCAAATTATTGAGTTGCTCAGCCAAGGCACAGTGGGCATGGAGAGCATCTACTCCAGTTTGTGGAACAAGTAATGGACAGCTATCTCCTGATCTCACTTCACAATGTTGCAGTTGAATACGTAAATGGCCTTCTACAGTTTCCTGTGGTAGACAAAGAACAGTCACTTCAACCAAACCTGGACTAGAGCATAAAACATTTAAAAAATATTATAGAGAAACTTACACCATAAACGAAATGTAATTACAAATAGTTACATAAACTTATTTTACTTCTTTACATTCAATGTGATGGAAATATTATGATAGGCAAGTCACAGTGTCCTTAACAATGCATTCAGAATAGAATCAATATCAGAAAGTGTGATTATTGGAATACCGTGTTGATTTACAACTAAAATTTCCAGTTTTATTTATGCAACAAAGGAGTTTACAGCCTAATACTTTGATGTAATTTTCTTATTTATTGCGTCTCTTTCTCACTCCACTTTATATAACTGAATTACGTTCAATGAATTTTTTAAGCAATACCATACCTATCACAAGCAAATGGACAATTTTCAGCCAAGCTCTTATTTCCATCTACAGGTCCACTAAGACGATTTTCCCGTCCTATATTTCACACTGTCATTAGAATTAAATAGTTAAGAATCTGTCTAAATACAGAGCATATATAAAAAGGGCAAAGAATATATTTGTACCCTGTGATGTATAGATGACGCTTTTGCAAGCTCTTAAAAGTTATCTTCTAATATGATGGTATTAAATGTTAAAACAAAATGCATGACAATTTCCAAGATACAATTTTGATGTGAACTAGAAATTTTTAACACAATTATCTAACAGGTGGCGACTTTAAACTATGCTGGTATCGAAATACCCTGTACATATAATTTACCAGAAGCAAGAAATGAGTTATGAAGACAATGCATAGGATGTTTAATGGCTTGATAAAGTATAATATATTCATATTATATGAAGGTAATTAAGTTATATCAACATTGATCTGCAGGATTAAAATCAGGCATAAACTGAAAAGGGGGAAAAAATTATTTGAATATCTGAAATAAAAATATAACGAAAAATGAATGGTAAAGTCCTAGACAGAGTAAATAACACGTTCCATTGGTGCCTTCTAAACACCTATCTAATTACACAGCTAATAAAACTGCTTTTTTATGTAACCTTCATATGAACTGGGCACAAGTACTGTAAGATATATCCTTCTCTTCACAAAATCACAAGACTCCTCTCATTTTAACAATTATGTCAAAATGATCAATTGGCGATATAGCCACAGCACATGACAAGATCACAGGGCAGGTCTTGCTGCCGTACCCATTGGTGATATAGCCATAGCACATGATAAGATCACAGGATAGGTCTTGCCACCATACATGATAAGATCACAGGAGAAGTCTTGCCTCTATACCCATTGGTGATAAAGCCACAGCACATGATAAGATCACAGAAGAGGTCTTGCCTCTATACCCATTGGTGATATAGCCACAGCACATGATAAGATCACAGGACAGGTCTTGTCTCCTCTACTGTCAGTTAGCCTCAGTGATCATTTTGGCATAATTGTTAAAATGATAGGAGTCTTGTGAATTTGTGAAGAGAAGGATATATCTTACAGTAGTTGTGCCCAGTTCATTTGAAGGTTACATAAAAAAAGCAGTTTCATTAGCTGTGTGAAATGTGTAACTAGATAGGTGTTTAGATGACACCAATGGACTGTGTTATTTACTCTGTCTAGGACTTTACCATTCATTTTTCGTTATATGGAGATACTCAGAAAATCAAAGAAGTTTTATTTGCGATGAAGAATGACATCTGACTGTAAAGAATTAATTTATTTAAACTAGAGAATAAATAAGAACCTTTGTCTTCTAAACTTACTATAATCTGACAGCTTTGCGTAATGTTAGTAAAGAGAGATGCGATGCTGCCACAATGATCGCTAATGTAAGAGCTGACTTAACTTACATGGAGTTTACTATTCTGTACCGTTAATTCAGATGGTAAGCAGTATGTAACTCCATTCTTTGTTACCGTAAAATGGGGTGACTTGTTACACTTGGGTAGACTTGATATGTTTCGTAAGTTCATGTTTTGGAACCGAAACATCAACCTACAAAATGTAGGTTGTGCCTGATTTTAATCCTGCAGATCAATGTGGATATAACTTAATTACCTTCACATAATATGAATATATTACACCATATCAAGCCATTAAACATCTTATGAATTGCCATCACAACTCATTTCTTGCTTCTGGTAAATTATATGTACAGGATATTTCGATACCAGCATAGATTAATGTCGTCACCCGTTAGATAATTGTATTAACAATATATATCTGTGTGTGTGTGTGGGGGGGGGGGGGGCGAGCACGTATGTAGGCCAACATTCCCTCCTCAAACACTCTAAACTTCCTCCTGATTGGGAACCACTGGTTTAGAATATAAGAGTGTGCTTGGGATTTTAAATTACATTTTTAATGTGCCACTTCTTGAAAAAGGTTAAAAAAACGCTGCTCTATGTGCTGCAAACAAGAAGTCAAAAGTTCAGCAATAGCTACAAGTGAATGATGTAACCTTCGAGGAAGATGCCACAAAAATAGAATTGTTAGAAATACTAGAGCTGAAATATATAGCTCTACAAAGTCATTCAATGTTGAGATTGCCACCATACCACTGCGACCTTAACCTCATTGTGTTACGTGTGGGGACTGATGAAACAAAAAATTGCAAGCAGAAATATAAAAGATAGCCTCAGCATGACAAAAAGAAAAAATCACAGAATATGCTAATTTTTCATTAACAAGTGACGTATTATGAAAACAGAATGTAAGCATTTCACAAATTGGAGGTGGAATACAGAGGGAATGATGGATTAATAGAAGGAGTAGCTAGTAGTTAAATTAGTGATACATTTTAGCGAGGCAGCAGCAGTGACTATAGTGACTTCGATTCAGATATATTTGGGATATGTCATCTCTAATTTCATGCATTGTAAAACTCTTGCTATTCTATAAACATGTGAATTATTTTCGTCTGGTGTATTGTACTGTAGAACTCTTGTACGCTATGAGTATATTATCTTACATAATATGCAAATAAAATCTTAGCCATGAGAAAGGAGGATAGTACCGTACATGACTATGTGCTTGTTCATTTATTCGACATTAATACTTCCAAATCACATTCCCTTGAAGGAAAATAAAATGTGATCGAGAATGATAACATTTTCTGTAGAAAATGAAACAGATTCTGTTTATATAATTTCAATTTTACCAACAAATATCTGCTACTATGCTATAATTACCCTGAAATAAACATAGAAATTAATGAGTATTGTTACATAAATCACAAATAAGTGCTAATTAATCAAATATTATTAACAGATTACGCAATATTAAAAAAAAATTAAGTTTTTAAATTATGGTTTATTTAATGACGCTCACAACTTCCGAGGTTATATCAGCATCACCGGTGTGCCGGAATTTTGTCTCAGAATTCTTTCACATGCCAGTAAATCTATTGACATGAGTCTGTCGCATTTAAACACACTTAAATGCTATCGACCTGAGCCGGGATCGAACCCGCAAACTCGAACACAGAAGACCAGCACAATACCGACTACGCTACCCAGGCCGACTGCAATATTCAACAAGCATGACACAGCAACATGTGGAAATTTGGAAACATACTTAGTCCCATCAGATTCGTGCAATCTGCTGTTTGAGGGAGTAAGTTAAGATGAGCAAGGTGGTATGGAGTCAAGTGAATGAGTGGAAAGTGTTAATGTTGCCAGTAATGATCACAGTGCCATAGCAGCACAGGTCGGCTGGCTGGACACAATCTATCGCAAAAAAAGATCAACTTTCAAGTGCTGAAGGGAATAAGAGGTAGGCAAAAAAATTCCTATACTACTGAAGGGGAAGCTGGGTGTCGTTATATGAGTCTCTGATCTAAATTGAAATAATTGGCCTTAAACCTATTGCAGTTGGATAAGGTCATCCTATTTTCCACTTCCCTAATCACTGTATTGTTTTTTACAAAATATACACACAGCAGATTGCTACTATTGCTCTTACCTGTACTAAATTACAAAATCTATCATGCTCAACAAATTAACTTATCACTCACTTTAGAAACCATGATTATTCATCACTACAAACTACTAAGCTTTTTGTTGAAATAAAAATTATTTAACAATGAGGCAATAAAAATATGTATGCGAAGATCAACTACTGTTAAAGTCTTTGTCAATTGAACATGGTCGAGAAAGTGATGTGGAGAAGGTATCAGATTTCAAGAAATGTGAAGTATGTATTTAAGAATTTTACATGTCTCTTCAGGACACATTTTAACTTGTGGAACATTATTAAAAATGCTTCATTTAAAGGCCTTAAACTAAACTCGTAACTCTTTTAAAATATAAAGTAGCCCCAGAAAATAATGCTTTAAAAGACATGTCTTGAGTGAAACGAACTGTCTTCTTAACCAGTGGTTTTCATTCTTTCTTCACTCATGGATAAGAAAAAGAAAGGGGGAAAAAACTTCATGTCATTTCTTCTCACAGTCAATGTATCAATATTTTATAATGTCTAAACCACTGAACTCATAATCCTATGGGCCCGGGTTCATTCCCTGGCATACCCCTATCTATGACTTGTGTTAGATAAGCCCATATTCTAGGTAACACATGGGTTTTATTCCATTCCCGCCCATTTTCCCGAAACCTCATTCCTGAATATAGTTTCCTGAAAATCGTTTTCCTGAAAGCCTGTTTCTCGAATCTATGTTCCTGAAGCCACATACTCGAATTTCATTTCATATTCACTTTCCCAAATATATCTAAAAAATCCCGAAAAAACGAAATTACGTTCTTCGACAATGAAATTTTTCTAAATTCTAAATTCAACATAATGTCAGCTCGGTGGTTATGTTTATTTAAAGAGTAGGAATGGTGCAGGAGATAAAATTCACCAGGATTTTAATCTAATAAAGTACATTCCAAACAATGGTGTGCACGAACAATAATGTTTGGACCTCTTCATAATGCCCATGGCTTGTCAGTATATCTTTTCATAAATAATCTTCCTCGTATGTAATTGTGAAAACTTTGTAACTAATTCAACAGTTCATAGCATAAATACACGTCAAAATAATGACTTTCATACTCCATCGGCAAGTCTATCGTGGTATCAAAAAGGAGTGCATTATAAGGCAGTAAAAATTTTTAATAGTCTCCCTATCGATATAAAAAATGAAACTCAAAACATAAGATTATTTAGGGCCAAATTAAAGAAGTATCTAATTTCTCACGCCTTCTACTCTGTAGGTGAATTCATGACATTCAATAACACTTCATGAAATTGATACTAAAACTATGTGTTGTACTAGTAGACTATATATTTCATCTAGACTGTGACTATAAATTAAGACTTTATAACAGTATTAAGTTCTTTGACTTGTTCCATATTCTAGCTGTAAAGCAATGTATGAATACCATGGAATGTTAATAAATACAATACAATACAATAATGTGACAGTGTTCAAAGGCCTACTGAATCCCACCATACGTATATATATGTGCCTAATTTAGAGAAAGTTCTGGTGGAGCTTGTGACTCTGCAATATTAAAACTTGAACCCAAATGCTTCTTGCACTAGCATTTGCGCCCATTTACTCCCTATATTTCATTATTTCGATGTTACATACATCTCTGGCATACGAGCTCGTGGCAGAAGGTAGGCTGCACCCACACAATACGAAGTGCAATTGTGGAAGCATAATATTATGATGTTACTATAAACAACGAACATTGTACAAACACTATTTGTCGGAAGGTTATCACAATCACTTGCAAGCAGTGTTCGGAAACACCATCCAAGTTTTTACACCACACTGACTCAACTTCAAAAGCAAGAGAGACACACCCAGACCATGATTTGAATGGATAGATGCATCCGGGCACAGCTGAAGAGGAATTGGTTACATCTTCAAAGATGAATTAGACTAGGGCCTACCCAACCTACAATGCCAACAATAGACGTCGTGACTATCTTGAGGACACTTTGTTATAATTTCACTTTATAAAATCTGTATACAGCATAGGCCTACTCACTGCTTCCAGATTGAAACTGTCTATCTTGCAATACATTTCTGCTTATAATTTAATTTGCATATTACTTTCAGTATCATTGGGAAAATTGCCCTTCGGGAAAATATAAATAAAAAATATCAGGAAAATGTCAAGTGGAAATTCGCATTCACGAAATCTCATTTCAGGAAAACAATTTTCTGGGAAACTGGATGTTCAGGAATGTGGATTCGGGAAAATGCACGGGAACTGTTTTCTCCAGCAGCTTCGGTTCTCTTATGGCACCTCAATAAACCTCCATCATCTCATCTCATTGTGGATATAGAATAGATCAGTCTCTTATGGCACACCCTAGGTAACAATTCTGACGGTAAATTGGTCTTCATATTGGTGAATGATGAACAGTCAAGTACACACCATAAGAGAAAAAAAGTTCTAAACATCTGTGTTGTCCATTCAAGAGATGAAATGAACAAAACAAATCCAATAGTTCAAAAAGGAAAGACTAAGGAAATTCTTTTATTATCTTTAAACTAGTGACGAGTTTTAAAAATGTAAACTGTTCCAATAGGACAACTGCATCAGCTTCATTATGTGTTTTTTGTGATTACAATCTACAACACGTTTTATTCATTATATCATACACAGGAATGTACTTTTTTATATATCTTGATTACACAACTTTTAACACTGTATCACTTCGGAATATGTATGATAAGAACTTTCTTGTGTTAAATTTTAATGTACCTTGTTAACATGTTGCGACCTATTTTGGGTCATCTTCAGAACTGGTCATTGTTGGTCTTGGCGCCTCTTGTTTCCTGTGAGGGTGCGTTCATAGTGTAGCGTCAAAGAGTATATGTGTTTTGAAATTGAGTTGTGTTTTCGTGTGTCTGTATATTTCATATTGTTCTAGTGTGTTGAGTTTCTGGCTTTTTGGTTGGATGTGCAGTATTTCCATGTCTGTGTTGATGTCTCTGTAGGTATGGTTGGCATTTGTGATGTGTTCTGCATATGTGGAAGTATTTTGTAATTTTGTTATGGCTGTGATGTGTTCTTTGTAACGCATTTGAAATGATCTGCCTGTCTGTCCTATGTAGAAGTTGTTGTAGGTGTTACAACCACACAGGCATATACAAACTCAAATGTAACAAAGTTACAAAACACCTCCACATATGCAGAACACATCACAAATGCCAACCACATCTACAGAGACATCAACACAGACATGGAAATACTGCACATCCAACCAAAAAGCCAGAAACTCAACACACTAGAACAATATGAAATATACAGACACACGAAAACACACCCCAACGATATTCTCAACACACAACTCAATTTCAAAACACATACACTCTTTGACACTCACAGGAAACAAGAGGCGCCAAGACCAACAACGACCAGTTCTGAAGATGACCTAAAATAGGTCGAAACATGTTAACAAGGTACGTTAAAATTTAACACAAGAAAGTTCTTATCATACATATTCCAAAATGTATTTTTTTTTTTTTTTTGTAATATTGTCATTTACGAGAAAATATTAGAACTACAACTTAATATAACACCCAACTATAGCTTTTCAAATTCCTTGTCAATTCTTTCATTAAAAATATAAACAATTATTTTGGCACGAAATTACTCTTTACACTACTATTACAAAAAAACAGTAGTTTTTGACATGAAACTTTCTTGTCTGTGAACAATGTTGTTTTATAAATAGATTTGTTCATATTCTCTATGACTAAGTATGGAAAGTATGCATGATAGACATAATCATTCTTATATAAAAAAGTAATGGATCATTTGGAAAAAAAGCAGCCAATTTACCCTACAAGAACTTTAACAACTTCATTCTTGATTTTTTACATAAAAGTATAGATTCTGTCAGAGAAATTAAAGTAGAATGTAGATTATCGAACTAATTGGAACCAATAACCAATATTAGTCACATTATTCAAATGGTTTGAGAGATAAAACAAACATAAAACCATTCATTACATAAACAAATGTAATGACATTTACAACTAGGCCTATATTATATTTATTTTAATCAGTTATTTAACGAAGTTGTATGAACTACTAGATAATATAGCATTTGTGGAATCGATGAGAGCAAGATGAGTCTGAGGATTCGTCATGGGATTACCTGACATTCACTTTGAGGTTGGGGGAAATCTCCGAAAAAACCCAACAAATTAATGAGCCCAAACAGGAATCTGTCACTCAGCCAATCTGGACAATATAATTTTCATAAAGCTGATTTTGAGAAATTATATCGACTTATACAACAATGTGACTGCACAAGTAATTATCTTTGTGAGGATATTGATCTTGCTGTTCATATATTCTATACCTAAAACTATCATAATTGGTGACTTTAACGCCCACTCCCAACTTTGGGGCTACGATAATGTAAACCAACCTGGAAAAATGATCATGGACCTCCTAAATACTACAACCGCAGAACTTGTCTACAGAAAAGAAGATCCCCCTACTTTTTCATTCATTATTCTGGTTCGGGTACAAATCCAGACTTACTAGTAACATCAGATATCCATCACGAAACCAAGAAAAAAATAATTGAAGACCCTGGATCTGGCCATAGAGTCATCATTGCTTCTATTCATCTCCACCAAAACCGAAGAAAAGAACCCTACAATAACAAAACAACATGGAACTTTAAGAAAGCGAATTGGAAACTATTTACAACAGAACTCGACGAACACCTCAAGGTCAACACACCACTAATGGAAAATACAAACTCAGATAGATTGAACAAATATTTCTGTGAATCTCTTCTTAAAATTGCAAAAAAGCACATTCCACGAGGCAAACCAAAAAAATACACCCCTTCTGGACAGAAAACCTGAATTTATTGAAACACGATAGAGATAAAGCAAGAACCAAAGCAGAACATAGCAAAACACCAGAAGATACTCAAGATTGGAGGAAGAAGACTGCCATTCTTAAAAAAGCAATCATAACAGCAAAAAAGAAATGTTTCAATAAATTTACTGAAAATATTAATTATAGAACCGATACCGCTAAAACATATAACTTTCTGAAGAATCTTTCCAATACACAGGAAAATACTAGCCAACCTATTATTCATAATAACAAAACACTAACAGATAGTAGAGATATAGCAAATGCATTTAATAAACACTACTCAAACTCTCACAGATTACATCCCAATACCAAAAAAAACTGACAAATTTATCAAAAGAGAATTACATAAAAATAATAAAAACAATATTACTAGTACAAAACCTGAAATATTTCATCAAAATTTTACTTCCAAAGAATTAACTCTAGCTTTACAAAATTTAAAAACCAACAAATCTCCTGGCCCCGATAACATTCATTCCGAATTTTTTAAACATCTGGGGGAAAAAACCAAGTCTGTACTTTTATCCATTTTCAATTTATCATGGAACACCTCAGTTCCTGCAGCTTGGAAAAAAGCAATCATTGTACCAATTCACAAAAAAGGGAAACCTGCTCATGATGTTAATAGTTATCGACCAATAGCACTATTAAGCATGATAGCAAAAACTATGGAGTCCATGATCTCCAACAGATTAACTTGGTATTTAGAATCCCAAAATCTTTTATCACCAAGACAAGCCGGCTTTCGACAACTACACTCTACCAATGAACAAGTCATACACCTCGGCCAAGAAATAAAAGAGTTTTAACAAGAAAGAAGATACCTTGGCAATATTTATTGACTTTCAGCTAGCATATGACTCTGTTTGGAGAAATAAATTATTACTAAAACTCCAGAAATTAGGTATCTCCAGCAATATGTTCAGATGGATATCAGAATTCCTTAGTCAACGATTCATTGCCACTAAATTCAATAACTCACTTTCTAGTTACAGACAAACATATCGAGGTCTACCTCAGGGCGCTGTCCTCAGCACAACTTTATTCAGTATTTATATAAATGACTTACCCTCCCTATTAGAGGAATCAAACATGAAAACAGCACTATTTGCAGATGATATAGTTTTGTGGACTTCCGGATCTTACAGACATAGAGACAAAATTCAAAATTCTTCTCTTGAAGCTCTAAATCAACTACATGAATGGAATACATCAAATTTGATGACACTCAGTTTAAGCAAAAGTAACTACCAAATATTTTCACTTGGTAAAAAAGAAAGAGAATTCAATATCCAATACAATGGCCAACACAATCCTAGGACTTATGAATCCAAATATCTTGGAGTTGTTTTCGATAGTAAGTTAACATGGAGCAACCATTTGAAATACATTTCTGAAAAAGCTTGTAAAAGATTCTCCCTTCTAAAAAGACTAGCAGGAAAGAAATGGGGATGTTCTAGGAATACTTTGAACACTACATACAAAATGTTTATACAGCCAGTGCTGACATACTGCGGAGAAATTTTAATTACTTCACCTTTCATAAACGAAATAGAATATGTTCAAAACCAAGCTCTCAGACTCATTACTGGTGGAATCAAAACAACTCCAATAGATTCTATGAGATTCCTCACTAATATTAACAGCATCAAAATGACAATAGAAGAAAAAGCACTGATTCAATATGAAAAACTTATTAGATTACCAGGAAACAATTGGCATTCATACAGTCCTCTTTGTAGATTGAAAACTCAAAAAAGTTTCATATCCATTGTTCAAGAATTAAAACAGAAAATCAATATCCCGAATTTAAAAGAAAACCTACAAATTAAACCAAACCCTTTAACTCTATTAAATATGGAATATAATCTAAATTTAACAGAAGAAATACTGAAATCAGAAGTAAACACTGAAATACTAAAACAATTGTCTTTAGAGACAATTGAGGGGTAGGGTGCAAGAAAGGCACTTCTCTCAAATGCAAGTTTTGAGAAAATTGATGTTGAAAATTCAAACCGTAATAATGTGATCTGTGCATGCCTTTATATTTTGGGCACTCCTGACCTCTACGATCACAGCATTGAAATACAACTTGGTGATCATATGCATAATAGAGCAGAGAACACAATAAAGTGTTTTACTCAAAAAGGGCACCTCCTCTAAAATGCCCTTCTTGCACCCAGCCCCTCAATTAATATCAGATACCCTCCACAAAACTGGCTTCATTTATACACTGACGGATCCTTATCTCCAGAGAACAAGATGCCGGTGCAGGTGTTACGTGCTGTCTCTTCTCACTTTATAGACCTCTTGGGTATGGAACAACAAGTTTTGATGGAGAAATCGTTCCAATAAGTGAAAGTCTCAGGAATCTTCTATGCCACATCAGTAAATTTAAAAATGCAGTTATATTGTCAGACTCCAAAGCAGTTATTCTATCAATAGCCTCTAAACACACACCTTCATCTCAAACAGCAGAAATAACTAAAATGCTCTCTCAATTAATATTACTCAATAAAAGAATTGTATTCCAATGGATACCATCCCATTGTGGAATCCTGGGAAACGAAAATGCGGATGCTTTAGCAAAGAAGGGCAGCACTGCTACTTACAGACCTGTTACTAAATCTACATATTACTCTGTGAAAAGATTTATTAAATCTACGAACTTAGACTTCAACAAACAAACTTTGATAACACAATCCCATGGGAAAAAATGGAACTCTCTGCATCAAAATCCACAGTTAATTCCCGATTTACCACGAAAATCGTCTGTAGCTGCATTTAGATTGGTAACAGGCCATGATTGTTTGTCCAAACACCTGCATAGAATTGGAACATATCAGTCCCCTAACTGTCCATTGTGCAACTCAAACCAAGAAATGGATTCGGAACACCTCAAAATCTGTGCTTCAGTGGCTGGTCATGATGATATCTTTGAAAAATATTGGAGTGCAAGAGGTCAAATGACTTTATTGTCAAACGCCTGGCATTAGAAAACAACAACAACATACTAAAATGTATTTTATTTTAGATCAATGTGTTTTCAGAACTAAACCATACAAAAATAAGTATCCTTTATGGTATAATAATAATGTTATAAAAAACTTAAAACTAAAAGAAAAGTTTAGAAAGAAAAAACATATTTCAGAATATTATTTACTGATGTATCAATTTTATCGGAGTCTCACGAAAAATGAAACGAAAAAAGCTTATGATTAATATGTCAATAAAATAGACAGTACCATTTTATTTGATTCTAATAGTTTCTGGAATTTTGTTAAAAATAAAAGAAAAAACACAAATTATTTGCGTTGCATGGAATATAATGGGAAAAAATTGTCATTATTGAATGAAATATGTGAAGGTTTTGTCAACTATTTTCAATCTGTTTATTCTTCAACTGAACCCACTTATAATGTGGACCCTGTGTGTGATGTATCAACTGATATAGTCAATGATTGCAATCTCTTAAACATAATGTATTTTAAACATGAAGATGTAAAATGTGCTATAAGAAAATTATGTCCCAAAAAATCTGCAGGACCAGACTGTATACCACCTTATGAATTTAAAGCTTGTGCAGATAATTTAGTATCACCACTAACTAGTATATTCAATCTCATTATAAAACACAACTGTTTCCCTAAAGAATGGAAATATACAAAAATTACTCCAATATTCAAGTCTGGTAAAATTAACGAAATTCAAAATTATAGACCTATTGCAGTTTTATCAACACCAGCTAAAATATTTGAATCATTAATATATAAACAAATTTATACTTATGTAGCAAAATCAATTTCACATGATCAACATGGGTTTATGATTGGAAGATCAACTGTTACAAATTTACTACATTTCACTCAATTTGTTTCAACCCAACTAGATAATAAATTACAAGTTGATGTTATTTATACAGATTTTCAGAAAGCATTTGATAAGGTTGACTATGATATTCTTTTGTTAAAATTGAAACACTCTGGATTTTCTTTCTCATTGCTATCGTTAACTAAATCTTACTTGACAGGAAGAGTACAAGTTGTGAACTTTCATGGACATACTTCTAAGCCTTTTACAGGAAATTCTGGTGTGCCTCAAGGTTCCAATCTTGGTCCATTATTGTTTTTATTGTTTGTTAATGATATTGTGAATTGTGTACAACATTCTAAAATTTTATTATTTGCGGATGATATTAAATTGTATAAAGAAATCAAAAGTATATCAGATTGTAAGCTACTTCAAACAGATATTACAAACTTACATATTTGGAGTATTAATAATAAATTGTTATTTAATATTAATAAGTGTATACATGTGACCTTTTTTAGATTGAAAAATACAATTAAATTTTCATATAAAATAGAGGCGAAAGTTTTACCAGCAGAAAATGAACATAAAGATTTAGGTATATTATTTAGGAGTAATTTTACATTTCATAGTCATATTAATAATATTATAAATTTGTCCTATAAAAGTTTAGGTTTTGTTATGAGAAATTCTTGTAAATTTAAAGTCAAAACTATAATAATTTTGTATAATTCCATTGTTCGATCTAAATTAGAGTATGCAGAGTATCCAGAACCCAGTTACTAACAAATATATTCTGTTACTAGAAAAAATTCAAAATAAATTTCTAAAATGGTTATATTACAGACTTTATAATGATTATCCTATCAATCTTTAAACTTTCTTTATAAAATTATTAACAATAAGTTGGACTGTGTTGATTTATTTTATTACTAGCTGTACCCGTGCGCTCCGCTGAACTTATTAGAAATAAATATAAAGTAATTACATAATTAAAATAGAACATTGGGTCCAGGGAACATTCGTGTTTGATAGAAGAATAAAGCATTTAATATGCTACTTAATTTAAATTATATTTAGATAATTAAAATGCTATCATTTTGGTCCAGAGAATACTCATTTGGTGCAAATATAATTCGTTTAACATTTTTATAAATTAGTCTTGAATGCATCCTTTAATAAATCACTCCAAATTGATAGAGTTGATTGTGTACAAAGATCATTTTTATGTTAACCTTACTGTGCATCTTTTTTTTGTTAAGTTTATTTTATTCATGCCTTAACATCTATGGTCATGTCGCGTGTTTAGAATGTTTGGGTATGTCAGTAGGCCGTTTTTACTCTTGTTAAGTTCCTGTTTCTTTTGTGCGTTGTAGATGGCTTGTGTTCATGTAACTGATTATAGACTTTGATTAATGTTTTTGGTATTGGTAATTGAGGCAGTGATGAATAATGGCATGTATCTTTCCAATCCGGCATTTGCCTTTATGACTAAGGGAAATCATGAAAAACCTCAGTCAGATTGGTCGGCCACGGGGTTTGAACCTGGGACTCCCGAATGCATGTCTCAAATGCTACCGCCTGAGCCAATTCACTCGGTTGTATATCATTGTTTATGCAAATAAAAAAATGAGGTACCCTACATAAATATTATTTTAAGAAACACAGGAAACGAATATGGGTAAATTATGAGTGCAGGAACGCCATTTCATGACACCTTTTAAAATAACTCAGCTCCAGTGATCTCTATGGTAAAATGAGTGTCTAAAATTAGAGTATTTTATATGGACCAAATAAAGTTGCAATAATCAAGTTATACAATATTTCGACAGAATATCAAATTTTCTGTGCGTACAGATTTCTTTTCATCTTACCTCAGTCCTCATTTGTAGCATTACATTCATCTAGAGAAACTACAAATTTCAAATAGTGAAGTTTAATTAGCTTCTGAGATTACTTCATACAAACACACAAAATATTCTCTGTATATTAATATTGATAAACGTCAAGGCCGCCTTAAATAGACGGAGTCATTTGTTTTGATTTCATTGTAGCCATTGTCGTCGTTCCTGCAATAACTCCTATGTTACATATCGATTTTCAGATTTTTGCTCTATTAAATAACTTAAATAGTGATGCAGCAAATAATACAATCTACTATATATAACTTAATTATATTTCTTTCTTTCGAAAATGTAAGAATTCACGATCTCCTATGCACTACAGCCATAGAATGAATAAATTTATTTTTCTTCCTACTAAAAAATTTAATATTTTGTACATAGAACTTATGGAACGACACTATAATCTGAGGCGACGGTGGAAATGTGTTGTATTGTTATCTTAAAACTCTTGTATATCCTTAAATATCAGTCCTATCAAAATTTTTCCTGGAATAAAACTTATCGGAAATAATTTTTAAAGAAACTTTTGTTATATAATATTTTTCACAAAAATCAATAATAAGCTAGATATTTCGGTTTATTTAATTCAGGCCCACTTATAACCCCCCTTTTAAATAAAGTATTTTGAATGCTATATAGCCTAAAATCTAAGTTACAACGAACTTAATTTATATTCCAATTTGCATCGAAATCCATTTAGCCATTATCGCGTGAAAAGGTAACAAAATCCAGACAGACTTAAATATCAGTCCTATCAAACTTTTGCCTGGAATAAAACGTATCGGAAATCATTTTTAAAGAAACTTTTGTTATGTAACATTTTTCATAAAAATCAATAATAAGCGAGATATTTCGGTTTATTTAATTCGGGCCCCCTTATAACCCCCCTTTTAAATAAAGTATTTTGAATGCCATACAGCAGTGATGTCAAAGAAAGAGCGCATAACGGATGTTCGATTCCTTCCCGTGCCCAAGTGCTGGAGTGGGATGCCGTAAACACAGATAAGAGCAAGACACAGGGGCGGACAAAGTGAATTATTTTCACACGCCTAGACTTGAACGGAGCAGTATACTCGTATACCGCACGCACTGGAGGTAAGCGAGCGTTGGGCTTCACTTTACTCCTGTGTTTATGAAAACTTGTGATAAAGCTAGCCCAGCTATGCGCTAATAGACGAAATATCACATGTTTTGTCTCCCGGCCTTGCTTGTCTCTGCTAGGTCCCGTCTCACAGTCAGCTGGTTAGTTCACGCGCTTACTATTTATTTTCTTTATTTGATATTTTCAATACTTTCTTTTCAACGGTGCACCAGTAAAAAATATGTTTATTTGTACTTTCAATGCGGAATCTAATCATATAAGTTAAAAATATTTTTTTTGTGGGCAAAGGCGTCTTAATGAAGAAAAATCTAAATTCCTCCATTTCCATAAAAAGTAAAGAAAACTGTTTACATGTCAATATAAACTTTAATTTCTCAGCATCAAAATAAACCATGATTTTGATCATTGGGTGAAAGGGTTTCGGAGCCACAACAGTTTAAAGTTGCTAATTTTGTGAAAATACGATAAATTAAAATATTTTTAATTTAAACACTATTAAGTTCTGATGCCTCAAACTTCGCACAAAGCATTGTATCACAGTTGTCAACGGACAGAAAAAGTTTCATTGTATTTAAAAAATGCAAGGTCAATTTTGTCTATATTTCGGTCGATTTGAGATGGAATAGCCCATACATTAAATTTGAACACTATTTATTTAGGCCTACAGGACTGTCTTCAATTGAATACCTCTTTAATAACTGTACTTGATTTTTTTGTTATGTAGCCCTATACATCTGTCAATTCAGTTTACGTATTTGTAAATTAGAAGTTTATCACATTAGTATATACACTGAACTTTTGTAAACTTTGTGTTTACAGCACATGTTTATGAATCATTGTTTTTAATTTGTTGTATTTCTTTATGTTGGTGTGCTTGTAATTGGGGATAACTCCCTGTAAGGACCCTCAATAAAGAAATAATAAATTAATTTATACATAGTAATAATCTAGATATTTGCACTTACGGTAGTCTGTAATGTATGTAATAATTTTAATCGTTCTTCCCCCTCGATATCTCTCTATGTTTGTTCACGGTATGTTGAATAATGTCGCTGTATGCTGCTTTTCTTACTAATCGTATGTTGTCCACATATTAAGCACTGTATTATCTCCTTCCTGTTCCTTGCATAGGAACTGCAGTGCTCATTCGAACTGGAACTTGTTATACGATCTCTTCGCTGGGTGCATGATTAATGCCAACTGCACACTGTACAACCCTCACTGAAGCTCGTATTCGTAGCTGGCGCGCTCTGCGTGCTCCAGTAGCGCAAGCGTTCTCGTAGCGCATATACGCTCTGATTGACATCACTGCCATACAGCCTAAAATCTAAGTTACAACGAACTTAATTTATGTTCCAATTTTCATCGAAATCCGTTCAGCCATTATCGCGTGAAAAGGTAACAAACATCCAGACAGACAGACAGACAGACAGACAGACAGACAAAAATTTCAAAAAAGCTATTTTCGGTTTCAGGATGATTAATTATACATGCTAACACCAATTATTTTTGGAAAAGCGAAAATTACAAGAAAAATTTCGCTTACAGATTTATTATTAGTATAGATATAACATTATATGCACCTAAGCTTAAAACGAAATTTCGAAATTTATTTTACATACCTAGGACAAATACTGAATCCCACAAAAATTCCCCAGTTTTCCAAATGTTACAGTTATACAATAAATTACATCCTCATCCAAATGTTGATATTTTCAATATGAATTTCTCTAGATACAGAATTGTTATCATATTTTACATAATATTGTTGTTAGTTAATTTGAAGCTACTTTCACACCTTATTTCTATGTCACTTTTTTTCTTTCTCTTATTTCTATTTTGTTTCAGTTTTTAATAAGTATATGTTTCCTTTTCCTTGTTTATGTTTTATAAATTAATTTGTTAGTCGTGAACATTGTAATTGGGCTTTGACTGTTGTGTTCAACAACAAATGAATAAATAAAAATAAAACCCATGCCCAAGACAATGATATTGAGTGTTATTAATATTACTAAACTCAGAAATATAAAGTATTTTAAATTACCAACAGATTATGAAATGGTTAGTAAATAATAACAAAAACGTTCTGAAGAAACAGGGTATGTTATATTTATTTTGAACTTATTTGTTCATTTGTAACCTATCTACATGTTCATGTCACGCCTTGAGTATATCCTCACAAGTTAAATATTTAGGTATTATTATTGACCAACATTTAAAATGGAATAAGTATATCTCCTTCCTGTGTAACAGATTGCATAAAACAATCTACAAATTTTCCATTCTATGTTCTTATTTACTGTACCTATTTATGTCTTACATATAATGAATGTACTTAGGTCTGTTTCAATCAATAATTCAGTATGGTATATCAGGTTGGGGAGGAGTGGCAAAATCGACACTCCACTCTTTAAATTTGCTCCAAAAAAGATATCAAAATTTGTCTATATAAATCTTTAGATTACCGAACAAAAATCTAGAACAAATTTATAAACAAACATTGCTCATTTACTTTCATAAAAATCGAAATAAATTTAAATTTGATTCTCATGAATATTGTACGAGGCAAAATTACAGTTTCTTTCTAAACACCCCCAAGTGCTACGCACTGCTGGAATAAAACACAGCAGAAATTTTGGATCCAGAATATATATAATGCATTAATTAGAGCTTACCCTGAACTATATACACTTGACACACTAAATTTAGAAAGCAAATTAGATTAATTATTTGTTTTCTTATTTCTTAAGCTAAGTGAGTTTAAAATTGAAATCTAATACTTATGTATTTTTGTATTTTCCATATTTATATGTATTATTACATTCTGTCTGTATGAATGCTCTTTAAGTTTAAAATTGAAGTTTAATACATATGTACTTTTGCAGTTTCTATATTTGTATATATTATATGTTGTCTTTATTTTACTCCATATTAATGCTATTGTACCGAATGAACACTCTTCAATTTTGTAAAATATTTTGTGCAACTAAACTGAATGCATTCTAGCACGAACTTCTGCTATTTCAGGTTGCAAAGCCTAATAGTGTATGGGAAAAAAAAAAAATTTTAATGAAGGTGGCTAGTGCGGAAAAGTTGCGACTTGTGGCAGAAAGAGCGTAGAAAAAAAGAAAATAGTAATTCGACAATATCCTGTGTCTCTGCATCAGCTCTGAAGTTTTGCGAGCCTGAGGCTACGGCCACACAAGCTGTAAATGTCGCAGATTTTCTGTGACAAATGTAGCTGCCGTAATTGTCACAAAATGGGTGGCCAAACGGTGTGACAAATACTGCTCAGTTTCTGTGTTAAATGTAGCTACATGTGGCCACAAGACATGCCACACTAGCAACATTTGTAGCTTAATTCTTTTGCGATTTGCAGCACTCAGCAACTCTTTAAAAGATCTCCTTCTTCACCTCATCTCTCCTTAACTCTACTTCCATTTTTATTACATATCTTAGGACTGTATATTATTACGGTCCCACACAATTGTAATGCATATAAGAAAATTTATAGCAGTGCCATAAACGAAACTTTTATTCCTATGTCGCTTTTCGTCAGTAACAATCGAAAGTATGGTGTGGATGAAAGGTTTGCTGAAAGGCTGTAACCATATCTATTATAAAGAACCTAATTTCTCGTGGTTCGGTAGAAGGGTTATGGGAGTTTACAATAGATTACTCTTCCCTTGTCAATACAGTACATGAATTTCTAAAGCATCTCAATATTAAGTAAAAATGAGTTTTAAACATGACCCTTATTCCCTAAAACACAACTCAAAGAGGAATTGTGTTTGTAACATATTTGAGAGATCTGTCTTGTAAAAGCATTTTTTTTTTTTACCAAATGAAGTCGCTGTGAAGGGTTTACTGAAAAGCTATTGTATAGATTTTATTATTGAAGGATACCTTTGGTCGGAAATGAAAGAAAGAAAAAATGTGTACTCTCAAAGAACGATATTTTGAAAAGGGTACAAATAATCACATCTATTATAAAAGTTCCCTTTTACTTTGGTTTTGCAGAATGCTTCTTGGACGCTGCAGCAATTTAAACTTAATCCTTATATCCCAAAATACAACTCAAAGTGGAAATGTATTTATAACACAATAATATTTATAAACAATACTGATTTGTGAGCTCTATCCTGCCAAAGAATGGTACTTTTTTTTACCAAACAAATCGCTGTGAAGGGTTTGCTAGAACGCTTTTGTATACATTTTATTATTGAAAAATTCTTTAGATCGAAATTTAAAGAAGAAAAATGTATATACTTTTAAAGAAAGATATTTTGAAGAGAATTAAAACATGGGGCAACTTAGCCCGAACTATACATAAGAGAAGCAATATTTATTGGTGGTCTGTGGAAAAACTTCTGGGCTTATACCACATTGTCTTGGTGATAGTGGTTGATGTTTCGACTGTTGTGTTGTGGTCATCCTCAGAGCAGTGGATAAGGAAATAGTGTGTGAGCTTGTATGTGTGTGTATATATATATATATATATATATATATATATATATCCACTGCTCTGAGGATGACCACAACACAGCAGTCGAAACATCAGCCACCAGCACCATGACAACACAGTATAAGTCAGGAAGTTTCTCCACAGACCATGTACACCGGCAGTGGAAGCCTACGCCAACAATATTTAATGGTACTGTATTGTTAGTAACAAATATGTCATATTTATTGGCACTGTAATGTTATAAATCTGTCATGATAATAATTTCCCATCTAAAAGTCAATCTCTCTCTACTTCACTCCCTCATAAACACAAGTAGATTCTGTTATGACTACATATACATACTGAGAATTTAAACCATTAGAAAAACGAGTTTTCCTTCAAATTTGAGAATGTCTTTCTTCCATTGTACATTTTATCCAATAGAAAACAGAGTTTACATTCTCTTAAACTTTATAGATCACGTTTCTCAGATTATTAAATTTCGAGGGAGGGGGAAATTGAAAGGTTAATCTTAGAGTATGTTACAGTCTCAGTGCCTCGTAAAATTTTTGGCAAACAAAAGATATTCTAACGCTATAAGATAAGCGGGGTGGTACAAATTGCGATATCTTATAGCTAATTCGAGAGACAAATTTCACTGCACTCATCAATGTCACCTGTTTTATTTCTGAATACATTAGGCCTAAATAAAATGCCAAGGTGTTGTATACCTGACTGAAAATTCAATTACCAGAAGGGAACTTAGTGGGGATATTTACTTTCCCTTGTGGTGAAGTAACAAAAAACAGGAGGAGTAAGGTTAAGAAAATAGTATTTAAAATTAGCTTACACATGTATCCAAACACATTTGTAAATTGACATTACACTAAGTTATTGTAATTATCTACTGTAAAATGAATAACTTTGATTTGTTATTTCACTGCTTTTAAAGTCTTACAAGAAATGATTATGTGTGTCCTTTACAGGACATTTGACATTTGATTTTCGCTATCTCATTGCTAAAAATTAAAGCATGGCCATTCGTTTTACATGGTTGTTTGTACTTTTATTACTATTTCTTTTGCATGATATTTATTCTTTATTTATTGTCAGTTAGGGGATAAAAGTCTCTTGTCTTGTATATTCTTTGACTCTCTGAGTCCACTTTGGGATCTACTAAAGTGGAAATAATTATATTAATATAGATTTAAAGTTTAAAAATATTGATTTCATAATAAGGAATTCCCAGTAACTAACAATAATGTTAATTCGTCTGAGGAAAATTAATTGGCCACAAATAGGCCTAACATGTCAGACGCTTGCCTCCAAGTTTTATTATTATTATTATTATTATTATTATTATTATTATTATTATTATTATTCGTAGTTTCTAAAATTCATTTTCCCTAATAAAGGATTATTATTATTACGTGCTGGTAGTCTACTGAGGGGGAATGTTTTGTAGAATAACTTTACAGAATATTTAAATAACATGAAAGTTTTTAGTTCAATAGAGAGTGATACAAATATCACTTTATTAATGGCTTTACAGCTGATCATTGCTTGCTATTATTATTATTGTAAAATTAAGAAATTTATATAAAAAAGTTTATACAGGTTTTCCTATGTGTGATTTAAAAACTATAAAATGCCAGATTGTGCCATGTTCAGATGCAAACAATTATGCGAAGAAAACCAAAGGCAGAGAAGTCAAATACTTCCAGTTTACAAGAAATGATGACCTGGCTACAATATGTAAACAAAATGACAAACATACTGACACACCAAATGCACATCGCAGTGACATTTGTAGCGACGTGTAGCCACCCAGTGTCGCTACATCTGGCCACCCAGCAGCAGTATTTGTTGCAGAAGAAATGGACCCGGACGAATTTGAGTTGCGACATGACCTTGGAATGTGCCTAAGAAGCTACACTTACTGCTCCATGTGGCCGCTTGCATTTAACTCAATGCAGTCTATAATTCCAGCTACATTTGTTGCAGAAAACCTGTGACAAATGTAGCTCGTGTGGCCGTACCCTAATGCTCTATGTCTGCTTTCAAATTTTTTTTTTTTTTGTAGTGCAGCTCTTCGCTTATTTCTTTAAATTTACACTCAGAAATAACCCAGGGCTCACTATGAGAAGATGGCTGCAATTCGGGCCCCATCTCTCCACCCACCCTTAGTAGTATACTCCAGTGTCAAATGCTGATTTACACTGCATAGTCAGACTTCGTTTCGAAGCATGGCATTTCTCAGCTATGCACACTATTATATTATTTTAATGTACAGAAGTACATATGATATTTGCATGCAGATATTCTGCATCATACGATGAAAGAGTAATGGAATGGAGAAAAATTCTCTCCGGCACCGGGATTTGAAACCGGGTTTTCCGCTCTACGTGCTGATGCTTTATCCACTAAGCCACACTGAATACCCATCCCGATGTCGGACAGAATCGTCTCAGTTTAAGTTCCAACTCTTGGGTTCCCTCTAGTGGCCACCCTCTGCACTACGTCATAGATGTCTATGAACATAGGACTGAAGTCCACACATGTGCTGAGGTGAACTCGTTATGAGTGACTAGTTGGCCGGGATCCAACGGAATAAGCGCTGTCTTAAATCACGAAGTGATTATTTACGCATATCATATATATTATTTTAATGTACTGAAGTACATGATATTTCCATGCAGATATTCTGCGTCATCATACAATGAAAGAGTAATTGAACGGAGAAAAATTCTCCGTATTTGTACGAATTCCATAAGAACCAAGTGCTGTTAGGGACGATACATCAAATTTACTTGGCTTTAAAAATTGAAGTAATGGCGGCTCTTCCAACAATCTGATGTCCATGTCCAGAGGAAGGGGAGACACGACCAATATACATGGGTACTTTCAGTGTGGTTCTTCTAATAAAGTTATAATTATGCTCCTCTTCTTTTTCTCGGCAATATAATCGGTTGTACCTTTTTCTCCTGTGTTAGTGCCTTGTCCTTTCGACCATCAAAATATACTGCTCGAATGAACTTATTATTACGAGTTTCTTTTTTCTGAATTTTATCTCCAATCTTCATTTCTCTTATCTATTATAAGACCCTTATTCCTAGTAGATATTACTCTTGCATCTTGTAGCATAACTGTCGCAATTAGAGCCACATCTCTCCTTGAAGCGCCTGTCCTGAAGGCAACTGAAGATAATTTTGGTAGAGACATGCAAGCTTGAGCATCAGAAGGCTTCGATTCGAAGTCACCACACTGCTTCACTCCTGTTACGAGTGGTGGAAAGGCGAAAACTCAGAGCTTGTAACAGATGTCTATTTTATCTTCCTAGGAATCCAAGTTGCACTTCTTCAGTTCGATGGCTTTTCTCTCTTCACTCACTTGATCATCACAATGTCGATATTATCAATCATCATATGTCATTCATTTCTCTGGTCTATTAGAAAGGTTAGTTCTATCGATGGAACTTTCCTACTTAACAGTAGGAATAGGTCACATTAAAAAAGATGATAATACTAATACAATAAATTCCTAATACAGTATATTCATGAATAAAAACCGCAAGTGGAGAAATATGAATTTTAAAAAATGATTGTCAGTTTATGCACTGTATGTCATCCTTGAAACAGTGAAATTAATCAACAAAAGACGTAATAATGTTTTTGAAGATAAATATGAAATAACCGATTTTGAATTGTCATGGGAGGCACTAGAAAGGGTGTATTGAAGTTTTGCCTAAAGAATCACATTGTAACATTTCAGTATCTCGTATTCTCTGTATCAACAAATGTACAGAGCAATAATTACAGTACATGAAGGATTCTGTCTCCCTTGAATTCAGTTATGCAAGAGTTGTTTGTATAATCAACTAAATTGGAAGTAAACAATTAAGACAAAAAATCATTAGCTTTATAAACATGGCCTACATTTTGAAGAATGTTATAACTACATTTTATTTTGTATTTTATGTATCTCATTTATAAATTCTAATCATGATCAGGTGGCTAGAAACTTTTTTTGTTGTAATTTCGGACTTTCAAGTTTTATACTTGTTACATATTTCCCACATCTAATTTCACACTTTTGAATATTGATATAATCCAGAACCTTAAGTTCCAATAAAGTTGAGCAAGCTACATCAACTATAAAAGTAATCAACTAAATAACCATTCTGGCATTAATGAATTATGATTCACAGTTCACTTTGACCTCTGTTGCATTACAATTTCAGCATTACTTGTCAGATAGAAATTATAACAAAGCATATACTATTGCAATTGCACTCTATCTCATTGCACTGTTATAATATGCTAAAAGTATACTCTACTACAATGCATGGAATGCACTAAAACTTGCATGCAACTCCATATGTCTACTAATATTTAGTTTCAAATTAGCCTATCAGTTACCAATAGATGATGCAAATGTCTACCATTACGATTTACTTTCTACAGTCTGCAGAACAATGTTGAAAGTATCTGGTGTTCAAAATTACCATCATGTATTGCTATGTAGTTTATCTCTCATAGTGCACTGAGGGCAATGCTTATAGAATCAAAAGAACTACACTATCAGCACATTAACTCATAGATGAAGATGCTTGAGTAAATGAAGCAAAGTAAATTACCTGCCTGTTACTGAATAATAATAATAATAATAATAATAATAATAATAATAATAATAATAATAATAATAATAATAATAACAATAATAACAACAATAATAATAACAACAATAACAATAATAAAGGTGTCATTAAGAACACACCAGTGAGCTTGATAGATATTAAAATAAACTGAACATTCACCTGGAAGAAATAAATAGCATTTGTCACATTTTTAGCATTATTCTTTGTAAAATAAATAAATAACCAAACATACAAAATAAACTTTCTATAAGCACTAACCGTAAATGTGGGCAATAAATCTTTGCCGCCACCAAATATCTGAAGTCTCTGCACAATACACTGAGAACAATCGCCTTGTGTCCGACCGGATGTGAAGACATTCAGGTCGGTCAATTCAGCTCTAAGTGGTACTACAGCAGCTGCTTTCTGTGTGTTGAGTGTAAGCAGTGTACTGTCTCGACCCCAGCCTACACGAAAATTTCTCCCCATCACAAGTGCAGTATCAGCCAAGCAGTGGGCAGACATCCGTCCCACACTACAGTGTGACAAAGGCACTACTTCTCCTTGATGTTTCAATACAGCTATCTTAGGACGCACAATTGGGGGATGTATCCAAGGTCCCACTGGTAAATGAGATGATGTTCTTACACGTGGGACATCCTCTGATCCTGTACAATAAGAAGGGAATATCTAACAAACAAAGTCATTAACATCTATTGCTACAAATTTATTTGCAGTATTTATTTCATATAATACAGTACACAACATATTATATAGTACATCTGGAGAGTACCTGCATTTGTAACCTAGAATCTGTTTCGATTAAGAAGTACTGACTTTTCAAGATAAATTTATAACGTGTACTTGCACATTTTACTCAAGTTATTAGTTCTTACAAACATATACAAGAAAACAGAAACATAAAAACTTTCCAAGACCGTAGTAATGTCTGAAATAATAATAATAATAATAATAATAATAATAATAATAATAATAATAATAATAATAATAATAATTTATTTTAGCTGGCAGAGTTAAGACCTTCTCTTCCACTCAACCAGCAAAAATTATACATACATATGTATGAACTTACAAGCTACAAAGAATTCAAGAATTTGATTTAGATAAGAGTTACATGTATACAAGAGTTATTTTTGAATTAAATAGCAAAATACTATTAACTATTAATTAAACAATGAAATACAAACTGTGTAGCAGAATTAAGCTAAAATACATAGAATTTTAATACATGTCAAATAATGTTAGATAATAGAAAGAGATTATTATCAGATCATTTTGAAAATACAGCACTATCAGAATGATGTCTAAAGGAAGAAGTAGTAACAATGTAGCCTGTGATAGTTTAAGTCAGTATGATTGGAGTGAATTGCTCAGAAGGTTATCCTTTAAGCTGTTTTTAAAAATGTTTATTGTCTTGCAGCCCCTAATACTTTGCGACAAGGAATTCCACTGTCACGAGGTGGATACTGTAAAAGATGATGAATAACAAAATGTTCTATGAAGAGGTATACCTAGTGTGCCACAGATAAGTGATCTGGTATTTACGTCATGGTTAGAGTATAGGTAAGAGAAACTAGACGAAAGATAATTTGGTGTTGAAGTGTGCAGAATTCGAAAGAGTAAAGACAAAGAGTGTAAAGTTCTACATTCTTTAAGTCGGAGCCACGAAAGACTTGTGAAGGATGGTGATATATGATCATCTCGTCAGATGTTGCACACATATCTGACACACATATTCTGAACTTACTGAAACTTGACTGACAGTTCAGAACTTAGGTCACTTAACAGAACATCACAATAATCGAAGTGTGGCATTACTAGGGTTTGTACTAGGGTAAATTTTAGTTGTTGGGGCAAGAAGTTTCTTAAGCGACTCAAACAGTGAATGGAGGAACAGATTTTTTTTTTATTGTTTCTTTAACTTGAAAATTCCAATTTAGATTATTACCGAAAAAGAAGCTAAGATTTTTTATGACGGATGAATAAGGGATTAGTGTGTTATTAAGTGTAACAACTGAAAGATTACTGTTATTAAAATGTTATTAACTAAATGCTTATGGCCAATAATTATAGCTTGAGTCTTACTTGGATTAAGTGCGAGTTCGAAATTGGCCATCCAAGTGGAGACAGTGGCTAGATCACAATTCAACTTATCAATTGATTCATTGATCGTATTGGATCGGGAATGTATGTACAGTTGTAGGTCGTCGGCATTGAAGTGATATTGGCAATACTGTAAGTTCTTTGATATGTCATTAATGTAGATAAAGAAGAGTAGTGGTCCTAATATGGAGCCCTGCAGCACTTCTGCCTTTGTGCATCGTCATTGGGAGAACGGATTACTAAGTGAAACATGCTGTTGGCGGTCACGTAAATAGGAGTCCATCCAGCTCAAGGTATTGTCTGACAGGGGCAAAGTCTTCATCTTTGCAAGAAGCAGGTCAATATCAACAGAACTATAGTCATTGCTGAAATCGAGAAGAGTTAGTGCCGTTACTTCACCCCTATCTACAGCTTCACGGATGTCCTCAGTCACATTAAATAGAGCTGTAGTAGTGCTGTGTCCAGGCCTAAAACCCGATTGATAGTCATCAAGGAGTTTGTGTTCGTCGAGATAGTTCGTAAGTTGTCTGTGTACAGTATGTTCTAATGCTTTTAAAAGAGTGGGAAGATTTGATATCGGTCTGTATTGGTTTACTGTAGATTTCGGTAAAGGTTTTACTAATGCCATTTTCCAGAGTGGCCAGTAGGACCCAGTCATAATAGATGCATTGAATATATGGGTGACAATCGACATGATCACATCTATTATTTTATACAGAAGAATGATATTTATATTGTTTATACCTTGGGCTTTAGATTTCATATGTTGCAGCGTCTTCATTATATCAGTCGGGTAATTGTATTTAGAGAAAAATTTATCCCACACAGGTTGGGGGTAAGATCTGAGAAATTCAAGAGTCTCTTGTTTATGTAATGGTTCAGGTGGAGCAGTGACAAAATGTTCATTTAGACTATTGAGTGACAAGTTGATGTTATTTACCTGAGGCTTTGCTTTTGTTAGACCCAGGTTATTAAGGTTATGCCACAATTCTGTCATACTGACTGAAGGTAGAATAAGGGAATGTGCATGGCGTAATTTAGCATTTCTTACTGCTTGATTACATTTCTTAAAACTTTGTGATTATTAAAAATCTAATTCATCCTTCTCTGCCTGCATTTACGATAAGCAGTGTCTCTGTCTGTCATGAGTAATTTTATGGCATCACACATCCAAGGCACAGGGCATCTACCAACTTGTCTGGTTTTCAAGCATGCATGTTTATCATATAACTGAATTATTAGATCGTTAAAATTTTCGATTTTGTCGTCAATGTCTGGTAAACTCCACACTTCAGTCCAAGGTAGGCTAAGTACGTCATTGATTAATTCATCATGCTCAATATGCTTCAAGTCACGGTATGATGTGAGGTTTATATTTTGGACAATACAAGGAATATTCTAGAAAGATTATGTCGTGAGCTGAGATACCCAGTGCTGATAGTTGTCCATTTGTTAATACTAGTTGAGGATTAGTCGTGGCAATAATGTCAAGAAGTGTCTCCGATTCCTGGATGTGGTATAATTAAAGTTCATCAAAAATATTTAACATTATCATAAATAATAAACTTTAAATCACGCGTAAAATATAATTAGGACTTCATTTGATAAATTAACAGGTTCATTCTTTTATTCAACGTTATTTCATAATAATAAAAGCTCTGCTATAAATATGTATTATTTATATCTCATAAAACAGATTCTCACAATCTATAAGTGTAAACTGTAACTTACCGATTCAGTTTGTCAGAAATGGCACAGAATACAGTTTATATTACTATGGATAGATTACAGAAAGAACAGTACTTATCCACTGGATTTCTTGGGTTATCAGCATGTTAGTCCTTGTCCTCTGTTTATTACAATTGAGCACATACATACCAATAACATAGCCAAAAATTCGAGTAAAAACCACTGATTCTGAGGCCTTCACCGAAGTCAGATATAGTTACCACAGGTGGCATGGATGATCAAAGAAATATTATGTATAATATGGTTATGATTGTCACATTTAGGGAAATTTCAGTGATATCACATTAACTTTCACTGACACTACTTAGCATTATAGTATTTACTGCCAAACTAGCTACTTTTGACTACACTTCCTTCATTTAAGCAATGTAAAAATCACCTTAAATGTGAAATTGTAGTGTTCTTAAGAAAAAACTAAAGTATTATTACACCAAAAAGCACTGTAATATAGAGCATGTGGACAAGGAGACAATATTGTTACACTTAATAAATTCAATTCTAGATAAATGTATCCTTTACAAATGAAAACGATTTTACTTGTAATATTCAATGTAAATGTTCATTTGCTTTTAAATTTCATTAGTACTGCAAAGGCTTAGTAGAGCTTTACTCTCCTTATATATTTATAATCTTGGATATCTTCCACTTCATTTTTACTTGAAGAGAACATTATTTGAAGTCACTGCACATATATGTAAAGATTAAGGTTTATGTCCTTTAACATAGATGAAATAATGTTCTTTCTTTAAAATTTCAACTATGTGTAAAGGTAAATTAAAACTGAACAGCAAACTGCCACATATAAGATTAATATGTCAGATACCTAGAAATACACATTTCGTTTATGCATAAATGAAATATTTTACAAAGAATCAGTAATTTTTTTACCCAACTTCTTGAAAATAAAATAAAATAAAAATTGTGCATATCATCACCCAAACTGTATATTGAAAATTATGCTATAGAAAAAACTACCAGAGTGTTTAGCGACAGATCTAAAGAAAAAGTGTAACATGTATGCGTGCCCTATGTGGTCACAACATAAAAGCTGCAAATACTAAATTGTAGAATATTTTGTTAAAATAATGCATTACTGAATTTTCATCCATCTTCACTACATAGTCTACTAAAATGCCTCTACTGCATTAAAAGTGTTGCTGATCTGGATCTGAAGGTGGATCCTATCTCATGTGGCAGTAGTGATCAGAAAATCTACAAGCATGATTACCAAAAGAAAACCTGTCCAAACATCTTATTTCACATTTACGCAAGTATCCAAAGTTCCTGCATGAAAAACTAACAACCTAACCATTCAAACACAACCGAAACTGTGTTACAGGTATATATTTTACCAAAATAATATGTTATCTTAGCATTTAAAAATAGGTTCGTAATTTATATCTGCACAGATCAAATAAAGAACAAGTAACTGTAGTTTACACTTTGATGTGGATGAAACTTCGTCATAGAATTGTACCTATGTTTCTATAGAAATATAAAATAATTTTTGTAACTAGTGTATAATCTTGGTTATTATGGTACAAGTGAATGTTTAGCGAGTGAGTGCTAATTTTCACAAGTGTTTATAATGAAAATTATACACGTGGTACATACAACATTTTATGCAATTCTTGTATTAAAATATGTAAGGAAAAAAAAAAACTATTATCAATTTACAAAATGTAATGTTATGACATTATGTAATGTTATGTTACGGATTGACACACAACCAAATAGATCACATCTTGATAGATAAACGGAGACATACTAGTATAGTAGATATTCGAACTTTCAGGGGTGCAGACTGTAATTCTGACCATTATTTGGTGATTGGAGAATTACGAAAAAGATTATCAGTAGCCAAGCGAGTAGAGCAACAAGTTAATATTACTAAATTCAATATTTTGAAATTAAAGGACGAGGAAACTAAGCAAAATTATCAGGTCGAAATTTCGAATAGGTTTGCCACTTTAGAAAGTTCCGACGAAGTTGAGAAAGAATTAGATGTTAATAGCATGTGGGAAAATATCAGAGATAGTATCAAAATTGCAGCTGAGCAGAGCATAGGTTATTATGAAACTAAGAAAAAGAAACCGTGGTTTGATGAAGATTGTTGCATGGTAGTAGAAAGAAGGAAACAGGCAAAATTGAAATTCTTACAGGATCCAGTTGAGGAGAAGAGAGATAATTATTTCAATGAAAAACGGGAAGCAAGTCGTACACTTAGGAATAAAAAGAGAGGTTACTTGAAGGAAAAACTGAATGAGGTAGAAACAAATAGTAAGAATAAAAACATTAGAGATTTATATAAGGGTATAAAGGAATTTAAGAACGGATATCAGCCAAGGGTAAACGTGATCAAGGATGAGAATGGTGACTTGCTTGCAGACTCTCCATCAGTCCTAAACAGATGGAAAAACTATTTTGCGCAACTACTAAATATACATACGCCAAATAGAAATGATCGGGACAAAATTGAAATACAAACTGCTGAGCCATTTATACCCGAACCCACGCTTTCAGAAGTCGAAATTGCGATAGAAAATCTGAAAAAGTACAAGTCTCCAGGTATCGATCAAATTCCAGCAGAATTAATACAAGAGGGTGGAAGTGCATTATATAGCGAAATTTATAAACTTGTACTTGCTATTTGGGAAAAGGAAATTGTACCAGAACAATGGAAGGAGTCCATAATTGTACCTATTTTTAAAAAGGGGAACAAAACCAACTGTGGTAACTTTCGAGAAATATCACTTTTGTTGACGTCGTACAAAATTTTGTCCAATATTCTTTTGAGAAGATTAACTCCGTACGTAGATGAAATTATTGGGGATCATCAGTGCGGTTTTCGGCGTAATAGATCGACTATTGATCAGATTTTTTGTATTCGACAGATAATGGAGAAAAAATGGGAGTATAAGGGTACAGTACATCAGTTATTCATAGATTTCAAAAAGGTATATGACTCGGTTAAGAGGGAAGTATTATATGATATTCTTATTGAATTTGGTATTCCCAAGAAACTAGTTCGATTAATTAAAATATGTCTCAGTGAAACATACAGCAGAGTCTGTATAGGTCAGTTTCTATCTATTGCTTTTCCAATTCACTGCGGGCTAAAGCAGGGAGATGCACTATCACCTTTACTTTTTAACTTCGCGCTAGAATATGCCATTAGGAAAGTTCAGGATAACAGGCAGGATTTGGAATTGAACGGGTTCCATCAGCTTCTTGTCTATGCGGATGACGTGAATATGTTAGGAGAAAATACACAAACGATTAGGGAAAACACGGAAATTTTACTTGAAGCAAGTAGAGCGATCGGTTTGGAAGTAAATCCCGAAAAGACAAAGTATATGATTATGTCTCGTGACCAGAATATTGTACGAAATGGAAATATAAAAATTGGAGATTTATCCTTCGAAGAGGTGGAAAAATTCAAATATCTTGGAGCAACAGTAACAAATATAAATTACACTTGGGAGGAAATTAAACACAGAATAAATATGGGAAATGCGTGTTATTATTCGGTTGAGAAGCTCTTATCATCCAGTCTGCTGTCCAAAAATCTGAAAGTTAGAATTTATAAAACAGTTATATTACCGGTTCTTCTGTATGGTTGTGAAACTTGGACTCTCACTCTGAGAGAGGAACATAGGTTCAGGGTGTTTGAGAATAAGGTGCTTAGGAAAATATTTGGGGCTAAGCGGGATGAAGTTACAGGAGAATGGAGAAAGTTACACAACACAGAACTGCACGCATTGTATTCTTCACCTGACATAATTAGGAACATTAAATCCAGACGTTTGAGATGGGCAGGGCATGTAGCACGTATGGGAGAATCCAGAAATGCATATAGAGTGTTAGTTGGGAGACCGGAGGGAAAAAGACCTTTAGGGAGGCTGAGACGTAGATGGGAGGATAATATTAAAATGGATCTGAGGGAGGTGGGGTATGATGATAGAGACTGGATTAATCTTGCACAGGATAGGGACCGCTGGCGGGCTTATGTGAGGGCGGCAATGAACCTTCGGGTTCCTTAAAAGTCATTTGTAAGTAAGTAAGTAATGTTATGACGTAGCAGACACATGAGTACTGGATATGACATAATACACATGGTTGCTAAGTAACTGTTTCTAAAACAATGTTATTTTGAAGCTTTTTCTAACAGGTATGTTGTATAAAATTGTATTGTGAAGGCAGTGATGACATCATGGAATACTAGTTGCTATGTAACCTTTTCTGACACCAGTGCCAGAATTAGACAATTTGTGAACGATTTATATCATAACAAGTGTGTTTTAATGCTAGGCTTGCATAAATAATAATTCATAAGCTATCCTTAAGTAAATGTTTCAATTGTGGTGCTAAAATTTACATCATTGAAAGTACTGTTGTTACGTGAAGAAAATACCTAACACTCGAACCAATTTCCTTTCAGTTGTAATTATTTAAAATGTAAACTATGTCCAAAAGTGTTACCTTGTTTGTGAAATTAATTTCTTCAATGATCTCTTCATACATCTTTTACTAACACAGAGTTACTTCATATCCTGTGACTATGAATTTGTCTAATTCAGCGGTTTCCAACGTATTGAAGATGTGACCCAATTTTGGGTGATACTTCTTTTACAACCCTCCATAACCATACTGGTACTTAACCTCATTCGAAAAATACAAATCCCTGTAAAATCAAAATCAACTATAATTTTACTCAAAATCGTGCATATCAGTCAACTTCTAATGTAAAAAGAGAAACTGGAATATGCAAATCTATTTTCCAATTCTCTCTGGCCTTCCTTGCTGATGATATATTTTTCGAACATTTGAACACTTTTAATAGTAATTTGCATGACTAAGATGTTAACATAATAATAGCCAAAGAAAAAATCGACGAAAATTTGATTTCTCGTCGACATCATTTAACAAAACGAAATTTTACTAATTGCAGTGTATTAAGGAACTCATGGAAAATTTAGCTAGTTACCATAGAGATTGTTTTTACGCTCATGCAATTAAATTTGCACAATTTTAAACAACAGCTTTTTGAGTATTTTCTGGAAGAAACTCAAAATAATTAAGACAGTCATAGATGGATATTGAATCCGTTTTTTAGATAGTTATATATTACTGGCTCAAATTAAAAAAAAGTATTAAGAAAAGATTCGCTGAAATATGCACCTACTGACAGAATCTTTAAACTATAACCTTACTTACTTAAGGAACCCGGAGGTTCATTGCCCCCCTCACATAAGCCCGCCGTTGGTCCCTATCCTGAGCAAGATTAATCCAGTCTCTACCATCATATCCCACCTCCCTCAAATCCATTTTAATATTATCGTCCCATCTACGTCTCGGCATATACAGTACCAGTTTTTGATCTAAAGAATGCAAGAATACCTCAAGCTTGCAAAAGCAGCTTCTATATTATTTTGATAGCATTTGCATAGTCGTATTTATGCAAAATAAGTATCTCGTCTATCATTACCATCAAAATAAAACAGAGAAATCTCCTTGAAATTGAAAATGATTTTACTGTATGTATTGAATAATAGAGATCAGATATGAGGAGCTACTTTCTGAAAACAGGCGCATTTATAACTACTAAAACATTTTTTTTATGTTCAACATCGTTTATGTTTCTAAATAAAACGTACATGTATGTTAATATAGCGTTTTTTGCTCTGTTTTGTAAATCATCTCGCGACCTCTCTTAGCTCTTCACATGACTCCCAAGGGGTTGCGACCCATACCTTGGGAACCATTGGTTCTAATTTGCCGCCTGCCACCTTTTCTGTATTCACTGTTACTTTCAGAGTACGTATACTTCATACCGCTATTATTAATAATGAAATGTTTGAACACATGCTACAATGTAAATATAAAACTTAACACGGAATAAACACAGTAATCAAAGATATTTTGTTACTACACTGCATAAACTGAACATTTTATCAGTTTTGTTTCATACATACCAACCTGCAAAACATTTTTGTTACATGTTCTAAACTAATACAGAAATTAAACAACTTCTGGAGTAAGACGAATATTTTTAATTTTCCAAGACATTTAAATAATAATAATAATAATAATAATAATAATAATAATAATAATAATAATAATAAAATGAATTATTAATAATAGAGTTACACTGTATCTACTTTTTTATCCTTATTATACAATGTTAGATGAAATACACAACAAGAATTAGAAACAGGATGGAACAATTCTGTTATTCCTTAAGTATTCATTTGTTACAAATCATTTTCACCAAATATAAACAACATACAAAAGAATTCACTACATTAAGATTTTCCTAATGTTCATAACCTAAACAAGGAAGGGACTGATGTTTTAAAAATGCTACAGTGATCCATAACCAAATGTGCAAAATTTTCTTAGTTCTGAATATTCCATTTCCATTCCTGATTAGACATATTAACTTGCATAATAAAATCACATTCTTCAGGAAAAATTTTAGTTCATTTCATGGAAAATTTGATAAATTAACATTTTTACAGCATATATGACATGACAAATCCACAGTATTAAAAATACTGTATATGTGTTTGCTCACTCAAAATAATTACTGGTTTTATCACACAGCAACTACTATGTAAATTATGTATTATATGACTATGTACTGCATTAGCTGAATACTTGTATTACTGAGCCATGTAGACTTGCAAAAAACATTCTCAACTATGGTCCGTGATAATGATGAATATGACCTGTGAATTTTCTCTTAGATGTTTATTTTATTTCCTAATCACTACCATCATAACTACTCTTATACTGCAAATTAATATTGAATTATTACATAACAGCTAAATTCCCAAACATACAATTTGCTAATACCCATTTTAATAATTCAATTAAAAAATTATTGTTTAAAAAGTAAATTTAGAGTTCCAATTATTGTATGATCTGTGTTTTTCTTTTTTTATTCTGTTATTTAATAAAATGTCTTAAAATTTAGTGGAATCTCCCTGAGCACGAGTACTGAATGTATTCCTTATGGGGGTGCTAGATATATACAAAAACAATATGTATCTTCGTTCTAGCAATAAATTATTATTATTATTATTACTACTAGGGCTACTATTAAATAACAGAAAACTAAATGAAGGGTACAAGCAAGGAACAATCTAAGTCACTTTTTTAAAGTTTCGAGTAAATGTCCTTTTAACGTTTAAAACCTTGTGACACAGCCAATAATGTTCATTCAACATAATTATTTTCACCATGTAATGAGAACACATTTCCTCACAACAATGGCCAACCATAATAATGAAATAAATTTTTACATGGCTTCCAGAGACAACAATGCCCCTCTGTGTAAAACTATTACAATTAATTATAACATTACATTATAAAGAAAGGGTACCTTTTATTTAAGAACTAGAGAATTTTGTTACATATTTTCTCACAACAATGGCCAATAATAATAATGTGAAGATAAAGTCAACCACTTGACAGGCCAAACCGGTCCAGAGAGTGGTGAGAGGCTAAGGCTCCCACCTTTACAGACAACAGGCATTTAATGGCAGTAGGGATGTCAGTCCTACGTTCCTGCCACCTTTACCCCCAAGGAACTGCCCCTGGTACTCATTTCTGTTAGAGGTTGAGTAGACTCCAGGGCCATAATGCAGTGGGATAGATTGGATCAATGGAAAAATCTAAAACCCCATCGGGAAATGAACCCACAACCTTCCAGCTTGCAACTTTACATAATGATAATAGTGAAATAAATTTTTTAAGGGTTCTAGAGACAACAACAGTGCCTTTCACTGTAAGACTATTATAACATTATTTTACTATGAAAGGCTACATTTAAATTAAAACTAGAACATTATTTTATGTTCATTTCATTAATTAATCTTTAAATTAATGAAATATTTAAGAGTTTGTGATTTTTTTTAAGTAGGAGGGTCAAAAAGTTTGCACTGGGGCTTGAGATTTATTGTGTTTATCCCTAGATTCTAATAAATCGAATTCCTTAATTATGTTTTTTTTTTTTTTTTCTTTTCAGTAACATTCAGAAACATTTGAAGCATTGATACTGACAGTTTTTTTTTCTTCTACATGATTCACTGCATGAATTCTTTTATCAGTATCTGCTAGTTCTTTACCTTGGGCCTCTTTTTTGGTTTAGCTGTAGAAGCTGCTAATCCTCCTTCACATTCTGAATCACTCACTCCTAAATCCATTCTTCCTACTAACAAACACTCATCTAGTTGATATGGCAAATTTAATTATGTTGTTGTTGTTTTCTAATACCAAGCATTTGACAATAAAGCCATTTGACCTCTTGCACTCCAATATTTTTCCAAAGATATTATCATGACTAGCCACTGAAGCACAGATTTTGAGGTGTTCCGAATCCATTTCTTGGTTTGAGTTGCACAATGGGCAGTTAGGGGACTGATATATCCAATTCTATGCAGGTGTTTGTCCAATCATGGCCTGTTGCCAATCTAAATGCAGCTACAGACGATTTTCGTGGTAAATCGGGAATTAACTGTGGATTTTGATGCAGAGAGTTCCATTTTTTCCCTTGGGATTGAGTTATCAAATTTTGTTTGTTGAAGTCTAAGTATGTAGATTTAATAAATCTCTTCACAGAGTAATATGTAGATTTAGTAACAGGTCTGTAAGTAGCAGTGCTGCCCTTCTTTGCTAATGCATCCGCATTCTCGTTTCCCAGGATTCCACAATGGGATGGTATCCATTGGAATACAATTCTTTTATTGAGTGATAATAATTGAGAGAGCATTTTAGTTATTTCTGCTGTTTGAGATGAAGGTGTGTGTTTAGAGACTATTGATAGAATAGCTGCTTTGGAGTCTGACAATATAACTGCATTCTTAAATTTATTGATGTAGCATAGAAGATTCCTGAGACATTCACTTATTGCAATGATTTCACCATCAAAACTTTTTGTTCTATATCCAAGAGATCTATAAAGTGAGAAGAGATAGCACGTAACACCTGCACTGGCACCTTGTTCTCTGGAGATCAAGGATCCGTCGGTATATAAATGAAGCCAGTTTTGTGGAGGGTACCTAATATTAATTGTCTCTAAAGACAATTGTTTTAGTATTTCAGTGTTTACTTCTGATTTCAGTATTTCTTCTGTTAAATTTAGATTATATTCTATATTTAATAGAGTTAAAGGGTTTGGTTTAATTTGTACGTTTTCTTTTAAAATCGGGATATTGATTTTCTGTTTTAATTCTTGAACAATGGATATGAAACTTTTTTGAGTTTTCAATCTACAAAGAGGACTGTATGAATGCCAATTGTCACCTGGTAATCTGATAAGTTTTTCATATTGAATCAGTGCTTTTTCTTCTATTGTCATTTTGATGCTGTTAATATTAGTGAGGAATCTCATAGAATCTATTGGAGTTGTTTTGATTCCACCAGTAATGAGTCTGAGAGCTTGGGTTTGAACATATTCTATGTCGTTTATGAAAGGTGAAGTAATTAAAATTTTTCCGCAGTATGTCAGCACTGGCTGTATAAACATTTTGTATGTAGTGTTCAAAGTATTCCTAGAGCATCCCCATTTCTTTCCTGCTAGTCTTTTTAGAAGGGAGAATCTTTTACGAGCTTTTTCAGAAATGTATTTCAAAGGGTTGCTCCATGTTAACATACTATCGAAAATAACTCCAAGATATTTGGATTCATAAGTACTAGGAATGTGTTAGCCATTGTATTGGATATTGAATTCTCTTTCTTTTTAACCGAGTGAAAATATTTGGTAGTTACTTTTGCTTAAATTGAGTGTCATCAAATTTGATGTATTCCATTCATGTAGTTGATTTAGAGCTTTAAGAGCAGAATTTTGAATTTTGTCTCTATGTCTGTAAGATCCGGAAGTCCACAAAACTATATCATCTACAAATAGTACCGTTTTTTATAATGCTTGATTAGGACGAAATAAAATTAACAGTGAAGAGTTTCAAAACACTGACAGTATTATTGCTACATTAAGTTGATTTGGATTGTTCTTTTTAATAGGAGCAGTTAACTTAGATTGATCTTTCATTGTAGGCCAGATTTTAAAAGACATTTTTAAGGGACTAGGATTGTTTTTCGTAAGCTTTAATCTGTTTCATATTATTATTCAGATCCTAAACTGGCAGTTGGCATCAAAATCTCAATTTTCGTTTTTTTTTTTTTTACTTAGATTGTTCTTTGTTTGTATCCTTCAAATATATTTAGTTTTATAAGACAGTGGCATCACAATAATCTACAGTAGTAAACAAGAACAATGAAAATGGAAATCCACACGCAAAGAAAGAAGGATGCGCACTTGCACACTATCAGTGCAAATTATTACATGGATCTGGGACACAAAAAATGAATATTAAAGCAGTTAAACACGCCACTTGCTTGACCATTCTTACCTCATCTTGTATGTGTCAAAGATTTTTATGTTTCTTAACAGTTCCAGTTTGAAAGAGACAGGGGAATCAATTAGTATTCGTTCTGCATGAAATTAATAGTAAAAGCTGAATCAAATATTATTAGTTAACTGAAATCAAAAAAAATATTTTTACTACCTCGTTATAAATAAGAAGTATTGTAAAATTGAAAAGTAAAAATGTGAAGCATAACATGTTTTTAGCATCTGTGATACCGAAAAAGTGATTCTTAATATGCTGTTTCTCCACAGACGATGGTAATTATAATTTTTTTAAATAAAGTATCTGCATTAATAAAATTATGCCTCCAATTTTTGGCCTTATAAGTAACATCTACAGGAATTACTTTACCAAATTAATGTAAACCTTGCTTTATGTATATAATACAAAATAAATATCTTATTTTCTATTATCTTTTTAAGAACAGTATTAAAGTTCCAATTTCTGAAACATTTCGAAATGTAAATAATGTTATTAGAATCTTATTAAAAACTACTAACATCTAGAATCTTATTAAAAACTACTAACATCTTACAAAATTTCTATTAATTTTGAATATCAATTTCTATAAATATAAAACTAATGTATGTGATACTTACTTACTTAAGGCTTTGTAAATGCTCACAAAATGGTTTATATATCCACTTAGAGATCATTTCACCTTGTGGCTCAGAAAATCTAATTTACACCATACCTTTTGAAGGTAGTTCAAGAAAATAAAAATTACAAACAGAAATATCATTAACATTATACTTGGTGGCGCCGAGCTGACTGACACATTTCAACCTTCAATTTGATTACATGCGTGGTAACTTCTCGTCGTTAGCGAGAGTGGGATGGATAGAGGAGAAGTTGCCATTTTGTATAGACTCATTGTCAGCTGGAATGTAGTCCTGGACTGTGCTACATTGTACTACCTCTGTTCGGCATTATTACAAAACGAAGTCTGTGACAGAAGTGCAGCATTTCTTTCGACGTCAATTCACTGTTGGTCGACATGGTCGAATACGTCTCAGATGCCATATTGGCTTGGGTGTGTAAATTTGAAGAAAGTGTAGTGTATTAGATTGAAACATGGAGCTCTGCAAACAGCCCGGATGCCCAAGAACTTGGAGAGAGTAAGATAATCTTTTGCATGCAGTCCTCGATGCTCAGTGCATCAGCAGTCTCACATTTTGAGTGTGAATCGAAAAAGTTTAGGGCTAATGCTAAAGGAGTTGAAATTTCATCCTTACAAGTTGGAAGTTTGTCAAAAATTTCTTGACAGAGACAAAGAACGAGTTGTTTTCTGTATTGCCATGCTTGGTTTGCTGACTGAAAACCTGGATGACCCACGAGGCCCATTTTCATCTTTTGGTCCATGTCAAGAAACAAAACATGCGATACTGGTCACCAGTGAACCCTGAAGAACTCCATGAAGTGCCATTGCACTCTTCTGAAGTGACAGTTTGGTGTGGAGTTGGTGGTTTGGAATTGTAGGTCCATATATCTTTGTCGACGAGAATGGATGATAACATGCCACTGATCCAGTGTAAATGAGAGGTACTGTTGGTGACTCGAAAAAGATGAGTGCGGAGTGAAGAGAAAGGATAGTGAACAGATAATGTTACAACAACAATGCAATACTTGTACTACTAGTAAGTAGGAATAATCTTTCCACTTACTAGTAGTACAAGTATTGCACCATTGTTGTAATGTTATCTATTATCCACCCTTTCTCCTCACTCCGCACTCATCTTCTCCTGAGTCACCGACTATATAGTAGGGAGCAAAGATATTGGCGGGTCGTACATAGCACATTTTTGCACGTACCACCCCCTCTCTTCTGACCTGTCCATTGGGATGACTGACTGGCAGTGTGTCGATGCGTTCGGGTGTAGTTGCTTGCAAGCCAATCATTGGGTATTGAGAGAGTAGTCATCGTAGCTGTTGTCTGTACATATTCAAACAGTAATTTTCAATACTAACAGTGGAATTGCTTCTGTCCCTAGTTGAGCGACATGTCTAGAAAGGAAAGGAATTATTTATAGTGTTTACGAATACTTAAAAAAACTTTAATTAATACAACAAATTAAAATTTTCGTAATATGATTGAAATTCTGGTTATTAAGAGAATGAGGAAAACAGGTATTAGGTCACTATAAGTTTAAGTGAAATATTTTAAGATCTGATAGTATATTGGCAATATACTCATTGCAGTGAAGTAAAAACCATTATATTATTATTATTATTATTATTATTATTATTAAATTTGCACTGATGGATTTCATTTAATATAGTATTACTAGCCATTGTTAAGTCAATTATATCATATAAAATAAAACCTAGGTACTGTCACAATACTATTTACAAATTATTTACATCGTCAACATTAGTGATTTTACTCACGGGACTGGCTTCATCTTTTCTTGCAACCCTTGTCTTGTTCAAAAGGTCTCTGGTCACTGCTGTCAGTTGGTCACCTGCTGTGATTCTTCCTGCCGGAAGGTCCCTGTTGACTTTCTTTGTCGCAATCCCAGGACCGCTGCCATCATTTTTGGCCTCATTTCTGAACAGCTGGAGCCATTCATCACGACTTCTACTCTTTGTGAAGCGGATGACAATAGGACGCGTCTTCCCTGGCCTGGATGGTATGCGATGTGCTACGCTTACATCATGCTGCACCAATTCACTACTGCCTATGACTTCCGATATTTGGTCAAAGAATTCATGAGTTGATTGTTCATCGATCTCCGGAACTCCAAATAGCATTATATTGTCTCTGCGTGTACTGCTGCAGATCACTCACTTCCTGTTTGAGATGGTCATTTTCTTGCACTAGCCTCTTCATCTCCTCCTGCGTGGAGTTGAGTTCATGTCTTGTGTGCGCCAATTCCTCTCTAAGACTGTCGAACTTGGAAGATATGAATTCAACTGATTTTCTTAGTTCATTCATCTCAAAATACGAATGCTATTCGATATCAGTATAGTAGTTATAAAATCATGTCGCATATTGTATACCAGTAGTTTGTATGATAACAAATGAAGTGTTCACATGTGCTGTTGTTTAATGAAATAATTATAATGCTGCGCACAGAAATTACACTAAATACTGACACACAGACAGTGTTTATATATAAACACTATTTCGATGTTACAGACTTTAGGTTACGTAGCGAGGAGTGAAAGATGTTTCGGAAGCGAACCTTCGAAGAACGTTTACAGCTAAAGTAGGGGTGGAACGTGGGTTGGGTAATATGAAGGGGTATATCTCCATCCGCTAATATTCCTGCTCCCTACTATAGTCTAATTGCCTGTCCAGTCAAGACACAGAGCAAGCAGCGGATACTCACACACACAATGCACTCTCATGCTGACCACTGCTCTAAATAAACTACTGTATAATAATAATAATAATAATAATAATAATAATAATAATAATAATAATAATAATGAGCGGCCGGGTAGCTCAGTTGGTAAAGCAGCTGGCTATGGGTTGGAAGGTCCGGGGTTCGATCCCAGGTGGTAACAGGATTTTTTCTCGTTGCCAAACTTTCAGAACAGCCCCGAGGTTCACTCAGCCTCCTATAAAATTGAGTACCGGGTCTTTCCCGGTGTAACTGGCGGTCAGAGTGTGATGCCGACCACATCACCTCATTCTAGTGTCGAGGTCATGGAAAGTATGGTGTTCTACCTCCATGCCCCCCAAATGCCTTCATGGTATGTTATGGGGATACATTTACCTTTTTAATAATAATAATAATAATAATAATAATAATAATAATAATAATAATAATAATATGTAACTGATAAAGAACAATTCAGGTGCCACTAGACTAGAGTTCGTCGTATATAATAAAATCATAATCAGGAACAAGTTCCAGACTGAGTGTATAATGCAGCTAAATATAAGACACTTTTGTGAAGATAATATAGTCCATGCATTCATTTAATGCTCAGACTGTGTCAAAGAGGGTGCTATCTTTTGAAGAGATAAGATAAGAGTTTGTTTATTGATTAGACCATCTCAGATGGCAATCACAAGACGTCTACCAATGATGTGGAGTAAAAAACAATGTCCTGTCTGGCGTTCATTGATGACGACAAAAAAGGCTAGCAATTTTAATTTCAATTCTAATTAAAATAATCTTAGAGCTTAATATTTATTCACTGTGGATGATAGTGGTAAATATCAATATATACTGCGGAACAAGACTTGAAATTAATTTTTACTGAACAATGAAAACGTAGAATTTTGTCCTTAGTACAGCATGAACTTCAGACACTACATTTTATAACAAATTACTTTCCATAGCAATTTAAAACCAAGCTGTGGTCACCAATGGTCATCTTAATTGATACTGCACAAAACAAAGTGGAAAATCTGTTTATTCTAACAATCATGAGTCCTCACAATCTCTACATGGATTTAGTACCTCGTGTGGCCTCCAATGAGTATGAATTACTGCTTGGCATCTACGAGACATGCTTCCCACAAGCCGCCGAATGTTGACTTGGGGTATATTCATCCACTCTTATTGTCTTTGCAAGCTCTTTTGAGTTTCTGCAGGCTTCGATAGCGCCCACAGACGCGTCTTTCAAGCATATCCCATACATGTTCAATAAGATTTGAATCTGGACTAATCGCTGGCCAATCCATTACAGGAATTTCATGCTCGTTCAGAAAGTTCATGGAGACAGTGACAATGTGAGCTCTCACATTGTCATGCATCAACACAAATCCAGCATCCATACATTCCATTACAGGCAGAATATGTTGCAATATATTCTCAACATAACCAATTGCATTTAGCCAGTCAGGAACGACGGTCAGAGCAGTTTTTGTTTCTAAGCTGATGTTGGCCCAGACCATAATTGAGCCCCCACCAAACCTGTCAATTTCAAGAATGTTAGGTTCAATGAGATGCTCTCCACGACATCTCCAGACACACAAAATCATCCATCACAGGAAGTCACAGAGAACCTTGATTCGTCAATGTCCAAGTTGCCAATTTATATGTTCCAGAGCGAATCTTAACCTTGCTCACTTATGATGAACCTTCAAACAAGGGGTATGTAGAGGTCTCCAAGCTCTCAAATTAACTTCCCACAATCTATTCCTGACTGCCTGGTCACTTACTACTATTCCATATATCGTTGGCTTAGAGTGTAAACCTGCTAACCGCCAAAAATAAAATTTTACAAGGGAAGGAAAAAACTAAGTTTAAATTACCTCTGAAACTTTAGGACTAAATCCAAAGTATGGGTGGCATTTGTACCTGTACTTTGGATTTGGTCCTAAAGTTTCACAGTTAATTTAAACTCAGTTTTTTGCTTCCCTTGTAAAATTTTCTTTGTTGGCGGTTAGCAGGTCATGAGCAGTGGATGTACACCGACGCAGAACAGAAAGAACTAAAAATCTGTCTTCATTTCCAGTTGCCTTTCATTTACGTCCTTGCACATGTCTCATTTCGTTCTGCCCTGACTCCCTATAACGTTTGACAGCTCTATACACAATTAATATAGAGTAACAGAGGCCATTGGCAATCTGATGATAAGGCCATCCCTGCTGGATGAGGGTGACAGCTTGTGCGACTTCAACTTCCCTGATACGAACCATTTTGTAGTTCCTTTGCAATAAAATATGAATTAGATCACAAGAATGACCACAGCCTCAGATATGTTCTAAAACGGCCATAGTCAAACAGAGAAGATCAAGCTAAATCGTATTGGTTTTCAGTACGGATGAATTACTATCTGGTTTCTTTGGACTGGGATGAAGATGAAAACCAAATGTTGTGTTTTCTGAATAGAAAAGATGTTAACGCAAATGGTTACAGCACAGCTATTGCTTTATATCAAGAATTTACAGCAGACAAAAGATCTGTTCCGTTAAATTCTTTGAGCAGTATATTTATGTTGGTACGATAATAATTGTTGTTGGTTAGTCAACTGTCCGGTCAGGTTTGAATCTCAGAAGTGACACCAAAAAGGCATCACTCATGAGACAACTAAGCCAGGAGATAATGGAGTGGGGCAGTCAGTACCTTTCTCCCTCCACTGCATTCATCGCTGACTAGTAACATATTACAGTAATCAGACTTCAGATTTCTACAAACAATTATACTTCCTCTGACACATATCGTCAAGTGAAATGTAGTGCCTGATAATAGATGAACATACCAGCCAGAACCTCAATCAGGGGTAAAATAATTATAACCAAGAATAATCTTTGCAATAAAAATGTGACACCACTTGACATTACAAGTACTGATGCACTCAAAAAAGATATATCCAACACAAAGTCTTTCTCCCAAGTATTAATTGGATACTCGGACTATAACAGAGTTAGTGTAGAAGAATGAATACAAATATGCAACCTGAAGAGAAATGTTAATATAATTTTAGTTTTATTTCCACATATTACTTGTCCTTGTTCAATATTTTACTCAATGTCAACGACATGACTGTTGTCATTGAAGTTGTTTCTTTTATCCTACGATAGACAGTTTAGAAATACAGAAAAAATTAAAATTTCGCTGTACATTTTAATTCTTGCAACGAGAAATCGTCATGTGCAATAAGTGAGGAAGAGACAATATTCTATTCTTACAAATTTAAATGCGATGCCAGAAAGTCTGGAATTGTTGTTTGTTACGTTCAGTCTCACTAGATAACAAAAAGTGTCAGCCTCATCAGACAACAAAAACAATCTTCGCACTGGTTGGTACTGACTGAGCCCACAATCTCCTTTCTTTGTGGGCATACATACTCAACATTAATAAAAGCAGGTAAGAAATCCAAGAAGCAACAAAATATATTTAAATTACATGGAAATAATGACAACGGTGGTGATGATGATGATGATAGTAATAATAATAATAATAATAATAATAATAATAATAATAATAATAATAATAATAACACAATTAGCATATCATTATAGTGGCAGGAAGATTGTAATACAGAGAAATCATTCCTCAGCTGACTTAGCAGGGAGTGCTCACTGCTGATCCTTGGGCAGTTAAAATAAAGCAGATTATTCTTCCCTTATGTCAACAATTTATAACTGATGCATCTAGGTTCTTCTTTTCTGCAAAGATGATTTACCATATTTATTCGAATATAATATACATGGTACATTTTTTTATCATAAAATCCAGAAAAAAAAATTACTGGTGAATATAATACGCACTTGTGCTAAAAACCACTCAAGATTAAAAATATATTATCAAGACAGATTATAAAGGCATTCTTACCTCTAGCTATACATCACATTCACTCTCACTTGAAGTATCAGAACAGAAACTTCCAACAGGTCTGGGTTGATGTCAGAACAATGATTGACAATGACTGAAGTCGTGCCACTCTCTTATCAGTAATTATTGGTTCAATTATTTTGGTTTATTTAATGATGCACTATTGTCAAAAGTTATATGCATAAAAATCAGAAAAAAAAGTCTTAAATCATTACCACAGTTAAAAATAATATTAGAATTAATAATGATTGTCAAAAATGGACATAAAATTACGAATAAAAAGTGCACAAAAAAAAAAAAGAGAAAAAAAATGGCTGTTTCCATCAGTGGTTCCCACCATATCTCATACATAGCATAAATTGAGCTACTTAAATTTCTTTGAGTATGAGTGTGTGTGCGAATATAATACACCAAAGAATATAATACACATCCCAGTTTTAAAGACATTTTGTTAAAAAAAAGTGCGTATTATATCCGCGTAAATACGGTAGAATTGCATCTGTGTTTGGCGCAACTTCATTTGTTGTTGTTTAGTCAACTGTCCGAAGACAGGTTGGAACCTCATAAGTGACGTCAAAAAGGCATTACTCGTAAGGCAACTAAATCAGAGATAGTGGAGTAGAGTGACCAGAATGAATATACTCTGCTGGTGGAAGGGGGGAGGTGGACACTAGCAATATTGTTTGAATCAACACAAGCATCTCAAATGTTAGCAAAGACGAAAAACTCTGTACACAATGGCTGCAAGCACTAAAACTGTGATAGTTGAAAAAAATCGTTACAAACAAATTCTGTATTTTACAATTCATATTGGAGGTTAGAACAGTCAATCCTTGTAACTGATTTGTTCAGTACACACGTTTGTCTTAAATCTAGCTGTTTTCAGCTTAGAAGACACCACACTAAATCAAACTGAGTAATTTTTTCCCTTCATTGCTCATGTATTGTTCTTTGGCCTATTATCAATGTGGACATAACACAGCCAAAAAGTGTATAACATGACACTTCCAAAGTATAGAACTGTCACAAGCTACAAAGTAATACTATTTTCTTTTTACAAGCAAGAAAAACTCTTAAAAAGTTACATATACATTTACGATACTTATTATAGATAAAATAAAAATAAATTAAATGGTGTTTTGAAGTTAAACATACATATAGAAACTTCGAAGTTTAAAAATGAATTTTTTATCTCCCATCTCAGGCACTATTATCTAGGCATATATATTATGTAACTGATATACTTTAGATATCTACCGGTAATTTGTAGGTTTCCTTTCATCCCTTTGTATACAAAAATAAGTCACTTGGTGTAAATAAAATCAATGAACTGGGGTTTCAAACTAACATATTTAAAAACTTCGGAGTTTAAGAAAGGATTTCTTATTTCCATCATAGGAACTAAAAATATATCAATGGGCAGTTCAAAAGGAAACAACTCAAAATTAAAAGTTTTGAGATAACTGAATTTTAAAGCTTCATGTTACTGTGAAAAATCCAATTAATACATTCTAATTTGAAACTTATAGTAGGCTTACATATAAAACATCATTAACAGAATCTGGACTAATTTCAAAGATCCTTTGATTTTTCACAACAACATAAAGTTTTAAAATGCAGATCTCTCAAAACTTTCGATTTTAAATTGTTTCCCTTTTGAACTGGGCTGCTGATATTATACATAGTAAAGATAATATAGTTTGTGTCCTTTCGCTCCTTTGGATATAAAAATAATTTATCTCATCTGTATTTGCATGCAATGAAAATGTTTGTTTGATTAAACACAATATTGATTTTATACTCTATATGTCAACAGATGTGTGAAGCAGAAATATTAAACACCAGTACCATATAATATATATATACTGTGCATACACCAAAAAATAGAACACTGCTACAATATCTGCATTGAGAAGTGCAATTGTGATTATAAGCTAAAATATAAGGGAACAAAGTTATATTTAAGACCATATATAACTGACAGCAGTATACACAATTCAGACGCCATTACAGTGAAAAAAAATTTGGAAAATTTAACACGAATTGAAATATATTCCTTACATAAATATATAAATTTATCAGTACAAATACTCCAAATACAGACATTTATTTATGTGGTAAATTTTCTCATGCAAAATGTATTTTTCTTTTTAAATAAGTACATACACATAATATATAAAGGTATCTGAAATAATTGTGTATATAACATATTATTATAAAGGATAACTACTGTTTTAAGTCTGCTAATTATCTACAATATGTATATGAAAAAAACGTAACATGCAAAAGTTTACACATTATATATGGGCAGTTCTCAATCAACAATCACTGTTGGTATGATTCACAATAATTCTTAAGAGTCCTATAAGTTTTATATGTAAAATAACAATTAAATCTTATATAGCATGAAAATTTGTATATAAACCTTGATATTTGTGACGATGAATGAGAACTACCTTCGGTTAACCGAAAATTAATCAATATCTACATCTCACCCTTAATAGTAACTGATGACCTTTGTGGACTTTGCTCTGGCGCAGAGAACTGTGTGCGGAATACTGCAAAGCTCTTGGACAGTTTTGGAGTTATAACTTCCTTTTCAATGTCTTCACTGATGTCACTTGGATCAATCCTTAACAATCTGCCTCCACGAAAAGGTGTCAGTTCCATGTAACCTGTAAGAGAAGAATAAAGAACAAAAATGAAGATACAGTTCAGGTTGTTTCATTTAGAGATACCTAAGGAAACTTGAAGAGGATAGAAAATATGTATAAGTACTTCCTTTGTAAATAGTCATAAAATGCAATACAATCCAAAGAGTACACAATTCATCACTTATTCTTTAATCAAGTACATTGTTTTTGTCCCACTGTTAAATAAAAGAGTAACCATAGCAAAACACATGATTTAATTATTCTTCTTCTTCCTTACATGGATTTGGTGTTACAATCTGCTCCAGCATCATTCTATTTCTGTCTTGGACATCTTGGATCTCTTTGGCCTCTGGGTTTATATGACATCACCATTTTGGAAATTATGGTATGGTCCATCCTATCTAAATGATCTATCCAGTTATCTCTGTAGTGTTTTATTTGATCATATATTGAAAATATTTTCAATTTGTTTCTTATTTTTTTGAGTCTTGATTTTTACTCATTTCTATGTATCCTAAAAGACAAATATCTGAGAAATTTCATTTCTCTAGCCAGTGTGGTTGTTTCATATCCAGAATTCACCACCATAAAACAGAACCAGTGCTGCCACACATAGTTTTATAAAATTTTAATTTTGTATCTCTAACATTTTCTGATTGGTTCCACACATCATCTGATATTTAGACTCCAAAGCAGCTATTCAATCAATAGCCTCTAGACACACACCATCTCAAACAATAGAAATAACTAAAATGCTCTCTCAATTAATAACACTCAATAAAAGAATTGTATTCCAATGGATACCATACCATTGTGGAATCCTGGGAAACGAGAATGCAGATCCTTTAACAAAGAAGGGCAGCACTGCTACTTACAGACCTGTTACTAAATCTACGTATCACTCTGTGGAAAGATTTATTAAATCTATATACTTAAACTTCAACAAACAAAATTTGATAACACAATTTCAAGGGGAGAAATGGAACTCCCTGCATCATAATCCACAGTTAATTCCCGATTTACCACGCAAATCATCTGTAGCTGCATTTAGAGTGGTAACAGGCCATGACTGTTTGGCCAAACACCTGCACAGAATTGGAATATATCAGTCCTTTAACTGCCCATCGTGCAATTCAAATCAAGAAATGGATTTGTAACACCTCAAAATCTGTGCTTCAGTGGCTGTCCATGAAAAATATTGAAGTGCAAGAGGCCAAATGATTTTACTGTCAAATGCCTGGCATTAGAAAACAACAACATATTTATTTTCTTGCAATCAAGATAATTAACATTTTGAACTAGTTCAAAAATATTTTTTCTCCTACTGGGTACTTTCTGTGGTGTTCGGGTAAAGGGGGATAAGTCATTTTTTTGTTCAGATAGAATTTTGTTTCCCAGATGAATACACAAGTTAAATTATATAAGTGAGTGTGCAAAATTCAAAAGAATGCTAGCAGTTGTGTTTTATTTGTGTAGAAAATTATTTGCAATAAGAGTTCCAAGTTTAATTTTCATTTACAGTAAAACCTGCCTGAAAAACCACCCCTATTGAGAGACCAGTCCTCCTAAAGACCAATCTTTTAAAGAATCAAATTAAAAATCCATAAAACCAATGTAAATCACATCTCTTTTAAGAGATCACCTCTCTCCCTGACCACCGACCAGTGATTGAATAGCCATTTCCTTAATTTTACCCCTTTTAAAATACCATTTTAAAAAATTTACAATTTAGTATTTTATTACATTACTGTAGCCTAAATAAATTCCAAGAAATTCGTACAGTACTAGAAGTTAAAATGATGTTTGGCAACGTTGTTAAGTGATACGTATTCACATTGAATGCCGATCTCTGTAAAGGAATACTGGGGATTGCTACGAAAAAGGTACAATGACCACTTACAAACGGCCTCCGAGGTATGACAAAGGGTTATTTGCACCGCTATTTAACAGTTTCTTGAAAGGTACGATTTCTCATGCTGTATGACAGTTTTACTTTTCGTTTTGTACATTAAAAATCAAATCATTACTTGTTAATTACAGTGCAATAATTTATTTTTTCTTCCTCCTACCTATTAGAAGAAACAGGTAACCAACCCACTGATGACGAGAATGAAGTCAAGAGAGAATTTCAATCCGAAAAAATATGACTAGAACAAGTCTTATGTAATATTGAGTTAATTCCAACAATTGGCACCACTGAAAGACTGTATGAATCAAGAACATATAAATGAACTTCTTAACTTGTTAAAGAATAGTTTTGAAAATGAGATTGTAAAAAGGAAATGTAAAAAAGTTAGAGTTCAATTTATGATTTTGTGAAGGGGAATCAAAGAAGAAAATTGGAAAAATAACGCAAAATAAGAAATAAAGTTCTTCTTCTTCTTCTTCCTCTTCCTCTTCAAGTATTAGGCCATATGGCCTGTTACGATCTCACAGTTGAATTTTCAATCCAGCGCTTCTTTGGACGACCAAGAGATCTCTTCCCATTTGGATGATAGTGGAGCATGACTTTTGGGTTTTTATCTCTACACATGCGATGCAGGTAATTTATCCAGTTGTTCTGATAATGTTTTACGTGATTAATTACAGGTTCTAGTTGTAATTCTTCCATTACATCTACATTGCATTTGTGATCCCATTTCGTATATCCCACTGTATATCTCATAAATTTCATTTCATTAGACGTTATTCTACTTTCGTCTTTCTTCTTCAATGTCCATGCCTCACTGCCGTAACAAAGTACAGGTCTCGCCAAGATCTTGTATAGGCGAATTCTAGTATGCCTTTGTACTAGGAAAGGTTTTATAATGTTGTTAATTATTCCCACTGTTTTGGTGTATTTAGAAATTTTCTGTGAAATGTCTACTTCATCGAAAAAAGATAATGTGTATTCGAGATATGTAAAATAATTTACTCTTTCTAAAATTTTTTAATGTAAACATATTTTGCTAGGCACAGGGTATTTTCCGCAGAAGGCCATAATTTTAGTTTTTTCTTTATTGATTTTCATATCGTATTTAATTCCAATTTTGTTAAAATTAAAAACTGAACATTGTAATTCATCTTCTGAGGATGCCACCAGAGTTAAATCGTCTGCAAAAAGTAATGAATCTAGTTGTAAATGTCTACTGAGTTGTATATATCCATGAGACAATTGTTTCCGTTCTCTAATTATCTGATTCATATAATATAATAAACAGCAACGGTGAAAGGCCACAATCTTGTCTTACTCCTGTATGAATTTCTGTCCATTGCGATAATTTATTGCCACTCACACCTTACTGCAATTAGATTTGTTTTATAGATATTATATATGTTTGCTATAAGTTGTGGAACATGGTCTGTGGCTAATACATTTATTAATTTATTTCTGCTCAATCTATCGAATGCTTTTTCGAAATCAATGAAAGAAAAATGTGTTTCTAAGTTGAATTCCCAGTGTTTTTCCATCAATAATTTTAATGTAAAATATCCATCGCAACATGATCTTCCCTTTCGGAAGCCATTTTGTTCTTCTCCGAAAAGTGTTTCATAATGTTTATACAATTTGTTCTTAATTATGCTGGTAAAGATTTTATATCCTGAATTTAATAGACTGATCCCTCTGTAGTTGTCATACGATTTTACGTCTCCTCTTTTGAATATAGGAACTACAATTGATTTTGTCCAACTTGTTGGTATATCATTGCTTTTACTATTAGCAATATTTTCCACGTTTTTATTTGATTAACATAGAAACGTTTTAACCCATTATTTGTGTAAAATAACTCCCCCTATTCAGACACTATCCCTCTGAAAAACCAGTTTTTCATGGAACCAGCAGTGGTCGTTTAATATAGGTTTTACTGTATCTCCAAATTCACTTTTATGACATCTCCCTTTACACAAACAACACAGAATCTTTATTTTTCGTAAAAATTTTAATACACCCTACAATTGTTACAAATATTGAGAAAACAATTCCCTGAAAAACTAGAAGGGATTGGGTAATAAAAAGATGTGGCACATTTCAACTAAAGTTTTAACTGTTTACTTAAATTTCTATGTTCAACCATAAGTGAAATATTTATTATTGTTTTTGTATTATCCTTCACCATTAATGGTTTTATTGTTCTTGTTCTTAGATAACATTGATTTGTTCACATTTAGATATTGGCTCCGACATTCAATACAATTTGCTGGATGAACTGTATTTTTCTTCTTTCATTATTGTAGTTTGTCACCAGTTTCACTCCCCATGTAAATTTAAGACCTTTTGAGATATGTAATCCTCTTTGGAAACGCTCATTATTTTCCCATTCTGATAGATGTTTTTCCAAGAAGTCGCCATTTATTGAAAGCCTCTAAAAATCTCCTTGAAACTCGGCAAATAAAATTTTCAATGTCTTTTCATAATATCATTGATCTAAGAACTATACTACAGTTGATAACATTTTTATATTTCCCTCTATACTTTTCACATTTCAGAGCTTCTACCATCATTATTTTAGTTTCAACTGAAAGATTGGTATCAATGATTGCCAGTGCTGTTGTTTCTGGTGCAAGGTACCATAAATGGTTACAAATTTCTGCAAAGCAATTTTGCTGATCTATTTATTAATATTGGCTACAAGAACAAAGATTACAAAGAAACTGTAAATCCTGAAGAGGAGATTCTGTTGTTGTAACAGGTGAACACCTTCACACATATGCATATAAGAATTATGTATGTTTGATTCCACTATATTCATCGGAGGAATGAGGAAACTGATGCCAGAGAATAACATTTTTGATGCAGTAAATTGGTTTAGTCATTCATCTTGCTTGATGAAAGGATCCTGGAATTATGAATGATATCCCTTGTGGGGGAGTTTCTCCAAGGAAAATTACCGAAAGTTACAGCACATCCTGATAGTCCTCAAGAAAAAATTGTTCTTTAAGATTTGTTAGAGCAAAGTAAAGCAGTTCATCACTGTTCAGCAGCCCTTCTTTGATGTATTCACCTCTAACACCCAAATGAAATCCATTTCATTTATTTTAGATCAATTTTCCTGGAATTTTTTGGAAATTGGAATAATAGACGCAGAAATCTTGGTGACTGTAGAGACGAACACACCCTTCAAAACAGTCTCATAGATATGTTGCATGCCTACATGGTAAATAGAGAATATATCTCCCTAATATCTATGTAACACACAAGCTTATCGAAAAATACCTAGTTTCGGCGTATTTCAGCCCTTTTACTCCTTTGTGAAGCAGTGGGGTTATCTGCTATATTTAAGTGGCTGGTTAAGGGGCATTGCTTGGACCAGGTTTTCAAACATGGAGAAAACTTAATGTGTGTTGTTCCCTCCGCAAATAAAAATCGGTTTATGTCAGAAATATTAACTATTTATTCAGTTATTTTAAAAAGTTTGTGAATAAATTACATGTAAGTTCATGTCAATGTGATATAGAAGTAATTCTGGTAATATTTACTATATTCAACATAACTTCACAGCAGTGGCGTACATTCAGGGAAGGCTAGATATGCTGCGTCTACCCTGACTATTTTAATATTAACAATAGATTTTATTTAAAGGTATTACTACCTTCAGAAGCTAATAAATATTCATTATCATCATCATGAACTTCTTCGTTTTAGACCATGTGATCTGTAACGATAATCTAAGAAAGATGGCCTTCATCCCTTAATTGATGTCTTGGTCTTCCTTGATCTCTGTGTCCTCTTGGTCTTTATATTGAAGTTAATCTTGGAAATCTCTCCCTTTCCATTCTTTGTACATGGTTCTTCCACTGTTGCTGATATTTTGAATTTCTTCGGTTATACAAGGAACTTGTATTCATTCATATTAATTTATTTTACATAAATTACTTTTCCTTTCAAATCTAATCTAATTTCACGCTCTTTTGCCGGCAACGTAAAGGATTCTGCTATACAGCCAACCATCGGAACAGTAATCACGCAGCTACCCAATTTTCTGTGCACCATATCCCAGCCCTCCAATAAGCTTTCTCTAGTCTTCTATCTTGTCTTGTTGAGTTCTGGCGTATGCATGCTTGCTCTCTGTATGCAACCATACAGTTTGTTATGTCAGTCTAGTGGCACTAAGCTGGTACTTATTTCTTACCACAAAAATAGTGGAAATCCCTGTTTTATATAGATACAACAAATACAAAAGAAAATAATCTCAAACATTCGAGAATCTTGTCTGATAATGAACAGTAACAAATTAACCAACTTATATACATTACTGTTTGAACAGATTACAGCTAAAGGAAGCAGTACTAGAGCTAATGGTACTAAGACTTTATAAATATTTCTCTTGCTCTTACACCAATGTGCTAGTTTCTTACAAGTTATGAAAAAAAATCATAAATAAAATAATAAACAAATAAATTTGATAATTTAAACATTTAAAAATGACCTCTCTAAATATTACATTCTGATTTCACGATGCCTCTATGAGTTCATTGTGGTGGACTGGGGTTCTGTGACGCACATTTTGGGATATATTATTTTACACATAAAAAGTGTAACAATGGGTCATTCATTTTTAAACATTTGAACAGATTACAGCTAAAGGAAGCAGTACTAGAGCTAATGGTACTAAGACTTTATAAATATTTCTCTTGCTCTTACACCAATGTGCTATGTTTCTTACAAGTTATGAAAAAAAATCATAAATAAAATAATAAACAAATAAATTTGATAATTTAAACATTTAAAAATGACCTCTCTAAATATTACATTCTGATTTCACGATGCCTGTATGAGTTCATTGTGGTGGACTGGGGTTCTGTGACGCACATTTTGGGAATTATTATTTTACACATAAAAAGTGTAACAATGGGTCATTCATTTTTAAACATTTTATGTTATTGAAGCAGTATAGTTACCCAATATCTTGACTAGTCTCTGAGTATTTTTTACTTTAGCTATTTTTTAAATTGTTCAACTGGATAGTATAAAGACGAAAATAAAGGATAAAGCTTTGAGTTTCAGAATGTGTTTGCAGTTGTATTACTAGAATTTAATCTTTGTAGATGCAGTCACATTGAAATACTTGAAAGAAGAGATATGTAGAATATGTCGAATGGGAATGCTTAGATATAACAAATCATTTTCAAATTTGTAAGATATGGAATGATACCAATTGATATCACATTTTGTTGGTAATTAATCTTGGGTATATTAACACATATAGCACTAGTGATGCCAAGTTTCAATTAGGTCTAATCTAAACAATAATAAATGAAGTACTGCACTTTTCAGAAGACAAGAGATTTGTTCTTGAGAGCCTCACGACCAATGTCCAATCAGAAGGAATAGACACACTATACGGATGAAGAGTTAAAGTTCCATTAATATTATTAGCGTTCATTGGCTGTTGCATAATTTGCTTCCTGTTTGAAACATACACTAGATGCTGGCAGCAAATGTTTACGTATATATTTTCTTTTAAAAACGGTATTTGTCGAATACAGGGGGAGAGCCATTAATCCTTCCCATTGAAGGCTTTAAGGAACCAACCTGGACAAATACCTGGACATCCCTACCTTCCCGTGGTGCAGCTGTTAATAAGCATAATTTTACAAGCTGAACTAAAGGGAGGGGCTACTCATCAATTAGCACTGGTCAGCTTGATGAGTTATTGGCCGAATTTGGTATAATTTTTCTCTATTCAATACCTAATTCTCTCTTTACCCTTTCCTATCCAGTCCTCTGACTGAACTCTTACTTTCTTCGACCCCGATGGCATTAGAGCATTCGAGGCCTAGGGGTTCATTTCACTTTCCTTCCTACCCTTCCTACTTTTCTGTTCCTAGTGCTGACCTGCTATGGCACTAAAATCGTTCTCCAGTGACTTAAGGAGGGAAAGCTGGTGATCAACAAGATCTCCCAACTAGGTCCAGTGGACCTGTCGACCAACAGCAGGTGTGGTCCTCCAGACATTCTGGGGTTGTGTGTGAATGAAGTAGCCACCAAAATGTTAAAATATGGTGTTCACTTAAACCGGCTACAACTTGCTATTTTCGACCTGTTACTAAATCTACTATTACTCTGTGAAAAGATTTATTAAATCTACATACTTAGACTTCAACAAACAAAATTTGATAACACAATCTCAAGGGAAAAAATGGAACTCTCTGCATCAGAATCCACAGTTAATTCCCAATTTACCACGCAAATCGTCTGTAGCTGCATTTAGATTGGCAACAGGCCATGACTGTTTGGCCAAGCATCTGCATAGAATTGGAATATATCAGTCTCCTAACTGTCCATTGTGCAACTCAAACCAAGAAATGGATTCAGAACATCTCAAAATCTGTGTGTCAGTGGCTAACCATGACAATATCTTTGAAAAATATTGGAGTGCAAGAGGCCAAATGACTTTGTCAAATGCCTGGCATTAGAAAACAACAACACAATATGCTTCTAAAGCTGGATTAAAAAATATTGCCAGGTAATAGTGACATTAAGTAATCTCTGAAAGGAGAGCTTACCCTAAGGCAGCAGCACCGCACATCACTGCTTCACAGTTTTTATTATTTAATTGCGTCAACTGGACTATGAAAGTTATTCATTAAATATCACCATCATTAATAATAAAATACAGTAGTCCAAAAAAAATGTATACACTGTTTGCTCATCAACAACTTAGGAACAAATCGAGATAAAATTTCGTTTTTGGGGAAATTGTAGCTTAATGTAGGTGTTCGAAGTGGTCATCATCAGCATCCAAACACTGTCGATGCCACCAAACTGCTCCACAAACTAGGTTCTGTAACATGTCCATTAAACTTCGATTTGTTCTCGTAGCGCATCCAGTGTAGCTGGCGTTTCCTGATAAACAACATCCTTTAGGGTACCCCATAGGTAGAAATTGGCGTTATGTGTGGGGACTGTGCTGGGTACTCAACAGTACCTCTTCGACTTATCCATTGTCCAGGTAGAGTTTCATCCAGATATGCCCTGGCATCTCAATGGTAGTGGGCTGGGGTTCCATCTTGTTGCAGATAAAATCTCTCATCTCCATACAGCTCTCGAATGGTGGTACAATTCTGCAGTGCTTGGGAAAAGTGACATAAGTCAGTTTCCACAAACCTTTTTTGATAATTTATTGACAACTTACACTGGTTTATGTCGATTTGATTTTTTTATGTATGAATTATTGTAATGGAAGAAATACTTATGTATTTTTTTCCAAGCTAGCAGATGTTCTGTAAGTTATCAATAAATTATCAAAAAAGGTTTGTGGAAACTGACTTATATCACTTTTCCCAAGCACTGCAGAATTGTTATCTGAAGCATCTCGAGATATACCGTACCAGTAACTATGTCTTCAAAAAAGAATGGCCCAATCAAACACATATTAAGTCCTCACAGATTGACAACTTTGTCCTGATGGATGTGCAGATTTTCGAGGGTCCAGTACACGCAATTATGGAAGTTTACAGCAGTGGTTCCCAACCTTTTTTGACTGATGACACACTTTACTGAATGCCTACAATATCGTGGCACACTTATTTCTTTTTATTAATAATAACGTAATAATAACAATCAGTGCATTTATTCTGGAGAAAAAGATGGTGGAACTCTGTGTAGAATATTTTATAACAGACAGAGAGATAATTGCTGTTCACTGCATGGGAATTTTGTCGTTTTTAACCTCCTTTTCTTCCAACTAAGTATTTCTAGGTCTAAGTGGACTGTAAAGAAAAATTAGTATATTAAAAACATAGTTTTTCACACATATTTGGGTTCCATGATGAAAAATGCAATAAAAAGGTGCCGGAACATTGTAACGCATTTAGATGTTCTGCTATTAACTTCTTCAGGCATTCTTTTTAATTTTCAGCACGTTGATTTTCAAAACTCTCAACTGAAGAACAGGCAATAATTTGCCTGCTATAACCGAAGACTCCCAAAACTTCAGTTTTTTTTGCAAAATCCTTGAATTTTGTTTGTGGCTGAAATAATAGCTTCTGTTTTGTGTTGCATGCTTGTATTTAAAGAGTTCAGTCTCTCGAAAATTTCGGCAAGATATGCTAGTTTCGCACGCCAAAAATTATCTTCCAAAAGCATAACATCTCTGGCTTTTCGTCGTCAAAAAAAATAATAATAAGTTCGTCTTGAAGCTCTACCACTCGCATCATTGATATACCACTAGAAAGCTACATGAGAATGATTACTTTCTAAATGTTTTTTCTTAGTTTATTTGACCCCGTTGACTGATTTGATAAAACATTTCCACATATGAGACACTCGAGATTTTGTTTATTATTCATCTCCATGTCACATAAAACCATATTGGAAGTATTCATCACTTTATACTTACGAAACGCAGTAGGCTACGTTTTTGTGAACTTTGACGGGAATTTTCGCTCACATTATTTGAATTAGCACTGCTGTCATCTGATCCAGAACTTGATTCAGATTGTCTTTTTCGAATTAAAAAATTTGACAATGATAAAATCTAAATAAAGCACTTTTAATAAAATAGTCGCACTATATACTGACACTGACCAATATGTTCTGACGATTATAAACTCTGTTTTTATAAGTGGGAAGAGTAAACGAATTGCTAAGCACTATTGCAGGTCTTCACTTTCATTCGAATTACTGCTAGGCAGAAAAATCAAACTGAGCATTGTTGCAGGTGTTCACATTTCATTGGTAAAGTCTGTTTCAAAATAAAATGTACCGTATCAAAGGCTTCGTTGTAAATAAAAAAATGGATGGCATAACATTTAGTTTTCATTGCAAAATTTCGCGACACACACCATGGGGTTGTGCGACACACCAGTGTGTCACAACACACTGGTTGGGAACCACTGGTTTACAGAACCATTTAATTTACATTGTGCCTTGTCAGACCAGGTAATGTTCCCTAGCAAACTCTCCATGTTTTCAAACCATTTACTCAATTCGTCAATCAGGGTCGTCCTCATTCACTGCATGCAGCAGTCTTGAAATGTACAACTTCCACTTTGCAGTCTTCAAAATTTCCTGTAAACTTGATCGACTCTGGTTTCACTTGCACACTGTTTCACAGACTTCTGTGATGAATGTATAAATTGTTACTGCTGCGGAGGTAGCTGCAGTTGTTGCTGTTACAGGTCGCCTGAAACGTCCTTTATGCACATCATTAACAGTATCACTGGCTCTGAATTTGTGCTGAATACATGCAATTGTTAAGACGTGTCGGTGGTATTACTTGAAACTCGTTCCGTCATTGTCACCGTACCTGTACCTTGCTAATGTTTTCAAACTTAAAATACCACTTCCAAATCTCCTTCTGTTGTTTGAATGACAACCTTGCATCCACCATTTTGTTTTCACACTACACCTGTGCGCTCAGTTTCCACTAAATCATGCGCAGATCAATATTCTAAGGAAGAATTTTATACAAATGAAAACATATTTTACCACACTATAGGAATTAAAATAATTATCTCTATTAGCCTGGACTGGATCCTGTAAGAATTTGAATTTTGCCTGATTCCTTCTTTCAACTACCTTGCAACAATCATCAAGCCACGGTTTTTTTTTTCTTAGTTTCATAATAGCCTATGTTTTGCTCGGCTGTAATTTTGATATCATTTCTGATAAATTTGGTATTCGCAAGAAACTAGCTTGATTAATTAAAATGTGTCTCACTGAAACTTAAGCAGAGACCATATAGGCCAGTTTCTGTCTGATGCTTTTCCAATTCACTGTGGGCTAAAGCAAGGAGCTGCACCATCACCTTTACTTTTTAACTTTGCTCTAGAACAGCGGTTCCCAAAGTGTGCTCCGTCGGCGGAAGTTGTGAAGATGACAAAAATTGCTGCATCCATCTAGTCTCTTGCTGGTAAAAACGGAAAGTACTTCCATCAAGTGAAAAGTACTGTCTGAGAAAGCAGTTTGCGTTTTTCTTGCTACATGGAAGCAGCAATAATAGATCTACTCGTCACTGGAACTATCTCGATCTTTCTTGTTTGCCAAGTACTCAATGATTCTCGAAATTTATTTTATTTTTTATATACCGGGCAGGCAGCGTTTGTTATTCGTGGTACATGGAATCTACAATCTATTGACTGTTACGTTGCATCAAGGAATTATATATTCCGACGAAGTTGAGAAAGAATTAGATGTTAACAGCGTGTGGGAAAATATCAGAGATAGTATCAAAATTGCAGCTGAGCAGAGCATAGGTTATTATGAAACTAAGAAAAAGAAACCGTGGTTTGATGAAGATTGTTGCATTGCAGTAGAAAGAAGGAAACAGGCAAAATTGAAATTCTTACAAGATCCAGTTGAGGAGAAGAGAGATAATTATTTCAAAGAAAGACGGGAAGCAAGTCGTACACTTAGGAATAATAAGACAGGTTACTTGAAGGAAAAACTGAATGAGGTAGAAACAAATAGTACGAATAAAAACATTAGAGATTTATATAAGGGTATAAAGGAATTTAAGAACGGATATCAGCCAAGGGTAAACGTGATCAAGGATGAGAATGGTGACTTGCTTGCAGACTCTCCATCAGTCATAAACAGATGGAAAAACTATTTTGCGCAACTACTAAATATACATATGCCAAATAGAAATGATCGGGACGAAATTGAAATACAAACTGCTGAGCCATTTATACCCGAACCCACGCTTTCAGAAGTCGAAATTGCGATGGAAAATCTGAAAAAGTACAAGTCTCCAGGTATCGATCAAATTCCAGCAGAATTAATACAAGAGGGTGGAAGTGCATTATATAGCGAAATTTATAAACTTGTACTTGCTATTTGGGAAAAGGAAATTGTACCAGAACAATGGAAGGAGTCCATAATTGTACCTATTTTTAAGAAGGGGAACAAAACCAGCTGTGGTAACTTTCGAGGAATATCACTTTTGTTGACGTCGTACAAAATTTTGTCCAATATTCTTTTGAGAAGATTAGCTCCGTACGTAGATGAAATTATTGGGGATCATCAGTGCGGTTTTAGGCATAATAGATCGACTATTGATCAGATTTTTTGTATTCGACAGATAATGGAGAAAAAATGGGAGTATAAGGGTACAGTACATCAGTTATTCATACATTTCAAAAAGGCATATGACTCTGTTAAGAGAGAAGTATTATATGATATTCTTATTGAATTTGGTATTCCCAAGAAACTAGTTCGACTAATTAAAATGTGTCTCTGTGAAACATACAGCAGAGTCCGTATAGGTCAGTTTCTATCTGATGCTTTTCCAATTCACTGCGGGCTAAAGCAGAGAGATGCACTATCACATTTACTTTTTAACTTCGCTTTAGAATATGCCATTAGGAAAGTTCAGGATAACAGGCAGGGTTTGGAATTGAATGGGTTACATCAGCTTCTTGTCTATGCGGATGACGTGAATATGTTAGGAGAAAATCCACAAACGATTAGGGAAAACATGGAAATTTTACTTGAACCAAGTAAAGCGACTGGTTTGGAAGTAAATCCCGAAAAGACAAAGTATATGATTATGTCTTGTGACCAGAATATTGTTTTTTTTTTTTTTTTAAATTTATTTGACAATTTTTGTACATTAGTACTATCAATTGTGCTTAAATAATTAACGTTACAATAATATGAGACTTGTGGAGAGAATATTGTACGAAATGGAAATATAAAAATTGGAGATTTATCCTTCGAAGGGGTGGAAAAATTCAAATATCTTGGAGCAACAGTAACAAATATAAATGACACTCGGGAGGAAATTAAATGCAGAATAAATATGGGAAATGCCAGTTATTATTCGATTGAGAAGCTTTTATCATCTAGTCTGCTGTCAAAAAATCTGAAAGTTAGAATTTATAAAACAGTTATATTACCAGTTGTTCTGTATGGTTGTGAAACTTGGACTCTCACTCTGAGAGAGGAATATAGGTTAAGGGTGTTTGAGAATAAGGTGCTTAGGAAAATATTTAGGGCTAAGAGGGATGAAGTTACAGGAGAATGGAGAAAGTTACACAACGCAGAACTGCACGCATTGTATTCTTCACCTGACATAATTAGGAACATTAAATCCAGACGTTTGAGATGGGCAGGGCATGTAGCACGTATGGGCGAATCCAGAAATGCATATAGAGTGTTAGTTGGGAGACCGGAGGGAAAAAGACCTTTGGGGAGGCCGAGACGTAGATGGGAGGATAATATTAAAATGGATTTGAGGGAGGTGGGATATGATGATAGAGACTGGATTAATCTTGCACAGGATAGGGACCGATGGCGGGCTTATGTGAGGGCGGCAATGAACCTTCGGGTTCCTTAAAAGTCATTTGTAAGTAAGTATATATATATATATATATATATATATATATATATATATATATATATATATATATATACCGGTACTGCATACCTGCATGTTAATTTGATAGCAGATGTGTTAGCTACTAAACTTTCGTTGAACTGGAACTGTGGCTTGAGACAGGATCCCTAAGACCTAAGAGTCATTAACCATCAACCAGTGCTCAGTCAAAGAGGGATAACAACAGCAATAACCTTACTTTCAAAGAAGATAGTGCGAATTCCTGGAAATTGAGTCCGGAATATGCTGAACATGATCCTGTCTCAGAGTCTACGATGCCTAGGGTAGAGGTATTGAAAGAAAGTAACAAACGAAAATATTGTCATTTATATTTGGACATGGAATTCACTGAGTTTGCTGATGAACGTCCACAGTGTGTGATATAATAACAAAGTTTTTCTCAATAGTTCTATGTTCCCTCCCAAGCTTAGACGGCATTTCTCACTTCAAAAATTCACAAATAAAACATCAGACTACTTCGAAAGAAAAAGTGACGAACTCCATGCAGTTCAGACAAAATTTTATGTCGTGTAAAAAAAAACAACGAGAATGCACTGAAAACGTCGTACTTGGTTAGTCATGACCAGGCTCTTGCTGGTAAACTTCACCCATGCTGAAACTCATGAAACCACTATTAGTGAAGGTAGTGAAGTGCATGTTGGGCAAGAAAACTGCAAATTTGATTTCCAGTGTGCACTTATCAAATAACACTGCATAATCGTATCCAGAATCTATGAAAAGGTGTAAAAAAATATCGTGATTTCCCGTATCAGTTTAACGAAATTTTTGCTACAACTTGACGAATCAACGTACGTTGCCAGATTAGCTGTGTTAATGATGTTTGTGCGGTATGAATTATCAGGTTCTTTCATGAAATATTTTTTTCTGCAAGCCATTGATTTCCTCTACAATCGATAGTGAAATTTTTTCTTCTTAATTGAAAACTCGATACCGCGGGACAATTGCATTGACGTGTGCACAGATGGCACGAATGCCATGGTAGGTCCTGTTGCTGGCGCTGTTGCAAGGATCAAGAAGGGTTTAAAAACTGCACAAGTAGTCATTGTATACTACACCGACAAGGGGTTCGCAACGAAAAAAATGCCAGTGTTATTAAAGCAGGTACCGTATTAGACAATGCCGTCAAAATTATCAAATTTAAGGCACGACCTTCGCAGTGTAAGCTACTTAAAATCCTGTGTGACGATATGGGTAATATACAGAAGTAATTGTTAGTAATATTACAAACAGAAGTGCGATGGTTGTAGCGTGGTAAAGCGTTGTCCCGTTTGCATGAACTTCGAACGGAAGTTTCTTCACTTTTGAATGACCAAAACAATTTGCTAGCAGATTATTTGAATGATCAGGAATGGTTGTACAAATTATGTTACTTGGCAGACATTTTTCAAAAATGAATTGAGCACATACATACAAGGTAAACAGAAGACTATATTCGATGCTGATGACAAAATTGTCGCGCTAAAGAAAAAGATAGCGTTCTACATAGAAAGCGTCGACAATAAGGATATGACGTTTCTCATTGACTTCAAACTTTAAAGAAGAAGAAAACATAACAATAAATGACTCATTCATACCAGTAATAAAAGAACATCTTGACAATATGCTTCAGAATACAAATTCATACTTTCCAAGAGACACTCGGGAATTGATTCTAAAGAAATATGAGTAGGTTGTAGATCCATTTCCAGTGATGTCAAAACCAGCAATCCTCACTGCTTCAGATATGAGGTCGTTATAGACATGGTTTCGGACAGCCACTGTCAGGCATCATTTAAAAGCAAACCATGTCCCGAATTTTGGCCTAAGTTAGGGGAGGATCTCTTAATATTAAATTCAAAAGCTACATTTCTCTTACTGTCTTTTGGTACTATGTACCCTGCGTGAAACGACCTTTTCGAGATACACAGCTACAAAAACAAAATATCGAGCTTGTATGGACACAAAAGATGATTACGTCTTCAACTGACTTCTAAGATTCCAGACATTGACAAACTCTGCTGCAAGGAACAGGCACATTCTTCACATTAACTTCGAATGTACATGTAACATTGTAACATTTGTTTAATATCGTAACTACTTGTTATATAATTTTGTAGATTTAAATAATATTATATCCAGTACATTTTTACTATTGTTTCCTTTATTAATATATATATATATATATATATATATATATATATATATATATTTCCGTATATGTATTGTGTGAAATATGCTTCATAGAAGGTAGTCAGATAAAACTAAAATGTAAACATTTCTTGGGGCTCCACGAGAAACTTTTTCTTCAAAAAGGGCTCCGTGGCTGAAAAAGTTTGGGAACCGCTGCTCTAGAATATGCCATTAGGAAAGTTCAGGAAAAGAGAGAGGGTTTGGAATTGAACAGGTTACATCAGTTGCTTGTTTATGCAGATGAAGTGAATATGTTAGAAGAAAATCCACAAACGATTAGGGAAAACACAGGAATTTTACTTGAAGCAAGTAAAGAGATAGGTTTGGAAGTAAACCCCGAAAAAACAAAGTATATGATTATATCTTGTGACCAGAACATAGTACGACATGGAAATATAAAAATTGGAAATTTATGCTTTGAAGGGTGGAAAAATTCAAGTACCTTGGAGCAACAGTAAAAAATATAGTGGAACCTCAATGCATCGTTCCCATTATCGTCGTTTTCCCGCCTTTTTCGTCCGCTTTTTTTTTTTCATCTCGGAAGTAGTCCCATATAAAAAACATTATTTTTTCCCAGTTCCATCGTTCCTCGAACTATCGTTCTATAACATCGATCGTTGAGAAATCATGGTCCTGATGCCATACTTTCCCGCATGCATGGTTTTCTTTTATTTTGAAAGGGCGAAATTTTTGCTCTCCATTACACTAGTCAACAACATTTTTTGTGCCGACAAACAGAATGCTGATTATTACCGAGTCTGATGCGCTGATTACGAATATGTAATCAGATTTTTTCCATCACGTCAGGTTTCTGAGCACTGGAACAATGTTATATTTTATGAACGGCGATAAATACAGTGTAGGCGGAAAGTTACTAGGTATTATTAATTGGCTGTAGAATTTTTAATATTGATGGAATCATAATGAAAATTGTGTGTACATACAGATCATTAAATAGAGTTTGAATTTTTGTGCGTTCGTAGTATAGATTGTGGCCGTGAGGGGCTGTTCGCGCAACAATAGCAAAGATGGTCAATCACTGTTTGTTCACGAGCGAGCGGAGATTGCTGCATGCTATGAAGTGTGGAATTCCGTTGTTCTCGTTTAGAGATGGTGGCATACGGAGAAAGGAAGGAATGCCACAATCCGTCCAGAGAGAATAAAGAATTGGACGCATGGATTTGGGGCATTATCACCAATGCCCCATGCAATTTCCTCTAGAAGACTTTGGATTCCATTACCGGCCACTTGAGGAAATTGGTGGAAGCCACAGGTGCCTACGTTCAGTTATGATGTATGCATATGTATACCTATTTAACAAGGTACACATGAAATAAATTTCAATAATTTAGCATTGTAAATATAGAACTTATACACATTTTTCAATACCTAGTATACATGTAGCGCTTCTTTGATTTTTATCCATTATATCAAGTCCCCCTTCACTTGACACGTCTGAATCATGGTTTGTTGATACTTGAAAGATAAGACAGACTTACAGGTTGCCTGGTAATGAAAACAGAGACAGTCAATCTGTACTTTGTTTAGTTCGGGGTGTAGAGGTTTTGTTAGTAGTGTGAGCTGTTCTATGTGAAATGAAATGAAGAAGCAAAGGCATAGTTGTAAAAAATTTCCGTACCAATGGCATGGAGTGAACAAAAAAATCACGAAGATGACTGTTATTTCTGCTTAACCAATGTTACTGGATCTTCCTAAAAAATAAGAGACTCATTCAGTATCCTAATCTCCCATCAGCTATAAGACCAATACCTCATAGAGAAAATTTATCTGTTCCCATTCCACCTTCTACATGGCAAGAAGAATCGGAATCTGACATGTCATCTGATGTTTTGCAGTCTTCTACATCAAGGAATAACGTCTACATTCCAGATGAAGAGAGAGAAGAAAAGTCACATTTAATAACATAGGTGGAACTCAACGATCTGGTACGTTGTTTGTACTTAACTAAACAGCTGGCTGAGCTTCTAGGATCTCGTCTTCAGAAATGGAAGGTGCTGGATAAAGATACTAATGTTTCAGTATTTAGAAACAAATAAGGATATATTACCATTTTTCATAGTTACAGATCCTGGAGTTTGTGCATGCAGAGGTGTAAATGGACTGATTAAAACTAGGTATTACACATAATGCTGAAGAGTGGCGCTTAGATACTTCTAAAATTAGTCTGAAAGCCATTGTGTTACACAATGGCAATAAACTTTCCTATATATCTGTACCGTGCAGCAATGAAAGAAACATACGAAAACATGTGTCGTATTCTTGAAGCCATTAAAATATGAAAACAATTGTTGGCATATTTGCGGGATCTTGAAGTCTTCTACTTGGAATGCAGAGTGGATTCACTAAATATCCTTTTTCTGTGCCTTTGAGACAACCGAGATACTCAACACCACTATATAGTCAAGGAATGACCGAGAAAAGAAGATTTCACTCCTGGGAAACATAATGTAAAATTTAAACCTTTATTTGATCCACAAAAAAATATATCTCCCTCCTTTACACATTAAATTAGGGCTCATGAAGAACTTTGTGAAAGTGTTGTGAATGGGTTTCTCAGCAACAAGAAGGAAGAAAATAATTACGAATTAATTCAGACTCTCCTTAAAATTATAAGAATTTGAGATGCAGGATGTATCTCAAAATTCACTTCCTGCATTCTCATTTAGATTTTTTCCTTAAACCTTGGGTGCAGCGAGTGACGAACAAGGGGAACATTTTTACCAAGACATTTTACAGATGGAACAGCATTATAAAGGGAGATGGAATCCATCTATGATAAGTGATTATTGCTGGTTCATACAAAGAGAGAAAACTATAACATACACAAAAAAGTGTTTTAAAGTGACACCTGCCATCCACTATGTAAATGTAAGCAGCCATTAACATCATTATAACATGAAGGATACTTTATTTTTAGTACTTACAACACTATAATTGTGGAAGATTATGTTTATGCATTCTGCATTAGATATTAAAAATGTGGAACTGCTTAGGTAGTAACGAACTTTTCACAAGCGTAATAAGGGTAATAACTGAAAATCTGAGGCGGCTGCTGCTGAAAAATGGGTTCTATTTTTGGATTCAGCATAACAAATATGTGGATAGTAACAATGTTTCATTTCGGCACAATTTTCAAAGTTAAAATTTGTTGACTAATTATTATCTCTGAAGCAAGAGAATGCAGAAGACTGCGATCCGGAGACTATGTCAAACTTCGCAAAGAAACGTAAAATGTGTTATGCTGTCATGATATATACATGATTCTCCATCTTAGTGCAGCACACAAACTCTCCACATGCATTTGGTATAGTCTGTTAATGTGGAAATTAGTTACTACGTATGTGATCTGTGCTATGAAGACAGGTATTAGATTCTGAAAAGGAATACAATTTTATAGTAACTTATCGATTAATCATATTTTTCCACACAAGAATGATGTGGATGCATATAAACACTTGATAAAGTATTATTATGGAATATATTACGCAGTCTCTTACCTAACAAGATTTGTCATCTTAATGCTGCGACTTGTTTTAGAGTTGGCTGTGCTACAACACAGACGCCAATCTCCACAGTGGCAAGTGTTTCTGTACATTGTTTATGTTCAGTACAGGTTTATATGCTTAGAAGTGTACAGGAGAAGTATCTTTGTAGGGTTACTAAAGAGCTCGACAAGTTTCGACATTATTTTCGTGCGATATGACATAGTGAAGTTACTATAATTTGTGACACAGGTTCTAGTTGTATATAATGCAACAGTATGGGATAATGGAAGCCTGCCTACTTTAAACAATAGTATTAAATTTATGGGAATAGATTTGTAGTAACACATATCTGCATTCTGAACGTATCACGAATCTAGGTTTATATTTTATTTCTGTCTAAATTATCACTAATGACCAACATCTTGCAAGGAACAGCAAACTAATTTCTACTGTGTACATCATCCTCAACACGCACATTACTTAATACGATGGTGTGGAAGATGGTAAAATTTTACCTTTCTGTTTACTGCAGTATCGTTCTTATCAGAAATTCACTACAGAATTCAGGTGTAAAATATGTATGAAATGGAAGCTAATTGCAGATTTTTTCTGCAAGAAATAGTGTACATAATGTTCTAATAAAGATGCATTCAGTGTAATCACCATTCGGTTGTTCATTTTATACCCTATTTAAGCAAACAAAAGATTTTTTATTGCAAGTTTGCAAACAAGAATAAAATCTTACGAGACATGTCCATTATGATTTTATATTTATGATTATTGTTAAAATTAAATACATCGATTATGTGGGTATTGCCCCTTAAATTATCTAGAGAACAGTGGGATACATTCATAACTCTGTTGCGTCTATTATACACTTGAATACAGTAATTTTTATGGTTTTCTGATATGATCGTTTTTATTCCGTTCCCCAAAAAACGATGAATCAAGGTTTCACTGTATAAATGATATTCGAGAGGAAATTAAACACACAATAAATATAGGAAATGCCTGTTATTACTCAGTTGAGAAGCTTTTATTATCCAGACTGCTCTCAAAAAATCTGAAAGCAAGTGTGTGTCTAATGCTCAATATTTAACAGTGAAGTCATTCTCCTTCTTGCTTCCCAATATTTACATGTAAGGTCCATAAAATTTTCCAGGGATTCACAGATTTTTAGATGTTCCATGTCCATGGCATCTTCTTTATTGCACAATAATATTTAGCAGAGTCCAATAAGCCAATTCGATGTAGATATTTTGTAAGACAGTCATGACCAGTAATCAGTCTGAACATGGTCACAGCAGATTTTCGTGGTAGATCAGGAATGGATTTTAAATCTTGTAGCATATTGTTCCAGCTTGAATTTTGACGTTCACTTGGAGAATCAGTGTGGTAATTGCTGTTAACCATTTTGGACTGATGAGTTAGGAAAACTAAAAAATGAAAGAGAAGAAGCCAGGAAGACAGCTGAAATTAATAAGGATAAAGAAAGCCTACTTGCTTGGAAAAATAAAGCTGCAAAGTTTAAAAAAAAGCGTATTAAATGCTAAAAGAATTTCACTTAATAAATTTGTAGAAAATTTAGATTACAAACAAGATAGTAGCAAAGTTTATAAATATGTATCCATCACACAAAGAGAATCTATTTCCAAACAACCAATAAAACATGGCCACACATATAACAGATGATTGTAAAATTGACTCAAAGTTTAATACTCATTTTTCTGCATAAAAAATCTGAAAACAATACAGGAAATTACAGAAGATCATGAAGTACCAAATTAAAAATAAGCAAGCCCAGAACTTGAATGCTAAAAATATAGATGATATTTTTCACATTGATTGAAATCTTTCAGTTGGAAACAGCTCTTTGTAAAACCGATAACAAAACTCCAGGCCCAGATAATATTCATCCCAAATTTCTCAAGAACATCAAAAAAAAAAAAAAAAAGAGAAAGTTGTTGATAATTTGACGACTGCTAAAATTAACAACTTATTTGTTTATATGCAATATTACCTAATTGTATATTTTTTTCTGTTCATTTATTGCTTTTTAACGATACTTCTGGACTGCGAAAGCTATATATTGTCGGTATGTTCGCACAATAATGATAATGAAACAATGCTGGAACTACTGTAGATCGGCAGGAAAACAGATTAAGTTGAAGAAAATTTACTCCGCAACCTGTTTGCCCATCAGAGATTTCATGAGCTTTACCGCATGTCGAACTCAAACCTATTTACTCCCAATTGAGCACCCACGTGCAATAATGGGTAAGTATGAATATATTTCGTATCTACTTACCCCATTATTGCACGTGGGTGCTCAATTGCGTGTGATACTATATTCGTAACATTCACAGTCCACACGTGTGTAAATTACATAGCCGAAAAAGCAGTTGTGGTGCTTTGTGTGAGTTCATCTCCTTTTTGTCTTATATAATAAGTTCATGTTGAATCTTTCGTACACTACTTTTAACACTTGAATGTAAATAATTGATTAAAAAACTCAACACACTAGAACAATATGAAATATACAGACACACTAAAACACACCCTGATCAAATTCTCAACATACAGATCAATTTCAGAACATACACTATTTGACACCACTTTTCAACAATCGAACGCACCCACACAACAGGCAGCGAAGTTCGGGATGACGCCGAGATCTAGTAGGCTCTGAGAATGGTGTGAAGAAGCACCGAAACAGCTGTAAGCCGCATATGCTTACACAATTAACACGAGTAAGATCGCCATTTAATCAATTATTCAATACTACTAAGTCAGGATATTAAGGACGGATTTAACAAGAAAAAAAGGATACACTAGCCGTATTTGTTGACCTTAAATCGACATATGATAATGTTCGGAGATACAAACTCATCATGAAACTTCAGCAATTGAGCATTAAAGCCAATATGTTAAGATGGATATCCGAGTTCATTACTCAAAGATATTGCTGTACCACCTATGGACAGATAACTTCCAAATATAAGCAAACACATCTTGGATTACTGCAAGGTGCTGTATTAAGCACAGTATTGTTTAATATATACATTAATAACCTACCACTACAATTGGAAAAATCTAGTGTTAAAACAGCACTTTTTGCTGATGACTTGGTCATTTGAACTTCGCAAAAAACAAACAAATTTGAAAAACTCCAAGAAATCATACAGTAATCTCTAGATGAACTTAAAATTTGGTGTTCAAATAATGTCAGTTAATACCGGAGAAAAAAATAATAATAATAATAATTCCAACTCTACTCATTATTAAAGAAATCAGTTGAAGTAAATCTTAACTATAGTAATGCTAAGTTACAAAGAACAGACAGTGTTTGTTATCTAGGAGTACATTTTGATAGTAAGCTTACATGGAGAAATCACATTAACTATATAAGATAGTGAGAAGGCCACCAAAAGATTCAGACTACTGAAGAGACTAGCAGGAACCAAATGGGGTTGTTCAAGGACTACACTAAACACAACCTACAACACTTACATCAGGACTGGGCATCGGGAGCAGATCCAAACTCTAAACGGGGACGCTTAATATTCATCAGTCACTGAATCAATGCTGCGCGGTGTTCGGCGGGGAAGAAGAGAAATCATATGGCTCCCGTGAGAGAGCAGAATCCGCTCTTGCTGCCCAGGCCTGACTTACATAAAACCTGTCCTAAAACATGGTAACGAAGTCCTCATAACTGCATCAACTAGTAATAAACAGATACTGGAAAGAACACAAAACCAAGCCTTGCGTCTCATCACTGGGGCAGTTAAAACCACTCCTATTGAAGCCATACGAATAATTACTTCTAACAAGCCAATTATGGTAGATCTTGAAATTCAAGCCCTTCTAACTTATGAAAAATTAAGACAACTTCCAAATTCTGACAAATGGAAGAGATATAACTCCACATCTACACTAAAGTTTCAAAACGGATTCATACAGGAAGTCGTAAAGATTAGGGAAAATCTAGAAATACCAACTGGAAAAGAAAATATAATACTTCAGTATAATCCAATAAATAATTTCAGAGTGAATTGTCATCTCGATCTAGATGAAATCTTCCACAAAAGTGTTACTCACTCAGAAATAGCAAAATCCATTACTCTTCTGACTATTAACACAAGATATCCACAGGATGATTGGGTACATATTACACAGATGGCTCACTCATAAATCCAGATCAAGGAGCTGGAGCAGGTGCTACTTGTCCATATTTTTCATTTTATAAAAATGTTGGCAAATGTGCAACAAATTTTGATGGTGAACTTGAAGCTATTTACGCAGCTGTCCAAAATGTTTTTCCTTGGTTACAGAAATGCATAAATATAGTTCTCTTATCTGATTCCAAAGCTGCAATCCAGGCAGTAAGAACAACTACTTTTGTTAAATCAGAAAAAATTAAGGAAATCCACTGTATGTTAAGGCAGATTCAAAATTTAAACAAAACCTTAATTCTTCAATGGATCCCAGCCCATTGTGGAATATATGGTATTGAGAAAGCTGATATGTTGGTCAAGAAAGGAACTAGAATAAACGTAAAGAAGAATTACAGTTTTTCATATGAGTCCATAAAACGAGTTATCAAAAATCTGAAAATTAGAATTTATAAAACAGTTACATTATCAGTTGTTCTGTATGGTTGTGAAACTTGGGCTCTCACTTTGAGAGAGGAACAGAGGTTAAGGGTAATCGAGAATAAGGTGCTTAGGAAAATATTTGGGGCTAAGAGGGATGAAGTTACAGGAGAATGGAGAAAGTTACACAAGCAGAACTGCACGTGTTACATTCTTTACCTAACATAATTAGGAACATTAAATCCAGACGTTTGAGATGGGGAGGACATGTAGCACGTATGGCTGAATCTAGAAATGCATATAGGGTGTTAGTTGGAAGACCTGAGGGGAAAAGACCTTTGGAGAAACAAAGGCGTAGATGGGAGGATAATATTAAAATGGACTTGAGGGAGGTGGAATATGATGGTAGGAACTGGATTAATCTTGCTCAGGATAGGGACTGATGCCAGGCCTATGTGCTCATAATGTAGTTCCGTAACATCGAGTTTTTTTGTAACAGCAAGTATTTTGTATAACAGGAGTATGTAATGTAGCAGTGGTGTTTTGGAACAGGCCAGTGAGCATAGAGCTCAGTGGAAGAGCCACGTACAACTAGTACATAATGTAACAGTGGTATTTAGGAACATGTACGTACGTACGACTAGTATGCAATATAACAGTAGTGTTAAGGACAGTGGTATTTAGGAACATGTACATACGTACGACTAGTATGCAATATAACAGTAGTGTTTAGGACGCTAAATGATCACATACTTCCCTGTATGCCATGTGATGCAGTACGATCTCATAATGAGTCGTGATGTGAATTCCTGGAAATTAAATCTTTTCTAATGCTAAATTGAATTCGTAGATCAGATTTGTTAGAAGCAGGAAATGTAATGTAATTTTAAATTATTTGTAAATTGGTCACGAAATCGAAATGGATCCCAGTGGTAAATAAAACCTAACCTATTTTTCCTCTTCTGCTTAGCTGAAGGTCACAATAGTGTTCAATTTCTCCAAAAATTAGTAAATAAAAGCTATAATCATTTCGGCCGTGCTAAAATTCATATTAATAATGTACCGTCATGAAGAATAATAATCTCATTGTAATGAAATATGAAAATTTACCGTTGTACTTTTTTTAAACAAAAGAACTTCAATAATACAGTCATGTCTCAACAGACTTAAGTTTAATTTCAAGAATTGGTAATGAAATTAAAACTGTAAAATATTTGCAAATAAAACATAACCTATATATTTTCATCTCCCTCGATAAAATTCACAAAGTAGTTACTATAATACAGGCATTATGTTATTTGATAGAATCTTGTACTCAATTAACATCAGTTCGAAGATAATGTGTACTTTTTTAAAGACGATCTTCGTATCTTTACTATTTATCTTTTACTTTAGTTTCCAACATTTATTTCAGTACAACGAAAGGATTCCCAATTCTGCTTTCAAACAGTGGCGCCAACTTATATGGCCTCGTGGGATCTGAGCCCACCCAATAATTTGTTGTGTTGTGAGATTTAACTTATACCTCAAATGTCTGAGCCCACCCACTGTATTTCCAAAAGTTGGCGTTACTGCTTTCAATAGTACCAAACATGTTCCGTTCTGTGGAACAGACGTCATAATATAGTTCCAAAGTGAAACGAGTATTTGTAACTGCAAGTATTTCGTACTAGCTCAGAACAACACTGTTATTTTGGAACGTAGTATTCCAAGGTGCCGTTACTTTTTGGAACAGTTCCAAAATAACTGTTACGTTATTTTTTCCCCACCTCTAACGAAGCCCTTTAAAAGTTAAAAACTATAAAGCATTAGACAAAATTTGCATACCAGTCTCCAATTCTTCCTCTTCATCTTCCATAAAAAATGAAGCCTTCATGAGCTGAACTTTGTGTGTTGGAGATCCAACTTCTTTTGCTAATTGCATTGTGGGACTCTGCTGCATCTTTTCCAGTTCATCATCTGAAAAATCAAATAACAGAAAAATCAGCTAACAGTGATCAACATCAAATCATGAAATAGGCCAACACATTGTTCCAACGTCCTAGCTTTGCTCCAGTATTTCTAAATTCCTTCTGAAAAATAATATTTGACTGCCAATGCTTGACTTACTGAATTTATTCCCTTAACTAGATCCTCTGCTACTCTGGAAATGTGAAGATTTTCAGTTCTAATAAAGCTTTATCTCTCTGGTAGAAATTAATACACCAAATGAGATATCATGCTAAGGATGATGATCAGCAAGGATGAATTGAGGACATCACCCAAATAAGGGCATATAGAGCAAAATGTGGTTCTGATATAAACTAATTTCTATGTTTGTCAGATGTCAGGTTCATCACATTTGTGTCGAAAAAGTTTTTCTTCATTGTTAAATTATCCTTTTTCGACACAACTATGATGAACTTGACAACTGACAAACATTGAAATTAGTTTATATCAGAACTACATTTTACTCTATATGCCCTTATTCGGGTGACGTCATCAATTATGGACATGGGTGGCAAGTAAAATTTGTTTGTTGATTTTTCACCAAGGTCCAGGATTCTATAACATGTAGCATATCTATCCCCTTTAAAGTAAGCTATGTAAACATTATTCACTGCTCTTAAGAAGCAATTGTACCTGATTGTATCTACACCTACATGCCTTGGACCTAATGACAAAGCACAGTGAACAGTCTACCATAAAGAGTGTTCGTCAGGAAAATAATGTGTTTTGTCCCATCATATACCCTCATACTAACAATAGAGGACCTTATGCTGTTTAGCATACCATTATCAAACATTTCCATTTGTCTACGGATTCCTTCTTCCATATCTTGATCATCTTCCAAGAGAACGGGAACAAGGCTTCGAGGATGACTTGTTATATCATTGGGCAGTAAACCATCTGACAATCCGCGTGATATCTGGAACAAAAACCAAAAAAACACAAATTCTTTGATATACCTGGAAACTTTTTTTTTTTTTTTTTTTGGCTGACATCACACATATTGGCATGTAGCTTAAGAACCTGTTCTGAGGCTGTAGCACTCATTAGGTCAGATTCTGTTCACCAGTATGATACGATGACAAGAGCATGGAAATGGCAAGATGGATGAACATGAAGGCAATAATGATAGTGAAATGACTACAGGATCTGAAACCGAAAGTTACCCAGCATTTGCCTTAATGTGTTGAGGGAACATCCCAGAATAAACCTAAACCAGACCTGCCCTAACTATGATTTGATCCTGGGCCTACCAGTTTTGCAGTCAAGACACGCTAAATCACTATTTCAAAACAGTGGATATGCATGAAAACTAAATGTCACAATACTATTACATACAGCACAATTATGACATCATCATCATCATCATCATCATCATCATCATCATCATCATCATCATCAATAATAATAATAATAATAATAATAATAATAATAATAATAATAATAATGCTGATGACAGTAACTAATAGAGGTACTGATTATTGTACCATAATATAATGAAAATATAACATTTTTATACAGGATGTTTCAGAATTCAAAAGAAGAAATTTATATAGTTATAGAAGGGTTGTAGACAAGCAATTTCAAGTAGGAAACTCAGGGTCTCCAACAAAACTATTTGAGTTATCAGTTCTTAAAGCTGTTTACATTTGATACTCATCCAGTATTAAAATTGAAATAGGGTTATAGAAAGGTATGCATGGGTGGTTTTGGGCCTTATTAGGGATTGGATGAAGCCAAACTGTTAGGCACACAGAATCAGATGCAATGTGGCGCAGCACAACACAACATTTGGTCTGATGGTACTTACTGTATAATGTGATGCATACAGAATCAGACATGACAAGATGGTCTCAAGCAACACGAGAAGACAATATTGGACGAATATTTGAACTTGGTCATAAGCAGACATCTGATAGGTGCAGCATACTGCACATACATGAGTATGCCATGTCCATGAACTCAAAGCAGAAATGTTTAATACACCATAACACGTAACTCCAGTCGGGTCTCAGTCAACAAAAGAAAACCCTCTTTAATCAAAAGTAGCAATATTAATTTTAGTGAAATTTTTTAAACCTTTCTCATCACTTCTTATTTCTTGCATGAGCTCATTTAGGTCACGTCTACCCAAAATCTACATTTATTCTGTTATTCCAAAATCGTGAAAATGCACCATGACGCCATTTTCTAGGCTAGGGCAGTTTCCCAAATTCAAACAACCAGAAGATCACTTGTCGCGAGCAGAAAGTGTTAAGCTGTCGCGAGGCATTGTGAGACACTATAAAGCAGTCACTGTCAGATAGCACGATTCTGGGCAGCAGGAATATTTCTTATCAGAGGGCAACAGTGAGCGGGCAAAGAGGGAAGGTTAAGTGGTGTAGAGATAGTAGGAACCACTGGAAGTACAGTGTTGTCTGGTCTGAGAGTATTGTGTACTAGTAATCCCTGATCAGTATCTAATAACACAGGTCAACACAGATTTTCCTTTTTTGGTTTTGACACTTGTTTCATATTCACTTTGTTCACCTGACTCCAGAAATGTCAACGGTTTTGTCCTATCACATACCAATTTTTAATAATTTCAGTATTTGTGATTATTAAGACATTAAAAAATACACAATATCTCCAATTAAATAGGAACACAACAATTTATTTGAGAGTACACAATCACTCTAATGTTGTTAATTTTGCATCACTGTGTTGTTAGAGGTGACAATATTTTATGATCAAATGGCAGCACTTTCAACTGTTGTAATGGCGGACATTAGAGAAAAGTTACATAAACTAGTTCTGAGAAGTCTATTCTATTGCAGTGTGTTTCTGTGGACTATTTGGTGTGGTTTAGTTTGTTTGTTGTGCTATATCCATGAACAGAAGCCAGAGTTTGAACGATCCAGATATATTTTGTTATATTTGTGGACGTTTCATGATTGCAAAACAGAGACACAATATAACTTCACTTGTTAAAAGCGTTTATTTTGCTTATTTTGGAATTAAGCTGGGCGATCAGGATAAACCATGGGCCCCTCATAAAGCTTGCAGTGTTTTATTGCGGAATTAAGTAACAGGTTAAAGGGAAAGAAGAAAGCCCCTAGTTTTGGAATTCCAATGGTGTAACATGAGCCAAAAAAACCACACTGACAACTACTATTTTTGTATTTGCAAAGTTAAAGGCTTCAATACAAAAAACAAAAAAGGAATGATTTATCCTGATTTGGAATCTGCTTACACCTGCACCACATGGTCTTGATATTCCTGTACCAAACCCTCCTAATGACCTTCATATATAGCATTCTGAAACAAGTTCTATACCTGTCGAGTCATCTGAAGATTCTGATTGGGCAGACACACAAGGCATGCTCCAACCTTTCACACAAAATGAGCTGAATGATTTGATGAGAGATTTAAATCTCCCACACTTCAGAACTTATAGCTTCAAAGCTGAAAGAGAAGAATCTGCTAGCTTCAGGAACCTACGTAACCTTTTACAGAAATCGAGAGAAAGATCTACAACAGTATTTTAACCAAGAAGACACTTTAGTACATTGCACTGACATTCCAAACCCCATAAAATTTTAAAAGCTGAATACAAAACAAATGAATGAAGGCTCTTCATCGATTCAAGCATGAGAAGTTTAAAAGGTGTGTTACTACACAATGGTAACCTTCTAGTATCAGTTTCAGTCGCTCATTCTATCCATCTCAAGAAAACGTATGAAAATCTTGAGCAGCTACTCGAAAAAGTCAACTACAAGGAACATCAATGGATGCTCTACGGTGATTTGAAGATTTTGTGCATGTTGTTAGGACAACAACAGGGTTACGCCAAGTACCCATGTTACATATGTGAATGGGACAGTCGACATAGACAGAATCAATGGACAAAACGAGAATGGCCTATAAGACACACACTGTTACAAGAACGTAATGAAGAAGAGCTTAGTAAATCCTGAAAAAATTCTGTTAGCGCCCCTACATATAAAATTTAGCTTAATGAAGCAATTTACTAAGCACTGAATAAAATGTATTTCCATATAAGTTTTTCCCTTGAACATTTATATATTACAATAAGTCATAAGTTAATGTGTTAATAATTTTGATGTTCTAAAATCTGAGCTGTATTTATATTAAGGAAACAACTGAATCCAATGTGTATTTGTGTGTTGGTCATATGGTTCCCATATATTGAATATCGTCAATTTAAACATGTTATAAAGATATGTATTACATGTAATTTTTTAGAAACGTGATGTGATAAACGGAAGTCATTTCTGTAATCCATACAGTTTGAATATACAAAATCAGTTATTAGATTTCAAAAAGCTCTCATTTTTTTTTTTTATTTGTAGACATGTGTAATTATTTCATTGTAGCTACGATAATTTAAATTTTATTTAATACAACAGCTATGACAAATGAGTGCAGGACAGGATGTCACCGACAAAGATCACTGACACCTACAGCTTTAATTTTAGGAGGAGATGTTTATGATTATGGCAAGGAATGGAATTGCAAAATGCTTAATTTATAATAAAGTGCTTAATAGATGAAGAAATACAATTGAAATGACATCATACTACTTCAGAAATATGAGGAAGCAGAATACTTAGAAGTGATAGAAGATATTTTTAATTGGTTTATTTTATGACACTTTATCAACTGTGATGGTTATCTAGCGTTTCAGTGAAATTCAGGTGATAATGCCAGCGAAATGAATCCAGGATCCAGCACCAGAAGTTTCCCAGCATTTACTCTTAATGTGTTGACGAAAAACGCTGGAAAAAATTCCAGGCACAGTCAGACAGGTCACAATCGGACATGCTAACCATTTCTCCACATCAGTGGATGATAGATATAAAGATGATGATGTTATAGGCACTAAGTAATTGTTATATTCTTATGTAGAAAAATATTTCTTAGGAATTAGTTTTTAAATCAGTTCATAAAAGTAGTATTGGTATATTACTACTGTATAGTCCGGGTCAGCTTACTTCACCTTAAGGGTGAAATCTAACCATTTTTCCCCCATTACTACATACAGTGGCAGTCAAAAAAAATAGAGCCATGCTCGTTTGAAGATAAAGAGGCGGATGTCTACCTACTTCTACCATGCGTACACAGTTCTGCGCAGCAGTTGTTATTAGTTCATGTAGCAGTAAACATCTATACACCACGCTGACGTCCTGGAATAATAGTTGCGTGTCTGTAGTAGCACAGAAGATAGAAAGGTAAACACAGAATGTTAAAAAAAATAGAGTTACGTAATTTCATGTAAATATACTAGTGTTTTTGAATAGCCACTTTTTTTTATTACCATGCATCCATGGTATATGCAGTGTTTTAGGTATATCTTTCAACTCAGAACATATTTTTATGCAGAAGGGGAGAACAAAGAATACAACTGAAGATCAATGCAGTACTATGTTTCGTTTGTGGCAAAATGGCACCAGTATGAATCAAATTGCAAAGCAACTAAATGTTTCCCGTAAACGCATACAGAAAGCAATAAAACAATCGAAACAAACTAAAGCGATGTCCAAAAAACGAGGAAGACCACGAAAAAGTTCTCTGCGTCAAGACAGACTGATAGCTAGAGCAGTTAAAAAGGAACCTTTCTTAACTGCACCACGGTTGAAAGAGTTATTATCAAATGAGAACAGTCTGAATGTATCAACATCAACTGTAAGACGACGGCTGTGTGATGCGAAACTCAATGGTCGACTAGCCAAACACAAGCCTCATGTGTCCAAACAAAATATCAAAAAGTGATTGGCATTTTCTAAGAGACATAAGGATAAAGATGATCGTTGGTGTCATAATGTTTTGTGATCAGACGAATCTAAGTTTAACAGATTCACCCGATGGGAAAGTGTACGTAAGGCAGCCACCAAACCAGGAAAACAATCATAAATACACCATAAAAACTATCAAATATGGAGATGGTAACATTATGGTATTGGGACGTTTTTCATGGTTCAGTGTCAGTCCCATATTTCGCATCAATGGCAGAATGGATAAGGAAATGTATACAAGTATTTTGAAAGATGTCTTGTTATAGTCGGAGGCACCGATTTTGGCAGATGACCTCAATGACATTTCCAGTAGGCAAGCCAATGTTTTGTGAGAACTGTGAGAATGAATTGCGATAAGGCTGTCTGTCCTTGTTTATATGTTCACACTCGCCTCTCGTATCATTATTATTAATTAATAAACACACCACGGTACAGTCCGACTCAAAGAATACCTTAAATACATGTAAATGACTTTCGTTCGCAATGATTTTACAATACGTCTCCTACATTTTCTAAATTAAAAGGAAAAAGCATTGCATTGCGCATATATGAAGAGTCCACTGCAAGAATGATGGATGTCATTCGGAATACATTTTGCAGGAGAATCAATTGAAAGTTTGAAATGTTTAGCGCTCAAAGCTTAACTGTGATTTTCCGATCATTACTGGACAATGACTATCACTGTTAATGCCATATAACTCTGTATGTACATTCTATATGTCTTAAGCTATGCATTGACAGTCTTGGTTCATTTTCGACAAGAAGTGACAACCATCATTCTTGCAGTGGACTCTTCATATATATAATCCTACCCTTACCAGATCAATATACAAGATTTGTCCAGCAATAATCTAGGGATCTTCTACTGGTGGTGCGACAATTCAAATTAATAAAATTACGATTCTTCTTATTAATCAAAATATAATTTGGTTAATTGGGTAAAATTGCATTCTGCGGAAGTTAGATTTATATAAAGGTATAATAAATAGGATTGTTATGGATATTACAAGGGCAATAATTTCTTAACACGCACATTGAGAATAGAACAGAGAAGAAAGCATTTTAAAATATTCAAAATCGTACAAAATATCGGAGCAACTAATTTTCCCTGCACAAATTGCACCAATTGAAAAAATATAATTACCATTCACAATAAATACTGTATTTTATGGATTCTAAAAGGTTGTTTATTAATCTAGAGGTACTGACTGATGACTATACTAAATTCCAGCACAAAATTCATTCAGACTATGTAGAAATTACATTTTCGATTTTACTAAATGTATAGGCCTACTATCAAAAGGTGTTACATACCCCCTTAAATACTGTACATGTGTTACCTGTGTTTATGTATATTTGCAGTATCCAATGTTTCATTTTTTTAAATATAATTCATAGTACTGAAACTGCCATATTGAATTAGCACAAATTGTATTATTCGTAATTTTCGTCTCGAAAACTCCTAAGATATCTTATTTAATTTTTCACCCATTTTTGTCCCACTCCACCACTTCAGGGACAAAGTCGAACAAAATAATACCTTATTCGTATTCTGTGATCACAAAGATCCCCAGATATCGACTTTCATCGAGATCGGATGACATGAGATTTCTTACTCCCTTTTGCCTTTTCAACAGTACCTTAGGATATGGTATTTAAAAAATCTAGGAATGTTTAACCAATATTGTAGAGCATAACCTTCATTTTAAATTTTACGTCTCTAGTTAAATATACTTTAGTGAATTTTTAAAATCGTCAACTCCTTTCTCTCTGTTCGGAAGTAGTTTTAAATTTAAAGGCTCCACGTTTGCTGGTTAAAAAATAAATTGGTATAATTATTTCGATTATTACTGCCTCCCATTTTCCATCTCTTAATGTTCGTATTTCGTAAAAGTCAGTGTTATCTATTGACTAAGGATTAACTTATTCCCACATATATATATATATAGATAGATATAAAACATATTTCCATTTCGTACAATATTCTGGTCATGAGACATAATCATATACTTTGTCTTTTCGGGATTTACTTCCAAATCTATCGCTTTATTTGCTTCAAGTAAAATTTCCGTGTTTTCCTTAATCATTTGTGGAGTTTTTCCTAACATATTCATGTCATCCACAAAGACAAGAAGCTGATGTAACCCGTTCAATTCCAAACCCTCTCTGTTATCCTGAACTTTCCTAATGGGATATTCTAGAGTGAAGTTAAAATGTAAAGGTGATGGTGCATCTCCTTGCTTTAGTCCACAGTGAATTGAAAAATCATCAGATAGAAACTGGCCTATACGGACTCTGCTGTAAGTTTCACTGAGACACATTTTAATTAATCGAACTAGTTACTTGGGAATACCAGAGACACATACAGACTACTGTAATATTTGTTTAGTTTTTGGAGGTGACTGTCCAGAGTCAAATAGAACACTCGGGTGTGCGTGTTTACTCTTATGTCCTACCCATTCCAGCTGCGACAGAGATAACCGATCTTGCAGCGGTGAGGAACTCGCTCTCGAGTTCACATTAACAAAATCCATCTGCCAAAATCCGTGGCGTGAACTATACCATATGTCGAAGAAAATATGCCACTAGTATGGCAATTCATGCATGACAACGATCCGAAACATAAGCTGGAGTAGTAAAAAACTTCCTTAGAACGGTAAATGTTTGTGTATAGGAGTGGCCACCGCAGAGCCCTGACCTAAATCCTATTGAAAATCTGTGGGATATTGTTAACAAAAGAATTGATCGTTCAAAGGCCACAAATCTGGACCAACTGTGGGAAGCAATCCAAAATGCTCGGTACTCACTTCCAGTAGGTTTTTGTCAGAAGTTAGTAGACTCTGTCTCTGTGGGTAAAAGATGTCGTGCTTTTTTGAAGAGTAAAGGATATCCAACCAAATATTAAAGTCAGACATATTGGAGTAGTTTTTCCTATTTTGTAGCAAGTGGCTTTATTATTTTGACCTGGTACATTATACGTATATAGCACAGATTTTTTTATTATAAAGATTAATGCAAATAAAGGTCATTACGTTTAGTTTATGTTGTCTTGTACATTATACAAAATGACTGCATTAATAGAACAATTGTATGTTGACTTCACTACCTTTCAACATGGCTCTATTTTTTTGACTGCCACTGTATGCTAGTGGATTGTGGTGATTTGGTTGAATTTTCTTTTGCCAACTTCGTTTCGAATTTCGATACTGACAAATACTACAAATGGTAGTGATTTTGTAATTGGTATGTTGGCAGCTGAGACAAACGTTGTGGGTACTGGAGTTCCATGGAATTAAAATTATACTAGATTTCTGAGTCAGTTACTGGAAGCTAGTGAAATCTGAACATATTAATAATTAATTAAGATCAATATTAATATAGAAGTTATTTTGTGTGTTGTGGTTATAATCCATTATAATCAGGTAAGTTTTCGGAGTTAGTACTAATTAATAATTTCATGTGGTCAAACAAAGTACATTTTTAGGTTAGGTCTCGTGAATCAATGTTTTGTCAAACCAATGAATTTCATATTGCCAGACAAAATACCTAACATGTTGATCCCCTTCTCGTATAGTTTGCCTACGAAAATATGTTACACATTATTGAACTATTTAGAATAACTTATCATAAATGTAAAGTACAGTAAGTAAATAAAGCATTCAGTACGTAGGATCATGTGATATCTGATAACAGTTGGCAACACAGCTTCCTGTGGACAAACACATCCAGGAACGGTAATCTTCCATCTGATTCTATTTCCATCGTAAACTGGATCTGTTTGTGGACCCCATTTAGATGGTTAAGAAAATCCCTTAGTGCTGGTTCTCCATGTCTCCACACCCAAATGTGTCGTCCACGTATCTGAACCAGCATTCTGGTCTCCGTGTCGTGGCCTTGAGTGTTGTATCTTCAAAGGACTCCATGTAGAAGTTGACAACCATCGGGCAGAGAGGGCTGCCCATGGCTACTCCGTCTGTCTATTCATAGAAGTCCTCGTTCCATTGGAAATACGTTGTAGTGAGCACCAGTTGGAATAGCACTACAATGTCCTCTGGGAAGATGTTCTTCAGTAGTTCTATGGTTTCTTTAATTGGGACTCTGGTAAACAGAGACACCACATCAAAGCTGACCATAATGTCTCCAGGTTGGGTTCTCAGTGTTTGAATCTTCTCAATGAAGTGGCTGGAATCTTTGATGTATGACGATGTCTTGCCTACAAAGGGTTTTAGTAGGTTGCTCAGATATTTGGCTAATGTGTACATCGGTGACCCGATCGCATTGACAATCGGCCTGAGTGGAACATCCTGTTTGTGTATCTTAGGTAGTCCATACAGTCTTGGCGGTAGTGCTTCCGACTTCTTGATTGTGCGTTGTATTTCTGTTGGAATCGACGAATTCTTGATTAGGAGGTTGGTCTTCCTTAAGATGACTGAGGTCGGATCCCGCGCCAGTTTTTTGTATGTAACTGGATCTAACAAGTCTCTTACTTTCTGCATATAATCCTCTGTGTTCAGGACTACTGTTGTGTTCCCTTTGTCCGCACCTAGGATTACGATGTTGTCTTTCTCGTTCAAGGTCTTTATAGCCTTCCTGCGTGTTGCAGTATTCTCGCCGTCTCACGTCGGATCTCTTCTGATTGCGTCCGAGCTCAGATTTCTGATTCCCGACTCTATATTCGCAATGATATCTTCAATTGGTACCGTCCATGGCGTTACCACATAATTCCCTCCCTTCACCAGGACTGTGATTTCCTCTGGTGAAAGCATTGCGTCAGATAGGTTCACTACAGTGCGTCTGGTGTCCGTAGTATCTGTAACAGCCTTGGTTGTAGTGAGGTTGTTGTATTTCTTCTTCAGACGTTCGGAGACTCTGTGCAGATTGGACTCCATGGTAACATATGTCATTCTATCTATATTGCCCCAGTCTTCTATTTTCAGGCTGTTACTCAGACGTATGTGTAGGACGTACAGGTTGTAGTCATTCATGGCTAGTTCCCGACGGGTTTGATGGATCCGTTCTTGTAGCAGGGCTTTCTCTGTCCTATTATAGATCCGGTGAGATGAAGCCGTTTGGAACTGGCGTTTCATACTCAGGAATTGTGGGATGACTCCTATGTCTCGGCATCGTAGAAGGAAGGAAGATCTATTATATATAATATATGATTATAAAATATATCACGACTTATAATAAGTACAACTTATTTGGACCGAAATCTGCAATTGAGACGAGATTTAAGTTCGACTTATATATATATATATATATATATATATATAGTATAATTAGGCTGTAAATACTAAGCATATTTAAAATATTTACACCAGCATTATGTCGGTAAATTAGTAGCCTACTCTGTAAACAACACAATGCGTTAAGTTATCCTTTTTCTTCGAATAGGCACTTTAATTACTAATGAAAACTACGTCAGTCTTCACTGCTGATGGGTGTCCCCATCTTAAATAAGACATGCCAAACCACACATTACACGATGTTTTTGCTGTCACTTGCCACTAATCATTAAGTGCATAATTGTATGCAGTGTAACAACACACAACCTATCCAAATTCTTTTAACACATTTGCTTCATTTCTGTGCCCTGGCTTCTATAATGTTCTATACAAATTTCCTTCTAATATGTACATGGATTTCTCTTTTAGTATAAGACATGTTACTGAATACAGGGGGCAAGATTTCGGTACTTTGCAAAGTTGTAAGAAATATGGAACTCTATTGGTAACAATGATGAAGTGGTGGTTCAAGACATAATGAAAATATTATTTCAGCAGTTGAAGTGAATTGTAAAGTGATGTAATTATATACAAACAAGCATTTGAAATGGTATATGAGCTAAGGTAAACCATGCAAATTCAGGTAAAACAAACACTATAATACTAATAGAAAGAATTTCTCTATAAACTGCGAGTTTTTTCACACCAGTACAGATTTTCTAACTACATCGCAACCAAGTCAGAAATATCTCCACGTTTTAGAAAAACATTAACAAGGCTTACACAAACTTCCAAAATTAGGGTACATGTTAAGTTCCTCGAGGGCTCAGCTTCATAGACCTCTTACTTACATACTTACAAATGGCTTTTAAGAAACCTGCAGGTTCATTGCTGTCCTCACATAAGCCCGCCAATGGTCCCTATCCTGTGCAAGATTAATCCACTCTCTATCATCAAATCCCACCTCACTCAAATCCATTTTAATATGACCTTTGGGGAGGCTGAGACGTAAATGGGAACATTTACGTCTCAGCCTCCCCAAAGGTCTTTTTCCCTCCGGTCTCCCAATTAACACTCTATATGCATTTCTGCTTTGCTGTGGTCATGCCAGATAATCAGTCTAGACCTCTATCCTTATAAAATTCATATATTTCAGTCACTAACATTTACTAATGGATCACAATGATTGTAGTAATTATTACACAAATTTTAGTATCAGACCTTCATATTAGTAAATTAAATTAATATTAAAGAATGTTCTTAGTGGTTTAATGTTGACGAGGTTTTCCACTGGATCTGAAGTGGGTCAAACACAACAAAGAGCAATGGACTTTTTAAGAACCAACAAAAGTCTTTATCAAGATTCCCCTTGAAAGTGACATAAAGCCAGAAATCCCATGTCAGTCTTAAGTTGCTTGTACATGAACAAATTTGTTTTTCCAATTCAATACTTTACAAGAAAACTTGTCAAAGATCGATTGATAATGAAAACATTTGTCAAAGGCTGTTTCACATTGACAAGATTTTAAAACATGTGCTTCAAATTATGTAGACCTACTTATCAAATATTACAATACAGTAAAATCCCTCATATCCGGCACCCAAATAACCAGCAATACCAAAACAATGGCATTTTTGGCTAATGCAAAAAGAAAAAAATAGTCATTCTTGAGAAAGGAAGAGTCGGACGAAGATGTGAGTGGTTTTCGTGGATTGCACATGCCACATAGTGTGTTTACTCTTTACATTGTTTTATGCATGAAAACATAGATAGAAAACCCTGTTACGTCCCTGGGGTAGGTTGGGTAGTATAGGTAAGTTGCCGCTAGGGTCTTACAAACAATGCACAGAGACGATATCTTTAAATTTACCGCTTGAACTCACCCATTTTGAGGGGGTATTGGTTAAGTCTAAATAGGAAAGTGTGAAATTCTCTGTTTCTATAGTGTGTAAAAGTTTCATTCGGGTGATAGCAACATGGCTACTACAGCAAAGTGCAAGAGGAACGTCCTCACACTGAAGCAAAAGCTTGAATTACTCTAGAAAATAGAGACAGGAGTTAGTAGATACAAATTAATGGACGAATATAAAATTTCTTTTTTTTTTTTACTGGGTTATTTTACGACGCTGTATCAATATCTAGGTTATTTAGCATCTGAATGATATGAAGGTGATAATGCCAGTGAAATGAGTCCGGGGTCCAGCACCAAAAGTTACCCAGCATTTGCTCGTATTGGGTTGAGGGAAAACCCCAGAAAAAAACTCAACCAGGTAACTTGCCCTGACTGGGATTCGAACCCGGGCCACCTGGTTTCGCAGCCAGATGCACTGACTGTTACTCCACAGGTGTGGACGAATGAATATAAAGTTGAACAAGTTCAACTTTATACAATATAAAGAAACAAGGCAGTCAACTTCGGTGATTCATAAGTAACAATGAATCTACGAAAGTTGCGAAAAATTGGAAAACTGTACATCAGTCCCACTGTGAAGAATTGGGTCGTGTTCTATACGAATGGTTTGCAATTAAAAGATCTGAGGGAATGTGCATTTCTAGCCGATGCTACAACAAAAAATCAAGGAATTGCACCAGAAAATGAAACTGCAAGGTACATGTGGATTTTTCGTTGAGTGGAGAGACATGGAATACGAAAACTAGACGTGTCTGGTAATAAAGGAGTGCCGATGAAGTGTCCACGGATCAGTTTATTAATTAGTTCCAGAAAATTGTGTCCGAGAGTAATTTTAATGTGGAACAAATATATAACGCCAAAGAGACTGGTTTATTATGGAGGTGTCTTCCTACAACAACATTGGCATGTGCGAAGGAAACCTCCCCTAAGGGCTTCAAACAAAACAATGATCATGTAACTGTTATGGTATGTGGAAATGTTGCAGGTACACACAAAGTGACATTGACAGTGGTGAGAAAATACCGAAATTCAAGGTGTTTAAAAAACATAAAGAATCTCTCTGTCCATTATCAGGCACAAAAAAATGCATGGATGGATTGCCATAGCCTGAGCCGTCAGTGTTGCCACATTAGGAGGTTCGCACAAATTTCATGTGTAGTAAATATTCGAACTGAAAATTATAATAGTTTCTAGTAAATATTCGAACCGAAAATTATAATAGTTTCTATCTTATGAAGCAACTAAACAGGAAGTGACATCATGTTGTTGTCAGCAGAAGCTCGGTTGCCACATAGATAATTTTGTTTTACATTCTTTGCTTCCTTTCCATGTAGAAGCACTCAAGAGATTACGTGTTTCTTTTAATCACAGTGTTAGTAACACTTTTACACTTGCAACAATAATGGCAATGACACAGAACATGAAAGCAACTATATACAACACACGAGTTCTGGCGCCATAAGTTTGGCAACATTGTCCCAGCAAACAAGAGAATATCACACCACACTCGGTTGGCACTGTATTGCCAGTATGTTCCTAGCAGACAAATTTTTCTATTGTAAATGCCAGTGAAAAGTTACATTCTCACTCAATGTTGCAACGCTGTACAAGCTACCCTTCTAGTCTGCACTCACCCCTCACCTATAGAACTACTTCCTGTTTCATCACTTTAAAACGTGGAAATTAGTATAGTGTATTTTTGTATTAAGTGATGTGCAGGACCCGGAAGTTCATGCATTTGCATGTTTTTTTCTTAGGGGTTAAAAATGTATGCTTATACATTATGTGCACGAATTATGCATTTTTCAGTTATTTGAACATGATTTTATGATGCATATAACTGCATATTTTCGTGATTTCGATAAATGCATCATATTTCAATATTTTAGTGCCTATATGGCATATTTTAATGCATTTCATGGTTTTTGTTTCTTTCTTTGAGGTCTGTGGATATAGAGGGAAAAATTAGATCGGTGTCGGGTAGAGTTCCCGGGTAGCTCAGTGGGAGAGCGTTGGTACGTTTAACCAAAGATCCCGGGTTCGATACCCGGCTCCGGAACAATTTTTCCCTCGAAATTATTCAAATTAACTTTACAGGGAGTTATTCCTGAAAGCTTAATTTGCATAATACACGTCACTGTACGTAACAGAAAACCACAATTTAAAGTCACACAGAGTTAGTGTGCACTCAAATGTTGGTTGCTTGACTGTTGTCAGCCCACTTTGAGGTCTGTGGATATAGAGGGAAAAATTGGATCGGGTAGAGTTCCCAGGTAGCTCAGTGGGAGAGCGTTGGTACGTTTAACCAAAGGTCCCGGGTTCGATACCCGGCCCTGGAACAATTTTTCCCTCGAAATTATTCAAATTAACTTTACAGGGAGTTATTCCTGAAAGCTTAATTTGCATAATTGTCGGTGCCTTAAATAAGGAACAAAAGACGATACCCTATCATCTTAATGTGTGTGAACTGTCAGCCAATAACAATGTAACTGTGGTCCAGTGTGTGATAGACTCCTTGAAATTATTATGGCCACCTGGAATCAAATACTTTTATTTGTTACCGATGCAAGTACTTATGGTAAAATCAGGACAAACACTAAAAGGTATTTTTCCTAACTTAATTCACATAACTTGTGTGGCACATGCTCCTCAACGCATTGCTGAGACAATACGTAATTCTTTCCAATTGGTAGATAGATTTGTGGCCTCTACAAGAAGAATTTTTGTAAAATCTCCTTCAAGAGTCAAGTTGTTTAGATAAATAGCACCTAATATCCCACTTCCTCCTGTACCAGTGTTAACTCGATGGGGAACATGGCTGGATGCAGCTTTGTATTATGCACAGCACATAGAAATAGTCAAAGAGGTTGTTAATTCATTGAACTCGAATGATGCTACATCAAAAGAAACAGTGCAAAATATTCTGTCAGGCATTGGGTTAGAAAGGAATCTTGTTTTCATATCTGCCATAACGTCACTGGAAGCTGTAGAATCTCCCTTAAATGTTTTTGAAAAAACATTATGCAATCTAATTTCTGTTCCTGGTAGTAGAGAAAGTGAATTATGTAATTTCAAAAAATCCTGGTTATAAAGAGATCTGCGATATTCAAGACATCCTCGAAGGAAAAAGTCTGTCACAGCAGGAGAATTGTCTCTCTGTGGAGCAGTTAATATCATTTAAATATGCCCCAATGACTTCTTGTGACGTGGAGAGAAGTTTTTCAGGTTACAAAAGTGTTTTGCGAGACAACAGACGAAGTTCTTCAGTTGAAAATTTGTGCAAAGTGATGGTTGTGAACTGCAATTCATCAGTTAACAATCGCAGCAGGACCATTTCTGCTTCAACCTTTAAGGAATAATGTAAGTTTATTGTTATTAATACTAACTCGTCTTGTCTACTGCCAAAGAACATTACTTCTTTTAATTTAATAGTGCATATTTATTGGCATATTTTCAGTTTTTAAGAGCATATTTGCATGCATATTTCATAGTTTTTTAGGGCATGAACTTCCAGGCCCTAGTGATGTGTTTTAATAAAGAAAATCCACACAGTTTTATGTTATTTAGTTATGATCAAGTGACTGAGAAATAAGCTTCATATGACTGCAGTTTCAACAATTTGGCATCATAAAATACTAACAGGTAATTTTTTTTAAAGACTTATTCAATTATCCGGCAAAATCTCGTATCTTGTCTAGTTCCATGGTGCCGGTTAAGAGAAATTCTACTGTACATGTAAATCCTATGGAGAATAGCTAAGATATACAAAACAATATTTGCATTAGGCCTACTTATCTGTAAAGTATCCTAAAACGAAAAACATTTTTTTTAACAAAATATTTACAATCAGGTATTTGAGGCATTCCACGTCTTTGACTTTGATGTTTTGAAACAGTTAAAAAATTTGTGTATGTGTTTAGGGAGTTAAAAAATCATCATCATCATATCCCTCACGTATTAGACCCTACAGGATCTGTTACGGTCTCATGCCAGCGCTTTCGTGGTCTTCCCAATTTCCTCTTTCCTCTTGGTACATAAGTAAGAATCTGTTTAGGCCATCTAGTGTGATCCATCCTTTCGACATGTTTTTTCCACTGAAGTCGATATTGTTGAACAAAATTAACTATAGGATCCATTTTGAGTTCCTGCAATATGTCCACATTTTTATGGTGTTCCAGCAAAGAACATCCCGCTGTTCGTCTCATGAACCTCATTTCCGCTGTCGTCAGCCTTTGCTCATCAGCTTTTCTGATTGCCCATGCCTCACTACCGTAAGTGAGGACTGGTCGAGCTAGTGTTTTATATACCTTTAGCCTTGTATGTTTCTGAACATGGGAGGATTTGAAGACGGCATTAATGACGCCAGTGATTTTTATAAATTTAGATATTTTGTTTGACATATCTTCATCAGTGATGTAAGAGAGGTTATAACCTAAATAGTTAAATGAGTTAACACGTTCAATTAAAGTATTATTTATCATGATCTTACTTGGAATTGGGTTCTCTCCCGAAAATGCCATGACTTTTGTTTTCTCTTTTGAGATTTCCATATTGAAATCAGAGGCGATTATTTGCAAATTATAAATGGCTCTTTGTAAAGCATCCTCTGTTTTAGCGATAATAACCTGATCGTCGGCAAACATTAGTGTATCGAGAACTCTGTTTCGATTAATTTGAATTCCAGCATGATGACTTTGCCTCCAAATGTATAAAATATGGTTCATATATATAATAAACAACAGAGGGGAAAGACCGCACCCTTGTCTAACACCTTGGTTGATGGAAGTCCAGCTAGTAGTTCCGAGTTCAGTTCTTATGGCAATTTCATTTTGTTGATATAAATTATAAATGGAGAGAATGATTTGGTTTGGCACATTATCATAGCGTAAAATCTCTAAAAGTTTATTTCTATCAACTCTATCAAAAGCTTTTATGAAATCAATAAAAGCTAAGTGGGTTGGAATATTAAATTCTCTGTGCTTTTCAATTAAAATCTTCATGGTGAAATAGCTGTCACAACATGATCTTCCTTTTCGGAATCCATTCTGTTCTTCAGTGATTTTGTCTTCGTAAAGATGTGATAGTATATTTTTGATTATGGCTGTATAGATCTTATATCCAGAATTGAGAAGACTTATACCCCTGTAATTTTCACATAGTTTTTTGTTTCTTTTCTTATAAATGGGTACTACAATGGCTTTTTGCCAACTTTCTGGGGGGTTTAATCCTGCCCATATATTGTTTAAGAAATATAAAAATCGATAGGTAAATTCTTCTCCAGCGTATTTAAAAAGCTCGAAATTTAAATTATCTTCACCTGGGGCTTTCCCGTTTTTTAAACGTTTATATACTTCAATGAGTTTATCATAAGTAATAATATCTGTTGTGTTGTTGTTGGAATTCTTTAATGTAAGAGAGATGTTTTTGTGAGACCATATATTTTTAAAGTAAGCAAGTAGAGATTCGTTAGGAATAGGGTTTATAACAACATTTTCTTTTATCTCCGAATTTATTTTCTTTAAAATTTTGAAAGTTTTGGGTCTTGGTAATGTTAAATCTCTTTCTAATCTTGAGACGAAATCACTCCATTTCTCTCGGTGTCACTTTCTTGTTTCCCGTTTTGCAATTGCTCTCTTTCTTTTATATTCAATTTCATCTTCAAGTTTTTTTGTTTGCAAAAATCGAGATATGCTTCTCGCTTATCATTTATCACCTTCTTGATATCCTCATCCCATTTCAGTGTGCCTCTTTTTCTCTTCTGCTTAATATTTTTTACGCCAATACTTTCAAATGCAGCCTTTTTCAAAATATTTGTTAAGTTGTTCCATTCTTCCTCTATATTATCCGAGATTTTGATTTTTTGAAGATATTCCTTTATGCGACATTCATAAAGCCATTTAATACTATCATCTCTCAATAAGTCTACTTTAAAAATAAGCCTATTGCTTTCTTGCTTGAAATTTTTAATATTTCTTTTATGCCATGGTGCTGGTATTCTAATAGGGAATATAATTAGATAATGATCTGTCTCTAATTCAGGACCTCTACAAGCTTTGACATCTAAAACGAAGCTAAACAATTTTTGATTACAAATGACATAGTCAATAATAGATTGTGATCCTCTTGCGTGCCATGTATATGTGTGTATATTTTTGTGTTTAAAGAAAGAATTCATTACTTTTAGATCATTGTAAATCACAAAATCTCGTAGTCTTTGTCCATTATTATTACAAGTTGTTTCGCCGTGTTTTCCAATGTGCCCTCTAACTTCATTATTACCAATTCTTGCATTGAAATCCCCTAATAAAAGTAACATGTCTGATTTATTAACTTTATTGATGATGATTTGTAATTTATTGTAAAACAACTCACTATTATCTTCATCTCCTTCCACAGGTGCATAGGTGCCTATTACTGTCATAAAACCTCTTCTAAGTTTACTTCGAACTTCTATTAATCTTTCATTCCAAAATTTACAATAATCAATAGAGGAGCGTAGTGATTTATGAATCATTAAGATAACCCCAGCTTTTGCTCTTTCTTGTCTATTAACACCACTGTATAATTGAATATAGTTATTTGTTTCTTTCGATCCGTTTTGTTTTCTTTTTGTTTCACTAATTGCTGCAATTTTGATACCTTTTTTTGCTAAAATGTCATCAAGCTGATCGTCCTTGTATGATAATCCTTGAACATTCCAAGTGGCAAATTGTAAAATACCCTTTTTTTTCCATTTATTTTTACTCATAGTCCTATTCATGCCACAGTCGTCAACAGATTCTGCAGTCCGGCTGTTAATATTATGAGACTTGAATGTAATATGGAGTTCCTGTGGATAGGTTACAAGCCTGTCGCACAGTAGTCCAGTGGTAGGGCTGCTACCTTAATAGCCTTCTGGACAGGCGTTTATATGGCATTTCCTCCATATGTGTTGGAACAGTTATACCGCTGTGACTCGGTCCCCAGAGCCTCATCTGTTTAGGAACAGGTTGCACCACGTGAAGGTGAGGTTGGGAATTAGGTAGGAGAGGTGATAGATGGAATGAACTTCACTAAAAATAAACTCCGTATATTTTTATTTCAGCCAAAAACTTTTTTTGGAATATGAATCGAAACTGAAAATATAAAAATGGGCACACACTGACAGCCATGAATGCTTATAACTTTGGTTCTGTGTGTTCTGTGTATCACTCAATTGAAAGTTTAAGAATTGTAGTTTTATTTCACATCACTAATATCGTTTTTTGGAATAATTTATTGTAAATACAACATTAATACATTTTTTAAGTTGAATTTTCAATATGAATGCGAGAATTAAAAAAAAAATAAATGAACAATCAATTTATTCCCAATTTAATTTTCTCAATGTGTGTGTAATTTGAAGATGGAACTGTGGAAACTGAATTGTAAAGATATATTTTAGAAAGTGCGTGCACTGCCTGTACTCATAGAATGCATAGGTCTGCTAAGCAATAAGAATCTGATGGGAGATATATTTTGACCGTCATAGAAGAATTCATCAATGCAGTTGAGTAAACACTTCCTTATGGAAAATTACACTAATCCTCATTCCATAGGTACATAGAGACTCTGCATAACAACAAACATACTGCAAAATCCTGCCGCACCCCAACCAATGTTTGGTTCTGTGTTCATATTGGCTCTGCATGTTTAGAAAAAAAAACAAAACAGCAAATCTGCCATTAATACTTCGAAAATGTATAACAGATATGCTTCCAGAAAAGGATCTTATTTAACAACTTGCAAGATTTTTATGAAAAAAACATTATTGAGAAAATTACTTACAAGCAATGGCTGGCAGTTGAAAGTATAAATTTAGAAATTATAGAAACACAAGATGAGGATTTGACTTCAGAAAAGTTGTTCACAAAATTAAAAGCCCTTACACACCATGCATTTATTTGACAGCTGCAAGCTAAATTTCTCAGAGAACGAAAACATATAGGAAGGAGAATGCTTAGTCATATGTGATTTTTCGAAAAATTATGCCTTTGTCATTCAAGGTTCTATGCAGGGTGTTCACTGAAATAACAATCAGGTCACAGACCACAGTGCATCTATTTATATCTATTTCACACAGGGATGTGAAGTAAAATACAGGAACCTATGTAACTGTAATATTGGAGTGCCTTAAATATGAAACCAATGCAGTTTATGTTTTCAATATTATTTAATCACGGTTTCTAAAGGTGAAAGTAGAGATTAGTAATAAAATTTATTTAATTTTTATGATGGAGCTAGTGCACGATGTAACAGAAACAATTTTGTAAACAATACTACCATGAAAGGGATTTTGGAGTATCCGCAAAGTGGTACTTTGCAACTTCGCACAGTAATGCTGTGATGGCATTGGCTGCAACACTACACAACATTCAAGAAATTGTTCTAATGGGTTGTGAAAAAAAATAGTGGCATTTCCTTCAATTTCTTCAGCAATGAGAATTTATCAAATATATCTATATGTGAAAAAAAAAAAAAAAAGGTATGAGAAAACTGAACCATTATGTGGAACACTAACAATACATTCTTCCATCCCCATTTCAACTACACAAGTTAGCATCAGTTATTTAAGAGGATGCCATTAATTTTCTGACCTAAATATATGTAGACAAAGTGCAGAAATTAGGAATTGTCAATTTAATATCAACATACTAGTTTGAAGCATTTGTCTTGAATATAGTCTACGACTTACCTCCTTAGTTAGAGATGACTGATCAATTTTCTGTTGTTTTTTCTGTACCTTCCCTTGCTGCTGATGTAGAGGTACAGTGGGTTTCAACTTCTTAACATCAGAAACTGGTACATCATCTTCATCTGAGTCACTCAGGCCATATTTGGAGAAGTGATCAACCTGATATTAAGCATTAAAATAATATCGTTAGTGCAACATAAATAATACATTTCACTATAAAATAATTAATAATTATTTTATAACATTCCTGAGCAATAAAGAAGGCTTGAAATTTTAGGCCTCTGCAGAAGTTATAAGAGTATTCAAAGCTATTAAAGCGCTGTACATCAGTTGCACATTTTTCAGGAAGTATTTTAATACTCCTGTGGTATAAACTCGAGATTATGAACCCAACATTAAACATTCTGTATGTACTTACTTTGAATACCCAAGAACCTGTCTGTGAACGATACTCTAGAAAACGAGTTTGGAGCTTGGCACACACTCTGCGCAATTTTCCTTCATAGTCCATCTGTTTCAGTCGGTCGGGATCAGTGATAGGATTATGAGTGGTCTTATCAATTGGCCAAACACGATCCAAAGTCACCTGTGCTCGGCGGTTCAGCCCACAACCAACAGGAGGTTTCTTTTCATCATCAGGATATAACATGACTTCTTTGTGGCGGAAGTGTACTGTAACAAATATATAAAACAAGTTAAGTGATATTTTAAAGTAATGAAGTGTCAATGTTAGGTCTTTACATACATCAAAAAGTTTTTTATGCACTAATATTCTGTGTGGACCTAAGACATGATAAAGGGATGAGTACTAGATCCTCTATGGATTTCAGTTCTTGGTTCTGCAAAACAGACTTGAACAAATAAGGTGGGGAATGGGAGATTGGAGGAGGGGGGGGATCAGGATAATTTGGGTATGTTAAAATTTATTGAATAAAACTTTACCTAATCTTCAACAATTGTCTATTTTACAATTGCCTATAAGGAGTGTTAAAAATTTGTGTTGATCACACTGATACTGTTTCTTGTTTACCTGTCCATGAAATGACCCATCACATTCAAAGCAATATTGTTGGGAAACTAGCTAAGATACAGTAACCAAATTTATGTATATATACAGATCCAGAAACAAAATTTGGGCCACCTGAATTTTCTACGTTCCCATATTGTGCATGCTCAGTGCTTTTTGGGTCTGTACATTACACATGTTTAGAACATGTTTTTAATAAATTTAGTAATATATCACTAATAGTTTGTTAGTAAATTACAATGTACAAACTTGGGGTAATCTGGGTATAAGTTACAATTTATCGAAAAAAACTTTAACTGGGAAGCAAGAAGGCAAATGCAAGAACTCCAATATGCTGAGCATTAGCAACAAACAAATCACTTTACCTAATCTTCAAACACATGTCAATTTAATATACAAGGTGAACTGAAAGTAATGTCATAATTCTGATGAGTGATTCTTGAGTAAAGAACAACAAAAAAAGTCAAATATCATTTTGCAATGTTTAGAATAGTTTTCCAGAAAAACGTGAATTTTAAAATACATGAGTCATGACATCTTGCAACGCTGCGATCAGCAGGCAGTACACACTGAGTTGTGTTGCTTTGAACAATCCTTTCACCTGGCTTGTTGAAGGTCATTGTCATTGAAGGTCATAGTTTTTAGACTGGTAAGAAAGAATACAGACAATATACCGTTTAATTTTTGTGTTTAAACTATGTTAGAGAACAGAGAATGAACAATGCTCATTTCATGTTAAAAAAAATTTGAAAAAATTAATATAACTCTAAACCTAACTTTAATTAAACGTTCAGAGAACACAGGCAGTAAGACATGCTTATTTCAAATTAAAGTCAAAAGATTAAGAAATATTTCTACACTCCCATTTCAATTGATCGTAAAGATCGTAAACAATAATGATGCATATTTCACGTTATAAAAACAAAATTTTAGAACATTTAAATCTCTCAAGGAAAAAAAAAATAAAAATAAAATATGCTTATTTTATGTTAAAGTAACTAACAAAAAATAAAATAGTAATATTATGAAACAAGTTTATAATGTTATAATTTATTATGTGAGGAAATGTTATGAAACTAACGTAGTGAGTTTCATATTTTTACAAATGTAATAATTGTGTAATATTATAAATGAGTTTCATATGCTATTTTTTTGTATGACAGCATTATAAAATAATATTTAATAATAAAGAAATAACATCAGATTTGTAATGATGTGTAGTTTGAGATCATGGTCTATGAAGAAAGAGGTTGCTATGACAAATTTGATATGTTAAATATTATAGCATGGCAAATTGTTTCATAATGTTAACTTTATGGCACAAGTTATGCCTTCTTTAATAGAGGTCATGACGTTTTAGTTGGCATGGTAATGTTTTTATGGCACTAGTACGATAATTTGGCATATAATGCACGATTTTCACTAACTATAAGACTTTATAATGCTGATGTACAAAAAATGTTGTTTTTAAACTCTTCAATTTAATTTTAATTAATTATTTGGTAAACACAGCAAATAAGAAAAACTTATTTTACATATACAAATGTGACTTGTCCAACACTTTCATCTGCCAGCTTTGTGGATAGGTACTGGGAGGCCAGAGAAAGAATGCAGCATTGCTGACATCCTCTCCTTCGTAGTTTCACTTGCACATTGTTCACTTTATTTCGTTTTCTTTCATTTTAGTTTCTATCGCCATTGTACGGTCAATGACTCTAGTCAAGTGCCACTGCATTGAATAATAATAAAAAAAAAACATATACAAATGTAATTAACAATTTAAAAAATCTCAGTTTGTCATACTACGAGCATTTTCTTCAGCCAATTCCCTCCCACTTTAATTTTTAAAGTAGTAATTGGTAAACTTACATACAAGAAATCAAACTCCCCAACCCATATTTAAAAACAAACTAGTGGCTTGTGCAGCAAATGCTGCAAACTAAGTTCATTAGACGTTCAAATAAACATTTTTTCAGATTTATTTTCAATGAATACCAGACATTCTGAAAGTTATTTGCTTCCATAATAATGAAAGATACTCTCTCTCGAGCCAATACTGAAGAGAACCACACACATAAATACCTACACCACACTGCCATTAAATATATGAAAAAGACCCAACCCCACTTGATTAATAACTATAAAAATATTTGATTTTTAATAATATTATTATCTTACGTAAATTTTATAGCTTTCAGTAACATATACTATATATATTATATAGTCGCCACTCAGTAAAATATAGAAATCAAAATCTAATTCGAGTTATTCTCTACATCTACTTATATAACCCCAAAACGTTTCACTTTCATATCATCAATATAGCATTAATATGTATAATTAATGAAAAATAGTCACATCATGGCATTAACTACAATAATATTTCATTTCTAATGGTAATAATGTCATCAAACCACCTCAAGTTTTGTAGTTTTTAATATCCAATACACGCTGTACCCAGAAAATGACACACCACAGAATCGAACCTATCAATTATTTTTAGTAAGTTAATTTTTTAATAACCTATTTAATTTGAGCTCTAAATATGTCAGCATTCTTGCAGATCATGGCCTTCGTGTAATATTGTTTACTGTAGTATGTGTTTTGTTTTATTCTGAAATGCAATACGGCCGACTTGATGCTCGCTTCGCTTCGCTTCTCCTTTACAAAAAAGTGAAGGGGATATCAAGTCGGCCGTGAATGCTATTAGCTAGTTCTCAAAACTGACGACAGATCGATTTTGGAAAATAGGAAAATTACGTTTAAAAATTGACATTTCACTGAAAACTACTATTTTTCCGAAAAACTTTGAGTTCCAAGCTTCAAAATGAGGGGTCATTTATTAAAATCCGTCCAGCCGTTTTCCCGTAATTTCCATTACCAGTTCAAATTATATATATAGATGTGTTATGTTTCCTTTTCTCATTGTCTCACAAATTCCTTGCATATGCAAGCTGCATCTCTCCAGGCAGCTTTACAGTGCTGTCACAGCGCATCAGGTTTTAAAATTCTTTTGCGGAGCAAAAACTTACGTTGATTTGGATCAAATTTCTGCACATTTAAAGGACAAAACTAAAATTCTTTCAGTCATTAAACTGACTAAACATACTGGGAATTAATTCAATAGCTTTCCCAAAATACGTTATGAAATGTTTCACATAGAATAAATTTTTTCTCGAAAAAGAAGGAGGAGCAAAATTGTATAAACTTTTTGTTTCAAATAATTCAAAGAATAACCCTTTGAAATTAATTACATTACTTATGGTTCACCGTGCATATTGTCTATTTCACAATAAAATTGTCTATTATGGAGTGTTAAAAATTTATGTTGATCCCACTGACACTGTCTGGTAAAAAAAAAGCTGTTTTATTTACCAGTGTATGAAATGACACATCACATTCAAAGTAATATTGTTGGGGAACCAGCTATGATACAATAACCATGTGTGTGTTACATATGTTTAGAACATGTTTTTAATAAATGTAGTAATACAGAGTGGTTATAATTAAACTGTGTTCAGCGTGACACAGCACAGACTCTAATGATCGTAGGAGTGTAAAACCTCGTAGATATGCTAATTAGCCAATATGCTCGCGAATTATGCCAAAAATAATTAGTTCCAAGTCTCGCCACCAGGTGTAAATATAGCGTTGTAAGCAGTCAAAACGTGCAATTTTCTGTAACTCTGACGTCAATATGTTCTTCCAGTTCCATTGCATTGTGCCAGTTCCCTATTGCTTGATGACACATATTGATTCCATTAGTGAAGTGAATGTTCTATTGAAAATTTAGAAGGTTGAACTTTTTCTTGTGAAACGCAATGGCTGTTGAGAAGAGAGACCGTGCACTGCTAGTGAAGTTGTTTTACCAGAATGGCAGAAATAGCAATGCTGCATCACGGGAATATCGCCGACAGAAACAGTGACCCATATCAATTAATGGGCTGAAGAAAATGATGAAAAAATTCGAAGAAACAGGTGAATTAGATGTCGCACTAGGGAGAGGATGGCGGTCCATCCTTATGGAAGTCGTTAACGAAGTTTCTGTAGCTGTAGCTGACCGTGCAACACATGATTCAAATTCAGAAAACCAGTGCTCGAGCTGTGTCATGTGCATTGTCGCTCCCCTGGTCAACAGTTCGCAACATTTTGCGATACATTTTACACTGTTATCCCTACAAAATTCATACTGTGCAGTAATTGAAACCCCGTCAGTTTAATTATAAGCTCGTAGATATGCTAATTAACCATTGCGCACACGAATTATTTTAAAAAATAATTAGTTCCACATCTTGCCACCAGGTGAAGATATGACGCTATAACCAGTCAGAACGTGATATAGGCTCAGGAAAAAGGCAGGAAAGATCAAACACATGATAATTGCACGTTTATTAGGAACTATGGTTACAAACACTGTTCAACATGGCCTCCCACCTCAGCAACATGTTACATCCGTAACGCTGCATGGTCGACAGTTGCTCGCAGCGTATCTGGTGAAATCAGAACGACATGTCTTCATATGCTAGCCCTTAGGTCAGGCCGTCCTCTCCCTGGTGTGACACCTAATTCAGCTGTTTCCTCGAATTTTATCACCATGTTCTTCAGTCCATTAATTGACATGGGACCTCCTTTCAACTGTTTCTGTCAGAGATATTCCCACAATGCAGCACGTTGCTATTGTTGTCATTCTGGTAAAACAGCTTCACTAGCAGTGCACGGTCTCCCTTCTCAATAGCCATTGCATTTCTCAACTTTCAACGAACATTCGCTTCACTAGTAGAATCAACACACGTCACCAAGCAACAGGGAACTGCTACAATACAATGCAACAGGAAGGACCGTGGCTAATGAGAAAGACAGGCTTCGGCATGGATCGAAGTCACGTGGTTATCGTGGTCTAGTCATGACCATCTTGACAATCGCCTAACACACACAAATTCCACAATTTGGGACATCTGGCCGACATCTATGGCTGACCACTAGATCCAGAATACAAAGCAGAGGTTAAATTAAAAATACAATATGATTGCGGAGAGAATATGGAACAATGATAAATTTAAAAATAAAGTACAATTTGATTTCGGAGAAACATGAGATGAAAATACATTGAAGAGTAAAAAAAAAAAACAAAGGAATTATTATATTGAACTCATGTTAAACATGCATTTATATATAAATTTGTTCAATGTTGGCCAAGTTAGGACTAAGAATGTGACATCGCGCCGTAGCCTGTCTTTCTAGTTAGCCACGCGGAAGAACATACTTACGTCAAGAGTTACAGACAATTGCACGTTTTGACTTCTTACAGGGCCATATTTACACCAGGTGGCGAGACTTTGAACTAATTATTTTTTTGGCATAATTCGCGAGCGCATTGGTTAATTTGCATATTTACGAGGTTTCACACTCCTACGATCATTAGAGTCTGTGCTGTGCCACACTGAACACCGTCAGTTTAATTATAACCACCTTGTATATCATTAGTAATGTAGTAATAGTTTGTTATTAAATTAAAAGTTACAAATGTGGGGTCATTTGGGTATAATTACAGGTTAACTGGTAACTAACTTAGTTTCTGTTCCAAATCACACAAATTATGAATTGGTGAGAACAAATATCCGAAGTATTTTCTGTTCCTGATTTTAATGAGAAATATTTTAAGTTTACAAAATAAGCCTTATCAAGAACTTAAGTATTGGTTGAAAAATTTTTTATCTTATTAGGTCTAATTAAAATTATTTAATCCCTACCTAACCTCTACATTCTGTTCTAGGATACATACATTAACCTATGGTTGAGGTAATTTGATTTTATAAGGACTTTACAGCATTTTTTACTTCAATAATACATATTATACCAAAATTTCCCCATCCATGGGGTAAATTCAGTATAGTTAAACTTAGGGTTATTATTATGCTAAGGAGTGGCCAATATACTTGAAAATGCAATAGAATCATTCTAGATTTATTTTATTAGAAACTTTCCTCATTGGAGAATTGCCACGAGGACAAAGTATACTCTTAACAATTTGTGTGATTGTATAAAAGAAAATTAATTATTATACACATAAGCTTTATCGAAAACCAATACGTGTGTGACAAAGATTTATACAAATATACAAATGCAGAAATACAGAAATTTACAGCTGTAAATTATACCAATGATTTCTTAGAAGGGTTCCGGATCCTTTAAGAGGTAACAACACAATAAATTTTAATTTATGGATTATATATTTGGCAAAATAATTTTACAAAATGAGGAATTGCTTCTCTGGCTCCCATCATAAGAGCTACTACTTTGATTTCTCTAAGTTTGTATTTTTCTAAATAATAGGGAATATGAAGACATTTAAAGATAGCGACGAATGTAGACATGTGTGTTGATCTAGTGCTGATGTAACAGTGAAATTGATAGTTCGTGGAACTGTAGTCTAGGCAAAGTGGTTTGATTTTGTAAGTACGTTTCAAGTGGTAGCCCTGTAAATGTTAGTATCACAGGATAAATTACAATTGTGACATGGGATGCGAAAATAATTGAGACTCCAAATGAGAGTTTCAAGGTCTAAGCGGAATTAAAAAATAATCATATTAAAAACATAGTTCCAGCACGTTCTGCCAGAAAAAAAGCGTTGATAACTTCTATGTAGTGTTGTAGATAGGTCGATGTTAACACGCAATCGAAAATTCTAAAAGAACAAGCAGCAACTTGAGTGGCATTAGAAAAAAAAAAAAAACAAAGGTATGTGTCAAAAATCCCCACCTATCTATGCTGGATATTCAATAAAAGATGTCGGATCAAAGATTATCATGTTTGAAAACTTGCCTATTTAAATTAATGTGAATTCTGCAGTTGGTGAGTTGCACAGAGTTTCTTTATACATGGTCTTATGGTTGAAAAACTGAACTGAGCATTGTTGCAGGTGTTCACGTTTCATTGATAAAGTCTGTCTCAAAATGAAATGTACCATATCAAAGACTTCATTGCAAATAGAAAATGAGTTTTAAAGAGACTTTCTGGATGGCATAAAATTTATTTTTCAAATACAAAATTTCGCAACACACTCCATGGAGCTGCGCAACACACCGGTTGGGAACCCCTGCAGTAGAGGATCAAGATGGTCGTGAGCATAGATGTCACAACACTTTTTCGCTCTGCAGAAAATGAAATACAGAAAATATTTCAAGTGTTGAATAAAGATAAAAGAAGTGACATAAAGTGGTGTGAAACTGTGGCAAACTCTGTGAATACTGTAAAAGAGACTTTAGTGCTGTTTAGAGACAGATTAGTAAGCAGAGAAGAGGTACTTGCTGCAAAACCTTGTTCTCCTTCTGTTAGTTATGCAGATACTGTATCACCAAAACAAGATATTCAAAGAATGTTGTTCTTGTTACTCCTAAGACTCCAGATTCTGTGACAGACTCGTCAGAAACACTGCAACTGGTTTGTAGTGTGATCGAAAAGAAAATGCATGTTGCAGTAAATGCTATTAAAAAGGTTAGAAATAAAGCCGAATTGATAGAACTTCACAGTGAAAGTGAGTGCAGTGACTTTGTTAAGAGTGTGGAATATAATAACAGCAATTTGTGTACCAAGGTACCTAATAAGTGGGACCCGCAATTCATAATCCATGGAATAGAGGTAACGGTGTCAGCTGACAAATTGACAGACAACATTCTTTCACAGAATCCTCATGTGAAGTAGTGCATGACAGACCTGATGCAACAGATGGAGCTACAGTTTCTCAAGAGTTCAAGAGATGGCAGCACCCAATATGCGTTGATCACGTCGTCACCAGGTATCTATCATGCCGCAACAAGCGGAGGAAAGCTATACATCGGCTACAGTAGATGTCGAGTGCAAGACTATACTCCTGGCCGAGATTGTTACAACTGCTCAGGGTTCAGCCATATAGGTGTGGAGCGCAAGTCTACAAAGAGATGCCCTCAGTGTGCAGAGGAACATAGCATTGTGGGCTGCGCCAATATGAAGGCAGCATGAGCCAACTGCTTACAGTTCAATAACAAAATGGCAGGAAGACTTATTTTCAACCAAACTGCACTGATCATCCTGCAACCTCACCCGAATCTCCAGCGTTTAAGAAAATAGCACTCGCAGCAATTGACGATAAATATAATTTCGATCCAATTGCAACTGATATTAGGGAAACTTCATTACTATGTAAACAACATGTATGTTTCGATTGGGTACATAGTCATGTAGGGAACACAGGGAACGAAAAAGCAGATCATCTAGCCAAGATGGCTGCAAATTCGGAAACAGAGTATGTATACACTAAACACCCCCTCTTATGTTGAAATGATGGTAGACATGTTAAATGGCTGGAATGTGATGTGGTTAAATAGTACAAATGGCCAAATCACAAAATTACTATGTTTTCCTACAGTTAAAGATAGGCTAAACGGGAAGAATTATGAACCATCATACAAATCCACACAATTTATGACTGGCCACGGAAAATTCAATTCATATTTTGAACATTTCAAAATTGATAGTCCAAATGGCTCTTCATGTCCCTGTGAACACTCCACACAAACAGTCGATCACCTATTATTTGAGTGCCCACTACAAGAACGCATGAGATACTGTCTAGGGACCCATCTTAGCATGTGCGATATAACTTTCACATCACCTACAACAGAAGTTATTCTGAAGCAATGTTGCTTAAAGGAGTTTCACAAATTTATCACTGATGTGTTTAAGACCTTATAGAAAATAACATTCTTCAATGTAAGTAATAGTGTCCTATTTATTCCTTTGGGAGTTAACTTTATAACTTTTAAAAGTGTGGCTATTATGTTGAGGTATGTGTGTTGTAGTGGATGATTAATTTGTTATGTATGTGAGTTGTAGTTATGGGATGCTTGATGTTATCGCAATGTCTTCATTATGGTTTGATTGTGTTTTGTGGCTATTGTGTATTTAATTTATGATGTATGATACAGAAAGCCGCATATATGTGTTATGGAGGACGACTTTTAAGAAATGTTATGTATGCATGTTGTAACTATTTTTCTGTATATCTCAAATTCATGCCTGGTGTTTGCTTTGCTATTGCAATGTCTAAATCACGGATTGCTAGTTTTTGTTTACATTGTGTAGGCTACTTTATTTTTCCTTTCTATTTCTCTTTATGGTTACAGTCAATGCATGCCTTTTGTGTAAAACTATAGCTCTGGGACAAATTTTCTAAAATAGGGCTATCCCCCCCCCCACTTGGAGAACATTAACGATAACGACATGAGAGGGGGAGAGGAGAGGGAGAGGGGGGAGGGGAGGGGGAGAGAGAGAGAATGTTTTTATACCCAAATTACCCCACACAACCCACATATTTTTAAGTTTGTACTACAAGTTAATCACAACAATACATGAGAACTGTTGCATTTTTACATGTTTTAGATCCAGCAAGTAATATGACGGCGTGAAATATTCAATATCGTGTTTCTGCAGTTGAATGTGTTATGGGAATGTAGTGCATATACAGTGGTCATTTTGACAATTTGAAGATAATTGAGGCAAGGAACCAGTTCCAACTGAAAAAAAACTATTCTTTCATGGCATGGGGATGCAAGTGGAGAGAATGAGGTTTAGTGTGCAATGTAAAAAGAATTGAGCCATTGAAAACTGTATGCACTCCTGGAAATATTGAAAGGGTGAGAAATGCATTACAGCAAAGTCTAACTTGTTCAGCACAAAACACACATTCTATTTCATATCTAAAAATACTGTTACATCCAAAGAATTACTCACGTAATGGATATTAGATGTTAGCAACAAGTCATTACCAATAAGCTTTCACTTTATGAATACATAATTAATGCTCTTAAATTTAATTTGTGTACATAAGAACAATAATTCGTACCAATTTCATCCAGGTTCAGATCAGCAACGTCAACTGGATCAGGAAAGAACACATTGCCATAACCCTCACGACCAACAGTGAAGTTCTCAACCACACAACTTCCATCATCATTCATAAGACAAGTGAGCTCTTCAAGAGATGGAATTGTGTAGTAGCCAACTCGTCTCGAAACAATTCCTGTTGGATGAGAGTCCTGACCTTCCATAATTGCTGCAGGTTCATCTGCCTCCAAGCTATCATCTGAAAGAGTATTGTGTGTCATTATTGAAAGAGTACATAATGTGTTTAAGGCAGAATTATTACAGAAACTATATATAAATTCTTTAAATGATAAGTAACAGTAACACACATGCAAGACAACAATAATTAGTATGTACTTACCAGAAGTGGTTGAGCTATTGTTGCTAACATTCTCCTTGTCATCTGCATTGACAGAGGACTGAGTGCTTTGTGTCTTCATTTCTGCAATGGTGTTGTCAACAATTGTATCATTATTTCTTCTTCCAGGACTAAAAAGAAAACAACACATATTATTTAAATACAATATTTCATGCACATTAAGACTGATAGAATAAGAGTTAAGTAAAATGTGTATGCAGGTAATATCGATACAAAGCAGCTTCAGTTGTATGGAGTTATTGTTCATTCAAATATCAAGACTGTCATAATTGATATTCTACTCTGTTATATTTCATAATACAAAGGGAAAAGAATTCGAAGTCACGTTATTGATATCCAGGAGAACATTCAAGAAGACTCACAACTCTCTTCTATCAGCTGAGGGGCAGTAACAATAACAGTGATAGTTAAAGCAGACATAAGCAACATCACTGATGTTAAAGGCAGTTTTGGTGAAGGTAAAAGTCATAGCAGCAGCAGTAGTGAAGGAGGAGGAAGTGGTAGAATTATTTATTAGAGTGCAGTTAAGGCCATCAGGTCTTCTCTTCCACTTCACCATAATTCAACCTGAGGTACAAAGTAATTCGTACAACATAATAAATTGTTACATTCAATGGGATTAGCTAATTATACATGCGACAGTTGTTAGTAATAATATAACATAGCTTACAATTTGAAAACACAGACTACTCGTATTGTATAATATACAATAATAAAGAAAAATAATATAGAGAGTTAACAAAACCATATTACAAAATAAGAATAATTCTTAAGCCAAATTCGTAATGGTCAAAAGAAAGTACTAAATTAATATGGAACACTAACTTGTATACAGGCATAAATATAATAAATATGTCTAGTGCCTATTTAATAACTTTCTAAGCTTTTTATGAAATGATGTTAGGATCTGACAGTCTCTGATCTCACAAGGGAGAGAATTCCAAAGTCAGGGGAGTGCAACACTAAATGATGAAGAATATGCAGAAGTTCTGTGTTGAGGGATTAGAAGCAAACCTAAATCATTTGCTCTTGAGATTGAAAATCTTTGGAAGTGTGAAGCAAGATACTGAGGAGTAGAGGAATGTAGTATTTTGAATAATATGACAGACCGTGTAGCTGACTGCGCTCCTTTAGGCACAACCACAATAACATTTGGAAGCACAGTGTGACATGGTCTCACCGGTAAGTATTACAGACAAAACGCACACAAGCATTATGGGCATGTTGCATATGTTGTGTGAGAGTAGTAGCAGCAGTGCAGCAGTTGTCATCGTCGTCGTCATCATCATCATGTGACCTTGATAGAACTTAAAACTAAACATTTTTAGTGTGCACCACAAAACGCGAAAAGAAAGAAAAAGACATTAAATAAAATTACTAAAAGTCCTGGTAAATTACTGACTGTTGAAGGAATGGAAGCTGCTTTATTAAGTTTTTGAACGACCCCACTAAAGAAAAGATCGAGTGTTTTAAGCTTAACCATATAAAAGGAAATTTTTAACACAATATAAATTTCATAATCGTATGTGGTAGTTATTAATTTTATATAAACATTACACACGTTACACAGAAATGTTTGACTAACGAAAAAGAAAAATCAATATTTTAAGAAAATATATTTTTCATGGACTGCACACTGATGTTCTCCAGCAGCAGAACAGAGAAAAATTTAAATGTTTTTTCATTGGTATTTACTTAAATGGAAGGGATCAGAATTTCAGTCAATATCATGTACAATTCAAATTCGAACTCAGAAGAAAATTTGTATCACGTATTATTCAAAAATCATATAAAATTATCATGCTAGACTTCAATAACAAAAGAAGTGTAATAGTAGCAGTAATGAATAAATTAATGTTCTTCATTGTTGTATACACACTTCTAACACTTATATAATCACTGATTAACTTTTAACTTTACAACTTCTTTACTAGAAAATCATCTGACTGACTAGTTTCGAAGTGTTATTCTTGAATACACCACACCACAACAGGAAACCAGAAAATAGCACAGTACCTTCACTAGGCTTCGGACAATGAAGAATAACACTTCGAAACTAGTCAGCCAGGTAATTTCCTATTAAGTTAACACAGTAAAGAAGTTGTAAAGTTAATCAGTAAATTAATATTACTAACAGAAAAGTACCTAACAAAAACAGCTGCAGGAATATATCTAAATATGTAGCACAATTCTGGGAAAACAGGAAGAATTTTTATTAATCATCGTTTGATATTTAAATTAGTGTAGTATTTCACTACAGTCGTTTTTGTAATATAGTTTTGTTTCCTAAACAATCTCTCCATAACGACATTTTAGTTAATACATTTATATATATAGAAAATGTATACTGTATACCTTACAGTTGCAGTTTTAATTAAAGGAGATGCTGCTTCCTGAACTTCGGAATTTTCTTGTTCTCTTCGTTCAGTCTCTCCTGCATTTTTCCGAAGTGACTTCCGGAGCCTGTTACCAGGAACAGACATTTATAAAATCTCCTTAATTCTATACATAGAGGGTGAGATTTTATGGTGATTATTTTACTCTGTTTTCGGTAATTAAAATGGTTTGATTTCGGTGAATATTTAATAAAAAACAAGCAATTTTATGCATATTTCGCACCTTAAAGAAGCTTAAAAGATAGCAAAATAATATTTTTTAAAATTATTATTGAAACACTATCTTCAAAACTAACAGAAAATTGTTTGTATCATTAATTATATTCATAATTCAATTTCATCCGACTGTAAGGGGATGACTGTTCTAAAATGATCTGATAAAGATTCTTTTGATAAAATTTTCAAACAATATGGAGAAATACGCGGTAAATATCTATAAGCAATGTTTGACATCATATGGTGAATGGCATTGTGATTTCCGAGACCGGAACCGAAAAATAATCTTTTTTTTTTCTGCAACATCCAAACATAACGCACTTTCTTCTTAATTTCTATTACATTCACAAATTCTTCTATAACGTGTAATAAGAGGGCTCTATTATTATCAGAAAAATTTAGCCCATCAAATTTTTGGTTCGGTTAATTTCTTTTATTTTATTCTGTAGTCTTTACAGGTAGAATCTGTGCATTTCACTTCTATGAAGACAACAAAACAGCAAAGCATTCATTTGTTTTCTTGATCAGCACCCACTCAATGAGTTTGTTTCTCCTCTGTCAAAGAGCATCAAATTGACTGTGGTTGCTAAATAGCGCTTTTGCCAAATGCAGTTCTTTCTCAAATCAGCAATTAGCAAATCGACACAAGTTAATTGGAGATTCACTTTCATGCAACGCAATGAGCAATCAAATAAATCAGACATCAACTGATTGGTGATCAGGGATTGATTTGATTTGCATTTCTACAACCAGGCCTAAGACGTGTGAAATAAACACATGCATATAATGAGTATTAGTCAGCATGTGCGCTTTAGGATCGAACCTGCCTAGTATGATTGTGCGCTTCAAGGTCCTACTTTAGGTTCCATTTGCCTGGATGCGGCGAGTATAGAGCCACTGTACCTAGAAATAGTCTCTGAAAATATGTGCACATCGTTGTCAAATGTCACACACATACAATGCTGAAAAAATCAAATAAGTAGAAATGGTCATGTATATTTTATAGTGAAGAAAATGTTCACCTTTTGTTTGGAAGGAAGAGTCATTTTTCATGCAATTTCTCCATGAAACTGGTTTTTTTTTTTTTTTTTTTTGTAGAAAATATCGTGATGAGAAGTAATTTCGTGGATTTTGTATCAACTTCGCAAAAATTCAAGGATATATATTAATTAATTTTAGACTTTCATTAAGGGATTCGAATTTTTCATGCATAAAATTATGTTTTTTTTGTTGTTGTTTTTCGGTCAACTGTCCAAAGACAGGTTTGAACCTCATAAGTAACACTAATAAGGCATCACTTATGAGGCAACTAGGCCAAGCCAGTTCCCTTCTCCCTCCAATGCATACATCACCGATTAGCTACATATTCCACTAATCAGACTTCAGATGCATACAATCATTCTTCCTCTGACACACATCGTCAAGCGAGATGTATTGCCTGATAATACATTACACATCAGCCAGAACCTCAATCAGAGTAGTACAGTATATTGTTAATACCAAAAGAAAAAAAAAATCACACCCCTATCTATATGCTTAACTTAAGAGAGCATGAAGTGATAAATGAATGAGCATGAGGAGTTTCATAGTTTGAATTCTTTACCCAACAAAATTTGTAACCTTACATGATAACTGTGACAGAGGATATCATTGGCTTGGCACCAGGAGAGTGTATCTAAAAAAATTGCTAAAATAGCGTATTTAATGTTCCAGACTCTTTGGATTACTGCAAAAATAGTGTAAGAGTGTGACAAATATTTTTTTAAATGAACCTGCAGTGTAACTGAGTTTATTGTTTTTCTGTTAGAGCCTTACTATCGCATCTCAAGTTACACTATATCACTTCTAAAAGAAAGGATTGAGATATCTCACAAAATATTAGCACATTGATCGTTACGTTATTCTGTCATTATCATGTTACAGTTTCGTGCGTTTATTAATAGATTATTATGCAGCTGGCATTTGCATTATTTTTCTTGTCCAATCTATTTTCATTGTTGTGAGCTGTATTCCCTCCGAAGACAGAGAGCAATTAAGTTAATTTTGTTTGTGGTGTAATGTTAATTACAGAAAAAAATGTATTTAAGTACGGGAGAGAAGATGCTATCCTTGTTGGGGTTTCCAAGTTAGTAAATATAAAATACAAATTATCACTTAAATTAATATCTTTTAAATGAATTCAAAAGAAGCTAATTATTATTTTGTTCTATTACACTTTAAAGTCACATTGAACGACACTGCCTTAACTTAACTGTCTTCTACTAATACAATATATTACGATAATAATTATTAATATAAAGTTTAATATTACTATTTTGCTAAAATGGCCATCAGTTCTACAACAGAACATTTCATTGTAGGGCCTCCAATGGTTGTTCCAGTCTCTAGCAACATCGAAAGTGAATCTGAACTTAATTCTGATCAAGAAAGGACTATAACTAAATTGAATTCTCTATTTGGAGAAAGTTCTTTAATAATCTTAGAATACGATGAACAAAAAAATGAAGAAGCTAATTTCAAAATTAACATTACCGGTACAGAAAAGGTTAACACATTAGTGGAAGAAATATCAGCTGAATATGCGCTTTCAAATATGGATATTGCTGATCAGATTGACTTCAGTAATTCATCAGGTGAAAATTTTTTTTCTTTCCTGAGCCTTATCTTAAGAATTCATCAGATGAATCAGAATCTCCTAGTAATTCTCATAAGAAAGATTGTGCTCCGTGTCTAATGGACAACGGAGATAGAGGTAATGAAATAATGGAAATGCAAACTGAAACTGTTTCAAAGAAACGAAAGAGAAGAAAAACAGCCAAACCGCCTGAGTGGAAAAAAAATAAGAAAAGACTGAACAGGCAAAGTGGTCAACTCTACAAATCACATAATATTTTAAAACCAGGTACAGCTCATGTATTTTGTCAAGACACTCGCAATGTGCAGTACAGGAACAATGTTTCTGTAGAAGGAGTAGGAGTAGAAGGAAAGGTCAGGCGTGTGTCTACAGAGTTCAAGGCAAATACTAACCCATTTCCCTATAATTCGTAAGTAGACTCATTCGATCTCGTGCGCAGCTCTGTAGGAAGAGTGGGGGGAGTGTCTGGACATAATGCATGAGCTGTAAATCATTGAAGACAAATGACTGTTCACAGTGTCCAAGGAATTGTACAAGATATTTTGATGAAGAAAGTAGACTGAAAATTTTCTCGTCTTTCTGAAATTTGGCTGATGGCAAACTACACCTCTACATTGTATCTTTAATTGATATTGTACCAAAACGTACTCAGAACTGCTGTATCAGGAAACTCACCAGACAAAATACATTGAATTATTACCTTGTTAAAAATCCGCATTCAAATGTGTCAAGAATTTTTTAGATTGACACTAAATGTGAGTGAAATGTTTGTAAGAACAGCCTTAAGGAAAAGGAATACTGTGAATCTGACTGAAAAAGAAAAAACCAAATGCATACCTCCAAACATAAGAACAGATGATGCAAAGGAATTGATACGTGAACACATAAACTCACTTCCTCAAGTCCCTTCTCATTACTGCAGGAGAGATTTAGAAAAGGAATATTTAAGTGATGAACTATCTGTAACAAAAATGTATGACCTATATGTGTGGACTGGTGTAAGCAGAACAACTACACATATGAAAAGAAGTGGCTCTACAGGCAAATACTAAGAATCGACTTCAATATCACTTTGCATTCACGCAAGAAAGATATGTGCGATGCTTGCTATATTTATAAGAACATGAATGATGATGAAAATGAGATAAAGAAACAAGACCACGAACAACAGTTGAAGAATAAAGATCTTGCCAGAAAGCATAACGATGATGCAAAGGAGAGAGCTCAGGACGACAAGGAGCATTTTCTTGACTTCGACTTAGAGGCAGTATGTTACTGTCTATATATAATTTTACAGTCTTAGAATTAGGATCAAATAAAGTTTGTTATTGCTGGCATGAAGGTATGGCGAAGAGGGGTTCCAATGAAGTAACATCTTATCTATTTACGAGTATAAACAATTTATCAGATGAAAAGGAAATTACATTAATGTCAGACACGTGCGGTGGACAAAACCGTAACATAAATGTTGCAGCATTGTTATTGTATTGTGCACAAGTTCCTATAATTAATAAAAAATTTTCTGAACCTGGACACAGCCAAATGGAAGTGGATAGTGTTCATGCCCTAATAGAAAGAAAGGAAACTGACACTGATATTTTCGATCCTTCTGGATTTTATACCATAGTAAGACTGGCATCCAAAAAGGATCCTTATGAAGTTGTTGAAATGGACCAGAATCAGTTTTCTGATTTCACTGAAATCAGAAAACACATTGTGAAAAATAAAAAAGTTGATACAGAAGGAGAAGACGTTAACTGGCTCAATATAAAATGGCTACAATTCAGGAAAGATGATCCTGAGCACATTCTCTTTAAATATTCCCTTGAGGAAGAATCTTTCAAGAAAATAAAAGTAAATCGAAGGGGTTGTAATGTTTCCGTAAATAAATATAACACTGAAACCAGCTTATCATGAATTCTTACCAGTTCAAGAAGAAAAATACAAGGATCTTCTGGAGTTGTGTGAAACAGGTATCATAAGGAACCCCTACCAGTGTCTCTAAGGCATAGAGTTCAGAATAATGGTGATAGTGATTTGGTCGAATAAATCTGTGCCATTGTCAGTTTGATGAAAGAGGGTTTCCTTAGAGTATTAAAAACCATGTTTTGTAATATTTCCCATACCACAGTTGCTTCATATTCATATTATAATTAAATCAGTAATTTATTATCCTAAATTGTATGGTTGTGTCTACAGTAAAGTTAATTACGTTAATTAAAATGACTTATGTAATTATTGATTAAAATTCCATTGTGTACATTGTTTTCTATTTTTCAATGGTATTTATAATAAATTAACGTTAACTATAACAATGCAAAAATATGTTAAAGTCTAAATAGCATATGTCTATTACATTATAAAAAATAATAATATTTTATGGCAATGAATGATCAGATTAAAAACAGACTCATAATATAGTATATACTTCATGAAACTTGTTAATTGAAATATAAGATTGTATTTTAGTATTTAATTTCATCTTATTTCATTTCATTCATTCATGTATATAAATTATAAAATGTTGTACAGATTTGCTGAATTCATAGATTTGTAAAATTTTATTAATCTCATAATTGAAACATAAGATTAAATCAATGAGATTTAATTAATAAATATCATATAAATATTATAATGTATTTATAACCCTAACATACCTAATTCAGGTAAAACAGGGTTCTCTGTAAAATTGGAGTATAATAAATAATAAGGTAGTCATCAAATTATTAACGAATAAAAACGTATATTTTAAGTAATGGGTATGTGTAAATGTTACGAACACGTGAAAAAAAAAAAAAAAAAAGACTAATTGGAAAACAAAGTGATTGAATATAAAAATCATCTTGCATATTATTTGGCTGTTCTATAAATGCAAAACTTTCTTCATTGTGTAAATCTTTGTCCATCGAAATGCTATGGTTGGTATTATAATCTGTGAAACAGTATGTCACCTAATTGAAGAAATTTACCGAGATGATGAAAATTTATTACTGAAGTCAAGTCTTCTTTCCAATTGCTGCCTGTTTGTTCTTTCCTTCCTCTTCATTAAAAAAAAAAAAAAAAAAAAAAAAAAAAAAAAAAAAAAAAAAAACACACACACACTTCAATTGTAATTAACTTAATGGTAAACTTCACTCCGTTTCCTTCTCATTTACACTTCTATTTTGTCTTATTTCAGGCATATAATGGTAAGCAGACAATTTAATAGTATAAGAACTATATTCTTTGAAAGAAAATTGACTATAAAATTATAAATTCTTCAATGCAGAGTCTTAATTTCTAATATCTTATCAAACCTCACAAATTGCATTGTAGACAACATGTTATGACAGAGGTTAGGCTCATTACATATAATAATTACGTTCTTGGGGTTTTTTCTTAATAATCTTCATTATCAGATGAAGTAAGAGGAATGTAATCATCAGGAACATATCGTCTGAACTTAGATACCACACTTTCATTATGCTGATAGCTGTTTCTTATAGGAAAAAAGTACCAGTATACTGATATTTTTTTAAAATTAATTATCTATAATCTGAACATATTACTCATATATTTATCAATATCCCATGAAAATTACAAATAAAATATAATATCATGCTTAGCTATGCATAACACAAATTAAATTCCTGAATCTTTGAGAAAGAATAGTAACAGCTTGCAGTAAGAACTCTGTCAAAATAAATATTTTCAAACGTTGTCATCAGATAGAACTGTCACATTGCTAGTTTGTTCATTTTTCAACAAATGGTGCTGAAATGTATTTATAAGCTAGACAGTATTATGAAGAGTGATTACAAATCAAAAACACATTTTTGCAATTATGTTAGTTAGAACCATGTCAAACCAAGGCCACGATGTGTTCCTGTCATTTGACATGTTATCGTGAAGAAGGTGACAACTTTCTGCAGAGGATTGTGACAGGTGATGAAACGTGGGTTCACCATTATGAACTCAAAAGCAAGAGTAAAAGACATGCAATGGAAGCATCTGTCATCTCATGTCTACAAAAAAATTCAAGACGCAACCATTGGCAGGTAAGGTGATTTTGACTGTCTTCTGGGATTCTCTAGGGCCTATTCTTGAGACATACCAGGAGTGGGGCGTAACCATCACAAGTGCATCCTATTCTCACATGCTTCGGATGGAACTGAAACCTGCAGTTCACTCTAAAAGACTAGGGAAACTCTCAGATGGCATCCTGTTGTTGCATAACAATGCCTCTCTGCATTGTGGCCTACACGGTACAAACCATAACACAACTGAAGTGGGAAATCATGGAACATTCAGCCTATAGTCCAGATTTGTCGTCATCCAATTTTCATCTTTTTGGGCCACTTAAGGGAACCAGGTAGTGATTGGGGGTCAAAAATCCGATTATTTATTTTGTGTTAAAAAAAAAAAAAGTAAAAACTTCCTGTTTAAAACAATATAAATATTGTGGGAGGTATTTCTGCAGATAAGCCATTCAAACGGCCTCCTTAAATTTGGTGGTGTATGTAATTCATATATCTTTATTTTTTTTTTAAATGGAGTTTTCCATAAGTTGAAATTTTTCAAACTTAAGTGCATTTTTTTCTGAAACTACTGAATCAGTTTATATGAAATTTTTACAGTGTTTTCTGCAGCCTGTGTTATACATAGTAGACCTACGGGTTTAAGAATATCACACACATAACACGAAAATATATATGCACTAAAAAATTGCAAAATTGCAAAGGCCATGGACGCCACTCAACATTTCATGTAAATGCATGCATGGCAGTTCTAATAATTGTTTGTCAGGAAACTCACCTGAGGATGACTTACAAATAAGTCGAAAATATTCGTGATAATTTAACAACTGTACTTTGATGTAACAGAATCTAATTTCTGTCATCTTATAATATGATAAGTGTTTGACTGAAAATATAATACTGATTATTCGATATCAAAAAATGTTAAGCAAAGTTCAATATGTTTTCTGTTTCACTAGAAGTGAAATATTTAACTAAATTTTGCTTTAGAATTTACAATATACATTACTTGATAACTTAAAAATATACAAGATATATGAGTGAAAACTGTAGCAAGTAATGTGCACCTGAAAAATTAGGTACACTTATCAAAGTGGGAAAACAGGTTATCAGTTAGGGCCTTTCTTTTACACTTGGATTTGAAACTAATTAGTTGTCTTATATACCAATGAATTCAGAATGATTGATTGTATAAGCCTGGAAATTTTTATTCCACTCTGAATACTAAAAGCCTAGAAATATTGAACTAAACGTTTGTACCGAAATTTTTTAATAGCACAGGCATCACTACCCACTCCCCTTAAGGAAACTCTAAGGGGGGAGGAGATTTGCAAGTGACGAGGACATAAAGTCAGCAGTGCATCAGTGGCTATGTGCGCAACCAAAGACTTTTTATTCTGATAGCATTAAGAAGTTGATAGACACTGGGAGAAATGTATTGAAAAGCTGGGTGATAATGTGGAAAAATAATGTAGTTTGTGTATGCTGCACAGAAATAAAATGACATAAGTGCGGAAACTTTTTGAAAAACCCTCATATGAATAGAAATGTAAAGTATGCATTCAAAGAAAAATAATTAATATTTAATATATAATAATAATAATAATAATAATAATAATAATAATAATAATAATGAGCAATGTACAGTAATACTAGTATTAAAGAATGGAAAATAATGGAAAACATAAAGTTTAATAACATCAATGAAGATCAATTCCTGAGATAAATGATGGAAAATGGAAACGAAAAACTTTTTAGAGGTCCTGGATGTTTTATATAAAGGCCTCCCCACACCAACGCGAAATATTCGCAGCCATGGCGGCGACGAATATTTCGCAGATACAGCGGCAACGAAATTCGCACGTTACCTCACACCAACGCGAAATATTCGCAGTGCTGACGAAGATCAAAATTTTGCATATGCAGCGGAATATCATGTCGTAGCTCCTATGATAGTCAATCAATCGCACTGTTATTTTTATGATTGGCAGGTATATGTCTGAGGAAAGCATAGGATAAATTTTGAAGTCAAAATTGTTTTTAAAATGCGGATGAAAAAATAAGACACTAACTTCGAAGTGATCTGTCCAAAATAGACATTTACACCTTCAAGAGTGGTCAGCGGAAAACTTTTTTATTTTTCACGTTAGATGGGGGGGGGGGGGGGGTCAAAGCGAATGAAATGTTGAGAAAGAATGGAAATTACTTTTCAAAGTTGCCGCTATCCAAAATCTTTACTGGTTTTCCAAGTTATGGTGAGTTAAAAAAAAGAGTATTTTCACTTGGCGAAGAACTCAAGACAAACTTTTGTCTGTTAACACAGAAATCTTCTGATTTCAAATCTGCTTATAAAATACTTTCATCGCTTAAATTTTTTTTCATTATATGTTTCGAAATGTAATAATAAATATTAAAATCAATGTAATTAAAATATAAATAATTTAATTAAATTTTAAAACAAATATAATCACAATATTAAAATAAGTGTAATTACAATATTAAAATAAATGTAACTGAAATATTAGAAAATTTAATTACATTATTAAAGGAAAATAATCAAAATGGCGAATGATGATACCTAGTATTTAGACAGCCTTAGATGATGTGCTTGCGGTTGCAAACATTGTCAAAGACTTACAGCTCTGGAGGAGAGAACACTATAAAAAAGAAGGAAGTGTGGGTGAAAAAGTAAAGTCCACGTAGAAAAAAAATAAGTGCATCAAAAACAAGAAGTTAAAGATATCTGGAAAGATAAATTACCTATGAAACGAATATTCAGACAATCCCTCATAACATGAATTACCATCCCTGCACATATAAATAATTGAAAATAGTGAAGTGAAAATAAAAGATCTTTTATTGATAATATAGTTTTTTATTCCTACTCAGAGAGATGACGTTGGAAGATTCTCGGTCATTTAGTAATTTTCTAGGAATTGATGAGATTACATTCTACAAACTCCTAACATGATATAAATCATTTTAGTGCCGTGAAATCAATACATTCACATTTGGAAACAATTATTTTAGTTTAATTGTCCGCGTTTTTATTATAATATAATGTAATATGTCTAAACCCCTCAATAACATATTTTTCACCTTTTTTTCATCATTAAATACATAAAGAAAACCATACTGACCTTTATTAAACGTTTTAGCAAACTAAGATTCCCTTGAATGTATAATGGCTACATTCACTAAAATGCGTTCTCAATGCAGAATGTATCATATTTGCAGTTCTAAATATATGATCGTTCAAAATAATATACAACACACGTGTTTAGTGCATAACAAAATCTCGAAAACAGAAAAGACTCTACTTTGTCCTGTCTTTTCTAACTTTTGTTTGATTCTGTTACAATGCGTCCTTCAAGAGAAGGAAGACAAAAGATGATGCCAAGTCTGAAATCTGGGAGGGGTTTGTCCCACAAGTAGTGATATTCGCGTATAATTAATAAAATTATCCTGTTTATGTGTAAGTATATTTTCTAAGTGTGCATGGGCAACAAAGACGACTTGATGAAGCAGTATCTGCTAGGTGGGTCATTCCATACAAAATTTTAAAATTTGTAACGTCAAGTTCTGGATTTTTTCAATATTCTAGTAAATGAATGTCATAATAATAAATAGTTAAATGGCCTAATATGAACTTCATCTCACCAATGGTTGAAAAGTAATGAAGGGTGAAATATTCGGGGAGTTGATATGTAGACTGTTAAAAATATTATTAAAATGACATGCTTCATTGTATCAACGTAAAAATTGTGCCAATGCAATGATGACTCTATATATTTAAACTTATTTCTGAGTTATTATGGATTTTTACTTCGAGCATGTATTAAAACTTACAGTAAAATAAAGAAATGTTAATATTTTGAAATAGAATTTTTTTTTACCATGCTCTATTTTTTACAGTGAGATAAACAATTTCTTAATCGATTACAAAAATTTTATGATGGGGACTCTAATACTTTGAGAAATATTAAATAAACCAGAATTGCAAATGTTGTCATTAAGGATCAAAGTCGCGTGCAGTGTATTACGTCACGCGCTCATACAAGACACCCACACGCGTGTTTAGTGATCGATATGACAAATGCCAGATGTTGCGACATCCGCTCAATGGTACGCTAATAGATTTCACGTGAGTGTTTTTTTCCTGTTATAATCTCAGCACAACTTTTTCCCTTCAGTTTAGAGGGTGATTCTGTTCTGTTCTGTCATTGTAACTTTTTCCCTTCAGCTTAGACGGCGATTTTGATCAGTTCTGTCATTGTTAGTTGTAAGTGTTCAATATGCGTAATTGAAGACGAAAAGTTGGCGTCATCTGTGGTGTTGCAACACTTTCAGACTTTAAAAACATTCGTCACAAGTCTGTAAAAGAAAAGTCACAAGTAGCATGAGTAAAAAGGTCCCGCATTTAGTGGTAGGTGATGCTATTTGAGAACGCTTTTGCCATAAGATTTCAAAAATTGAAATAATTAGTGAAGTTGCTGGGACTGAAAGTAAGGTCAACAAATCAACAAGCGAAGAAGGTTTACAAACAGAGGCAGGAAATTCAACAAGTGAAGAAGCATATGCTCCTGAATGTAAGAAACTATAAATGTATCTATCAGAAATATTGACGTCATTGTTACAGAGAAGTTTAGTACAAGGAATGGACGACAACTGACAGGGCCAATATGATTTTAGTGAAAAGTGACTGTGTAAATTTCATTAATAACTTCATTGGTTGGCTTAAAAAATTCAAGATACTGTACACAACTTCATTGCAAAGTCCTAAGCAAATTATTTAAAGTAGCTGAAAAATGAAATAAAGCCCGGCGAGTTCATTATCATTGGTGATTTTTCAGAGAATTACAGTTTCATTATTCAGCATGCTACACAAGGTCATCACTGGAGTACTTCTCAAGCAACAATACACCCATTCACAGTATATTACAGAAATTCAGTTGGTGGTAATTTAGAGAACCTTTGTTTTTCAGTAATTTCGGAATGCTTAGTTCACGATAGTGCAACAGTTCATGTTTTTGAACGAAAATGATAGGACATCTGAAACAAATACATACCGAAATATCTCAAATATATGATTTCAGTGATGGCGCAGCTAGCGAATACAATAACGAAAAAACTCCGTTAATCTACTCATTCATGAACATGATTTTCAAATACTTGCAGAGTGGCATTTCTTTGGAGCTAGTCACGGTAAAGGGCCCAGTAACAGTGTAAGGGATACAATGAAGCGACTCGCTGAAAAGCCAGGAACTCTAATTTCAACTCGTAAAGGACTGTATGATTGATTAAAATTCAATACATAGGATATCATTGTGTCATTCACATCCATTGAAAAACATAAAGAAGTAGTTACAAAATCTAAATCCTCAAAGATTTGCCGGCCTCAAGACTGTTTCCGGAACAAGAAGTGTTCACTGTGTGGTTCCAGTTAATAGAAAGTTAGCAATAAAACCCTATTCTGCTTCATCAGAAGTACCGAAACTAGTTGAAATCAGACATGTGACGCACACCGGTCGTCAACGCGGAAACGCTTCTCACAGTAACCAGTAGCGCATGGCGCAGAGGCATAGATCACCTCTTACACGGCAAGTTGTTTTAATTTATAACTGCCTTATTTTTGAAGACCCCATTATGAAAATTTGACAGCCTAATGAAAATGCTCAATAAATTGTCATTTATTTTTTTTATGTGAATTGAAATATTCGATTTTAAGTAATGGCATTTTTTAAAAATATATTTTTGAATTTCTTTAAACACAATTTTCAGAGCTGCACTGAATTATAGTATCTTAATAACCTATTTTGTAAGCTATCTAAAGATATCATTTCAAATTCCCTTTTATGAGGTTCAGAAGATTGTAATGGAAATTCTGAAGGTCTTTCTTCAAATTCTACACTATCATTTATATGTTAACACGTGAATTTTTGTTTTAATGTACAAATCAAATCATTATTTTGCTCGTTTCATTTCCCTTTATCTTTTCTGTTTGTTAATTCCGGATCCCAGTGGAGGATGGATGATTTGTAATGAATCTTAGTAGAAATTTTTTGTAATTATTCTTATGGTCAGAAAATAAATTTAAAATAGAGCTGTGCGGTCAAATAAAAATATTTTAACTGCCCATTACATTTAAACGGTAGCTGTTGCAAACATAATTTTGTACATGATTAATATATACAACATGAAGAGATGAATGTACAATTTTTAACAAATTTGGAGATATGAATGTTTTTCGTCATACTGTTTTGCATGGAATTACCCAGGTGTAAATTTTTGCTAATTTTTTCGGCGATGTATGCAATGGAGGGGGGGAAAGGAACTGGCCACCCTACCCCCATTATCTCCTGGCCTAGTTGCCTCATTAGTGGTGCCTTATTGTTATCATTTGTGAGGTTCTGACCTGTCTTCGGACAGTTGACTAAACACAATCCTATAATATATTTAATATTTAAAAATTAATTGCAAGTCGATTATTTTAACATTATGTAGACAAATATCTCATAATAAAATAAACATATTAAGTCCAAAACATTGATTATTGATTGAGCTGTAGTGACAACGCAAGTACTAATGTTAGGAAATACTGCACGAATCCATAAGAGTTAATGAAAACAATTAGTAGGCCTATTTATGTATATTGAAACAACTCTTCTATACTAGCTAAAATAAAAGTTCCTAGACTATTTCATAGGAATAAAATATGAATGAGATTAGTTTTGACAAAAAATTGCTATTAAATGAAGGCTAATATATTTGCTTTTAAAAATGAAACCTTTCCTAAACTAAGAAAATTATTAACTTTGAACTATTAAATCTTAGTAAGATGTTAAATAACACAAAGTTCATATAGGTAGGGTTTCTAGAAAAACATTTCTGTACTAAGCAATGCTATCATATTCTGTAGGACTGATAAAAGGCAACAAAGATGCGAATATGAAATTATTGATTATAGACAGGCCGTATGTGGGCTAGAATTTTTCTCTTAAGTTATGTTAAAGATGCGAATAACTTACCACAATTGGATTACATTTCATATTGCCCTTTTTGTTACTTGTAATTCTCTAGAATAAATCGTATAAAACTGGATGTTTCCTTACAATTTCTCACAGAACGCCAACATAAAATTTGCGGCGGCAGCAAAAAAAACTGCACATGCGGCGAATCTAAATTTCAATGCTGCAGATTTGCAGACATCCGGCAATACTTTCGCGCCGGTGTGGGCACACTCATATACAACAATGTACCCGTACACTGAGACAGTGGCAACTTTGCGAAGCGAAACATTCGCTACCGCTACGAATATTTCGCGTTGGTGTGGGGAGGCCTTAAAGGCAAAGAACATTAATTATTAATCAAGTGATATACAGTATTTTCTCGAATACCTCACACACATTTTTTCTGAAATATTGAAGTAAAAAATATGGGTGTGCAGCTCACTCGAAGTGAAGTTAGCAACATTGTCCAATTTTCCTTTCATGCAACTCCTAAAGGTGCCCATACACATATGAGTCTGGATTGCAAATCCAGCTCAGCGAGAGTGATATGGGAACCGGTCTTGGATATATTTTCACCATACATATTGAGCTAAGTCCCAAACTTTGCTAGTACATTTCAGTTTCCAGAATGAGTTAACCGATGCAAGTTGCAGCATTAATGAATATATTAGATGAATGCGGTTTGTTATTATTGAGTCCTGCGTTTAGTTACCGAAAGTCTCCAAGCAACCTGCAACTAGTAATGCCAATCATACCATACCATAATTTAGCTGATTGTACCATATAACTACTTCTATTATGGTACCCAAAATTACAATAATTTGCTTAGTGGTATAAAAATACAGAATGTTGTAGTGATAACAGCTTTGCATTAAGACAATGATTTTTGACACTCCTCACGATGTCCCGAATTCAAATTTCTGAACGTAACGCAGCAACTTAACTTTAAAAAGGGCTTGTACTTTAGCAGATATAAGTATTTTGGCTCTCCTGTAAAATCATGATTTGTGGACTTACACAGTTTTGAAATGATGCTCATTTACTTGTTTATATTGATTTATTGGTTCAATATGTTCTCTAAATTATATACACAGGTACACGAATAAACAGATGTAAAAACACAGTACTGAAGCAAGTGGGAAGACTGCTGAACTGCAACTTGCTCTCCATACCAAGCGAAGCTAGTATGATCGATGTACACTTAACTTGTATTCAAACTAACCAAATACAGGACTCTAGTTATTATAAAGGTCTAGACCTAATTGTTCGTGGTTTTATAGAATAGTCGTCATTGAACGTTGTGGCTGTTTACAACAGATTATATATGCTTTTCCTTTGTCAAGACAAATTTCTACAGCATTTCAACATAGAGTAAAAAGGAGTTTTAAATTTGACCTTTATGCCCTAAAATACAACACAATGAGAAAATGTGTTTTTAACATAACAAAATGTTTAAACAAAACTGATATGAGACGTGTGTTTTGTAAAAGAATTTTATATTTTTTTTTTTTACCAAACCAATATGGCTGTGAAGGGTTTACTAGACCGCTTTTGTATACATTTTATTATTGAAAAATACCTTAGGCTGAAATTAAAAGAAAGAAAAAAATACATATTGATGGCTGAGAACCAGACTGTTCTTAAGTACAACTTTTTATAAGAAAGAAATCTGTATTTCATTGTGTTCCAGTTCTTGTCTGCATATATAAATCGAACAAAATTGTAAATATTCCTCTCCATAAGGTTGTTATGAAGCTATTCCAATTAATAGCATCATGCAGCTTTGAATGTCAGGAGCTTAAAATAGCTCTCCTGAAAAAAAAAAAAAAATAGTAAAATGGACTTGAAACAGTCTGGTTCTCATCAGCCATCAATATGTAAAGAATTAACTTGTGTTTATGATGGAGTAAACCAGACAGTGTAAGTGTGTGATAGAAAAAAAAATTGACTTTTAGGTCGGAAAATTATGACAGATTTATCACTAACAATATGGTCGGTGTCAATAAATATTGCTTCACTTATGTATAATCTGGGTTAAGTTGCCCCATGTCATAACTCCTTTCAATATTTATCTTTCTTTTGAATGTACTCGCATCACGTGTGGATGGATACACGAGCCTTATTTGGGATCACACACATATGAGCCAATAGTGAGCAGGCAGAGAGTAGAGTCCCACAGAAGGCCCTGGCAAGCCCAGGCAGACCTGGTCGAGTCCAGCTCACGAGTTTGGCTCACTGGAACACAAGCCGAGCCAGACTTGTACGTGTATGGGACTCTTATGGTGATAGCACATGAAATTATCTTCCTGTGTGAGTATTTCTATTGTTAACATTGTTAAATGGCATTTGGATTTGCAGTATATATGTCAGAATCAAGTTCAATATGCAAATTTAACATTGCTGTATTGGCGATGATTAATCTCGCCTCCAGTCCGGGCAGTCAGGGGAAAATTTGTGACCCAGACGAACCAGAAATCAATATAAGATCTCTGTGATACTAGTTTCAAACTATGACGATGATGGTGGTGATGAAAACAGAGCAGAATGAAGAAGTTAATAGTGATATCAGGTATTTATTGTAACAAACCTGTAGTATCATACAAAATAAAGGCCATTAATTTATTGACGTGTACTATTAATATTGAAGAATATTGTGTAAACAGCTAATTAAGCAAGAGACAACTGACATGTGTGTTGTGTGTGCACATGGGATGGGTTTGAAATGCATCCTCTTGCAGGATAAAATTTATTGTTGGCTGAACTGTATTTGTATTTGTTTTAATTTGTCGTGAATACATTTGCTGAAAGTTTCATTTTTGTAATTTGTGTTTGTGCGAAGGGTGGGGTGGGGCTTATTCGAGGGCATAGGGTATTTGAGAAAATATAGATATATGAAGGACAGGTGAAAGCAGACTACCAAAATAAATTCTAAGGTGGTCACCATAAGGGAGAAGAAAATGGCAGAGAAATTAAATATAGAACTGATTACTACTAATTATGATGAATTCTCACCATGAGTCCTCACGCTGGTCTGGAATAGTAACATTTGTTTGATGAACATCTTTATTTTCTTTGTCGGCTTCCTGCAAGTCTGTCTCTTCTGTTACTGCAGCAGGTGATTGTGAATTAAAGACTGCAGAGCTTGTTGGAGTTGTTACCTTGGGTTTCAACATTAATCTCTTGGTACTGGATCGAGGTTGGAAAGTATCCAACAAAGTAGGATCAGATTCTTCTAGACCCTCAAAAAGGGATTTCTGTAAATTAACCATTAAATGCTTCAACAAATTACACAATGAAAATCTACATGATGTGCATTATTTGAATTAATTTTTTTTACAGTTACTTGTCATTCAATGTAAGAAAAAAAATTAAATAGTGAAACATGTTGATATTGTCTTTGGCGCTGTAGTTCTCAACTTCTATTGCAATATGATGGCCATATATGAGAACATTTTATTTTTGCATTCCCGTCTTATTGTTAAATTAATGCTAATGTTATTACAACACCACAATAATAATAATAATAATAATAATAATAATAATAATAATAATAATAATACTTACTTACTGGCTTTTAAGGAACCCGGATGTTCACTGCTGCCCTCACATAAGCCCGCCATTGGTCCCTATCCTGAGCAAGATTAATCCAGTCTCTATCATCATATCCCACCTCCCTCAAATCCATTTTAATATTGAGGAAGATTAATCAGCTGTTTTATGGCAAGGCACAGATAATAAAGGGTCATTTTTAGAACGAGTACCCAAGTTGTGGAGCATTTCAAGGGAAGGTGTAATGTGGTCGCACTTGTGGATGTTGAAACCGAAATGTATGCAGGCATTATGAACACGCTGCAATCTATGGGCTAAATTAGAATTTAAATCTGTTAGCAGAATGTCGCAACAGTCAAAATGTGGCATCACCAATATTTGTATGGGAATTATTTTTAATTGAAAGGGTAGAAAATTTGTCAGGCGATTTAATGAATGTAGAATGGAGAAGACTGTCTTGCATGTGTGTGTGACTTTGACATTCCCCTTGAGGCCCCCATCCATGTACATACCTACATATTTAACAGAGGGATTGAATGGGATTATAGATTCATTTAATTTTACAGAATTTATAATAACGGATTTTAAAATGGGTAAGAGCCGTTGTTACCCGATTAGAATTGCCTGCGACTTATTTAGATTTAAAGTTGAGTCGAATTTTGTAGACCATGCTGATATTGAGTTCAGGTCACTGTTCAATTGGTCTACTGTGTCATTTAGAGTTTCGGGTCACATGGTTTTATCACACACAATTAGGTCAAAGAGAAGAGTGAGGGTGTAGATGTTACTATGCCAATTTATGTGACTAGAGTAAACATTTCTCCGAATCTGTCATGAACAGAAAGGAAATTAAGGGACGGGGGGGAGGGGAGTGGGGGATGAAAGAAGTATTGAAGGATAATAGGATAAACAAGGCAAACAGACGAGATATACAATGCAAGCACATATCAATATCTTCAAACTGGTAATAATGTTTAATGTGCTTTTCCAACTTAAAAATTACAAATGCAACTTGATTGTTATGCAAACGTGCCAATTTTATTTTCACAATTTCTTTCTTAACCCCTTGGCTGTTATGGAGTAGAATCTACACGCGCATGCTGGCTGTGATGGACGTAGATTTTATGCAACTAGCAATGTGCACAGATGATTATTTTACAGGAAAATGCTCCATAAATGTATTTTATAAACATCCTTTGAGTGTGATTATAATATAAACTTACCTCTAAATGTTGTGTTGAGTATGATAAATTTTGAAACATGGTTAGAAACACAAAGAAACATCGCCACATGCGGCACACATGATACGCACTTCTTTGCGGATTCCCTTGGACTTGCAAACGAAACACTGACAGGCTGCATATTTCCTTTTCTTCTGTGGAGGGGATTCATGCGGGAAAATGTTTTTCTTTTAGACGGAAAAACTTCTTATACCATTTCATTGTTTTACGCATAGATAGATAGATAGACATGTGTCACTTGGTCCACCAAGTCCACCCCCCCCCCCCCATATTCATATTGTATTCCTGCACTACGTCAGGTTTGAACTGTGAATTCTCCTTTCCTGTTTCTATCATATTTACCCTGGCATGGCAGTTTGATAGAATTGACACCTCCCTCTTATCACACCACACAATGTATGTTAGGGGAGGGAGTTGCTTTACCTCTGTTTCTCTTCTCTTGAGAAATTAGGTACGAATGACTTTCGGTAAACCAACTCGATTTGTGTGTACTATCCCACACGCATTAGTTCTCCTATTGTACAGTTCTATGAATAATTTAGGTGAACTGTACTAGATGTCTAAATATAAAGTTCTTCTCTGACCCAGCAGTGAGTCTGCAAGGTGCATTACTATTGAGCCAGAAAGTTCCAAATCTTTATTATCTGTATTGTCTGGTATCCAGCTCCACTTTCACACAAGTCAAATGTTTTTATACCAAACTTAGTCCGTCTGGACCGAATAAATTGCTTCCAGCCAAGTCGGCCTTTCCATAACATAAGACTTTCATAAACAGTAATTTTGTGACGAGGACAGTATGAATCTTTGAATTTATTTATTAGGTGGTCAAAAATTGGTAGTATTTTGTGCATTCTATTTCCCTCTGCGTCCTAACTTGTGAAGTAGAGAAATTTCAAAATTGACAAAAAAATTGTAGCAAGCATTTCATAGGTAGACCAATACATTTCAATGTTAAGCTTGCGAATTCTCCCATAAGTATTATCAAGCCAAAGATATGCATTATGTGATTGCTTGTAATGTCTTTCCACGAATGAATTCTACTTTTTGGTAATAATTAATTTATTCTTTTATTCTTTGAAACAAGTTCCTCTTTCATCCTGTTATGATAGGAATTTGTGTCTGCTGTTACCAATTTGACCAACTCATCATTGAAAAAGTGAACACATATGTCTACTGGTTGACTAATACCCTAGCCTAGCCTTATAGGCTTTGATGGTAACAACTTTTGTCAGGTTTACTACGCTGCCATCTAGTTGTTACATAAGAAGTCACATCATAATTCCCATTTGAATTGCATTGGCGACTGTACTGCCATCTCGAGTTTGTTTACGGCGGACAGGTGGCGATCCTGGCGGTTGTTCTCTTCAAAATGCTGCCAATTTTAACATAGCGATGAGTTATCTGTTACATATATGATCTATGCTATTACTATGTAGCCCTGTGTCTGATTGAATCCAACTAATAGAATCTGCAAAAGAGTGATGTACCATGTTACTGCAATTTCACTCTTTCCATAGTTCTTCCTCACCTCTGGACCTCACTGGCATCACGTCATCATCACTGTCACAGGATGCATTTATTGGTTCTTCAATGTTTACATCACTGAAGTTATAATCGAAATCACTGTCGGCATCTAAGACTTATTCTACATCTTTCGCTGTCAGATTTTCTGTGACCACATGTGAACATGAAACCATGACCCCAGCCTTTATGATATAAGGGAATGTAAGCAGACATTTGAGAAAAAGTAGCTAAAACTGATAAATACCATGACTGTGTCAGGTAAGTGAAAGAAATCTTTGTTCCAAACTGCTCACTACAGCACACATTGCTTGTCCCTCTGACTCTCTCACTCTAAACACTGTTCTCGACTAGAGTACAGTCAAGGAGACATGAAAAGTTGATCACACTCATAAGCAAATGACCTTACATACGTCAGAAGGTCTTTTAGAAAAGTATTGAAAACTATTTTGCGATAGCGATATATATATATATATATATATATATATATATATATATATATATATATACGTTACTCTATCACATAGAAGAGCAATGTTTAATTAATTTAAAGTGGAAAATGTCCTGTAACACATCACTTTTTATTCTACGAAAAAATAATGAAATTTGTACGAGGTACAAGCCTTTCTCTATATCCTCCCCGTTTTTAAATCCTACACAGGGTTTAAATATCTATTTGCCAACGCACTAGTGACGCGGAGATTTAAATGGCCATCAGCTAAGAGGTTAATAGTTTCAGCTAATTCCATGAAAATGTACGCCATAAACCACTTTCAAAATTTTTTTCCTCTTGTTTCTTACTTTCTGTTATTTATGAATTTATCAATAAACATAATTTAGATTAGTTATTACTGTTTGAACAACCAGTTGGTAACACTATTCAATCACACATGGCTACCATGTAAACAGTTTGTGACTCATTAAAGTCAGTATCTTCATTAATTAATTACAGATGAGTAAATAAGCAATAGCTACAATGTTCTCATATTAAAAGTCTAATATTTAAGAATAACACAGTTTACCCTGGGTTATTGTTTTCTATTTATCTGTTACCTATGAAAATTATATGTTGTTTTGTAGTGTGAGTCACAATAAACACAGAATTTTTGTCCTGATGTGTGTAAAAATAATAATTAGGTACCAATAATTTCTTTCTTTTTCGGGTTCATGGCTCCATAATACAATCATAGTAGGTTGCACTTCAATTGGTGCAAAAATATGTACTTTTTTTTTTCTTTTATTGTAGTGTGAGTCACACTTTCGATTAGTGTTAGACACACATCTCAATTTTGAACACTTATATGGTACGTTATTACGTATTTTTGAATGATGGATTAATACTGTTCTTCTTTCTTATTTCTCTAAGGGCCGGTTTGTCCAAGTATTGTTAGAACACTTAACGACTGTTAAACCTTCAACAGTTTGTTAAATACAGTTTTTCCATTTGTTCAACACCAGTTTGGCTTAACAGCTTCTTAACCATTTGTTAACTTTAAATGTAGGATTTCAGGCCGTTAACTCATTTAACAAACAGTTAAACATGGCGGATAACACCACAGCTGTTCAGACAAAAGTTGTGAAAATAACATGTTATGTTTCTCTTTGAGGAATGTTTAGAGTAAGGGCCGGTTTCACCAAGCTTCAGTAAATCAGTCCAAATGAAACATTAACTAGTACTGAACATTAAAATATTTACACGAGTACGTTTATATGTGCGGTGTCTCCGTAGGCTTCAAGCCGAGCTCCTATATGTGCCTCGTCGCGCTGGTTACGTCACGACTCTCTGATGGCGCAGTCAGTAGCGAGTTGGCTTGGCATCCCAGGGATCCGTGTTCGAATCTCGGTGGTAACTCTTTTTTTTTATCAACGTAACTAATTTTTATGCATGTTACCTTTCATTTTTTTTTTAATTTTGTGTAGTGGAACGAATTATTTCGCAACTCTGGCTCCACTAGGAGAATTTAAAAAACTCTTGGGAGATCAATTTTCTTCCCGAAATAAAACAAAGATAAACAAACAAATTAAAGAAAAATAAAATAAATACACATGTGGATCTAATATATTGTCCACATGCCACCGGCGTCTATCACTGCCTGGCATTTTCGGGGCATTGAGTCCACCAGATCGCGGAAATAGTTCTGGTCCTTAGCGAAATCTTCCCAGGTAGCCAGAACTTGATCCCAGAACTGATCTGGATTTTGAGGTGGGATGTCTCGATATTTGTCAATCCTCCTCTTTTTCGTGCTTTTCCGTGAACCGTCTTTGAACGTATATGGCGGAGTGCACGGGGTAATTATCCTGCTGGAAAATTAAATTTCCATCGGAAAGAAAACGATTATAAATTCCAAGAATCCAGCTCTTTCGCTTCTGTTTTAAAGCCAGTGCAAACATATCTTATCGCTAGCTATAATATAATTCTAATAAATGAAAGTTAATATACCAATTAAGTTTTGTTATGTTTGAATGCACATTATGTATTAATTTACTAATATTTCTTAGATATACCGGTATGTAGTTATAATAATCACTTTCATGTCTTAAAATAAAACTCAGTTGTATGTTACCTAGTTGACTAGTTTCAGCTTTGCCTCAGCCGTTTTTATGATATTCTAACCTACAATCAGTTTCTTCTAAAATTTTGAGTACCGGTACCACGATCTTCGTGACGCAGTATCTTTTGTGAATTTTTATGTCATTCAAATTTTCAAAATGATCGGTTTTTAAATGGTTAACATTATCTCCATTTGACTCTTAATTTTCGAGCAGTTCCAGATATAACAATTCTGCATCGAAACGTTCCGCCATTTTATATTGCAACTAATGAATAATTAAAAATTTAAAGACGGAAATTTCTATCACTAAATTTAATGATAGTTTTACTGGTTTGTTAGGCTAAAGATGCTTGGTGAGATAAAAAAATGATTTAATGAACCAGTAAATACATTAATGAATCATTAAAACCTTAATGAAGCTTTGTGAAACCGGCCATAAGACTGGTAATATATAATTTCAAAAATATTTTGGAATATTAATATAGGGAAGATAATCTTTATAAGTCAACTGATTATCATACTGACACTTACTTCGATGCTGAGCTATTATCCATTTAATATTGAGGAAATGTGCGATCTCAACGTGGCAAGAAATTGAAGTCAGATTTGAATATCCTATAAACAGAAATAGGCCACTTGTTCCAATTCACCAGCTACTATTAACTCTAGATTCTATGTTACTGGCTCTTCAACTATAGCCGATGTCAATAGTGCTTCAAAATACGCAGTGAGTAAATAATAAAATGTTTCAGCAGCAATTGCTTCTTTAGGACTAAATTACATATAATTTATACATGGACCTGAATTAGAGAATTTTATATGATATGGAATTCTCCTCGGGGTTTTGTGTACAGTTGACTACACACACATTCGTGTAATTATTGTCACCTGGTGGTAATAATGCTGAGTTTTTCTAAACAGAAATTCATATTTAGCATTATAAAATATAACCATACTTATAATAATTATTATTATTCAATAGTAGTCAATGCAACTTTCATTTATCAACTCTCTGTACTGTATGAATCATGGCTACTGTAACAGGTTACGATTTTACACATGTTTCATGACATACTCTACAGTACAGAATTTAAATAATAATATCAGCCAATAAGAAGTTGTCTTATATATGCAAAATCATTACCAACTGCTGTTGAGTAGTTAGAATAGTATTAACGACAGTTAAAGTTAAGTGTTGGTTATTTTAAACAAAATTATGTTGGAAAAATGAAAAAAATCTTAACAAAACGTTAAAAATAAACCAGCTGTTAATTTAACATTTGTTAAGCCAAATTAAACATTACTTGAACAAACCGGCCACAAGAGTTCAAAAATGAATTTAATCTAGGCTACTTCATATACTGTAAACTGAAATGCTGCTGTTAGAAAAAAATAGTAATGAGATATTGAAGATGTGAAAAAACCTGTACATGAAGCAAAGCTCTAATATTGTAAACTTAATTTTGTTTAATTGCAGTGGTTATGGCGAATTCAATGGAACAGAGAAAGAAAGAATAGCGAGAAAGATTAAAAACTTCTGGGAAGTTTGAGGACTTCAGAAACTCACAAATTGTTGTAATTTCAGATTATGACCATCAAGGAAAATATACTATACTGTAGCTGTTTCCAATGATACTTTCATTGATTACATTACGAAAGAATATCCAATACTTCCCAATCAAATGGAAGTGGCCAGGATTTCAAACAAATATCCGTTGAACTTGACTACATTGAAGTCAGAATATGGAGAGTAGCATTTCCCAACTTCGGATCATGAAAAATGCCCAATTAATAGGATAAGAGGAACTATAAAGCACAGGGTTAAAGAGACAATATTGTTAAGCAGTCATATCCACATTCTGCTGAAGATTTTGCAGCACGTGCAAAATAAATCTGTCCAAATACTAAAATGGGGGTCATGGGGTAGTATGTGGTCTCGAGGGGGGTATAGCTTGCTGGCAGTTATACTTCATTTAAAAGCTCGAGAAATGCCACTCATTCCTACCAAGTCAAATACATGCACGTCCTCGTCGTGACCCCTGGGTAACGCTAAGAATGTAAGGGCGGAAAAGCGAGTACCTGATGCTATAATTGGGACATGTCAGCTACGGGAGAAATCCCAGACAGAAAATCATCGTCCCCGCAGGATTGCTGCGCGGTTGGGCGTAGTGGTTAGCAACCCCACCCCGGAAAAAGTCCATTGCTCAGAAACCTAAAGAAGGAAAAGCCGGACGGTCAAATCTATGGCGACATGGCAAGAATAAGGCAAACGATTTAAAGACTGGCAAGTGGAATGTATTATCCTTGTATAGACCAGGTGCACTAAAAGTCCTGACTGACCAGCTTTTGAAATATAAAGTAGATGTAACAGCAATCCAAGAAATGAGATGGACGGGGAATGGGGTTATTGATAAGAAGGAATGTGTGATTTTTTATAGTTGCCATCCAAACAAACATCAATTCGGGACTGGTTTTATAGTAAGGAAGGAAGTCAAACATTTAATCTTAAACTTCAATCCAATTAATGAGCGAATTTCAGTTTTGCGAATTAAAGGAAAATTCTTCAACTGCAGCTTAATTAATGTACATGCCCCAACGGAAATGAAACCAGACGAGGAAAAGGATACCTTCTATGCATTACTGGAAAGGGTATTTGATTCTTGTCCTAGTAATGACATAAAGATGGTTTTAGGTGACCTAAATGCTCAAGTTGGTAAAGAAGAAATCTACTATCCAACTATTGGGAAATATAGTTTGTACGATAGTAGCAACGATAATGGGCAAAGGCTGATTGAATTCGCAACATCGAGGGGCATGGTTATTGGGGGTACTTTTTACTGTCATGAAGCAATACATAAAGGAACGTGGAAAATGCCAGATGGTAATGTAGTCAATGAAATTGACCACATGGTTATAGATAAAAGACATAAAAAATGTTTGTTGGACATAAGAAATCGTAGAGGAGCTAATATAGACTCCGACCACTTCCTGGTGATTGCTAAAATTAGACAAAAAATATCCAATTGCAAAAAAATCAGAAGCACTAAAAGTCAAACTAAGGAGAAATATAATGTTGAAAGTTTAAAGAATGATGAAATAGTTGCAAATTACAAACAAAGAATGAAAGAGGAGATTGAGAAAATGGAACTTAAAGCAGATGGAACAAGTGATGAGACCCGAATTGATGCTGGATGGAAAACAATTAGAGAGATAATAACCACAACAGCAGAAGAAACAACTGGCACAACATGCAGACCTAAACAGAATGATTGGTTTGATGATGAGTGTAGAATAGTAACAGAAGAAAAGAATAAAGTATATCTAAAAATGTTACAGAGAGGAAGTACAAGGAGCCTTAAGAACAATATAGAAATAAAAGAAGAGAAGAAAAATACATTCATAGGAAAAAGAAGAGGAAATTTGAAAATGACAGATTACTTGAAATTGAACTTTGTAGAGAATATAAAGAAACTAAAACATTTTATAAATTTGTAAATAATGAGAGGAAGAGTTTTAAACCTAAGACTAATTTATGTAGAGACCCTAGAGGGAATATTTTAACAAGTAAAGATGAGATTTTAAATAGGTGGAGTAATCATTTTAGCAGTCTTCTTAACGGAAATAACACTAATGTTGTCAATCAAGGTATATTGATGGGGAATATCAACGGTAATAATACTAGTAGTTCCGATGTCAATAACAGATTGGAAACTGATAATGACCTACCAACAATGGAGGAAATTAACGAGTCCATTAAACAGCTTAAAAATAATAAAGCACCAGGAGATGATGGAATTCAGGCTGAACTGTTAAAACATACAACAGATGATTTGCGACATAACCTATGTAAATTAATTTAAAAAATATGGGAAGAAGAAATAATACCGATGGAATGGAAAATGGGCATCATATGCCCACTTCATAAAAAAGGAGACCAACTTGTATGTTCAAACTATAGAGGTATAACACTTCTGAATACAACGTATAAAGTCTTTTCTAAAATTCTGTATAATAGACTACTGCCATACGCTGAGAAAGCAGTTGGGAAATATCAAACTGGTTTTTGTAGAGGAAAGTCAACTATTGACCAAATATACACTCTAAGACAAATTCTGGAGAAAACAAGACAGAGTAGGATAGAAACACACCATTTATTTATAGACTTTAGTACTGCTTATGACAGTGTGAATAGAGCTGGACTCTATAATGCTATGGAAGAACTTGGATTTCCCCATAAGCTCATAAGATTAGTGAAGGCCACCATGGAAAATAGTCAATGTCGTGTGAAAATACAAACGGACCTCTCTGATAAGTTTACTACCAAGGATGGACTCAGACAAGGTGATTCTCTTGCATGTTTAATATATCATTAGAAAAAGATAGTGCGGGAAGCAAAAATACAAACAAGAGGTACCATCTTTTATAAGTCTGTCCAAATATTAGCCTTTGCGGATGATATTGACATAATAGCGAGGTCAGAAAGAGATCTAATGAAAACCTTCAGAAATCTAAGAGATGCAGTTGGAAATATGGAATTAAAAATTAATGGAAACAAAACAAAATACATGGTAGTCAATAACAAAAATAATAATAAAACTTCTAAGTACATTGAGATTGATGATGCCAAATTTGAGACAGTCCAGAGCTTTGTATATCTTGGATCACTAGTTAATAGTAACAATGATATCTCAGAGGAAATAAGTAGAAGAATACAAAGCACCAATAGGTGTTATTATGGGCTGCAAAAACAAGTTTAATCAAGATTGCTATCTCGTGGCACAAAATGTAGACTATATAAGACCCTAATAAAACCAGTGTTGACCTATGCATCAGAGACATGACCTCTTAGTGAAAGGGATAAATTTAGATTGGCCGCATTCGAAAGGAAGATATTGCGAAGGATTTTTGGACCTGTAAGGGATGGTGAAACTTTGAGAATAAGATATAACAACGAATTATACCAGCTTTATAAGTCTCCTGATATAATAACATCCATTAAGATTGCTCGTCTGAGATGGGCAGGGCATGTTAAGAGAATGGATGAATGTGAAATACCTAGGAAGGTTATGGAATATGGGATTGCTGAAGGAAGAAGAGTTGGAAGGCCAAAGCTACGATGGATGGACTGTGTTATGGACGACATTAAGAGGCTTGGAGTGAAGAACTGGTGGACGGTAGCTAAAGATCGAGACCGATGGAGAAGAATTCTTAAGGAAGCCGAGGCCCGATCCGGGCTGTAGTGCTATGGATGATGACAAATACTAAAATAATTTGATGTATTTAAACATTATGTGGAATCTAGAAAGGCAAAGTTAGATAAACTCTGAACTCCTAATCCAAGAGAGATCATGAACATACCAGAAAAAATGCATAGTTTTGGAAATATTTCTTCACTGGAATAGAGATTTGTCAAAATTTGTGAGGTCTTTATGAGAAGAGATTGTGGAGGTGGAAACAAGCAATAAAGTACATGAACTTCCGGAACCACAGTTTGACTGGTGCATGAAATACAGTTATTCTGATGTATTTTTTTTTTAATTTGTTATGGGTTGATCAATGAAAGAGAACTCTGCATAAAAGTTCATAATACTGTATTTACACTAAAGTCAATTTATTGTATGCTGTTAAGAAGTATAATGTGAGTCACAATGTGAACGTAGTGAGAGTCACAAACTTAATTATGAATTAATATTAAACAAATAATATTACCACAGTCTAGTATATACAGTCACGAAGCTTGGGATGATTTTTTGCAATTCTCAAGATAGTTGCTAGCCGCTTGAAGCGCTGTGAGTACTAGGAACAATAGACTGTGCCACAGCCATCGTGATCTAATACAGGCCGTAAGGCAGACCATGTAACTCGCTTAACCCTATCACAAAGGGTGGCGTTTCAACCATATAAATTAGTTGAAATGCATAAACAGTAACATATGTTTCTCTAAAATGTAGTGTAATTCCATTAATAAAATTTAAAACAATGATTATGAGACACTTCAGACATAATTCACTTGCGAGTTAAGGTGTAATATTATTTATGGTGTGAAAATTACGTTGTTCGTATGTGTAATACCTGCCTTTATTTCGATTAAATATTGCGAAAATCTTGTACATTCATTCATGCAAGATTCAATAATTTTCAAGTGCACCGCACAGATATTTAGATATGTTGAAATTATAGGTTATGTTTACTGTACCAGTTGCCCCTTTCTGTCTAAATTTAGTGATCTCCAATGCCTTGTCACTCATATGAAAATGATAGGTTATGTTTACTACATTTAACTTATATTCCTAAATTCGCAATCATACATTATAATTAAGCATAATGTCATGTATGATACCCCGGATATTCAATTTGTCTGTATTTTAATACTACAACTGAGTACTGAATTATTGTATTTATCTACTACTTACGAGACGAAGTAACACAATTGTATGTACACTAATTTCATAGGAGTGGTATGGTAAATGTTTTGTCTAAAATTAAGGAAGGTGGATGTGCTAAATTGAAATAACAATATAAATTCTTTTTTATTAAACCTCAAAATAGCTTCAATTCTAAACTTAAAATGTTGACGCGAACAGATTATGTTAAGCAAATCTAGTCTTTCAGGTAAAGTTTCCTGTAAAGCAGATTTGAATAATTTCAAGAGAAAAATTGTTCCGGGGCTGGGTATCGATCCCGGGACCTCTGGTTGAACGTACCAGCACTCTGCCAACTGAGCTACCCAGGAACTCCACCCGACACCGTCTCAACTTTTCCCTTTATATCCACACAACTCGCGTGGGCTGACGAAACGCCAGAGACCCACATCGAGTGCACACAAACTCTGTGTGACTTGGAATTGTGGTTTTCTGTTAATGTACGTATACAGTGACATATATATTATGCAAATCTAGTCTTTCAGGTAAAGCTTCCTGTAAAGCAGATTTGAATAATTTCAAGGGAAAAATTTTTCCGGGGCTGGGTATCGATCCCGGGACCTCTGGTTGAACGTACCAGCGCTCTGCCAACTGAGTTACCCGTCTCAACTTGCAACTTGCAAGTTGAGACGGTGTCGGGTGGAGTTCCCGGGTAGCTCAGTTGGCAGAGCACTGGTACATTCAACCAGAGGTCCCGGGATCGATACCCGGCCCCAGAACAATTTTTTCCTTGAAATTATTCAGATTATGTTAACATGTAAAATTCTCTTCACATTAAAATAACACAGTTTTGTAATTATTTCTGCAACATATTATGCAACAAGAAGTAAACGGAACTTATGGACACATTACACTAAATAAAGCTTAGCAATGATATGCAATACAGTTATGATATAATATTTCACTGAGCTCCATACACTGAAATAGAAAACCCGAACAAACATTACGGCCTGGTCTGGATCAAAAAGGCATTGACTGTGCCATATTTCGCATTTTGTGAAAAGCTATGTAAACTGTGAAATGTTCGTTATCGGTTGTAATAACTGTAAATGGCTAAAATACAACAATTTGGATAATAATATGGGACAAAGAGACGTTTGTATTACTATAAATTGTAAGAAAAATAGGTTAGAGTTATCCTTCTTCCGAAAGATCCAGGAAGGTGAGTTTATAGAATATAATATATATTTTTATGAAAATAATATATTAACCTTATGTATTTCAAATTTCAATAGTGGAAGGAAGGTGTTAATTTTTTCAAAAGAACATGATATCGAAAGTACAATACATTTTATCATCTGCTAGGGAAAGAATCTGTGATGAGGCAATAGTAGTGATCCTGGTGGTGAGAAACTATCTATGTATGCACATTTAGTAAGTATTGAGCTTCGTGACTATATATATATTAGACTGTGATATTACTTTGACTGTTGTTTCTTTTTAATTCTCATGTTTTAGGAATACGTGCACCCATTAAAATATTTTTTTCGTAGCTTACTAATAGTGTACCAAATGCACTACCATTTCTGTCACATTTGTATTATAAAAGGGATATTCTCTAAAACAAAAATATGTTGGAATTACCACATACTCAAAAAATAGCACTACAATATTACTGATGTACCTTCGAGCATTTTACGGAAGTTCTTATATGTTTTCAACATTGTGTTTAAGCTGTTAGAAGTTTAGGAGTGGAGTCAAAAGTAATGTGATTCACACATGGAATTAACCTTTCGCAATATTGTACTATAGGCCTATAGTAAATAACAAAGTCCGTTTTCAATGTCTACAACACATCATTTACACGATTTACTATAACAAAAAAAAAAAAACAACAAAAAAAAAACTGTAGTTCCAATGTCTACAATTCCACTCACCTTGGAAAGTGAAGACACCCCCAGAGGTTTTACTTTTATTTTAACATTTCCTCTCGGTGATACTTTGAAGTGGTTATTGGAGACTGCTGCTTTTTGAGCTGCTGGGTTTGTTGGTTTAAGTAGTTCGTCAGCTTTGCCAGTAGCCTGGAAAATTAAAGTTAAAAATATTAACAAACATAATTTTTAAGCTTTTCGAATGAAGAAGTATTATCAAACATATTTCTTCATTTGTGACAACTTTTCTAAAATTACTAGTATATAAAAGACAACTTACTGGTAAAAGATTTCGAAATAGTGGGGAGTCACCAAACGGCATTGAAGCCAATGACAAAATCTGTTGATGAACTGACACACTGCCTTGTGGGTTGTTTGCTGTATTTGTTCCAATTCTGAAAAATGAAAATAAAGAGTGATATGAGAGACTTATGCACATATGTGTTCACTTTTGTTTTACCAAAATACTACAGATTAGAGTTGAACAACGATCGAGAAAGCAAGACGCAAAGCCGAAAACCCGCACAACAGTATTGCCTACATCATTGACTGCTTGTGAGCGAATCAAGCAAACATTCCAGACATTGGGAGTGGTCAACTCTCGAATGTCAAGCAGTCTTGAATCGTCATAGCTGTTTATACCAGACTGAACTTTCATCTGTTTTGGCAACTGTTATATATATATATATATATATATATATATATATATATATATATATATATATATATAAACAATCAAGTAGCCTATCTGAAACATCATCTCTACCTTCCAGTATATAATAATCCATTCTCCAAGCTTTATTTAATTACTAGGCCCTCATTAAAAGGCTAGGAATTTTCTTTTTCATATGTTTGAGAACAAGTGTACAATCTCAAGTAAAAAAATATTAACACTTTATTTTATGTTTTACGTTTCTTGGAAATGCAAATATATTTGAGAATTTTTTTTCTAATTATATAACCATAGGTAATATCTGATAACACTACCCAACAAAAATTTTTTGTCATATCTCCATGATAAAAATAGATGATTCTTAACAAAAAAAAGTTGTGCTGATTTTGAAAATTGCCACAGAAATTTCCTATCACGTCAGGTTAAAAAGATATAAACATATTTAGAATCTCAGATGCGTGGTTTCAGATAAAATATTATGTAAGATTAATTCTTGTGATATATACAGAGTGTTTCAAAAATACGGGGCATAATTTCAGGTATGTATTTCCCACATGTAGACAATCAAAATAGTTCATTACAACATGTGTCCGGAAATGCTTCATTTCCGAGTTATGGCCTTCACTACATTGAAATTCACCGGAACGTTTTTCTTTCCGCAGGTCGTTGTCATTACAGAAGATGTTCAAAATGTCCACCTCCTGCTTGAATACAGACCTCACATCGATGTATCATTGACCTGCGAACACGATCCCAAACTCCAGGAGTATTGCGTATGTCCTCAGAACATGCCACAATTCGATTCCGAAGGGATTTCAAATCAGGCACCGGAGACGAATAAACCAATGATTTTAAATGGCCCCACAAGTAGAAATCGAGAGGGTTCAGATCAGGTGAGTGTGGAGGCCAAGCAATTGGGCCACCTCTACCTATCCATCGACCAAGAAACCTTCGATCCAAGTACCGGCGAGCTGTACGACTGAAGTGTGCATCATGCAAGAAGTGAATGTGTTGACGATTGATCAGTGGAGTGTCTTCTAAAACATGAGGTATGGTGTTTTCCAGGAAGTTTGTGTACGCCTGCCCCATAAGTCTGTTTACAAGTACATGGGGTCCAACTAATCGATCACCAATGATACCAGCCCACATGTTGAGGGAGAACCACACCTGGTGATGAGATGGAACAGTTGCACGTGGGTTTTCATACGCCCATACATGCTGATTGTGGAAATTTGTTATGCCATCTCGTGTGAACTGTGCTTCATCTGTAAATAATACTAAGGCAGGAAAGTTCGGATTTACACCACACTGCTGCAAGAACCACTGACAGAACCTAACTCGTGCAGGGTAATCTGCTGGTGACAGGGCCTGTACACGTTGCAAATGATAAGGATACAATTGATACTCTTTCAACAGTCTCCAGACAGTCGTATGAGGAACATTGACTTGCAACGCTACCCTTCGTGTGCTGATAGAAGGAGTCATGTTCACAGCCTCCAGAATCTCCTCCTGTACTTCTGGAGTTGTAGATCTTGGTCGTCCCCTTCCCAAACCAGGAGAGTTAAATTTCCATACTTGCACAGACGGTAATGGAGACGTACAAATGTCTTCCGATCTGGACACTGTTGCTGTGGGTACCTCTCCTGGTACAAACGATGAGCCAGCGCAGCAATGCCGTCCGCCTTACCGTACATGAAGTGTATCTCTGCCAGCTCTTGATTTGAATACATGTTGCACAGTCTAACGCCTACACAACACTGAATGTAACCTTCGCCTCGGAATGAACTGTCAGAGTGCCCTCTTAATGTCTCCTTTGACGGCAACGACCTGCGGAAAGAAAAACTTTCCGGTGAATTTTAATGTTGTGAAGGCCATAACTCGGAAATAAAGCATTTCCGGACACATGTTGTAATGAACTATTTTGATTGTCTACATGTGGGAAAGGGAAATACATACCTGAAATTATGCCCCGTATTTTTTAAACACCCTGTATATTTATGGTAGGTTAAAATTAATTCACAAAATGTAGTTTTATATGCATGCAATAATATTTGGGCCATATTTTAAGGGAATATATCTGCAACTTTGCTTAGAAGTGTTTGGTAGTATGTGTTTTGTCTTGTACTTCTGCCTGTTCCCCTCTCACATGAAACCAACAGTAATCCCCCATCATTACTAGATCCTTAAGATCTTGGTAGCTCTTCTTCATGATGGAAATGTCTTGATGAAACCGTTCCCCTTGTTCATCACTATAACCACCCAGATTTTCTGGAGCTAAGTTTAGATATGAATGAAGGAAATGCATTTTCAAAGACATTCTACAACCCATGTTTTTGTAGCATTTCAACAAATTTGACACCAAAGTTTTACATTTTTCTTCTTTTGTGTTTCTGAGAAAACTACGCACAACCCTTTTAAATGATAGCCAAGCTGCTAATTCAAACGTTTGTACATTTTTCTCAAACATTTCGTTCTCCATGAGTTTTCTGATTTGAGGTCCAACAAAAATCCCTTCTTTCAATTTTGCATATTAACTGTTAACTGTAGAAACTTGCCTTGTAAATATACAAATCCACTACTGTCCTTGTTGAGTGTCTTAACAAAATTCTTCATCAGGCCAAGTTTCATGTGTAAGGAAGGAAGAAGAATCTTACCAGGCTGAACCAATGGTGTTTCTTTTACATTACTTTCTCCCACAACATATTCATGCCGCTTGTCTCATTGTTGTACCACACAATGTTTTTCTGTAGCACAGCTGTCCCACAAACAACAAACAACAATATTTTGTGAAGCCCTCTTGCAAACCAAGCAACAAACCAATTACTTTAAGGTCACCACATACCTCTGAACAATGAGCCTCATATTTTAAAACACGCACAATCTTAATATACTTTCATAACTTTCTTTAAGACCTACAGAATGGAAAACCGAAACAGATGGAAATTCATTATAATTATGAAGTAACACTGCTTTTAAGCTATACTTAGATGAATCTATAAACACCTGCCAGTCATCTGAATTATGCTCAACCCCTAGTTCACTCATTAAATCATGAAGTCTACACAGAAGCACATTCTCACGTAAGTTACATCACATTTTATGCAGGAAATAATATTACTTTATAACCCCATTAGAAATGTCAGACTGGTCTCTACCTGGGTTTATCTCTTTGTGGTGTTTACTTCTAGAAGAAAAGACAGATTTATTACTGGTATCCTGATAACTGACAAAGGCTTGGTTAGATGGTATAACAAATAACACAGTTTCGTCTTTACATTTCGTAAGTATGTAAGTGATCATGTAGGACAGGGGTAACCAATATATGACACACATGTTACCAGGTGGCATGCAAACTCATTTTCGATATAGGACATCTAAAATATCTAATAAAAATTACGACGTGATATGACATTTTAAGCATATTCCCAGTAGTGGCTTGATTTGTTAATGACCTTGGTGTGGTCAAATAATATTTTACGCTCCTTTTCTGTGCTGTATTGCGCCACTGCAGATTTTTCCGGGTAATAGAGCCTCTGTTTCCTCTTATGCTCTTTGATTCTGGAACATTCCAAAATTTTAACTCGGCTGATATCCCGTGAAAACATATTAGCGAGTATTAATTCAGTCTTTGTCACAGTTATGTCTTTCCAAACTTTCGAAGCATTTCTCACAAGCTGACAACAATGTCTATTTTATTAAAACCTAAGAGGACAAAACTGGCTATTTCTGTCAGACAAAGCTTAAGGCGTTCTTGAAAGGTAGTGAAGGTTGCAGCATCAAAACAATTTCAGACATAATGTTCTAAATAGAGGTAGGATATGTGTACACCCTGTGCAAGTACTTACAGGTTCAGCAGCTGCATCAAGCAATTCAGAAATGATGATGTGGGTTAGTGATTATTAAAATTTGTTTCTTGTCATAACAATTATGCAGTGACACAACTGTCAATACATGTGCATCATTGAAACAGTTTCAGTGAGAAATTTTTACCATCCTCCATACAGTTCCAATCTTGTTCCTAGTGAGTAACATCTTTCTGTATCTAATGAAACTTTTGGGCTGCCGAAGTGATGAAAAGACATAACACATTGCACAAGAATGGCTGAATGGTTTGGAATGCGTTTCTGCAACAAAAACTGGTGCCATAACACGACAAATGCCAAAATGAATATGGCTACTATTTAAAAAAAATTGTGTAATGTTTGCAGCAACATTGTACACTAAATGCATCTAAGTTCCTTGTACATTTTTCTATTCTAATCTATCCAATCCTTACTTCCTGGATCCACCTTGTATTTCAGATTCAATGAAAGAGTATGAACGTAATGATGGTATAAAAATTACTAAACACTGAACTACTAAAACAATTGTCTTTAGAGACAATTAATATTAGGTACCCTCCACAAAACTGGCTTCATTTATACACTGACGGATCCTTGATCTCCAGAGAACAAGGTGCCGGTGCAGGTGTTACGTGCTGTTTCTTCTCACTTTATAGATCTCTTGGGTATGGAACAACAAGTTTTAATGGAGAAATCATTGCAATAAGTGAAAGTCTCGGGAATCTTCTATGCCACATCAATAAATTTAAAAATGCAGTTATATTGTCAGACTCCAAAGCAGCTATTCTATCAATCGTCTCTAAACACACACCTTCATCTCAAACAGCAGAAATAACTAAAATGCTCTCTCAATTAATATCACTCAATAAAAGAATTGTATTCCAATGGATACCATCCCATTGTGGAATCCTGGGAAACGAGAATGCGGATGCTTTAGCAAAGAAGGGCAGCACTGCTACTTACAGACCTGTTACTAAATCTACGTATTACTCTGTGAAAAGATTTATTAAATCTACATACTTAGTCTTCAACAAACAAAATTTGATAACACAATCTCAAGGGAAGAGATGGAACTCTCTGCATCAAAATCCACAGTTAATTCCCGATTTACCACGAAAATCGTCTGTAGCTGCATTTAGATTGGCAACTGGCCATGATTGTTTGGCCAAACACCTGCATAGAATTGGAATATATCAGTCCCCTAACTGCCCACTGTGCAACTCAAACCAAGAAATGGATTCGGAACACCTCAAAATCTGTGCTTCAGTGGTTGGCCATGATAACATCTTTGAAAAATATTGGAGTGCAAGAGGTCAAATGACTTTATTGTCAAACGTCTGGCATTAGAAAACAACAACAAACAATATATTATAATAAAAAGCAAGAAAGTGTTTTTTTAAGCATCGTAATTTGATCGTGGGACTTCACAGACAATAATTAACAACATTATCAATGCAGCTAGATCAGCTGTTGGCACAAAAGCTACAACTGATGCATAAACCAGAAACTGATGACAGGACTATACCAGTTAGGTATGGCATGGCTGACCATCTAATCTACAACTTAGGAATGTTGGAGTTGATTCTTCAGACCCTACATCTTCGTATAGGTTTCATTATAATACAGGGTTTTTAGATTGCCATCACTTCTAGTTTAAAAAATAAACTAAAATTGCACTTTTCCAATTCATATTCCCTTCAATTATAAGCTCTTTTCCCTGCAACAGTTTTGTAAATAATATCTTTTTCTTCCTTTCCTTTCACCAACACTGAACTCTCTTCACTACCAGATGAATTTATTATCATAACCTTTTTATTGTGGCTTTTATTTAAATTTAGATTTTTTTATTATCATATTACATTATATTTGTTGTATTCTTCCTTACGTTTTCCCTGTTAACTATCTGTACTAATTGAGTTGCTTATGGTATATTCCAGTCTTTAGATCTGTATTTTACTTTTTTCTTTTCTATTAGCCTATGGTATTACTTTCATTTTGTACAGTGTCAACTCTTGTTATGTTATTATTTTCTGTAATATGTTAGTATTTTGTTAAATTTTACTGCTTGTGTATTTTGTGACCTGGTAGAGTGTAAGAGAAGGACCTATGGCCTTAACTTTGCCAGGATGGGTGGGTGGGTGGATGAATTCTTGCTAGTAAAATAAACTCTTTTTAGTTGGTTATTTAATGATGCTGTATCAACTGCTAGGTTATTTAGCGTTGATGAGATTGGTGATAGCGAGATGGTATTTGGCAAGATGAGGCCGAGGATTCGCCATAGATTACCTGGCATTCACCTTACGGTTGGGGAAAACCTCAGAAAAAACCCAACCAGGTAATTAGCCCAAGTGGGAATCGAACCCGTACCCGAGTGCAACTTCAGGCAAGCACGTTAACCAAAACTTCAGGCAAGCACCTTAACCGACTGAGCCACGCCGGTGGCTGTGAGCTAGTAAAATAAACCCATATTTCCTACAATTTACGATTGCATTTAAAAATATTATATAGCTGAACTTCGTTATATTATCAAAAGGACTACAGAAATGATAAGAAAAAATAAGAATATATCATAAATAAAATTCGAAAAAAAAAAAACAGTCACAATAAAACGTAGTTTATACACTACTATAATTTAATTTGTAATTTTATATAGGCCTACAGTACCACAAATTTTTAAAATACTTCACAATGTTCATGTTTTTTTTATTATTTTGAAAAATAAAACTACTATAATGGATTGTAGAAAATATTTAAATACGGAGTAAAATGTAAGGAAATGAAAACATTATTCACAATAATTAAGAATGTAGTTAAGAAAGCTGTAAATTTTTCTGTGTAAATCACTCTCAATTTTTCCTTAACCAAACCAATTCACAGTACACATCAGCTTTCTTTTTATCACTCTTGATTCGATTTGCTCCATTGCACTGCACATAACACTTGTTTACACAGAATATCTGAAGTTAATTCTGAACTGAATCCAGTGGCATGCGGTGCAATTTTATGTGTGGAAAGCAATAATACACATTTTGATATGTATAGTACAAAACTGATAGCAGCCAACTCACCTAAATATATTTGAAGACCAAAGCAATTCTTCTCTCTTTAACAGCAAAATCATCGAACGGAAATAAACGAATATGTATAAGGCAGTAAAGGCACCTCAAGCTAAGAATATGAATAATGAATTCACCTCAACCAGGACAGGTGCTCGGAGAAAGAATTCTGTGATATTTTAAGATTAGAGAGTTCATAGTTCTCACGATTAAAATACATATAATTTCTGCAATAAATTTCTTCTTTTTTGCTTTATGAACAGGGGAAACAATGCTTCCCTTGCCTTACATGTATGGCATGCCACTGACAACCTCTGGATTACAGTATACAGTACAGCCTAATACTGTTTGTAAAGGGTTATTGGCATGACAAAAGAAAGAGTTCAGCCTATTTTCTTAGAACTCCAGTTCTTGGTCAGTAAAATGTTTGTCACAGTGAATGACAAGAGTTCTTTCACTAATGACATAGAAGATGAATTTTTAAACATTTACTGTTGCTAAATGCCGCTATAAACAGGGTGTTTTAAAAATAGGATGTAGTTATACAAATAAAAATCATATTTGTTTAATACAGATAAAAACTGTACTTCTTAATGATTGCCGCTGTAGTTCAAGTAGCTGCCATACCCAAGTTGAAAAAAGAGAGAGAACTTTGCTAAATTATCCTAATATTTGTGTTCACTATAATTTTAATTATTCACTTAGGAGTGAAAATTAATTAAATTTAGAAGAGGAAGAAATACAAAAATATTTTACCTCCTCTCCTTCAGAAAACTAGGGTACTGAGTAAGAAAAGCTGTCATACACTAACCACATTTGAAAACAAAATACTGCGAAAAAGTTTAGGACCAATTAATGAAGACAACACATGGAAAATCCGAAACAGCAAAGATGTCAGGAAAACTTACAAGAATACTGATTTAACTGCAATAATGCAAAGTATATGACTAAGATAGTTTGAACATATTCTGCATTTAACGAAGGTTTACAACATCAAGCACTGCATGGACTTCCAGATGGCAAAAACACCTTTGAGTAGACCACACTTCGTTGGAGGGACATAATACTATGGGATCGTCAACAAGTCAGAGGAAATATAGATATGGCACTGGATAGACAAGCATAGAAGACACTTATGTGCAAGGCCAGAAACTTCTAGGTTTTACATAGTCAGGGTTGTAATTATAAGAAAATAATGATCATTTCAATTCTAAAAAACCGAATTTTCTTCAAAATTGGTAATATCCCAACTTCAATATAAAACATGGTTCAAAAGTGAATATACTTACCCTCCCAGTCCCAATGGACTTCCTCTCAAGTTGACAGATGTTTCTAAGCCTGTGCCACTTGAAAATGTGGAACCAACACAACAAGTGCCACTATTGAACATTCTCGTATTGTTTCCGAACAAACTAGATTTATTATGATCATTTCAATTCTAAAAAACCGAATTTTCTTCAAAATTGTAGTATCCCAACTTCAATATAAAACATGGTTCAAAAGTGAATATACTTACCCTCCCAGTCCCAATGGACTTCCTCCTAAGTTGACAGATGTTCCTAAGCCTGTGCCAGTTGAAAATGTGGAACCAACACCAAAATTGCCACTATTGAACATTCCCGTATTGTTTCCGAACAAACTAGATTTATTAGTTGTAGTTCCGAAAATAGACTGCCCTCCAAGGTTCAGACCACCACCTGTTTAAAAAACATAATTTCAACATTAGTCACACTTCACTGTATAATATTTCGTGAGTTTGCAATCCTCGACAAATCGATCTTTAAGTTCTCTTTTTCTCAGTATTGTTAAGAATAGCTCCTTTCACATTCTTCATTAGCTACATATATTTACAGAGGATCAGTATGAAAGGCACCAGTAAGAGAAATTATTTCTTAGATATTTAAGAATACTGATCCTGTAGATTGAATTTGTCTAAGTCCACTTCAGGAAGTGTCTGGTTCACACAACTAGGGAAAGAATGTTTATTTTGCACCTAACTTATCCCTTGACTATATACTTACTTACTGGCTTTTAAGGAACCCGTAGGTTCATTGCCGCCCTCACATAAGCCCGCCATTCGTCCCTATCCTGTGCAAGATTAATCCAGTCTCTACCATCATATCCTACCTCCCTCAAATCCATTTTAATATTATCTTCCCATCTACGTCTCGGCCTCCCCAAGGTCTTTTTCCCTCCGGCCTCCCAACTAACACTCTATATGCATTTCTGGATTCGCCCATACGTGCTACATGTCCTGCCCATCTCAAACGTCTGGATTTTATGTTCCTAACTATGTCAGGTGAAGTATACAATGCGTGCAGCTCTGCACCCTTGACTATATACCTGTTATATTTTATAACATCTGATCTATAAACAGGAAAAGCAACAAACAAAACAAAGAAGAGTTAGTTGTGCACAATTTGTTCACTGTAAACCTAAGCTCAGAATCAACCAAAGTCTTCCAAAGGGGATTTAGTGAATGTCGGCTGGTAATTTCTTTTTATTTTGTCTAAGATTACACAATTACTTCAATATATCACTTCTTCCCAAAAACATGTGTTTGATGTGACATACAGAAAATTCTAAAAACCAGAAAAACATATATCCAAGTCAATACCAGAAACATAGTACCAGAAGATTACTCACCGAGACCTGATGTGGTTGATGGTGTTTGCCCAAAAGAAAAGCCTGAAGTGGCTGGTTTAAATGGCTGATTAAACAATGACGGGTTTTGATTAGTTCCAAAAACATTTGTACCAAAACTTGATGATGTGGGATTCCCAAATGTGCTTGAGAAGCCAGTTGTTCCTGTAGGTTTCGCACCAAATAAACCTCCAGAATTTGTTGCAGTGTTCTGACCAAAAGAGAATCCTGTACTTGTTGTAGCCATATTAAATGATGGTTTATTTGCACTGAACAGTCCAATGCTCTGCAACAGAAAGAAAGAGAAAAAGATATCATTTAATATTTTTTATCTATTGTGCCCCAGAACACTGTCAATGCTCCAAGGCAACATTACAGACAATGTAATATAAGCCACTGTCAGAAATTATTTCTCAATTTCCTATAACAATTTTTTAAACAGACATTTTCGCGTAATAAGTAGTCTATAACCCATTTCATTGATAGGCCTTTCCCCTCTACTCACACTCTCTACCATCAGTGGAGGGGAAGATGCTACTGTCCATCTCACTAACGTTCGACTAATTGACTTTCAACATAGTGACAAATATTATTGAAAGTGAAACTTCGTAGATATGCTAATTAACCAATGCGCTCGCGAATTATGCCAAAAAAATAATTAGTTCCAAGTCTCGCCACCAGGTGTTAATATGGCACTGTAAGCAGTCAAAACATGCAATTGTCTGTAATAGAGCTGGGGACAGAGCGAGTAGAACTGTTGAGTTACTCGGTTCTATCGGTTTATGTGCTTGGCAGCGGAGCACCTAAGTTATTCAGTTAACCATAGCTGTTACCGGTCAGTTCAAATATTCAAACAGAGTTCGCGTGTTTTACTTAATTCCAGGAGACAACAGTGTAGGTACTGTTGTATTTAAATATTTTCTGCTGCAGGACAAATTATTTCCTTATCCCCAAGGCGGCCGGAAAGGTCTCTAGTATTGAAGAGGAGTTCATCCTATTATATGACCTATCAAGTGGACCTAATGAACATTCACAGTATGAACATATTACTATACATACTAATACTAATTCTAATATTAATAATTATAATAATAATAATAATAATAATAATAATAATAATAATAATAATAACAACAACAATAATAATATTACTATTATTATATTATTATTATTATTATTATTATTATTATTATTATTATTATTATTATTAGTATGTATATCATCATCATCATATTAGAGTGTTTGATTAATATTAAAATATGTTAAAAAAAGAAGTGCATTATATTTTTCTTCTATTTGTGTTTATTGGATTTGTGTTACCTCATCAGTCATAATTTTATTTGTATTTATTTCTACGAATTATGTTACCTAATTACTTTAATTTATCAATAATATTACACTTCACCAAAGAGAACATGGTTGTATTGAAGGCTAGTAATGTTATAAAATAAACATTGTGTTCTTCAGTTTAATATTCCATGCTTTATTGATTATTTTATCCACTTTCCATAATAGTAAATATTTCTGTGTGTTATTTTTAAGTGTTTTAGGCAGCGCTTCATGGGGCCTGTTTCTACCTTCTTTTTTAATTAGCTGCAGCGTTTAACATTTACATCACATGTTAATTTATTTGCTGTTAGTATTATAAATTATTTTATCAATTTTATTTCGTCTGTCATATATAGCAACACCGAAAGTTAAATAGGCCTTTCATACAAAATAACTCCGCAAATAGTTGTAATCACGCAAATGAAATTTGAAACCGCCATTTAGGAATGAAGAGACGCACTTTTTTCTCGTCAATTGGCAAGCGAAAGTGCTTTACTACAATGCTTCTAAAACACGCTTGGTTTCACTTTCAAAGTACGTAATAAAATCGACCCAATCTATCTAAATTTTAAATCTGCCGCCAGAAATTTGTACTCAGTTCAACCGAGTAATGACATCATAGTAACTGCTCTGAACCAAACCGCTCCGTCCCCAGCCCTAGTCTGTAACTCTGACGTCAGTATGCTCTTTCGGTTGCATTGCATTGTGTCAGTTCCTTGAACGTTGCTTGGTGACGCATGTTGATTCCATTAGTGAAGTGAATGTTTGTTGAAAATTTAGAAGGTTGAACTTTTCCTTGTGAAATGCAATGGCTATTGAGAAGAGAGACCGTGCACTGCTAATGAAGTTGTTTTACCAGAATAGCAGCAATGCACTCAGCTTTCTTGTGTTTCTTAGTCTCGGTTTTCACTTGATATATGCTGTATATATAGTCCACTGTGAAGTTTGTGTATCACTGTCATTCGGCATCGTCTACCACTCGGTGGCCATCTTATATAGTCAAAATACATTTACGAAAGAAAGGATTATCATCTCAAAGAAAAGAATATTTATCCCCTGCAGTGGCTGAGTGGTCAGATCTCCAGCCTGTCACACAGGCAGCCGGGTTCAAATCCAGGTCAAGTCCGGAGATTTTTCATTGAAAAATGAAAAATCTACAGAAATCCACATGACACTTGTGGCAGTCGTCGCAGTTGGGGTTTTTCTCGGGGTTCTCCAGTTTTTCTCCATATTAGACATCTACATCATTCTGTCACTATTCCCTAGCATTCCCCAATCGCCAGGTGGCGACATACAGAGAGGGCTGGCCTAGGAATGAGGGGGATTGCCTGCTCGAAACCTGGGCATGCAGCAAATCTTAGTGTAGTCATTCGGTGTGGGTTTGGGCATGCACCTAGCTTGAGGGTTTGTGCAATAGATTGTAACAGGTCAAAGTGCTGGGCCATAGTGTTCTCCTCCCGTAAATTCCATTCCACTCCAAAGCATATTTATAATTCGACAACTACCCTGTTTACCTTCTTGCCGACGATTTTACCTGTGACAATGCTGAAGTGTTATTACTTCCCATTCCCTTCTACCCAAAATGCGACAAATCTCATATGGACCCAGAAACAAAATTTGCGTCACCTAAATTTTGTCTCTGGGTCTGTATAACATACGAACAAGGTACTATTCAAAATTTCAAACTGGATTATCACGCTCATTTCAGGCAAAAATGTGTGAAGAATAAGGTAAAGTACAGGATTTTTTGGAAACCTACACATTAAAGGACTTTTTTTTTTTATGTCAATGGCTTGGAAGAAGGTTAAACCTATAACTCTGCATGATTGTTGACATAATGTTTGGAAGTAATAATATTCGAGGAAAGCTACAAAAAGAACAAGTTCCAAGGATTTCATTTGCAGCAGGAAAAAAAGATGTGTTCGAAATCGTCACCATGCTCCATTTGAATAATCGGTTGGTGAGTGAAGAAGAAATCAATGAATGGGTCCAGAGTCCTAGTGGACAGCTCCATTCCCGTGGTGCTCTCTGTTGAGAAAAATGAAATATCCTCGCCAAAGTAACTGAAGAGAAAAAGGAGGATGAAAACAACTCAGTGCCCACAGCACAGGTATTACAGAAAGAAGGAGATACTGGATTTTCTATGTCCATTGCCTTTGTGGAACAGTACTCATATATTATGATGGCACATCATTCAACTACATAGTATTCACAGCGAGTTTTTAAAATGCTGGAGGCAAGCATGGACACAAACAATATTAGAGATATACATATATTCATATAGCCTATGAGGTCTTGCCATCCTCATTGAATAATCAAGACTACCTATATTAGTAGTTAACATGTAGATAATTATTAATTTGAGAAAAATTCGTTCCGGCACCAGAAATCGAACCCGGGACCTCTCAGCTCTGCACGCTGAGCGCTCTTTCCAACTGAGCTATGCCAGGACATGATCCACAGAGCCAGCCAATATTAGAGACATGCTAAAAAGTTTAAATCATCACATACTACAACCTCATCATTGTCATAGTTGCGATGTTGACTACCATATTCTCGACGTTATATTGGTCACCATTTAATATTGTCTTAAGGTATAGCATTTTTTGTATGTTTTGTATTATAGAATAACAGATGAATACGCTATACTACATACTGAAAATAAAGTTTATATTTCAAAATTTAATTTCTAAATCTTCATGTAAATTGTTAAATTTCTATATAGAATAATATAGGTGCCAATATGTCTTTAGATAACCTATAAAACTATTTTCCAATTAACCAGCAAAATCGATTATCTAGCATTGGCTTTGTCCCATAGTTGCAGACAGATACAAGGAATTCTGCTGTGATTACTTAAATATGTTCTTAAGCCAGAGCAAAACCACGCAGGGATCCCCAATACAGGATGGACTGCTATTCCAAAGTAAAGTATAAAATTCTGTTATTAAAATATAACAGTGCTGTCAGATATATCTTGACAACACTGGTCTGCGTCATTTTTCAGGTCAACATTTTCATAGCTGTTCTTTTATATTTAGTGCATGCTGAATTCATAAATATAACTCATTTTGCTCAGTCAGGTCAGATTTTCTTGCTATCGCATTTTTTAAAAAGATAATATTTCAGAGATAAATTGTATCTTATAGTTATTAGTAGACTTCGTGGAATTGCCACGAGAATCGCAAGGTTTACTACGCACGCGGTATAGACTGTATGAGAAGGGGGCGTGCAACGGATGGAGTATGCCTCTGATGTAAACACTGAGCAGTATACTGCGGTTACAATAAAACCTGTATCCTGCATTCAAGAAATATAATGAATGATCATTGAAGTAAGAAATGTCTAAACATGTAAATACACAATTATTTTGTAGTGAGATATATTAACTCTTAAAATTTAATGTAATATACTCACATCATCCTTGAATATGTGTATTGCAGTGAAGAGTTACATGCATTTTGAGTGACCTCCTCCGATGGTCACTCAAACAGTTTTTATATTGGGAAAATGTACGTTCAACATCACACGATGTAATAGGTGTATATTCGAAGAACGGAAAGTCACTACTTTTTAGTACACCAACTTCAGACGTCTTGTCGTGATTTGATAGTACATAATTTATAATACGAAGTTGTGAATAGGCACAATTTTTAGCAATAATGTTTCTCAACTTACATTTCACTTTTTCTGAAATTAGTGAATTGTTATTTTGGATAACTGTTTGTGATACTTTATCCACTATATTAAGGGCTTCTGAGAGTTGTAGTTTAGAAGATTCTAACAGGGTGATGCTTTTTGACACAATTTTAAAATTAGAATCAATGAACAGAATATCTTCCAATAGCTGTTCAGAAGGCAATGATTTTACAGCTGCAACAGTGAAACTGTCTGTGCTATCCAATGCATCAGTTACGTCTATTATTTTGCCGTAATATTCTGCATAATAATTAACAGTATCCAACCACGTTTACCAATGGGTCAAGACTGGCTGCGGGGGTAAGGGTATTCCAGGGGCAATTGTTTGAAACAGCAACACTCTCATTGTAGTATGTTTGATTGAATTCTTGTCTGCACTGAACAAATGTTAAGCTTTGACTATTCCAACCACAGTAATGCAAAAACAAGTGCTTACATAGGTATACATTAGCTGTAGCTGCTCTATCTATTTGGACCGGTCACAACTCTTAACATGAACTGCTTATACTACGAGACCGGACGGTCGCTCTCCTCCTCTATACTACCGTACATCGGCAACCTGATTGCATGCTGCGTGTGGCAATTCAACGAAGTCTAGTTATTAGACTATACTAATCATGGTTATAAGTCAGACTTAGATTTGCGTAAACAGTAAAATATGTATATAGAATGAAACACGAACACCGTTATTGTGGAAGGAAGGACCTTTTCAAGGACTTTCGTGCGTGTTTTGCTTCTGGAACATTCCTCTTGAGGTAACCTGCTAGCAATAGTCTGCAAGCATGTTTACACCCCACGATTCTGATACCTCTATTTCTTCACTCGAATGTCTCTATGAAAACGCTCGCCTTGCCCCTCCCTGTATTCCCCACAGTTTTATCTTTATGGACATACATGCACCAAGAGCCTGGTAGCTCCGCAGGAGTTAATCAACAGCATGTTTCTACTCTGAGCTCCTATGGTTGCCCAGAAAGTTCTTAATAATAGACTTCAATGCGAGCCAGGCATTACTCTCTTTATCCTTTTTATGATCATTGAATTTAGCAACATTCATAAGCTCCCTGATTTGAAGGCCATCAAAAATACCCGCTATTAGTTTGGCTTCACTGACATGTAGAAATTTCTGACCTAGGAAAGCAGTGTTGAGTGTCTTGACAAAATTTGTCATTTGGCCACATTTGATGTGCAATGGCGAAAATAGAATTTTTTGGGATCCACAGGAGCTTCTGACAGAGCATTGTGTGAACCTGGTTTCAGGCTAGTCTTGCTTCCCAGATGCATTGAAGAAAGTGCAACACACACGAGATACGAAAGGTTTGTCCTGATCACCAATTTTGACACCAAAGTAGGCATGATATTCGTGCATTTTCCTTGCAAATGGAGTGATTTTAAACTTTCGATTGGCATAGTGACTTTACCACAAATGTAGTAAAATTGGTCAGGGTGAGTCTCGCACTTTCTATTCATTTTGTAAGAACGTTCCTTAAATCAGTCTCATCACTGAGAAAGCTCAAGCCAGACTACATTGGGCTGCAAGAAAGAAGTTGATTTTACCCCTGTCTCTCTCTCCTACTAAGTTACCACTATACAGAGTTGCAAGCTATGGCCCGTGTCTCAAGTGTGGTTTTCAAGGTCTGAAACAGTAATGAAATTTCTTGAAAAGGCCCTTTCTTCCAAATTAACTGTATTTATGTACTACATAATATATTTAATGTATATTTGATGTGAACTTAAGTCTGTTTTGTGATAGTAAATATCATTTTTTCTTACCTGTTGTACATTTTATTTCTGTAAGTATAAATACTAACTAAAATCTTGGCTAGTAAAGAAACTTGACCTGATTGAGCAAAATGAGTTATATTTTTGAATTCAGTATGCAAGAAACATAAAAGATCAGTTATAAAATCCTTGACCTTAGAAAAAAACTTTTGAAACGCAGACCAGTGAATAGAAAAGTGTTAATAATGTCCGAGTTCACAGCCTTTTTTTATGTAGTTACTCACTTGAAGGGTATGAATACAGTCACAGTCTAGTATATACAGTCACGAAGCTCAATACTTACTAAATATGCATACATAGACAGCTGAAATATGCATCCATAGATAGTTGCTAGCCACCAGGATCGCTACTATCGCCTCATCACAGACTCTTTCCCTAGCAGACGATAAAATGTACTGTATTCTCCTTTTGATATCGTGTTCTTTTGAAAAAATTAACACCTTCCTTCCACTATTGAAATACGAAATACATAAGGTTCATATATTATTTTCATAAAGCATATATTATATTTTATAAACTCACCTTCCTGGATCTTTCGGAAGAAGGATAACTCTGACCTATTTTTTTTAGAATTTATAGTGCAACAAACGTCTCCTTGTCCCATATTATTATTCAAATTATTGTATTTTAGCCATTTACAGTTATTACAACCGATAACAAACATTTCACAGTTTACACAACTTTTCATAATGCGAAATACGGCACAGTCAATGCATTTTCGATCTGGACCGCCATAATGTATGTTCGAGTTTTCTATTTCAGTGTATGGAGCTCAATGAAATATATTATAACTTTATTGCGTATCATTGCTAAGTTTTATTTAGTGTAATGTGTCCATAAGTTCCGTGTACTTCTTGCTGCATAATATGTTGCAGAAATAATTATAAAACTGTGTTATTTTAATGTGAAGAGAATTTTACATGTTAACATAATCTGTTAGCGTCAACATTTTAAGTTAATTGGAACTATTTTGAGGTTTAATAAAAAAGAATTTACATTGTGATTTTAATTTAGCACATTTACCTTCCTTAATTGTAGACAAATTTACTATACACTCCTATGAAATTAGTGTACATACGATTGTGTTACTTCATCTCTTAGGTTGTAGATAAATACAGTAATTCAGTCTCAATTGTAGTATTAAAATACAGACAAATTGAATGTGAGGGCTATCATACATGACATTATGTTTAATTACAATGTATACTTGCGAATATAGGAATATAACTTAAATATAGTAAACATAACCTATAATTTTCATACGACATAATATACCAGTACATAGGTAATGGCAGGACATTGGAGACCACTAAAATTAGACAGAAAGGGGCAACTGGTACAGTAAACATAACCTATAATTTCAATATATCTAAATATTCGTGTGGTGCAACTGAAAATTATTGAATCATGCATAAATGAATGTACAAGAATTTCGCAATATTTAATCGAAATAAAGGCAGGTATTACACATACGAACAACGTAATTTTCACACCAAAAATAATGTTACACCTTAACTCTCAAGTGAATTATGTCTGAAGTGTCTCCTAATCATTGTTTTAAATTTTATTAATGCAATTACACTACATTTGAAAGAAATATATGTTATTCTTTATGCATTCCAACTAATTTATATGGTTGAAAAGCCGCCCTTCGTGATCGGGTTAAGAGAGTCACGGCCTGTATTAGATCACGATGGCAATGGCACAGTCTATTGTTCCTAGCACTCACAGAGCTCCAAGCGGCTAGCAATACACTGCAAGAAATGCAAAAAATCATCCCAAGCTTCGCGACTGTATATATTAGACTGTGATACAGTAATCATACAGAGCCCATCCACTTGCAATGAAATCTGAGAATATGCGATGGGCAAAAGATTGTAATTCATATATATGACACCCACAATTGGAGGCTTTTGCAAAAGCTCAAAAAAGTCTAAGGGACAATTAGAACTTGTACCACATTTATGTGATATTATGCTAAATTTCTGATTACGAATCAGTAAAATACTTACTCCTTGGCATTACCACGACAACATTTTGAACAATCATCTACAAACCTGTAAAGTTCTACCTGATGGATCCACCACAGAGAAATATTGGAGAGCAAGAACGCTAATGGCTTCGTTTCCAAAGCCCGGCATTAGATAACAACAACAACAACATTTTGAACAATTAATCGTTTATTTTATAGATTTTTTATAGATATTATGCTGTTGAAGGTCTTTATTTTGGTTCTTAAATGTAACATTTTTAAGATATTTTCTTGTTTTCTTACTGGAAACATATGAAGTAATTTTATTTAATCATAGAACGTCGTCATTTCACAACTTCTGAAATGCTCAGAGCTGTTGGAATGATAAAATTTTTCAAAGCCAGGCTTGTGTTGCGTAAGTGTTGAACCAGAGTCGTGCAGATTTGTCCAAGTCCATGGGCTTGCGCACCGCTGACCGCAACGGGCTAAGCAGTGTCACACGGAACTAGCCCGTGCCATCACCCTGCACCATTGCACGGGTCGCTACAGACTGCTTGTGGAGCGGTTTAGTGCGGTGAACTTGTTTGTATCAAAGCATGAGCCTAGGCTTCCGCTTCTATCAGTTACTTATGAATTGAGTTGGCACGGGTTTGTGCTTGTGTGTATGGTTCGATCAACGATCAGCTACTGTTTCAAACATTTGATTTCTGTTTTTCAAGATGAGTCCAAATAATAGTGCATCGCAAAGAAAATACAGTCTCTGTGAGGTTGCTATTACACTATCAAAGTTCTTTGGCAAAGAATATTATGATAAAATATTACATCAAAGATCTTTGATAAAAGATAGGATTTGGGGTATATTACACTACATGACCTAAAATTAGGAACAAATCTCTCCTATCACTTGTTCCACAACAATGAACACGCCTTCCGTGGATTTGTTGATACTAATATTTAGGTGTTAAGTTTACGATTTGTTTATACTGTTATTTAAGCGTTAAGTTTATAACACCATGAATAAATATCTGGTCAGGGGTTAAACCATGGATTGCAAGACGTGATAAGAGAGGTATACATCAAAACTTATTGAAAGAGCTACAATGAGAGGACTTGAAAAGTTATACAAATTATTATAAAATATTATTTACTTACAAATTGCTTTTAACGAACCCGCAGGTTCATTGCCGCCCTACATAACCCCGCCATTGGTCCCTATCCTGTGCAAAATTAATCCAGTCTCTATCATCATATCCCACTTTCCTCAAATCCATTTTAATATTATCCTCCCATCTACGTCTCGGCCTCCCCAAAGGTCTTTTTCCCTCCGGCCTCCCAACTAACACTCTATATGCATTGCTGGATTTGCCCATATAATATTAATATTATATTATAAAAATTATTTATTTACATTTCATTTGCTTCATACTCCGATGTCAGAATTTTTGTGGTAGCAACGGTCCAATTATATTTGCGTGCCGCCATATTTGTTTCATGGTATAGAAATATTTTATCAAAGCTAACAAGCTGCACTCACATTTAATAAAAGATCTTTTATCAAAGGAACTTTTATAAAAGAAAACCCATTACACTCTCATATATTGTGTAATATATATTTTATAAAAAGATCTTCGCCAAAAAATTTTGATAGTATAATAGCAGCCCGGAAAAACTTTATTACAGACACCAGCCGTTAAAACATACATTCTAAAATACAATCTCTTTAGAGAAAAAGTAGTGAAGGAGAAAATCGCTGCTAGAAAGTTAAAAAATACAGAGTCGGATGAAAATTTTAAAAAGTAACATAGGGACAGTTTTTAAATCTGTGTTTGACAGCAGTGGAAAATATTTTAATTTTGTACTGTGTACGGTGTGCTCATGCCACACATCAAGCGAAAGCACAACTAGCGCGCAAGCAGGATGAAAACAGTAGAATGCAATCAACTGGTGGGATGACGTCACTGCAGTGCTGAGACGAGTGCTGAGGAGTGCGGTGGGCTAAGCTGGGCTGCGAAGCCCACCGCAACAGGCTAGGAAGCGGCTGCGCCAAGCAGTGTTGGTCTTGAGTGGTCTGGGCTTCTTATGCATTAGGACTGACAGTGCTGTGCTGAGGGCCAATCTGCACGACTCTGTGTTGAACACATCATGGAGTGTTATTAATCGATTATGGCTATGTTATCAAGTCGCAAGTGAGGTTAAAGAATGTCATCAAGGCCGAGGAAGGAAAACAACAGCAAAGCAGGATTGATTTCTGGTTCTGCACAATAAGCATCAGTGGACTATCACTGCCAGCCAAGTTATATCTGTCCTCCAGGACCTCATGGAGTTGTTGTGACCAGACTGTAACAAACCGACTTCATGAAGCATTACTCTTCTCTCGATGCCCTCTCAGAGTACCAGCCTTTCAGAGAAACAATCAGGCAGAGAGTGTAACATAGGCAGAAGAACATGTCAATTGGGGTTATGAAGAATGGGCTCATACTACATTTTCTAAATAGTCTACATTCTGCTTTCATCCCAATAGAAGGTGTCAGGATTTGGCATCAACCTGAGTCAGTAGAAAGACTTTGTCATGTTCAGGAAGTCCATAGCTACGGAGGTGGTGTGGTTATGGTGTGGGCAGGAGTAATGATGGACAGAAGAACACGGGTCGTTTTCCTGGAAGGGACATGAATCATAATGTGTACTTAAATTCTGTTCTACAACCAACTGTGAGACCATTTGCTGTAGCCTAGGAGAAAGTTTTATTCTTATGCATTACAATGCCTATGCTCATACTGCTCGAGATGTTTGTGAATGGTTTCAGCAAGGGGAGATTTCTGTACTGCCTTGGTCTGCTCAGTACCCAGGTCTTAATCCCATAGAATATGCATGGGGTGAACTTCAGACTTCAGGCTTGGAATAATCTTCTGCAAGAAGACATTGAACATCTGATTTAAAGCATGCTGAGTCAGTGCCAAGCAGTGTTAAATGCACGGGGATGTCATACTCGTTATTAATAACTGGATTCATTTCAATCTGTAGGGAATTATTCAATTTTTTCCTGTCAAAATGTTTCTAACATTTTACTCAACATGCAGCGTTTCAGTTATTGTTTAGTTTTCGATATAACAAATAAAAATAACCATTTAAATTTACTTTATTTGTCTGTTAGCCAAGGTAATTTATTTCTTAGATAAGGTAATAACCATTTTACTGCTATGTATAATAAACTGAAGCAAATAATGTACTTGTCCCTTGGACGTTTTTGAGCAGTGTACAATTTTAATTGCGAGATTTGGCTGAAGTGCATCAATCTTGCAGATAAGAGTTCATGAATAATGGCAAGCCAGAAGAGGAAAAAAAAAAAAAAGAGGAAAAATAGCACACAGGTAGTTAAATACTTCAATCTGTGTAGTGTATCCAGCCATTTGCTGACAACACGTGTTCCACTATGTTTCACTATGAATTTCCTCTTCTTACAAATGATGGATAAAAAGCACGATGCTTGTTGTATATCCAACACATAAGCTGCTTTTCATTGTCGATGAAGAAATAATTCTGTTATTATTGGAATAACATATATTCACTATTTGTAGGTACTGATTTTCAATCATCTACTTTATTCTGTACATGCTGACTTATTTTTCACTTTAATATGACTTAATCCATCAAGAAAGTTACATTTTTAAAATTTGGTATTGTGGAATTGTTTATTTCTAATGGTTGTTATGGACTTTTATATAATACATTTCCGTCTATGAATTGTGTTATCTTCTACTGGTTTGCAATCAAGAGGATCTAAGTGTTTGTGAATATAATATAAACTTCTTATTCATATATATATATATATTTTTTTTTTTTTCCTACATTCGATGCTGACTACCCAAATTTTTCCTACAGTTTAGTGGTTGTATTATTTAGTCCCATTATGAACGTTGCTTCATGTACTAGTGCAACTGCCATATGTCCAGTTTGTAAAAAAGAGTGCAAATCTTCTGTTGGTGTCAATATTCACATTGGTAAAGCTCATCCACAACAACAACGGGACAAAATCGTGAGTCAATATTATTCTCCTTCTTCTTCTACTTCTTCCAATGATCTAGTTTCGGACAATCATATTTCTAATACTAATAGTAATGATCCTCTGCTGGTACTTGCAAGCACTTCACCTGAACAAGATAATAAATGTAATATTTTCGATGCTGTGCCTCACAATAGTCATAATGAGCACAATCTGATGCAGCAATGGGAAGACCGTATTTCTCATATTCTGTCAGACAGAAATACTGACGATCTGGAACTATTAACGAAAGATTTATTAAAATTTTTTCTTGATGAAACCACTGAATTGCCTGGCCCTCAACATCCAGCTACACGACATTACAAAAATCGCAAATTAAACACTCAATATAAGTATAATTTTCAGTCATCTAATAATCCTGTGAGAAAATCTATTCGAAAGAGGGAAGTAAATAGAAAAAAATACGAATATGAGTCGGCGCAGTATAATTTTTATAATCAAAGAAGGAAGATAGCCCGACAAATTTCGCGAAAATCAAGCAAACAATAATGCTGCAAAATTCCTCTTAATGTTATTTCTGATCATTTTGAAGATGTATTTTGTTCGGAAAATAATGTTTCACCACTGTCCAATTTCGATCCTAATAGTGATTTACCTGACAACATAACCGTTACTGAAGAAGAAATTCGTAAGGCTCTTTATGGCATTAAGATTGACACATCTCCTGGCCCGGACCGCATTACTGTTCACATATTAAGGCATCTCAAAACAACGAAATTCCTAACCTTACTTACCAATGCAATATTACAATTTTCTTTTATGCCTTCTCTTCTGAAACAGGCTCGGACAGTTTTATTTTATAAGGGTGGTGATGAAAAAAAATATAAAAAACTGGAGGCTGATAACCATATTTCCTGTCTTGCAAAGAATTATTGAAAGAGTGTTGGATTCAAAATTGAGAAGTTATATTGCATTAAATCAATATCAGCGAGGATTTACGGCTCTGACTGGCACGCATATAAATTCAATTGTTAATGGTTGTCTTCAATCGGCAAAAAAATGTAAAAAAATTGCTGTATCGTATTTGTTGATGTATCTAAGGCCTTCGACTCCATCGGACATGAACATATAAAAAGAGCCCTTAAACATGCATGCATTCCACGAAATCTCTACAATTTAATTTCTTCTTCGTTATCAGCAAATACTATTCAAATTGAATCAAATTTTCAAAAAACAAAACCTATAGCCTTAAATTGTGGCATAGCACAGGGTTCTCTGTTATCACCCATATTATTTAATTTGGCAATCAATCATGTGATGCAAAATCTGACTGATAATGATATTTCTACTAAATATGGCTATTCTTTATCAGATCAACTACCTCATTTGTCTGCGCTAGCCTTCGCTGATGACCTTGCTTTAATTGGTAGCACTAAAGCAAATGTTACATCTCTTGTTGATTTAGCTGAAAGTAGCTTAACTGAAATTGGTCTTCACATAAATCCAACTAACAGCAAGGCAATAGTTTTACAAAAGGGCAAGCTCTGTGCAGATGATATTATCACTCTACAAGGCTCTGTTATTTCTTCGTTGCGTGATAAAAATGAGCGTATCCAATATCTCGGAATAGATTTCACAGACAAAATCTCCTGCAATAAAACCAAGACTATCAAAAACCTATCTTCAGACTTGGATGACTCATCCAAACAAAATTATTAAAATCAGACCAAAAATTAAAAATCATAAACGAATATATTATATATGGCCAGGTTTGATTTATCCTCTGCAATGTGCTCCATTACCTCAGTTATCTGATACATTCTTACGAGATCTTGACAAAATTATTAGAAGTGCTGTGAAGGAAATTATGATGCTGCCTGATGATATGCCAAATTCAATGTTATACGCAAATAAAAAAGTCCGAGGTTTGGGAATTCTTTGTGCAGAGTGGGAGGCCAGTATTCAACATTATAACATCTGTAATCGTCTTCACCGTATTAATGATGTGCCTCTTAACTCTGTAAGGAACCTGCACGTTGAACAGCAACTGAGTCTACATGGACTAAACATCATAAGTCTTCTATTGCTCCCAACACTAAAGGTCGACAATTGAGGGAGATCTTGCGAAACAGAAGTTTTGAATCATGGTGTAAATTACCTCATAAGGGCAAGGGTGTTATCCTGTATTCTGAGTGCCCCAAGGCAAATTCCTGGATGTCTTCAAAAGCAAATTTATCAATTTCAGAATACATTAATGCAATTAAAATGTCCAGCAATCTATCTGCGGTTAGATCTGTGCCCGGCAGAAGTTTCAACACAACCCATTGTCACCATCCTGGCTGCAATGAGATGGAAACTCTTGGTCACGTGTTGGGATTCTGTCGAAAAATGGAGCTGCTGCACAACAATCGACACCATAAGGCCAGGACCAGAATTGCTGATGTCCTCAAGCATCGCGGATGGGAGGTATATGAGGAAATCCACTGTGTTTCATCCTTAGATTCGAACAGAAGAGCAGATATTGTAGCCATTCACAGGACTCAAACTAAGGGAATAGTTCTTGATCCTACAATCCAGTTTGAGAGGGATGCCCTGCAGGCACAACACGTTGATGAGGAGAAGAAATCCATTTATGAGTCCTGCATCCCATACCTAAGTGGAGATATAACCTTCCCACTAGTCTGTGGAGTGTTTATGGTCTTTTGTTTGGTGTGCGTGGGACACCTCCTAAATTCACATGGAATATTTTAAAAGCACTCGGTCTCTGATTTTTTGAAATTCAAAAAATTTTATTGGATATTCTTAAGGATTTAATCCAAATATTACATTACCATTTATATTTTGACCATTGATGATTCTATTGGGTTTGCATTTCTCTGGATGTTTTACTAAAAAATTCCTGTATTTAATCTTTTTGTCTTTCTAAATTTATTTTGTAGTGCTTTTATTCTGGATCTTTATGGTTACCCTCATTGAGGGCAGATTATTTTGTTAAAAAAGTTGTTGTTGTAGCCCCACTCTTTTTCACTAACAGGTAGTTAAATGAATGTGAAAAATAAAGCATGCAAGATAATATTATACTATCTTAGAAAAAGAAATATATATATATATATATATATATATATATATATATATATATATATTACATTATCTTAGAAATATATATATCAATCACACCTGGTTTTGTGTTCCAAATCCAGTGAACCCAGTTGATGGAGTACCAAAACTAGAAGGCTGAGATGTAGCTCCAAACAAGCTATTAGTTTGGGGAGTAGCAGCTGAAAGTACGAAATAATTAATTAGAAAACACTTCAAATTAATAATATACTGTAGATACCATAATGGGATCATAATATACTGAAACAAGGAATTATGTGAATATTTTCAACCCCAAATAAAATTATCTGAAATTAACAAAATGAAATTGAAATATACTGAAATAATTATAACTGCAGTCATGAAAAATTATGTCCCTATGGTCTATAAATAAACAACATTTTATGAGTCACTGCAATACATAATACAGTATATTTCTCTGATTTATTTACTAAAATATTATTTATTCTCCATTATGTTTCTGAAGAGATATTTCGACGAAAAGTTAGGCCAAAATGAAAGATATGTATACATTTAATTGTGATGGGATTATAGTAAAAGTGGAAGACTGTGCATGCATTGAGGCTGCAGCCAAGGCACGTGACATTGCCTTGATTATAAACAGCAGTCAGACTTCATAATGCAACACGGGAGTACATGTGAAAATAATATTTTATGTGAAGTCAGTGTTTCAAGTTGTCACTAGTGTAATCTGTATCTGTAGATGACTACGCAGGAGGCATATTATTTTTGTAGCATAATTAACATTCTCAGAACTAATATATTTCTATATTGGCTTCAAGAGTTAGAACCAACACTTATCTACCTGTGTTAGTGTTGGTATAATAAAATGTAACATCTTTATTGGAATTTACAACAGCAATAATAGTTCTTATCAGTACTAGTTGTTTGTTTACTTAGTTACCACATATTCAATTATATAAATCAAGATGTATGTTTATCAAGATTCTGAAAGTGAAATTTTGTAGTGTGACATGCTTTATTAATAACTTAGTGCATTAATGATATCTTCAATTTATTTGTGAGCAATTTACGTTTGTTTATTACCAGCCATGTAACTTATACTAATGAATAACAGTCAAAATACCTAACGTTGTGAATATTGTGGTGAACTCTTCAAATGTGTAACCATTCATGTGAGTAAAGCGCACCCTGATGTTCATGCAAGGTCATTATATCTTAATATGATGTGAACAAAGCAACTAACCAGTTGAAGGAACATTCCTATGCATCTATTCCTGGGAGAGAGGAAAATGGAAATGATCTTTGGGATACCGAGTCACAGTCTTCACACACAAGTCCACCAAATGGTAAATCTCAAGGTATTGTAGATTTTGAAAATAAGTTTATGGATGTTATTAATAACGGTGACATGGAGGAATTTTAGAAAATCGTAGTTGATTTCACTGAATATCTGGCAAATGCTATTAACAACTTGCCAGGTCCTAGACATCCTACAGTATGTTGTTATAACAAATGTAAAGCCCATAAGGAAACAGACCATATTTCCCACTTATCTACGAAAAATCCTGGTAGATTAGCTGCAAGAAAACGAAAACAACATAAAGAACAATATCAATATAAAGTGGCTCAGTTTCAGTATTTTAATCAATGGCGTAAAGTAGTGAGAAACATAATGAGGATATTCAGATATCTGAACATGATATACGAGGGTGGACCCAAAAGTAACCGGAACCGAACTGTTGCGCGTGTATGCTTTGTAGTTACGAGTTGCGCTGTTAGGTGGTGTTAGTTTGGGGTCTCCCGCGACCATTAGTGAGCTGGCGTCAGTCTGAGTCAATTGGTTTGTTTGTGGTGCTGTGTTGTTTGCGTTCCTGTTTCAACCGTTTAGCGATTAGTGAGTGGCCGACCACAAGAAACAAAGAGTGTGTGTGAAATTTTGTTTTCTGTTAGGGAAAACTGCAGCCGAGATGGTTGGGATGCTTCGGCAAGCCTTTGATGATGATGCTTTGGGGAAATCACAGATCTACGAGTGGTTTTTCCGTTTCAAATCTGGCAAAATGTCAACTGAAGACATGCCATGCTCTAGGCGTCCTTCGACAGGAAGAAATGACGAAAACATTGCCAAAATCAAACGTGCAATTGATGAAGATTTTCGAAAGACCATTGACGAAGTTTCTGAGCAAACGAACCTGTCATGAGCACGGTCCAGCGAATTTTAACTGAAGATTTGCACATGAGACGGGTGTCTGCAAAATTTGTTCCTCGCTTGCTCACAGATGACCAAACAGAAAACCGCGTGAGAGTTTGCTGCGACTTGAAGAGTGAAGTGCAGAACGATCCAAATTTTCTTAAAAGAATTGTGACTGGGGATGAGTCTTGGTGCTATGGGTAGGATCCAGAATCAAAGCAAGCATCGAGCCAGTGGAAAACACCAAATTCACCACGACCCAAGAAAGCACGTCAAGTGCGATCCAATGTGAAAACAATGTTGACTTCTTTTTTTTATGTGAATGACATTGTCCACAAAGAGTTCGTTCTGCCAGGACAAACAGTGAACCAACAATAATTCTATTTGGATGTGTTACGAAGATTACGAGAGTGTGCAACAAAAACGGCCCGAAATGCGGAGAAATGGGAACTGGTTGCTTCACCACGACAATGCTCCAGCCCACACAGCTCCGACAGTTTTTGACAAATGACAACATGGTGCTTGTGCCACATCCATCTTACTCACCCAATCTGGCTCCGTCGGACTTTTTTTTGTTTCCACAGATGAAGAAATGTCTGAAAGGAAAGCGATGTGGATGACGTCAAAGAAAACATGCTAACGGCTTTGAACAGTATCCTGCCTCAAGAGTTCCAGCACTGTTTTCAGCAGTGGCAAAAGTGTTGGGACAAGTGCATTAATGCACATGGACAATAATTTGAAGGGGACTAAAATACTGTGAATGTAGAGTTAAAAAAAAAAGAAAAAAAAAATTCGGTTATTTTTGGGTCCCCCTCATAAACATGGCAGTCTCAAAAACTAAAGTTGACACATCTTCTGGTCTGTAATCATGAGAACAATCAAGGAACCAAATACAAGTAAAGTACTTTGCTTACTAGCTAATGCTGTGTTGAAGTTTAAAAGATGTCTTCATGTTCTTAAGACAGCTAAGACAATTTTACTATTTAAAGGTGTGAAGACCAGTTGATGAACTGGAGGCCAATATCAATATTTTCAGTAATGAGAAGAATAATAGAGAAGGTTCTTGATAAACATCTCTGAAATTACGTTAACTTGTCAAATCACCAATGGGGGTTTATATCTATACCTGGCACTCATATAAATTCATCAGTTATCAACGGGTGTCTTCAGGATGCAAAATTAGAGAAGAAGAACTGTTACATAGCTTTCCTTTATATAAGTAAAGCCTACGATAATATAGGACATGACGATTTAAAACAATCTCTCTACCATACAGATATGCCAAACAATCTCAGAGACTTAATTATTAATTTAATGAAAGTTAACATTATCAAAATAGAAACAGGCTTAAATAAAAGTGATGACATACACCTTAATAAAGGGTAGCTCAGGGTTCTCCTTTATCCCTGGTTCTCTCTAACTTGGCTATTGATAATATTCTCAAAAAATTAACTGAACCTGAAATAGCCCAAGAATACAGTTACCAGTTACCTCCTACTGTTATCCTGTCTCATTTCTTGCCTTTGACGATGATTTGGCCCTCATTAGTAAGAAGCTTGACTCAGTTTCTATATTAATGGATTTGACAATTCAAAATTTATCAAAAATTGGTTTGAATATTAACCCTAAAAAATGTAGCCACATTAACATTAAAAAATGGTAATCTCAGCCAAGACACTATCACTTTGAATTGTGGAAATACAATTAATTCTATTGGACCAGGTGAAATCGTCAAATATTTGGGAATTACCGTACATTTTCTGCAGAAATTGTATTTGATCAACCAAGTATTATTCGAACTTTTGGTAAAGATATTGACAAGTTAATCAGCACTAATTTACTGAAACCTGATCAAAAACTGAATATTATGAATCAGTACATATGGCTAAGATCATTTATGTACTTCACAGTACACCATTGAATAAAATTCCAAAATCTTTCTTATATGATATTCATAAAATTGACCTGACAGGTGGTAAGAAAATTATGGGTTTACCACACGATTGTCCGAATTACATGCTATGTGCTCCGAAGAATCTTCGTGGCCTTGGTTTATTTAATGCTGAATGGGAAGTACAAGTCCAACACTACAACATTGCAAGAAGTCTTCTAAAAATAAATGACGAACGAATTTCTGCAGGAATCTTGAAACTGAAAAACAAGAAGCTCTTTCACAATTAAACATTCCCAACAATGCAGAAGCACATTTGATGACAGGACGAAATTTAAGATCTGAGTTACGGTGGAGGTCGTTTAATAATTCGTGTCATCTTTTACACAAAGATAAAGGAGTGGTGACTTACAGTGAAGATCCAAAAAAAAAAAACAACTCTTGGATTAGTAATAGAAAAGGAATATCATCCTCAGAGTGAACCGATGTCATAAAGATGTCCACAAATATCGCAGAATACGATCTGTGCCAGGTCATTCCTTCCAAGATCAAAACTATCGCCATCCAGGATGCAGTGAAGCAGAAACCCTTGGGCATGTTTTGGGTTATTGCCCTAAAGCAGAACTACTGAGGAAAAATCGCCACCATAAAGTGAGGAGCTCCAACGCAACCCCTCTTCGGAAGAGAAAGTGGGAGGTTTACGAAGAAGAGCACTGCTTGGCTGAGAATGGGTTAACCAGAAGAGCAGACATTATAGCCATCGATCGCCGAATCAAAGAAGCCTCATTCTTGACCTCACTGTCCGTTTGGGAAGAATGATCAACAAGCCAATAACGTTAACGATGAAAAGAAGTCTATTTACAATCCATGTACTCCTCACTTCAGTGAGAGATACAAAATGAATATTAATACATCGGAAGTGAAAGGACTTCTTTTGGTACTAGGGGAACTTCATTTAAGTTAACCAAAACCATTCTCCTTTCTCTTAAATTTTCTAACAAGGACAAGTAACAAAATTTGTCTAATGGTATTGAGAGATTCATTATCAATTTTACACAATCACTTGTATAACACTACATAATACTTTACTTCATTTCATTATTCTTCATTGTACTTTCATCTCATGTTTCCCCGAAATCAAGTTGTACTTTATTTTTAAATTTATCAGTATTCTTTCCGCAAATCATATTGTATTTTATTTTCAAGTTAACCTCTGATTTGTATTCTGGATTCTAGTGATCAGCCGTAGTTGTCAGCCAGATGTCCCAAATTGTGGAATTATTATTATTATTATTATTATTATTATTATTATTATTATTATTATTATTATTATTATAATATTGCCTTAACATTTGGATGTGTTGTTCTCCTATGCAATGACATCTTCATCAGCATGAGTAATTATTGAGCTGTGTAAGGATGTAAAAATAATTATTAATATTATCATCAAAGAATCAGAGGCTCTGACATAAAATATTTTTGTTTCCCAACTGATAAAATACTGAATGCGAAATGGAAACACTTTTGCAAAAGGAAGGACAAAATTACGAAATCAAGTAGATCCTTTTACAAATTCATCATTATTATTAGAGAGAATAGAAGATTATCATCATCATCATCATCATCATCATCATCATCATCATCATCATCATCATCATCATCATCATGCATATACAGTAGTGTGTTAATTGGGAGGCCAAAGGGAAAAAGATCTTTGAAGAGGTCGAGACATAGATGGGAGGATAATATTAAAATGGATTTGAGGATGGTGGGATATGATGGTAGGGACTGGATTAATCTTGCTCAGGATAGGAACCGATGGCGGGCTTATTTAAGGGCAGCAATGAAACTCCGGGTTTTCTAAAAGCCATTTTGTAAGTAATTATCATTTCATCATTACTACTTCATTATCATTATCATGATTATTATTATTATTATTATTATTATTATTATTATTATTATTAATTTACTTACAAATAGCTTTTAAGGAACCCGAAGGTTCATTGCCACCCTCACATAAGCTCGCCATCGGTCCCTATCCTGTGCAAGATCAATCCAGTCTCTATCATCATGTCCCACCTCCTTCAAATCCATTTTAATATTAGCCTCCCATCTACGTCTCGGCCTCCCCAAAGGTCTTTTTCCCTCTGGTCTCCCAGCTAACACACTCTATGTATTTCTGGATTCACCCATATGTGCCACATGCCCCGCCCATTTCAAACGTTTGGATTTAATGTTCCTAATTATGTCAGGTGAAGAATACAATGCATGCAGTTCTGCATTGTGTAACTTTCTCCATTCTCCTGTAACTTCATCCCTCTTAGCCCCAAATATTTTCCTGAGAACCTTATTCTCAAACATCCTTAATCTCTGTTCCTCTCTCAAAGTGAGAGGTCCAAGTTTCACAACCATACAGAACAACCGCTTATATAACTGTTTTATAAATTCTAACTTTCACATTTTTTGACAGCAGACTAGATGACAAAAGCTCCTGAACTGAATAATAACACGCATTTCTCATATTTATTCTGAATTTAATTTCCTCTAGAGTATCATTTATATTTGTAACTGTTGCTCCAAGATATTTGAATTTTTCCACCTCTTCGAAGAATAAATCTCCAATTTTTATGTTTCCATTTCGTACAATATTCTGGTCATGAGACATAACCATATACTTTGTCTTTTCGGAATTTACTTCCAAACCTATCTCTTTACTAGCCTCAAGTAAAATTTCCGTGTTTCCATAATCGTTTGTGCATTTTCTCCTAAGATATTCACGTCATCCACATAGACAATAAGCGGATGTAATCCCTTCAATTCCAAACCCTCTCTGTTATCCTGAACTTTCCTAATGGCATATTCTAGAGCAAAGTTAAAAAGTAAAGGTGACAGTGCATCTCCTTGCTTTAGCCTGCAGTGAATTGGAAAAGGATCAGATAGAAACTCTGCTGTAAGTTTCACTGAGACACATTTTAATTAATCAAATTAGTTTCTTGGGAATACCAAATTCAAGAAGATAAAACTTCTCTCTTAACAGAGTCATATGCCTTTTTTAAATTTATGAATAACTGATGTACTATACCTTTATACTCCCATTTTTTTCTCCAATATCTGATGAATAGAAAAAATCTTATCAATAGTCGATCTATTACACCTAAAACTTCACTGATGATTCCCAATAATTTCATCTACATATGGAGTTAATCTTCTCAAAAGAATATTGGACAAAATTTTGTACAACATCAACAAAAGTTATATTCCTCGAAAGTTACCACAAGTAAAGTTAGTCTTGTCCCCCTTCTTAAAAATAGGTACAATTATGGACTCTTTCCATTGTTCTGGTACAATTTCCTTTTCCCAAATAGCAAATACAAGTTTATAAATTTTGCTAGATAATGCGCTTCCACCCTATTATTATTATTATTATTATTATTATAATACTATTACTATTATTATTATTATTATTACTGTCATCATCATCAATATAACCATTAAGGCTTCCCCAAACAGACGCGATACGGAATGTGTTACGATAGTGTTACGATTTTGCGATAAATGTTTTCATTGCGTTCAGTGTTTGTGTTCACACACACGCGATTATCGCAATATGCGTTATTATCGCAGCAAGTAGAACGTGACGATTTTGCGATCTATTCTCCCGGAGGTGTAGATCGCGAGAACGCCACGCGTTTATTTTGATGCTGGGTTGAAGTGTGTCTGTCATGGATTCATCTTCAGGGGAGGAGGAGCTTCTGCTTCTAGTCGTGCTAGCTGAGGATGAGGAAGAAAATCGTCGCAGACACAGGTAAGTCCATGGTAGACATGTATGGTTAAGATAAACGATATAAAAAGTATAAAGTTATGATTTGAGCTTTTTTTGCCAAGAACTTGAAAAAAATTTGTCCATTATAAACTTTTTTTTTAATTTGCTCATATCATTGCAGGAGGTTGTGGATTCACAACATAAATACCACAAGGGAAGAACAAGGCGAATTTTATACCTTAGTTCCACAATTAATTAGAGATGAAAAACGTTTTTATATATACTTCCGGATGACAATTCAGTGCTTTGACGAGATTCTGGGTAAAGTAAGGGGAGACATAACGAAGCAGCATACCGATAATCATAAAGGCACGGATTTTCCTTTATGAAATCAATCAGAAGTTCCACGTTCATTTTCAAGCAAAAGAAATCAATCTGTAAGCACAAGTGATGTACGCCTGCTAAAGGTAACTGTTCTCTGCGGCTGTGGTTGGAAAACAACAATCCGTGGATGTGTCAGCCTCTATGGCAATCTGATTGGCTGGAGACGTTACGATATCGTATATAGCGGACGCGCCAGTTTGGGTACCTCTTCGCGATAGTGCGATATTGCGTTATCGCGAAATCGTAACGCATTTCATATCGCGTCTGTTTGGGGGAGCCTTTACTATCATGATCATTGTTGTTATTATTATTATTATTATTATTATTATTATTATTGCCTTCCAACTTTAGGTATATCATATTAGAAACTTTATTAATTCTTAATTTATTATTCTCATTCCTATAAAATATAGACTAATTACTGTAAACCGTGTAGGACTATATCATATGTTAACATGCCTACAATACAATAAGGATTGTTCTGCAGCAATTTATGACTTATACACCAATGTAAAATGTAGTCTTTTATAGTTAATATTTTTTACGTTTTGTATCATCATGTCTTATAAACTCTCCTTTTTTTTATTTAACTGCTATAAAATATGGGCTAATTATTGTAAAGTGTAAACCATCTTGGCTTTATAGTCTAATTTTCTGGTATAAAATATGGGCTAATTATTGTAAAGTGTAAACCATCTTGGTCTGTATAGTCTAATTTTCTACTATATTAAAATACCATTTAATACCACCTATAGAGTAAAGTTTGCATGCATTCAAAGTTTCCATACAAATTTTATGGAACAGAAAATAAAGTAGTCATGTGGCAAGTGAGAACACTTCTTTGCTTAACTTGCTGTAACTCGGAAACCTGTAAAGATTTTGAGTACTGTAACAATCACTTTTAATAGTACAGTAGACCCTCGATTTAACAGACTAATAGAGTCTACTGTATATTATGAAACAAGTTTATAATGTTACAGTTTATTACATGAGTAAATGTTATGAAATGAACATAAAGAGTTTCATAATTTTGACAAATGCAATAACTGTATGACATAAACGTGTTTGATATGCTATTTTTTTGTACGACAGTATTATAAAACAATTAATAAAGAAATAACATTGTAATGATGGGAAGTCTGACATTACAGTCTATAAGGAAAGAGGTTCCTATGACAACAATGATATTATAGCATTAGCAAATAGTTTCATAATGTTAATTTTATGATACAAGCTATGTTTTTTTTAATAGAAGTCATAATGTTTCATATGTCAGGGTAATACTAATGCCATAATGTAGCAGAGTGGTTCCCAAAGTATGCTCCGCGGATCCCTGGGGGTCCGTCAACACTTACCAGGAGATCCACAGTTGGTAATATATATTTTGAAATAAATGACATATAATACTACCGTTTTCTCGACGTAATTGTACAGTACTATATACAACTGTACTTGTGAAAGTTAGTATATCAGCAAGAGTAGATGACTAGATCTCATCTGAGCTGGCCTTTGAGTTGTTGTAAACAACACGACTTTTTTTTTCAATTAAAATAGTCAATTCTATTAAAAATGTTTGTCTGCTTGTCGAGGGTGGCGAGTTAGTTTTTAACTGCTTGGTGTGTGTGATGTTTTTAGTTTTTTCTCTTGAGACCAACAGTGTAAGAATAATTTTTTGTAAATGTGCTTGGAGACTTAACGTCTTAATTGTAAGATAAATTTGATTGCCAGTGTTATTTAGTAGAAATAAATTTTGACATGCATTTTTAAAAAGAAACGAATTTCGTCCATTGTTGTGCACGCATCCTGCTTCTGCTACTTTTATTGTGAAGTCAGTTTCTATTCATTCAGTACGAGCATGGTGAGGTGTTAATAACCACGTGTCTTTGATTCCGAACATAATAATAATATTAATTTAATATTATGAATAATTTTAATTATCATATTACAGTGTCGTCTCAATAGATCAGTGGCTAATAAAAGACAATAAAAATGGCAGTTCTACAAATTCAGAAACCAGTTGATCACTTTGTCATGTATCACACCCCAGTGCTGCTAATTTAAAAACAGGTGAATCAACCAAAAAAACGAAAATATGATGAAACAGAGATTTAGCAAACTTTGTCACTGAATTCTTGTGTACCCTACTTCAGGAATATTCGGAAATTTCTGTATGTTCAGTAGCGAAACTCCTCCCATTTCCAACAAAATCAAAATTCTGTCATCGCCTGAATGCCACATCAAATATGAGAATTCAACTTTCTTCTATCTTCCCCAACTTGAAGAAATTTCTGAGACGAGGAAACAACACCATTCTTCACATCAGTAATTTGAAGGTATTTTTTTTTATAATTGTACACGCAGTTTATAAACACTTCTGCATGTTTATGAACTCATGGCTATTCATGGTAATTAATGTAATTGTAGACATATTGTTGATGCTAAATATGTATAGAATATAAATATGGAGGTACATTAAATTTATATCTATATTAACCTAGCGATTAAATTAAATTAATGTGAAGATCCATGAATCTCTTTTGAGTCGAAAGAGATCCGCTATCAAAAAAGTTTGGGAACCACTGATGTACCATATTACGCAGATTTTAACTATTGATAAAGACTGTTTATAATGCTGGTGTACAAAAAAAAGTAATTTCCATTCTTTTTCAACATTTCTCTCACTTCACTACCCATCTAAGTGAGAAAGTTTGTCCCTTACCAACTTCTGAAGATGTCTATTCTGAACAGATCATATCATATTTTTTTTCTCACTTTTCAAAGAAGATTTTAATTTCGAATTTTTATTCTATGCTTTCCTTAGACATTGAGCTATCAATTAAAAAAATTACAGCGCAATTGATTGACTATCACAGAACTACAACATGATTTTATATATATATATATATTTTTTTTTTTTTTATAGGAGTAGGAAATATCACGTATACCACATATTTCCTAGTGTTCCTGTAATCAAGGTAACGTCAATGCACAGAATTGCACAAAAGTACGGTAAGAATGGCTCTCATGGATTTATTTCACAGGCAGATATACTGATACACAGTAGCAGGGCACTGGTACACATTACTTTTCAACACAGTCACCATGTTTGTGCAAACACTTGTTCTTATGGTAGAACAAGACATTGATACTGAAGCCATTGTCATGACAGCTTGCTGAACGGCCATACTGGTGTTGAATCACTTATCATCAGGTGCTTCTTAAATGATCCGAAGAGATGGAAATAACTGAGTGCTATGTCGAGGCTGTAGGGAGGAAGTGGTCTGGCATTGTCGTGCAGCAACACAATGCCTATTGAGAGACGTCCAGGTCATTTTCTGCAAACTGACTCCCGCAAACACTCCAGTGTGTGACAATAACTGGCAGCATTCATGTTACTCCCCTGGTGAAGAAATCAACCAGAAGCACACCCTTGTGATCCCAAAGATCATCACCATAACTTTCTTCATGGTTCGAAATTTCTTGCAAGGTGGGGACAATACGTGTTTCCATGATGCTGATGTATGCTTTGTCTCCAGTGTCACATGAATGATGCACCCACGTTTCATTCCCTGTAAGAATAAGGTGCAGGAACAGCACCCCTTCCTCATGAAACTGCATCAAGTGCATGAGAGACAATCCCATCATAGTGGCTTTACCATCTTCTGTGAGTTGCCTTCTGTGAGACATTTGCAGTAGGTAATTTCCAGAAAACAACCTAGACTTTCAACAGGCGTTGTGTTGCTTCACAACAATGCCAGATCACATGCAGCCAACAACACAAGTGAATTGTTATGGCACTTCTGGTGGAGGTACTCGACAATCCTTCCTACAGCCCCGACATGGCATTCAGTTATTTCCTACAGCCCCGACATGGCACTCAGTGATTTCTATCCCTTCAGAATCATTGAAGAAGCACCTGAGTGGTAAGTGATTCAACACCAGTACAGCCGTTCAGCAAGCTGTCATGACAATGGTTTCAAGGACTTGATGCAGATTTCTTCTATGCCAGTATCAATGTCTTGGTCTACTGTTGGAAAAAGTGTTTTCACAAGTATGGTGACTGTGTTGAAAAGTAATGCATACCAGTGCCCTGCTACTATGTATCAGTATATCTGCCTGTGAAATAATTGTCCATGAGGTACATTCTTACCTTACTTTTTGAAACACCCTAGTATAATGAAATTCTGCTTGTTCACATTTTCTTTTCGCATGACGTGAATAATCCAAAATAGATTCCTGAAATCATATTAGTCAGACCTCAAAATCTACAAAACTTACAATTTACCAAAATGCCAATGTCGCATGTGAAAGGTAAACGTGACATGTACTCCCAGTAACTATGATTCATGCTGAGAAATAAAATAAGACACTACAAATGAAACACAAGTGATTCAGATGGTGTATCAATGTTCCAATAAAAGAGAAACAGAGCACAGTGCTGATGTCCAGCAATGATAGTAGTGGTATTTTAATTAAGAACTCTTTCAACTGTATAGATTATTCAGTTTTGTTATTCAATATGGGAGAGCAACGGTTGAACAATTTTTCCAGACTTCTTTCAACCTACGACAAAAGACCTATAGCTTTACTTTTCTCCTGGAGGAAGTCATGCTCAAGACTTTATTGCCATTTAAAATTCATCATCCCCTGGCCAGGTTTGACTCCACGAATCTCTAATCAAATAGCATCGTATGAAACTAATAATTATCCATATAAATAACTTAAACCAATTTTCTGCATCACAGATGTCTCATTACAATAGCACAGCAAAACCTGTCTATGACTGAGCAAGATGGTTCCATACAAAATTTTCCATCTTGACAGGTTTCCTTCTTAAAAAGGATTGCTTAAATTATCATATAATTTAAAGAACAAAAAGGACAACTTCAGCCACACTTAAATATGAATTTTTATGGTTAATAAATATTCAGAAGACATAAAAGAACTCTTCTCATCCTGATGCTTAATATATCTTATTTTCATGATGTGAATGGATATATCACCTTGTTTTACTTCCTTCGTAACTTTATTTAAAATAAAATTAACAGACTGCACATTTAAAATCAGCACCTAACTACACTTCAGTACACCACCTTAAATAAAATTATACCAAGTATGGGATAAATGTGCATTTGCACAATGTCTTCTCTATAGTTGTGCAATTAACTTAATTTTCCGTCTTATTCAGGCAATAACCAATTGATGGTTCTTTAAAACAATTTCGTTTTCACGTTACAGAAGTTTTTGGCTTATAAAAGTTGTTTTCATGTATAAAACCATTCCACTTTGGGATTTTCTTTCCGTATTGACAGGGTTTCTTATAAAGGTTCCAACATAGACAGATTTTACTGTATTATGATGTATTTATCACCCAAATTTACAAATGACTATCAATTATATATCTTTAGATATATAGATCCAGAAAAAAACTTGGTATGTTACTTCAGCTACACTTATTTCATTCTCTCTAACAATCATTTCATTTTTCCATAGAATGTTATGTTTTATTTAACGATGCTCACAACTGCAGAGGTTATATCAGCGTCGCCGGATGTGCCGGAATTTTGTCCCACAGGAGTTCTTTTACATGCCAGTAAATCTACTGACATGAGCCTGCCACATTAAAGCACACTTAAATGCCATCGACCTGGCCCGGAATCGAACCCGCAACCTTGGGCATAGAAGGCCAGCGCTATACTAACTCGCCAAACAGGTCGACTTTTCCATAGATCTTACATACAAAATATATAATGCATAGTAAGTAGATTAATTCAGTTTACAAGTAAAAACGATTCATCAGTTGAGAAGATATGAATATGGAGAGATTTTGTTAATCTTGTTCCTCTCTTGGTCCTTCAGAGTTTGAAGATAATTAGGAAGTGCATTGAACTCTTTTTTATAACATTTCAGACTAACAGAGGGTAAGATGGAGATTTGATTTGTGTCTTGTATTAAAATTATGAATGTTCTGATTAGTACTAAAAGTAGGCCTATCTTGATTTGTAACATAAAATATCATCAGGAAAGAATGTATTCACAAGTTACGTTCAGGGTATTTAAATTTTGAAAAATATCTCCACACAAAGTCTTTTTATGCACTGTCATCATTCTTAGGGCTTCATTTGATAAAACAAAATTATGTTTAGTTTCAGACGAGCTAGGCCAGAATACTAATCCATAAACTTGTCACACTACCCCATTATCTCCTGGTTAAGTTGCCTCATGAATGATGCCTTATTGATGTCACTTATGAGGATCCAAGGTGTCTTCGGACAATTGACTAAACAACAACAATTTCATTACAGAATCGAAGTATGCAAAACATACAAATTTAAGGGTGTTTATATTCGCAACAGAAGATAAAGAAATTAATGCATAACAGGCAGAGCTCAATTTAGGTGTCAATCAATCAATCAATCAATCAATCAATCAATCGATCAATCAATCAATCAATCAATCTTCCATCATTCCTGCGTGGAACATAGAGCTCTCAGAAAGCTTCTCCATCTGACTATTCCTGGTCAACTCCTTGATCTCACTCCCTGTCTTCCCCATCATTTTTGCTTCTGTGAGAACAGTTCCTTTCTATGTTATCTTGGGTCTGCCAATTCCTCTGCTGCCCTGCGGATTCCAATCCAATGCCTTCCTGGCGGATTCATCTGGAGGTCGGCGAAGTGTATGTCCCAGCCATCCCCACTTCTTATGCCAAATTTCAAGTTCAACTGGTTTTTGTTTAGTTTTTAACCATAGGTTTTCGTTGGATATCTGGACCAGTCAGAATATTTTTAATGTTTCTCAAACATCTATTAATAAAAACTTGTCAATTTAGGTGTAATAAATTCTATTTCTGAGGCTGCCTGGAAAACCCCATCTTAAGTCGGTAGACATAATTAGGACAAAAATATCGATTTCGAGTTAGATTTTTTCATGAACTACATATAAAATACAGCTCCAAGGATGTCAACAATGTCGAAATATGTTATATTAGTGTCCAATTTTGTAAGTTCAACTTATAATGCAATTTACTCAAAATGCCCATTTTAAAAGTAAAGTTTTTAGAATTCAATAAAAAATGTATTTTTTGTCGTAGAAACATAATTTTTTGTTTTAAATGTTCAGCATTTTCTCCTCTTTCCAATACAGTAAAAAAAAAAACAGAAAATTGATATTTGCTGACATAAGGTGGGGTTTCACAGGCAGCCACACATTGCTGTTTTCTAATTCAAGTGATTACCCAATTCCAAATCAAGAAACTTTGTATGTATAGATGCTTAGAGACCAATTCCATTTAATATAATACTCTGGAGAAAACTGAGCACTATGAGTTACTTACTTACAAATGGCTTTTAAGGAACCCGCAGGTTCATTGCCGCCTCACATAAGCCCGCCATCGTCCCTATCCTGTGCAAGATTAATCCAGTCTCTATCATCATATCCCACTCCTTCAAATCCATTTTAATATTATCCTCCCATCTACGTCTCAGACTCCCAAAAGGTCTTTTTCCCTCCGGTCTCCCAACTAACACTCTACATGCATTTCTGGATTCGCCCATATGTGCTAAATGTCCTGCCCATTTCAAACATCTGGACTATGAGTACTAAATTTAAAATACAAACATTAAGTGATAGTTTTGGCCATGTTGAAAATGGTAACACGTGAAAGAGAATCACCACCAGGATCACTACCGTCGATTGGAAACCACCACTAGATGAAAGTACAGTTGCTTCATGTAATTCAAATGAGAGTTATAACGTGACTTCTTATGCAGTAACTAGGTGGCAGCATAATGAAATTAATAAAAGTTGTTGCTATCAAAGCCTGTAAGGCTGAAGAATCTGTTATATGTATATGTGATGTGGGGTGACAGTTTATTTGCATTAAATCAATCAAATATTCATCAGCATTAACACTGTATTAGAAATGTTTACAAACTGATAGTACTCTTTACTTGATATAATCACACTTGTATTAATTGCAAATAAGATTACCCTGGGATAAATTATTTATGGTTGAGGCTAAATCATTAATACAAACTATAAACAATAATACCTAGAACTGATTGCTGGGGAACACTATGTTTAATATTCCTGAATTTCGAGTGGGTAACTTTGTTTTTGACTATTTGCTAGACTGATTTCTACTTTTTGTTTTCTGTTTGGTAAGATGTAAACCAACCCAAGATCTGACCTTTAATACCAAAGAACCTTTTTTTTTTTTTTATTTTTTACAGTCAAATGTTTAGTTTCCTCCATGTAATTTCTAATTTAAAGAATTCAGTACTCCATCCATCAAACTAAAAGCTGCATAATATTTGGATGGAAGAGCAAATTGCCAAAGTTATGAAATTTTCAAACGTTTTATAATTCAAATTGAAAAAGAACTGCTCCTGTGCTAACTTCACACATGTAAAATGATGTTTGCAACAGTTATAAGGAATAGACATCAATCAAATAGAAATGTCTGCATCTCATGAAGCAAATTGTGTCTGTCAAGTACTGTATGACAATCTATATCTGTACAACTTTCAGATCTACTATTTTATTTTGTTATATACATACATATACGTTAATAAACATGTGCAACCCTGCATTTTATAGCATGTCCATGAAATTGCAGTATCTGTTTCTGAAAGATTTTATCGCAAAGTTAGATATGAAATTTATACAGCTACCTCCTTAATTCAAAATAGGTAATTCTGCATTTTTGACTACCGAAGAAAGTTAGCACCAGTTGGTAGTAGATACTTTCTCCATTTGAAAATGCTAATGAAGTATGCTCCTATTAGTAAACATTAACATAACAAATTAATAACGTTGTGTGTTCATTTATTCTTAAGTATTTAAGGTGTTTAGTGTATTCTGTAATAATACCTGTCCGAAATACTGGCATCATTTTGCAGTACATTTATTACACTGCTGGCGTAGAATCTATGAGGAAGAAATATATGGAATATTTCGGGGTTTCCACATTAAAACAAAATCATTAAGTAACATACATATTGTAAGACACAAACCCACAAACCACTATTACCTACATGCATTTATCACCTGATCCAGTATGACAGGCACACTACATGCAAAACACCTAACAGTAACATTAGATCTGGAAATACTGCAGGATCAAAACTACAGCATACCTCGAAGTAATATTCAAGAACAAAACTTTTCAGATGATATGACAGGTACAATCTTGTTCTCCTCAAGTCAACATCTACACTATCAAAACAAGTGGTGCTATCATTTGTTTTAGTTGTGGGCCTCATTGCGGCGGTGGCAGCGTCGTCGTCGTCGTCGTCGTCGTCGTCGTCGTCGTCGTCATCATCATCATCATCATCATCCTGTCAAGTACTAGTCCCAAAAGAACTGTTACAGCCTGAAAAAGCGATTTCCTTGCCATCTTTTCATAGGTCGACCAAGTGACCGTTTCCCATTTGGACGATACGGATCCTGGATGAAACCATTCTTGAGACATGTTCCTTCCAGTTTAACTGATATCTGGAGATATAGTCCAGTATTGATGATACATTAATTTCTTGAAGGATATCTTCATTTTTCTTTTGATCCCATTTAGTGTAGCCAGCTGTTTGGCGCATGAATCTCATCTCAAGCTGTTAGTCTGCTTTCATCTTTTGTCCTTACAGACCACGCTTCACTCTCATAATATAAGATTGGTCGAGCTATTATTTGATAAAGACGAGTACGAGTTGATTTTTGTACTAATGAAGGTTTTAAAACTCTATTAATGATGCCCATTGATTTGTTGAATTTTACAATTTTCTCTGATAAATCCAAATTTTCAACAAAAGAAAGTTTATATCCTAAATAATTAAACCCATTAACTCTTTTCAAAATTGTGTTATTTAAACAAATTTTGCTTGGTATTGGGTATTTACCACAAGGCCATTATTTTTGTTTTGTTAATGGATATTTCCATTGAATATTTCTGAGCTATTAAATTTAAATTATGTACTGACCATTGCAAATCATCTTCAGATGTTGCTAGTAAAACAAGATCTGCAAACGTTATTACATCTAATTTTAAATTTTTGTTAATAGTGATATATCCGTGTTTTGTTTCTCTAAAATCGTTCACAATGGCATTCATATAAACGTTAAAAAGCAAAGAAGAGAGGCCACAACGTTGTCTGACTCCTGCATTTATTTCCGTCCAATGAGTTATTTTTTCTTTTATTTTTACTGCAATAAGGTTTGATTTATAAAGGTTGTAAATATTGTATATGATCTACTTTGGGATCTGATCCTTTGCCAAAATTTCGAATAACAAATTTCTGTTCACTTTATCAATAATCACATAATAACTAATCAAAATACGAAGCAAATACACTAGATGTCACTAGTAGTCGTGTTAGTCATTTGTTTGAAGGCACAATTGGATTATAGTTGAGCTCTAGGATTACAGTTGCATAGTTTCACGGTACGGACTTTAATGTATTTTATTAACCATTTCAAACACAGATATGTAACTAGTCAGAACATTTAGATCTAAGAGAAATCCCGCACTAAAACTATAGTGATGTAAGTATGGGAAGTGAGAAAATTCTTAATCCTCAATGATAACCTTACAACAAAGGAACAAGTTCAATGTACATCACAACATACTTCCAAAAGGTTTCGGCTGTGCATTCACTCCAAAGGGATTGGCTGTTGTTGGTGTGTTGAATGAGAAAACTGAACCACCTGTAGTGGTTGTCATCGTTCCAAAACCTGACTTCCCAAAGAGCCCACCACTTTGTTGATTGGTAGAACCAAACACACCACCAGCATTGGATCCAAATCCTGCAATGTTGACACAGCAAAACCTTGCAGTAATAGATTTTTATAATATGCTACTTAAGATTTATCTTATTCAAATATGAAGTTGTTAAGTGTTAATACATTTAAAATGCATTCACATAGCTAAGTTCTTACAAAATAAATATTAACTACAAAATAATATGTACACTGACAAATTTAACTTCCAATGATGAAATTTCTGGCTTATAAAGTGTTAGGCTAAAAAAATGTAACACAATGTAATTTACAGAAATAAATACTTATACTAAATTAACAAATAAATAATACAAAACTTATCCTCAAAACTTAGCAATGCAAATTCAGGCAATTCATTCAGCAAACCAACTCTGTACTTAAACTTCCTATGCGAAATGTACAGAATATAATTATAATTTTCAAATTATATTTCAATATACCAGTTTTAATTAAGATTAGGAAGGTAATTTGCTTATCAAGTTAAAATGCAGCCAAACTAGAAATGATTCCTATTGAGGTTTGCAAAAGATTTTCATTACATTTCAATTTTGTAGTTAAGAAAACACCACTTCATGCACAGAAATTAAAGACAGAAAAATTTCAGTGTAGAAATTGTATCCCATGAAGGAAACAAAGCACTACTTACTTCATAATCAGTACAAAAATCAACCTCAGAACTGTCACCTACAGTAGGAATATGTTATATTTTCTAAATAAAGCACCTGTAAAGAAGAAAAGAGGATACAGATTGCCTTACCCATTGAAGTTCCTCCACCAAAAAGAGGTTTGCTGTCAGTGAAAATTCCTCCTGTGCCTGTACTAGTACTAGCTCCTGTACCAAAGAGAGATCCTCCTGTAGATGTTCCAAATAACCCAGTTTGTTGTGGTGCTTGCTGTGGCCCCTTGCGATTTGCAGCATAATCCTCAAGACGTAATTCTTCTAGTGACTTCGATTCATACTCCTTCATGCAGGTTATGCAATGATGTCGAGTGCTGATTGTTTGAGTGACACCATTCTTTACCATAGTATCTGTTCCTGTTACTGGAGTAAACTTAATTGGAGTCCCAACAGCTGCTGCTGTTGTATTACTTGCTCCAAAGCCTATAACATAATTCACAAGAAAAGAATGAAATAGAAAAAAATAAAAGCAATAGTACCAAATCACCAATTTTTTTAATGCATCACTATTATTATCATCATCATCTACACTTTATGGACACGTAAATATTGCCTGTTCCGGCTTTACAAATCTGTTCACTTTTTCCTTGGTCTTGCTTGATCAGTATGTCCTCTTGGTCTATATTGTAGTGTTTGGTTTGATATTCTCTCATCATTCATTCTCAGTACACATTAATAATTATTAATGTAATATATTTGTCAATTGGTCTCTTTTAACTTGAGGAAAAATCACTCTCATACCTACCCAAAGGACATAGGGGTTAAGAGTTTTGTCTGAACTTGTAATCTAGCAATATTTTAGAGTACAGATTCAGAGACCAATCTGTGTGCTTGGCGCACATCATAGATGTCACATCCCTGCAACATCACTAGCAGGATTGCTTGAATTGAAAATGTTGGTCGTGAGTTAGCTTACCTATTACATGTTGGTCTGTCCTGAAGAAAGGCAATGCTTATATTCAGCACACTACCTGCTTGCAGCCCCCTTGTCCCTCCATGCATTGTAATAGTCATGCAATGGCAGTCAATAGCAGAGATTGCTCCCAGTATCTATACAATTTATATACGTGGGTTGGAACTTTAATAGTGGCAACACTGCTGTGGAAGCGAAACAAGACGGAATTAATTATTCTCACTTCTACCATATGTAGAAATGGACTTTCCCTTCCACCTCAAAGGCCATGCGCTGTGGTAAGAAGAAAATAGTCCTGTGTGAATTACCGATCTGAACTGTTGGGTTTTCATCACATTCACAAAACAGGAAAAGCGAAGTTGGATGAAATTCAATGTGCCCGCTATAGCACAGCAAGGCAATGTCATGAAGGTCTTGTTGAGGCATGTGAGGAAACTGCGTTACCATACAGAACAGTGGCGAGATGGGTTAGAGCTTTCAATGACGAACATGAAAGCGTGGCAGACGTGACTTCACTGGATCACCCTCGTGTGAGTGACAAGCAAGTGCAGGCTGTTGCCGCAGTGTTAAACACAGATCGAAGTTAGATGACATGTGAGTTAAATCAAGAGATATGATTATCGCATACAACTGTGCTGCATACTCTAAAAAAATCGTCTGAGAATGAGAAAAATTACATCACAGTAAGTTCCCACAGTTTGCCGGAAGAGCAGCGATGGATATAATACAACGCTGCTCAAACTCACTTATACTTATGGTCGTGATGAAGACACTTTCTTACATCATATTATTGCGCTTGATGAGACATGGAATGGGCAGATAGTACGAACCTCAACTTAAGCACCAATCCAAGGAGTGGCGTCATTATGATCACCATGCAAAACAAAAGTTCGTCATACTCCTACTAATGTGGAAGTTATGGTGATTCTTGTGTACGAATGTAATGGCGTCATCCTAACACATACTGTACTGCAAGGACAGACTGTTGATGCACAATATTTCCGTCATTTTTGGAGCATAACCTGAGACCAGAGTTGCGAAGAAAATGGCAACACTTTTTGCAGAACCCTCCCATCATTTTGCAGGATAATGCTCGAGCACACGTGGCACACCCTGTAGCTGATCTGTACCATCACTGGGTTTGGGACGTGTTTTTCCATCCATCATATTCATTGGACATAAGCTCCTGTGATTATGATTTGATCCCAGAGATGAAGGAACCACTTCATGGCATTCGATTCTGGACTGTTCCCAAGATTCTGCAGGAAGTAAATCACTACATCAGAAAAATCAACACAGATGCTGCTACAGGGATACTACGACTTTCACATCGCTGGCAATGAGTTGTAGACAATATTGGTGATTACATTAAGGATTGCAGAAGTTTCACACAGATATCACTTTTGTATTAGTAATAAACAGGGAAAGGATTTATATGTAAATACATATTTACTTATAAAGCTAATATAATTTATATTTTGCATTATCTTTATGTTTCACAATGTGTAGGGTTGAAAAATCCTACTTTTATTTTCCATATTTTTCCATATTTTAGAGTTTAGTACATATTTTCGTTAATTTCCATATATTTTCCATATTTCATATAAAACAGTCCATATTATATTAGGTTTAACAATAAAACAAAACAAAATTCCATTAACTTTTAAAAATACATTTCAACAATAGAGATTTAAACACATGTTCAGTAATCCCTTTAACATCAGAGTTATTTGAAAATTAGCAGTCCTATCAACAATGGGAAAGTAAGTTACAAAACTGTATTAATTTAATTTAAAATTTTTAACAGACTTCAGTTGTGCAGCTCAACAGTTAAATGCCAGTCAGAGTACACATAGGTTCAGTTTTGTAAATCATACTATAAAGACGGTAAATATGCCAAAAGTACGTCATTCAGTCAATTTAAAATCAAAACTAACAAGTTACATTTCAGAATTTAAAGAAGATGGTTTATCAACTGACAATAAAATATTATTTTGTAATTTGTGTCAGTGTGCAGTATCATCTACACAAAAGTTCCTGGTGCAACAACACATTACAACTAGTAAACATCAGGCCAACAAACAACTAAATTCCAAGCAGAGACAATTGTTTTTAACACAACCAACAACATCGAATGTAAGATCTGAGTTTAACATCGACCTGTGCCGTTCTCTCATCTCTGCTGATATTCCTCTCTACAAACTAAAGAATAAGGTCTTCAGGGAATTCCTTGAAAAATATACTCAACATACAATCCCGGATGAGTCAACACTTAGGAAGACGTATGCTCCATCCATCTACGATGAGACAATACAGAAGATAAGAGATGAAATTAAAGATAGTTCAATTTGGGTTTCCATTGATGAGACTCCCGACAAAGAAGGTAGACTTGTTGGTAATGTAGTTATCGGTTTGTTAAGTGAACAATATTCTGAACGAATTCTTTTACATTGTGATGTTCTAGAAAAGTACAATAACAAAACTATAGTTAAACTGTTCAACGAAGCTATGGGTATCCTGTGGCCAAAGGGTATTATGTACGATAATGTGTTATTCTTTATTAGCGATGCTGCCCCTTATATGGTCAAAGCTGGACAAGCATTATCTGTTGTATATCCTAAATTGACTCATTTTACTTGTGTGGCGCATGCATTTCATCGTGTGGCAGAAGTGGTCAGAGACAATTTCCCTAAAGTAGATTTGTTGATTTCATCAGTGAAAAAAGTATTTCTCAAAGCTCCCAGTAGAGTTAACGTGTTGAAAGAAATGTACCCTGAAATTCCATTGCCACCAAAGCCAATTTTAACTAGATGGGGTACATGGCTAGAAGCAGTTGAATATTATGCCGAACATATAGACTCTATTAACAATGTTCTCCTTGCATTGGACTCTGAAGATGCAGTCTCAATTGATACTGCGAAAACAGTTACCTGTGACATAAGTGTGAAGAATGACTTAGCTCACATTCAGCATACATTTTCATGCATCATAAAAACGCTCAAAAGTCTCCAAAATAGGCACCTTTCACTATCTGAAAGTTTTGAAATTATAAATAGTACTGTGGAACAACTGAATCGTGGTAGAGGTAAAGTTGCAGATGCAGTAAGAGCTAAGGTGGACACTGTACTTTCAAAAAACCCTGGATATGAAGAACTACAAAAGGTTGTTGCTGTGATGAGTGGTGAATCAACAGTGAAGATTAACTTGGACTTATCCCCAGCAGACATTGTGAAATTGAATTATGTACCAGTTACTTCTTGTGACGTCGAACGCTCTTTTAGTCAGTATAAATCTATCCTCAGAGACAATAGAAGAAGATTCACTTTTCAGCACTTGAAAGAAATGTTTGTAACCTATTGTTATGGTAACAGACAATAAAAATTGTGTTTTGTTGAAACTACATTGGAAGATAAGGTACGTCCATTATATTTTTTGTTTAGTTTGATTAAAATGTACCAATATTTAACGTACATAGTCATTTTTTTATTTATCCATATTTAATTCCATATTTTGGTAAAAATCCATATTTAATTCCATATTTTGGTAAAAATAACTACATATATATTTACATATTTCATATATTTTTAGTCCATATAAATCCGTTCCCTGGTAATAAATAAATACATAGTTGCCACTATTAAAGTTCCAACCTTCATATCTCTGTTAGTAATTTCAACATGTTTGCATGTCAGTTCTGTTCCTGTTATATTCTCACTATTAGCCTAAGTTGATTATATCAAGTTACATTCGTATATCTGAATTACTTTTATCTCAAAGTGTTTTGTCCTTCTACCAAATGTTCCAATGTCATTTTTGCCGACTAAATATTCCTTGTATCTGATTTAATGTCTAATTTTCATTAGCACAGACAGCACCCACATAATTAACTCTTTCTAAAATAGTAATTACATGTTTTTCAAGGTGTTCTATTTCAACAATCTTCATACTGTTACACACACTCTTGACAATTATTTAATTTACATGTTTTATATTCTTAAAGCATTTTACAGACTGTTTTCCTTCCAATAACCTTCATTTTGTTAAGAATATGAAATGTTAACATTAAAATTCTATACTTCACAACAAGAATAGCTCTCGAAAAATGACTTTTAGATTCACTAAAAATAGTTTTTGTGTAGAATTCTAGAACCCTATTTTTATAATGTAAAAATATTCATCTGGCAATAATCTATGCTTACTATCACAATACGTTTGCGTAATCACTTTAATGTTACTACTATTTACTGGTTCACATTTTCTGTATTATATTCGGTTCCAACTGTAGTAAAGCAAGGAGTTGTCTAACATCAAAAATAAAAACAAATAAAACCAAATTTTGCATTTTAAGTACCAGTAGCTTTTTTTTTTTAAACCAATCTCAAACACCTATTGACGCGGGGATAATATTGTTCCTTGCAACACTGCAATGAAGCAACAAAAACTAACATACTTGACATGATTCAGAATAGTTGAAAGGAAATCAAATATTCACGTTGATGCTATTTATGAGTATGAAATCCTGAACATCTCATTTAATAATTCCGTATTTTGTTTAAATCATGCATATTTGATAGATTATTTTCATTATTTGTGCTGTAATTAAGTACAACGTGCTCTCAGCATACAAAAGAATCACTTTAAACTTTTCTTATTAATATGATATAATATGTAGTTATTTTAGTAGAAAGATCCATAGCACATAACCAATACAATACTTCAATGTGTGTGTGTTTTTTTTTTAACTAATGGTGGATACTTGACTGTTCGTCATTCACCCATATGGAGCCAGTTGTCCAAGAGGTCGTTGCCCAGGCTGTGCCACAGGAAGTCAGTCTATGCTACACCCTCGATTAGATGCGATGATAGGAATTTGTTGGGATGCCATAGAGGAACCGCAGATCCTGGAGAAAACCTGTGTTATCTGGACCACAGGCTTGCTCAATACAAGTTATAAATTGGGAGTATGCTGGGGATCAAACCTGGGTCCACATGATTGTAAGTCCAGTGCTCTAACCACCAGACCAATGTATACTTCAATACACATAAAATTTTACTGACAGAATTAGGAATTACCCATTTAAATAATTACATAACATGTATACAGTTATAAGTTCCCTCACCTCCTGAACCAAATATTCCTGTACTTGTTGTGCCTGCAGTCTGACCAAACAATGACGGAGTGGCTTGAGTCTGCTGTTGTGTTTGCTGCTGGCCAAATAATCCAGTTCCAGTGGAGGACCCAAAACCACCAAAAGGCTGTTTATTCTGGCCGAATGCAGAAGTACCACTGGCACCAAATAAGCCTGTGTTTGCATTTGGCTGACTACCAAACAAATTACTGCTTGTTGTACTTGAAGGAAAACCTACAAAGAAAAGATATACCAAGGAAACTAACAACATAAATGAGAATATTACAACATTGCTGTTTATACTGTCACTTAACATGTTTTCAGTGATCTGAAAGGAATACGAAATCTTTTGGTTTACTGTTTTTTTTTTTTTTTTTTGGACAATTCTGTGTGGAACACAAAAATATCAATTTCAATATACAAATTGGAAATTATAGCATTGCAGAATAAAATACAAAAACAAATTAACTTTATTTCATAGAAGAGCACAGCAACTACTGCATATATGTGTAAAATTTCTCAACAATCAGCAAAGAATGAATGGCAATTTCTCAAGAAAGCACTCAGATATGTTACAAATTTAAGTACTATTATACTGTAGATCATGACTTTTAACTATCTCGATACTGAAATATTTTTGAGACAGAATTTATTGGAAGAGATCACGAAACAAGATGTAAAGGTACAGGCAGCCTGTATACCTGGATATTTAAATGTGTTTAATATAGCACAATCTCATAGTAAGGTTGAAATACATACACTTAAAGGTCTGTCTAGAAAGCATCCAGCCATTACAAATATCTCCAAAGATTTGTCTGAAAAGCATCCAGCCATTATAAATATCTCCAGAAGCAGTCATGTTGCCTTCATGTTAGTCGACAACAAGTCAGAGGTGATCAAACTGTACATAAGCGAAGAGTCATTCTTCCATGGGGCTACTCAGTCAGCAGTAAGACACCACTGAGAAGCTTGCATACTATGTGACCATCCCATCCACAATGGCACAGTAAACAGATCATTAAATTTGCATCAAGTATGCTTCCAACACAGACATTTATCTGCAGAAACTAATCAAACAATTGAGAGGGCTTTCAAGGATGATTCAATGAGCAAAACCAAGATAAAACTGTGGTAGTGATGCTTCTATGATGACTGGGAATACACAACATGCAATACACATTCTGGAAGACCTACAACAAGGAGAACAACCAAAACTATTGCAAGTGTGTATGCTGTAATCAATGAACATCAGTGAGTGAAAGAGTGAGAATTGGAAGGAAATCTGGGAATTCTACAGACAAAAGTTCCAGAATTTTTATGAAGTTTCTTGGCATGAAATGCTTTGAAACAAAATTAGTGACAATGTGCGTAGCAATTTTTACCATCCCATGCAGAGTTTTCTTGGTAGAAACATCACATTATCCAGATCTATCAAAATAATATAGCCTAGAATATGTTCTTTAAAACTCCTAGCTTTTCCAGGGCTATAAATGCCACTGAAAGGAAAGAGATTGCAGACCATGGACAAGAAAAGGAAAAGTGAATTGGACAAAGCAAAGTGTGTGAGATCCCAGGGAATGTACTTTGAAGAGAACTAATGTTCAACTGTCCTAGGTAGGGTACTTTTTAAAAATATTAAATGACTGGATACTTTCCGGATAGACCTCATCAATCAACCTGTAACACTCATACTTATTAAGTTACAAAATCGAGAATCTACTACAAAAACGTAACAACAAATATTTGGAATGAAAATTTTATGAATAATTTTCGAAAAAATTATGGATAGAGCAAAGAACTACGATATAAAAAAGGAAAACAATGTACAGAATGGCTAAAATTACAGCTGAAAATAGGATGACCACAATGACAGAACAAAAATTCACAAAAATCCAGAGGGAAATATGCCCCCTCTCCCCCTCCCCCAAATTCTGAAGGCAAAATTGAGCCTCATTATCCATTATCTGAGAATCAAACTAAATTGGGATTAATGGGCCACAAAAAAGATGACAGGAAATAGAATTGAGATCAAAAGGGCTTAGAAACTAAGACTGCCTATTGCATTACTGGCCTTTCTTGATCTTTTCAGATCTACTGACCTCAAAACAAGAAATTAAAAAGTTGTAGCTATGAGAGAATAAGTTATTCACTGAATGCATATGATTTGATTTTAGTAACTCCCTTCATAATAAATTAATTTAGAAACCTATTTGTGTTTCAATCGTAAATTTCAAGAATCTGAAATTAATAGATCATTAATATATTAATTACGTAAAATCTACAGAGATATTTGTGTAACATTGATCTCACAGATCTGTGATAGACACTTAGGGTGCTATGCATAGACATTTCGCTAGCCCACGCTCCGAGCGAGCTAAACTAGCCCCAGCTATTGACTGATTACTTGTACAGAATTCATATCATATCGCTAACATTGGTTTATGAATACGAAAAACATTAGTTCGCTGATCATCCACTGGAAGCCCATGCTAAGAATGTCTATGAATATGGCCCATGGGGTTCACATTACCTACCAGAAATACTAACAGATCACATTCTCTGAATCATTTATGACTCAACTACAGATCAACTTTCCATAGTTAGACAAGTGAAAAATTATGGGAATATGGTATTGACATTTATGAGGTATTTGTCGATTTTAACCAGGCTATGACAAAATAATAAGAGGAAAACTATATGAAGCCCTGATTTCATTCAAAATACTGGTAAATTAATATGATGATTAAAGCAACAATGGTTAACATCACAGCACAAGTAAAAATAGTCAGAGTTGACAGCTTAGCTGCAAGTAAAGAATGGATTAAAGCAAGGAGATGGATTGGTCCCAATCCTATTTAATCTGACTCTATAACATATTACCAGTAAATTGGAGGTGTCAGTGGATTCAACCATTATGTATAGATCAGTCCAGTTAGTAGGGTATGATAATGATGTCAATATATTGGGAAGATCCAAAAAGGCAATGGAAGCAGTATACAGATCTAGAGGAGAAAGCTAAGGAGGTAGAACCGAGTATAAACACAAAACTAAAATAGTAGTGCAAACCAGGAATCATATACATGATAAAGTATTTTAATTAAATAATACGGATATAGAAAGACTGGAAAACTTTAAATACCTGGGATTAACAACAAACAATGAATCAGTTGAAATCCAAGAAAGGATACACATGAGTCATTCCACGTCAAAGCGCACAAAATTATACAAATTTTGACCTTCATATTTCTGATTGCGTTTATACTCTATAGGTCTAATAAACCAACAAGTATATGTTTATTTCCTCCTGAGCCCGTCCGTCCATCTGTCCATCCATCCATCCATCCATCCATGTATGTATTTATTTATTTATTTATTTATTCATTCATTCATTCATTCATTCATTTGAATGACAGGTACATACATATCTTATCTTTTACCTAAACACAACCTCAAGATTAAAACAATTAACTTAATACAACATAAAATTAAATCTAATGAAGGAACTAAACAAAATCCTTAAAGAACTAAAAAACTAAGAACTAAACAAAGGCATGAGGCTTCTCGCTTCCCAGTATCTGGCACATTCAGTCAGTGATTTTAGAGCTGGACAGCGTTGGAGATGATCCCTATTTATCGCTTCTTGAAGGTCACAAAGGGTACAGGTTGGATGTTGATAATTATCGAAAAGGTGGAGATGCTGCGCCAAGCAGTCATGACCAGTTGCAAGGCAGAAATGCGCGACTACCAATCTTCTTGGTCCATTAGGTATTGATAGAAGGCCCCTTCTCCAGTGTTTGCCATATATTCTTTCTGCAATCTCATGGGAGTGGATGTTGTGGGCAACTTCTTTGATGTATAATTTTATTGTCTGGAAGGGTGTTAGTTTAGGAGATGTTTGTAAAATTTTAGCACCTTTTTTTGCCAAGGCATCGGCCTGCTCATTGCCAAATAAGTTGCAGTGCCCGAGGACCCACTGTAGTACCACGATTTTGTGTTTTGCTTGTAATAGTTGTAAGGCATTTTGACAGTCTTGGATTGATGAAGACTCAGGGTCTGAGGAACCTACAGATTCTATGGCTGCTTTGGAGTCTGACAGGATGACGACATTCTTGAATTTAGCTTGATGACATATCAGTTGAGCTAAGGCTACCCTGATAGCTTCAATTTCACCATCATAAGCTGACCTATGGGTGCCTACCGCTGTATACTGGGTGTTCAGTTCAAAGTGTGTCATGGCTCGCTGTATGCCGTCACGTGGCTAGTCGATGAGCCTAGAGAATTCAATCTCCCTACACTTCTACAGAGGTGTATTACTTATCTGCCAGAGAAGTTGCCTAGCAAGTACGGCGTTCATTCAGAAGAGTACTTACCGATATGTACGGTAATGCCGGTAGTGGCAGGAATGTGAACTGTTTCGAAACATGTACTGAGTTGAGTTTTTTCTTACTGTCGGGATATGGGGAGAGGGTTAAGATGATTACTTACGTATTTGTTGACATTAACTTCGATGGTCAACATGGATACGGAGCATTTGATTTGTGTTGTGGAATGTTGCGGTACGCAACTGATAACAAATACCCTGCGTACGACTTGGCCGCGCAAAACACAGTTGGAAACAGGTTATGGTAGCACACAGACCGTACAGACAGCCATCTGTTGCTACGACGTTCAAGTTATACCGTACACATTCTCAAGTTCAGATTGAACACCTTGAATAATAGGCAACTTCTCTGACACATAAGCTGAAACTCGCTTCAAATCGCTGACTCAACACCAGTGACATCATGACACGGTTTGAAATGAACATCCAGTAGAAGGCAAAGATATCGCTGTATACACCAGCACCAACATTAATATCATCCTCCAATTTGGATCCATCTGTATAAACACGAAGCCACTCAGTTGCTGGATACTTGAGGTTAATTGTTTCAAGAGCCAGGGATCTTAATATATCTACTGGTGTTTGTTTTTTCAAACATCATCTTCCAAATCTAAGGAGAATAAGATGGAGTTAGAAAGTATTGGATTTAAAAATTGAGGAAGAGGTTCTGGAGTATTACAAATCTGATATATTTCCCTCAATTTCATTACTCTTTGTATAAATCCGTGCTGTGTTTTCAACGTTCTTTCGACATTATGATAAGATTCCCAGAATTGGTCTCCTGGAATTCTCAATAGCTTTTCGTATAGAATTAGTGCCTTCTCTTCAATTAATCTATGAATCGGTTTAAATCCTGTTAAGAGGAGCATGGCATTAATTGGAGTGGTTTTGACTCCACCACTGAGGAGGTGTAGGGCTTGGTTTTGCACTTGATCAATTTTATCTAATACTGTCTCCGAAGCTGTTATTAGGGGTTCACAACAGTACAATATTTGAGGTAGTATATACATTTTATATACTGTTTGTAGGATAGTGCGGTCACAACCCCATTTTGAACCTGCAATTCGTTTAATTCCATTTAACCGTTTGGATGATGAGGATATAATTTTTTCTGCCTGGTGAGACCATTTTAGTTTCCTATCAAAGGACACTCCTAAATACGTAAATACATCTGTTTGATGAAGTGGAATATCTTTGTATCTTAGGTTAGGGTGTATGGCTTGATGACTTGAAGAGAAGTTTTGGAACATAATTTTAGTCATATTTACATTCATGTTATTGTGGTCACACCAATGTTCCAGGATGTTGAGTGCTGTGTTAAGAATGTTAGTGGTTTCTGACTCAGCTTTTCTTTTGGATGTTTCAGTATAAAAGACTAAATCATCCGCATACAATAGGCATCTTATGTTGGGTATAGATTTTAATTCCTGAATTAAATCATTTATGTATATATTGAACAAAACACAACTTAACACTTCTTGAGGAACGCCAGTTTGCAATAAATTGCTTTTTGAAAGGGAAGATCCAAAACGGACTTTACATGAACGTTGATCAATGAAAGCCTTTAACCATCGAAGCATGTTAGAGTTAATGCCTAATTGAGCAAGTTTATATATCAGTTTCTCTCTGAGTCATATGCAGCACTAAAATCAACAAAGACTGCAGTAAGTATGTTACCTCTATCTAAGGCATCCTTTATGTCCTGACTAAATTTAGTAACTTACTGAACAGTCAATCTACGCTTCCTGAAGCCAGCTTGATCATAAGCTAATAATTTATTAAATTCAATATACCAGTTTAACCTTTGAGAGACTATGCATTCCATTAACTTTGCCATAACACTAGTTAACGAGATTGGTCTATAATTTGCCATGCATGTAGGATCTTTACCTTTTTTTAAAATCTGAATGACAACAGCACTCTTCCATTGGGATGGTATTAATCCTGTAGACCAGATTTTGTAAAAAAAAAAAAAAAAAAAAAAACAAGAGTGGTTCATTTAGCCTCTATTCCTAGATATCTGATAAACTCGGGATGAATTTTGTCTTCTCCTGGTGTTTTCTTGTTTTTCAGGATTCTTATTGCCCTATTGAGTTCTTTCATTGTAACAGGAGTGTTGAAAATATCATCTGTTAAAGTATCCACCTCATTTATGAGATCTGATATTTTATTTTTATACTTTACCTTCTCATTTATGAGATCTGATGTTTTATTTTTAATTACTTTGGATTGCTTTCTTGATTGAGTACGTTTCTTTTGTGCCTGAGCATAGTGATGGGCAAAAGCATTGGCAATTTCTGTATCAGAGTGAAGCAGATTAACCAATATTGGTTCTTTTTTGGGTATAGTTTTATTCTGTTGCATATTGGAAAGAAATTTATGGTATTTTGAGCTGTCTTTTTGAAAGTTGAAATTAGATATGAAGTCATTAAATGAATTTCTTTTCGCTTCTAGAATAGATTTTTTCAGGAGTGCAGCCTTTTGTCTCCAAGCTTGGATATCCTCCATATTCTTTGATTGCTCAGCAGTTTTACGCAGGTCGTCCCGTTGCTTTTTAATCTCATCAAGGTTTTTAGACCAGAAACATTTATATTTTCTAACAGATCCTCTAGGAATATTTTGCTTCGCACACTTCAATATTTTTGCATTCAATTTTTTATATATTTTACTGGGATGTTCAGTGAGATCAATGTTTTTCTCATGTAATTCACTTTCCAGAGGCTTTGAGAAGTTGGTCCAATTAGCTTTCTTGATGTTCCATGAGATTCTAGAATGGTGTCCATCCTTGCTTTCTTGTATACTGAAAGTAATGGTAGCTGTAACTGTTCTGTGACCAGATCCTGGATCCTCTAGAACTATCCTTTTGATACAATGTTAACATTGAAATATACCGTCTATACTTATCTAGTATCATATGATTAATTATAACATAAAACGTTTTCGGCACTAATGTGCCATTTTCAAATGTATGAAAATTTGCCTAATTACATGTTCAAATAGGTGCACATGAACTGTGTGAATGAAACATATAATGTGTACCCTGGTGATTTCATGTCACATATAAAACAATCTGTTTGTAGATAATTAATGATTAAAAATTAAAAACACACACTTATTACTAACATTTAAAATTTGTTTTTCTGCTGCAATTATCCATCGATTTGTGGAACACTGGGGTTGTGATATGTGAAAGTGAACAAACAACAAGAAACCTTGGTGCAATAATAACGAATCAACATAAAGAATTTTAATAGTGAATATCTTAGTGTAAGGTTACAACATTTCAAGTAAATGAATAACTGCATTTGACCACACAATACGTCAAGACAACCCCAGTGTTCCACAAATTGATGGATAATTGCAGCAGAAAAACAAATTTTAAATGTTAGTAATAAGTGTGTATTTTTAATTTTTAATCATTAATTATCTACAAACAGATTGTTTTATATGTGACATGAAATCACCAGGGTACACATTATATGTTTCATTCACAAAGTTCATGTGCACCTATTTGAACATATAATTAGGCAAATTTTCATACATTTGAAAATGGCACATTAGTGCCGAAAACGTTTATGTTATAATTAATCATATAATACTAGATAAGTATAGACGGTATATTTCAATGTTAACATTGTATTACAACCTGCTTATCGGATAAATCATACAACATGAAATTACCCTTTTGATGTTTTTCTATATGTCCGCCGATACTAAGAGAAGATCGGGTGATGTTAGAGTAGCATTATAATGGAGATAAGTGTGAGGATCTGTTTTGTTATAAACTAGTTGTAATGTACTGGAGTTCAATAGATCTTCTATTTCTTTCCCAGCTGCATTTGAGTCCATATTCGAGAATGGGCATTGAAATCTCCTATTAATATTGTCTTATTAGTAATGTGAAGATTTGAGAAATTAGTTTTATTATTAGGAGGACTGTACATAGCATAAATTTTAAAATGGCAGCCTAGCTTCCATATGTTTAATTCTACAATTTCGCTTTTGTCTTCTGTGGAACCCATTTCTTTTAGTCATTTAAAATCGGCAGTATTAAAATATTGCATGTTAAAATTCGTGAAAAATGTCGCACAATGCAACATTTAAAGTGTCATATTTCTGAGGATATTCATGTCAATTTTTTTTTAATGCATTTAAAAGCTTAAATTACTGTCCTTTTATTAAATATTTACTAACTAAATATAATATAAGTATTACAAATAATTTTTTTATGATTCAATTTTTAAAAGTTAGATATCAATGTGAAATAGCCGTATTAAAAATCTAAAAAAATGCCTATTAGATGCACTGAAGTATTCTTAATAATTCCAGAAAAAATCACAATGGGATCTCCAATAGTTTAATGGGCATTTAATTACTTACGAAACAATGTGTAGCTGTCAGTGCAGCAGCAGTGGACAGGAAGCGTTGAAGCATGCTGGGAGGTTCATCGGCGCTGGATGATCGAGTGAACGTTGCAACATTACACCCAGTACGGATCAAGTACTCGAGGAAACACTGCTAATTTACTTATTATGATATCTTCAAGTATTTGTACATTATGCTTTTTAAATGTTTGTTTTCATTCACACTACACTTTAAATTTTCATTTGCCTATCTTCTTTATTCAATGGACAAAATATAAATGACAGATTAGAAATGTTTTTTGTGACCAATCAAACAGTTGGTTTTTTTTTGGGGGGGGGGGGTGTTGTTATAGGATGTTGTATAGGCTGGCTCTCGTGACAAGTCTTTTAACAGTTCCTCCAATGCCATCACATGGACCTTTACCATGCGACATTGCAAAGAAGCGTCATTCAGCGCTAATTCCATAATCATCTTCATGTAAGCAATTATTTTTAAAATAATTTTTGTTTTTGTATTGTGAACTTGATCCATCCGAGAAGTAGACGATTTTTTTATATCTTTGAATTCTTGCTTTAAGAATTTGATTGCCTCGGATTGAAAAAAGTGAAAGGAATCGGTGTCATGTTTCATGATTTCTGAGATGACAACAATACTTTTGTTACGAATTTCTGTATCTTCTTTGAAATATACTACGAAAGGATGTATTGTGGCTTGGCATTTTTCCAATGCACACCTTGTGCTGAATCTTGTATTACAAATTAGTAATTTTCGGAAAAGTCTGCAACAAAAATATGTAATTTTCAGGTTGTACATTTTCTTTGCATTCCGTCAAAAATAAAATATGGCTGACTTTTGAAGGGATGACAATGCATCTTCTACATGAAAAACTTTACTTGCTAGGGAGCCTTTTACTTTTTTAAACTTTTCACAGGGGTATTGTTTTTGTTGTAGTTTTCTTTTCTTGATATTGACATCAAGGTCTTGTTTAATTCCTCAATATTACTGATTTCTAGCACTGTATCCATACAACTGCTAGAAGAAGAACTGGTATAATCACTTTCTCTGTCCGCACTTTCATTTGATTCATGTTTATTATTATCACAAGAACTACCGGCTTCACATATCGTCGTGTGAATGCAAGAACTAGGTAACTTGATTTTTCATATTTTGTGACACTGCCTATTTACTTATTTATTGCACTAAGGAATATGTCTCGTTTTCATTCACCTATTTGTTATATTGGAAAATAGATATCGCTGGTATCGTTCGATCAGTTACCAAGTTCTTGCATTACATTTTGTGCGATTTTTTCTATGCTATAAAAGAGGTAACTAAAAAACGCAAATTTCGAGTTACCTAGTTCTTGCATTCACACGACAATATAATTTCACCTGATCTATCCAGAAGTTGATAGATTTTTTACGGAACGAATCACATATTCGCACATTCAAAGATTCTTTTAAATTGAGCTTTATCAATAAATCGCGACTTACGCATCTTAGTGTACTTTTCTTTTTAAAAGCGTGATTAGGAAGGTCAAATGGATTTAAACACTTGTTATATAATATTATGCGATTTTTACCGTCACTCATGTTGTATAGAAGTCACGTCACTGCATGAAATTCAAACCCTGACTGATTATTTTTCTTTTATATTTGTAGCCTGCCATCTGTTTACTGCCATAAAGTTTACTGCCTTACCCAGTCTTGCTATCGTTAAACACTTGGCTATATTACAGTATAAACATACAGCATTGTGAAGGGCTCCCCCTCTTAGCTGAGCTGACAATAATAAAATCATTTTAGATAAGATATTTACTGTTCCTTAAGGTATTAATCATTTGATGAATGACTGCATTTGTTGTGTAGTGTGGCGATATCAGTTATTATATGCAATAGGGGATTTCGTAAAACTTTCGCGGGCAGCCTTCTAGTCTATGGCCGCAAGCAGTTCATTAGCTGAGAATCTCAATCGCGTGCATGCCTCCGGAAAATAAATTGTTACAAATGTATGTGTGCAGATCCCACATTTCTAAATGCAGTAGTTTACAGATAATACTGTACATCAGGGAACAAGTTTATATTTTTTTCAGATTTTTAACTTGGCTATTTAATATAGTAACTTTTCTTTGAAAAAGAAACGATTAAAAAATTAGGCCAAATTTTAACTTATTTGTGATAGGTCTAAAGTAATAAAAAGTGTTATATTTAGTTCCTTCAAATGTGCCAAATCACAAATCTCAATTATATGTAGACACAGAGTTCCAAGTGAGTTTATGTAACAGTGCGCGCATAATTTGCGTAATTTCAAATAGTCATAACTACACAAATAATTAATAATTGTGAAAATAAAACAATACGAGTCTCTTTATTTGATGGCTGGATTTCATGAAAAAAAAAAATTCGACCATTTACGAGAAGGTCGTGTTTTATTGCTGTGCGATTTGACGTGGTATGACTCATATGGCAAACAATGCATACTTTTCAATTAATCATCTGTTTAGGTCAAGATCATTTCATAGGAATAACAAAATAAGGATATATAAAACAATGATCAGACCAATATTGTGCTATGGATATGAAACTTCAACTATGCTGTGTAAAGTGGAGGAAATGTTGGACAGCTTCGAGAGGAAGATCTTAAGACAGATTTATGACCCAGTTCAGGATGAGAGGGGATGCAGAATAAGGTAATAAAACAGAGATATATAACTTATATAAAGAAGTTAAAAGTTTCCAAATTTATTAAATTAAGACGACTGCAATGGGCAGGACATGTGAGAATGGAGAAAGATAAGACCCTGAGGAAAGTTCTATCTCAACAAATTTATAGTAAAAGAAAGGCTGAAAAACCCAGGAAAAGATGGGAGGATAAAATGAGACAGGGTGCCTTCAGATTACTGTGGATACATACAAGTTATCATAAGCGAATTTCTTGCTTCTTGGCAACCTACTTAATCCTTATAGATGAAGTGCACAATGGGCCAATCTAAGAGGCTTATGGCTAGTTGCAGAAATGTTAATCATTTATGATCGGACTTTGACTGATGGTTAACTGAAGTTTGATTGGCAATCAGTTACATTCTTGTTGCACAAATAACAATCTATGTTTGATCGGCAATCAAACTGTCATCAGATTTGATCAGCAATTTTTTGCTGGTCAAATAATGATTCTCCGATCAAGTTTGTCCATGTGTTATGTTTATATATCCATTAGATATTCTTTGGGAAAATATTATACTATTGGATTCTTCAGATGAATTTTTTAAAATGTATAAGCAGGAAATATTGTTAAGACAATGGAACATATAAAGACTAGACGAGTTATATTTTATGTTTGAAGAAAAGGAGTTTCAAAACGATTTAGGTAAAGTACAGAATCTTGTTGTCTGGCACTTTAAAAAATTGAAAGAAATAGGCTATTTGTAGACAAACTAAAAGAAACTATCCTCTGTCTCCAATGAATCAGCTTCTAATTACACTGGGACATTTCAGATAGTCTTGGGTGATATTGCCTATTCTTGCTCTATTTTTCTGCAGACACTTGTGTCTAATCCAAGGACTGAACCAGAGGAACTGTATAACACAACTCACATATGAACACGGAAGTAGAAAGCACATGTGGAGTTGTGAAAAGGAGATTTCCATATTTATCAATGGGTCTTAGCTTCAAGCCGAGTAGGAAGCAATCAACTACGCTTGAGTGTATTATTACAACCATTTCTTTATTCTCAATAATATGCATATATCCCTCCACTATATTTAATAATAGAGATTTATCAGGGAGCTAAAATTTGAGTCTCTTGATTTCTTCTTATTGAAATCACACATTATCTTGATCTCCTAACCTCTACAAAGCATACATATAATGACAAATTTAATGTTCATTTACTGCCACTAAACAGCTGAAAGTTGTATTGCGAGCTGATTTGGTGCTGTTGTTATATTAATTTCTCAATCAAATCGACAATCTGTTGACCATAGCCATCTGGTAGTATATTAACTTTCCTGCAACTCAATCTGTCAGTCAAGTAAACGAGATATCAAGTGATCTCCGATCACAATCTGGTTTGATCAACATTTCTGCAACTGGCCATTAGTATAATTTTGGTCTCCTTATGCAAACAAGGATGCACTGGAAGGAATGGTGAACAGGAGAAAAGTTCGAGGAAGAAGAACGTATCAGATGACAGACGACATTAAGATATATGGATCATATGCAGAGACTAAATGGAAGACAGAAAATAGGATTGCAGAATGCTGGGTTTGCACAGAAAGACCTGTCACTGGGCAAAAAGCTATGAATGAACGAATATACGAACAAGAATACTATTACAAAATAAATAGTTTGAAAATCTTACCAAATGCTGATGGTTGTGTAGTCTGAGCTTGTCCAAAAACAGGTGTTGCTGTTGCACCTCCAAACAGTCCACCAGTAGTGGGTGTTGCACTTCCGAATAATGAAGTGCCTGTTGATCCAAAGGCTGGAGATGCAAATCCTGTTGTATTTTTTCCAAATGTTTGTCCAAATGGACTGGTAGTGGCTCCACTGCTGAACCCACCTAAAATCCACCATAAAAAGGTGTTGATCTTGATCTTCTACTTGCAAGACTAAGAACGTTATACTTATCTAACAACTGTATTAATTTGATGAACTATCTTCGTGATCGTTAACAATGTGTCTCAGTACAAAATCGGTTTTCACTTTGGTGATACAGGAAAATAGGGATACCTCAAAGTACTGTGCTTGGACAACTGTTTTTTTTTCATTTAAATATTAATGATGTGACTACAAATTCACACTACTGCAAATATCACATTTATGCAGATGACTTACAACTCTATAAATACTCCTGAACAGACGAAATTGATGTAACTATTGACACAATCATGAACTGAATCAAGTTTCTTTATGGGCGAATAAGTTCGGACTTAGGTTAAATGCTAGCAAGTCACAAGCTATAATAATTGGACATAAGAGGCTATTGAACACAATGAACAGCACATATCCCAATCATTACAGTAAATAATGCCACTATTCCGTATCATTCCGTCGTCAGAAACATCGACATTTACTTAGATGAAAATTTAAATTGGGAACACCAAATAAATATCCAAGACAATATGCTATACCATGCATTCTCTTATCCTGTTCAGAAACTTCCTCCTGCTAAAATGAAAACAAACTTTAGTGCAAATCCTCGTCTTACCATTTGACTATTGCAACATAATACTTACACACTTAACAAGTGAACTTCCCAACAAGCTCCAGTGTTGTACAAAATGTGTATCAGATTCATCAGCGATGCTTGCAGATTCGACCATATTACATCCTCATTCAAATATTTATCCTGGCTATGACTCAACTATAGAACATTTAATTCCCTGTCTTTTCTATTTATGGCTAAAATTCTGTTTCATCAACAGAAGTTAGTTTTAACACAGGGTTAAACTTGAGGTTAAGTTGGGTTAAATGTTTAACTTGGGGCTAAAAACAATATGGCTCCTGTAAATCATGTTTTTTATGCAGAATTGTTCTATTCAGATGTATTAAATGCTGCGGAGTGCGATGTTTTAGGGGAAGCGATTCCATGGAAACACTGTATGTAGGCAACAGGCATTGAAGCCCATTCGAGCAATGGCATAGATACAGGCACCGCTTCCCTTCACGTCACGCTACTGCACACCACTGGTTAAATGGTGTTCTTAATATAGAGAGACGTTTGAGAAATTATTTTCAAAACCTATCTCAGGAACAATTTCTAAGGAGGTATAGATTGTTGAAAGCTGTAGTCAGTAAGATTGTCGAAATTCACGAGAGAAACAGGGCTCTCCTTCATACGCTGCAGGTAGTAGCAACATTAAAATATTATGCTATAGGGTCTTTTCATATAATAATTGAAGACAATGTTGGAGTTTCAAAAGTTACTGTTAGTAGAATTGTTTCTAAGGTACCTGCAGCTATAGCATCAATGAGACAAAGATAATATGTAAAGTTTCCTTCCATGTTATTCGTGACTTCTATCAAATGTACCATTTTCCAGAGTTTTGGGTGCACTAGATTGTACGCATGTAAAAATCCAATCCCCTAGAGACAACAGAGCAGAAATATATTGTAACCGGAAAGGTTATTTTTCTATTAACATTTAAATAATCTCTTATGCAAACTTCAGAATTCGGGATATAGTAGCAAGGTGGCCCAGATTGGTACATGACAGTACTATCACAGTATAGTATATACAGTCAATAAGCTTGAGTTGTTGAGGGTACTAGGAACAATAGTCTGTCCCGGTACTATTTCACATTGCGATAGTAGCAATCCTAGTGGTTAGCAACTATCTATGGAATCTATGGATGCATATTCCCTATGTACTGGGATTCGTGACTGCATATACTAGACTGTGGTACTATCTTCACAAGCTCTCACATTAGAGCACAATTCGAAATAGGCACAATAATGAAGGAATTTTGCTTGGTGATAGTGGGTATCCATTAAGGAAATACTCTACATCATCAAACAAGAGCACAACACAACAATACAGCTCACATTAACACGAATGATAGGAGTTTGGAAAAGATATTTCCCAGTTCTTGGCTTGGGATTACGGAGCAAACTACAAACTATGTTGACAGTAATTGTAGCTACAGCAATATTACATAACATTACTGTGGAAACCAATAATGGACTTCCCCCAGATGACTTGACAGTGTGTCAATATGTCACAGAGAGAAGAAGGAACAGGAATGCTATGATGTCTTTATATTTAGCTGTTAATTCAATTAGCAAAGATTTTTCTATTGCCGAAAAATTTGAGCTTCTGTTTCTCTTCCTTACCTCTTATTTCCTTGCTCACTGTTGTGGAGTTGTGGAAGAAAACGAAAGTAGGTAACACGCAACAAGGTGTGTTCATAAAAACAAATTCTCAGTCATGGTGTCCTAGATTAGTATTTTCCCTCTTTCCCTCGAAGGTTAAAGTGGTGTTAGCTAACTCTCTGCTGAGAAGGCTTGGTGAAATGCATTAGTCGCAAGAACAAGTTAAAATTTTAACCTGAAGTTAATAAACTCAGGGTTAATATACACTATACTCGATAATATTGCAAAACAAGCAACATATTTTCAACCAAGACCTCTTCAAGTGATCTCTCTATCCAGTGCTTTTGCTTCAGTCAAGTCTCATTTTACAAACCTATGGATCAACAATTGGCTCTCTTCTGACAAAGGAAAAATTTTACAATCTGTACAAAAGAAACCAAATGACCTGGAAATGTACAAAAACTTGCCCAGACATGTTCAAACAGTTTTAACAAGGGTCAGAACAGGTCACATTGTCACAAATTGTACCTACACCAATTTCACATTTCCGATAATCCTACTTGTCTGTGGTGTAATAATCATGATGAAGATCTGGAACACATTCTTCTATACTGTCCATCCATAAACCACAAAAGAAGTAAATTAAAATCATCAATACCAGTTGCAGAAGACACTGCCCTGCAGTATACATTGACTACCACCCCAACTCTGGCTACTAGCAACAGGCATCTACAGTATAATGAACACCAATCAAAATACCCCTCATTTCTCGTGAAAAACAACAACTGAATAGACTACAGTGGACTATAGTGGACTTTATGTTGTCAGCAAACAGCTGGATACGTTAAGAAGATTGATTAATACACGCTATCTACCAAAAAGTAATTGGGCACCGTTTTTGCCCCTTAGAACTTCGTGGTACCACCTCTTGTTGTTGTAACAGCAGCCACTCTGTCAGGCATGCTCTCCACTAGTTTGTGTAGAATATCCATTCCTCTTGCGACATGGCACTCAGTTGGATAATGGAAGTTAGCCGCATCTCCCGAGATCTCAATTGCCGGTCCAATTTTCCCAAAGGTGCTCAATGGGATTGAGATCAGGACTCTGTGCAGGCCAGTCCAACCGTGAACATTATTGTCTGCATACCACTGCATAATAGCTGCTGAAACAGGGGGCCAACTTCCATTGTCCGACTGAGTGCCATGCAAGAGGAATGGCGATGCATTCCAGTGGATATCCTACCCAAACTAGTGGAGAGCATGCCTGACAGGATGGCTGCTGTTACAGCAACAAGAGGTGGTACCACGAGGTTCTAAAGGGGCAAAAACAGTGCCCAATTACTTTTTGGTAGATAGTGTATATTTAAAACACGTAAGAAACTGGGCCTTAGAGTTCTCCACAAATTCTACTCTAGATTATGGTTGGTTGGTTGGTTGGTTGGTTGGTTGGTTGGTTGCTAATGCTCGGAGTATTGGAGTTCTTCCATTTGCCTTCTTGCTTCCCAATATTGTAATGCCAGATCTGTAGCTGTTAAATTTTTACAGTTTTTGAGGCGTGTCATAACCATTAATCACAGTTCCTTCTTTACAAAGTAAACAATTAGAAGTAGGAAAATTATTCATTTTATACAGATTGGCATCCAAACAAACATGTGCCATACAAAATCGAAAAAGTGCTACAGCTTTCATTCTTGGACATCCTGGAATTAAATTTTTACTGTTTAATAAAATATTCCATTGCTTACTTAAATTCTCATGTATTTCTTGTTGATTTTCATAATTATTGCTTTTGAGGATTGAAATGATAAACATGAATTTGTAATTTGTTGGATCATTATGTCCTCTTTTATTAAGGAATCTTCATTACCAAGAATTCCACAATGTGAAAAAACCCATTGCAAAACTACTGTTTTATGAAGGCCACTGTGATCATGGACTGTTACTGCAATGCTCGACACCATAAAATGAAGTCTTTAATTGCTACAACATTAAAAAATAAATCCTGAGAGGTGGTAGAGAAAGTAAAGTTGTATAGCAACACATGGCTCTTCTAGATTCATAGATATATTGGCATTTTCAAAGACCACAAAAATTGGCATATTAAGAAACTACCAAACATGGCTTCATAATAGATCCTACAATTAGATATTAACAGAGCATTGATGAGCCTGAGGAAGTTCACCAAGAAAAGAAAGACATTTATGAACCGACTACTGAGTACTTTAAAGAAAAATACCATCTTAAACACATAGACATGATTGGTCTTTTTATCGATGCCCATGGTGTTATTCCAAAATTCTTTAACATGTTTAGGAAATAATTTGGTTTACCTAAATCTTTAATACATGACATTGTCACAATAATTTTGAAGGAAAAAAAAAAAAAAGTCATGTCATATTTTAAATAATTTACACTCTTAAGATATGTTTTAATTACGCTTTAATATACATATCAATTTTTCTTCTTCTTATTCTACTTTGTATTTATATTTGTGGGTAAATCGTGAAACAGCAAACGCCAGACGAGGAAGTTATCCCCACCCTCGCCGTTCAGCACCTCGCTCACCTGCTCTCTCTCTCTACTATCTGCCCCGCTTCGGTGGATCACTGCCTACTGCCTCGCATGTATTTCATATTTTACAACACAACACAACATGCATTAGACAACGTTTGGATCTCGAACTAACACATACTTTGAATAAAACACTTTGATGTGCATTAGGCAACATTTGGATCTCGAACTAACACATACTTTGAATAAAACAACACTGGTGGATCACTGCCTACTGCCTCGCACGTATTTCATATTTACATTTCATATATAAGTTTTTTCCTCGAACTGACACATACTTTGAATAAAACAACACTCACTTGTTAACTTTGCACTGTCCTCGAAGTAACACAATAGTCACCAGAGCCTCGTTTGCTGTAATCAGGTCCCGCCACGTGATGGCTCATCACAACACGTCATTCCGCCTGTACTCAAAGCTGGACATGGACACAATGAAGCTCTACCAGACGTGCTAACACTTATGCCACCCCCGCAGTCAACCCCTACCAAGCTAAATTCACAAGCCCGCCACTTTCTACCCACGCTATTCGGTTATTTTCCCCTGCGCCACATTGCATCAGTTCCCTTGAACATAAATAGATTAATTTTCCCTTCTACCACCAACTTGCCTCAGAGAGGTCTAAAGCCTGGCCAAAAAGCGTGCGTGCGTTTCGTTAGGAACATACCCGGATCGAATCCTACCCTCTGCAAAGTCATAAGCAAAAAAAAAAGAGAGAGAGAGAGAGAGAGGCATCAAGCAAGGAAGAGAGAAGAAGAGGCTGGAGATACAGAGGGAGACAGGACGAAGTTTCTCTTTTGCTTCATAGATGCCGCCGCATTCACTCTTTTTGTTCCACTTTCCTTCACTAGATGTCACCCCCACCCTAAACCCCCTATTTTCACTCTTTCCCGCTAGAGTGTGTAGTGAGCTTCTAGGGGAAAAGTGGAAAGGGGTCGTGGGCGGAGCTTAGCATTCGCCGTTTTAAGATTTGCCCATATTTGTAAATCATATGTCAGTATACTGAGGCTTAAGAATCTACCTCCATTGGGAGACAGTTTGTAATAAATAAATAAAAATAAGTGTTTGATACTTTGGTGAATTTCAGCAATTCTTTTTTTTTTTTTGTATAAGCATCTGCATTAATGACTTGTACAGTTGATTTAGAATCGCTAAATATAACAGCTTTACTAAAGAGGTTAACGTGATAGAAAAGTTGTTTTAATATAGAATTGACTGCCTCAAGTTCTCCATCAAAGTGAGCTGAATTTTGACCGATATATAAGAACAAAATAATTTACTGTATATTCCAGCACAGTCGTATTGTTAAAGTTACTGCCATTACCCTAGGCTGTAGATTCTGCAGGAAGGAGAGTGAAACAGTCCAGCACTCTAGAACCAAAAGATTTTGAACAGAGTTCTATATCTGGACTGTATACCTTAATGCTGTGGTGCATCCGGAGTAATGGCGGGCATAATTGTGGGTGGGGGGGTGGGGGGAGTTACTGTCCATTTTAGTCATCGCTGTTGTGTGTATCCACTCAGTTTCTGGAATCTTGTGTTGATAGTTTTTAATGTGATTTGCTTCAAACAAATAGAGTTTTCATTCTGTTTTTAATTTGTTCTATCAAATTTATATTATAATGGATTTTAATCTACCAACAGGATAAGGTGGAAAATGTAACTTTTCCATACTTACTATATTTGTCTAATGGTAGGCTATATTGTTTTTGTGGATATTTAACTTTCTGTATGAAATCATGTTGGATCTCTAGAGTTCTAGAAGTATCTGAGTAGGTTCTCCAGTAGTCTATATTAGGCACATATTCTTTTCAGTTTTTCACACAAAATTAGCCTGCATTGATTTCTGTTTGAGTGTTATCTGTAAAACTTGCAGAACTGATATATGTGTGGATGAAACAGCCCTGTAATAATGCGTAACGTTTGATTTTGGACTCTCTCAATTTTATCTAAATTTGATTTTTTTGCTGTAATAATTGTTTCACAACCATACTGGAGAACTGGTTTAATATGTGTTTTATAGTTAAATCGACCATATATATAATGATCGATTCTTCTGTTTTGTTTTGTTTATGTATCCATGGTATTTATGTAACCAACTAGCTAGATTTATATGTCGAAAAAAGCCAACTTTGGTTCTATAGATTGCAACTTTATTACAATTTATTCGACATATAAGAAACAAATATTGTACTGATTAAATTCTATTAAGATATGCGCTATACTGGAGAATTACCATGGCAGCTTTGAACTGTGCCGTTACCAAATTTAACTACATACACAATGTTGCCAACATAAGAACATGATTTTGGTCTGTGGTGTCGTTAGAAGGAGAAATTTGTTTCTTTTTCTCTCTACCTCCTTCGTTCTGAACATTACTAAGTGATAGCACCACTGTTGCTCTCATCTATTAACAATGATTTTTCCTTGGACCACCAATTTGCTTGGACGACATTTCTACATAGAAGGTTAAGACAGATCTTACAAGCAATCTCCAGTTACTAACAGTATGGTCATCAAAATTGTGTGTCCATTTTATTTCGAACTAAAATCTCTCTCGCATTTTCTTTTGTTTCATCACGGCCAAATGGATTTATCTCTTCGGTATTGATGTTTCTAGTTGGTCATGGCTTTTATGACAGTTTTTGTTTCGTAATATTGATAGACGGTAATATAATTAAAGTGGTGAATAATTTTATGGTACCTAAAAGTTTTTTTTTTTTTTTTTTTCGTAAAAGGTTAGGTATTTTCTCTAGGCCACAAATAAAACTACAACGTGGTAATAATTATGTACGTAACGCTTTGGTGAACATTAACGGGAAATGTACTTTCCGTTATTTAAATGATATTCTGTGAACCACACTTTTTTTCCTCTTTATCTCATTGTCATAACCTATTCTAAGATCTTGGTACATAAGCATTTTCTTTTAGTGCATTCAAAACATCGTCGTTGTACTGCATAAATCTTGCACTTGACTAACAGAGTGATTTATTTAAGAATATAGTCGTGAATTTTACTACTACCATTTCGATTGTCTTCTGTTTAACACGGTTCGGTACGGCCCTGTGACTAGTGGCCAGCGAGTAATGTCGATTATCGACATTGCTCTGCCGTGTGTATTATCCAGTTGTTCCAAGATATGTAAAGAAGGGGAAGAAGAAAAAACATGGAGAAATTTTTACGTCCAGAACGACTAGATTTGGACCCTGCATCGCAATCATTATCTCAGGAATGGGAGTACTGGAAGAATACTTTCACTAATTTCTTGGCAGCCAATGCAGAACAACTTACAGAAGGGCTAAAACTTCAGCTGTTAATAAATCACATATCTCCTAAAGTTTATTCATTTATAAGAGATTGTGACAACTATACGGCAGCTATAGTCTACCTTGAATCTGTGTTTGTAAAACCCACGAATGAAATGTTTGCAAGACACCATCTAGCTACAAGTTGACAACAGCAACACGAATCTGTAGATGAAGATCTGCAAGCACTTAAATTACTGGGGAAGGACTGCAATATTAAAGCAGTTTCAGCAGAAGAAAACGCAAATGAATGCAGCCACGATGCTTTTATTACTAGACAATTATCATGTCCGATTAGTCAATGTTTTTTAGAAAATATTACATTAAAATTAGATGAAGCATTTTCCCAAGCACGAGCCTTGGAGATGGCTTTCAGACAATCAGAAGAATATGGGAATAATAATAATAATAATAATAATAATAATAATAATAATAATAATAATAATAATAATAATAATAATAATAATGTGTCATCAGTCAGTGCAGCATCAGGTGATGTACAAGAGAGAAGTAAGAAATCTAATGAATCGCGTCATCCTGATAGTATACTAGCAATTGCACAAAAACAATTTAACAAGTGTTTCTTCTATGGTTTCAATCGCCATATGAGAAGTAATAGTCCCGCTTTAAATGCTATTTGTAATACTTGCAAGAAGAAAGGACACTTTGCTAAGGTATGTCAATCTAAAAGGAAAGTTTATGATGCACAGTTTATGAACAGCTGCAACAGACGGAAATAATAAACTTTTAGATGCTTGCATTAGTTCGAGTTGTATTCTCTGTGGGGCTTCAACTACTCCTTTAAATAAATCTATCTTACTAGTTAAAATTAATGGAGTGCAAGCTAAAGCTCTCATTGATACAGGAAGTACCACCAGCTTCATTAACAATTCCTTAGTAAACAGGCATAATTTTGAAACGACACCTGCTAATGTGCAGATTGCAATGGCATCATCAGTACTCATTTCTCATGTGAGAGGTAGCTGTAATGCTAATATAGAACTTGATGATCACATTTATCGAGATGTCGTGCTATTAATTATGGATGACTTGTGTGTGATATAGTACTTGGGCATGATACAATCAAACTTTATTCTTCTATTGAAATTGCTTTTGGGGGACCTCGTGAACCCCTTTATGTCTGTGGGCTAATCTCACTCAGGATTGTCATCCTATTGCTATAAAGTCTCGTAAACATTCACGAGAAGACAACAAATTCATAGAATCTGAAATCTCCAAACTTTTGAGTGAAGGCATAATTGAAAAGAGTACATCGCCGTGGAGGGCACAAGTTCTTGTTACTTCAAGTACTAATCATAGGAAGTGAATGGTTGTTGACTATTGAACAAACCATAAATCAATTTACACTACTTGATGCGTACCCACTTCCTTTTTTTTTTTTTATTGTGTTATTTTACGACGCTGTATCAACATCTAGGTTATTTAGCGTCTGAATGATATGAAGGTGATAATGCCGGTGAAATGAGTCTGGGGTCCAGCACCGAAAGTTACCCAGCATTTGCTCTACTGGGTTGAGGGAAAACCCCGGAAAAACCTCAACCAGGTAACTTGCCCCGACCGGGATTCGAACCCGGGCCACCTGGTTTCGCGGCCAGACGCGCTGCCCACTTCCTAGTATTGAAAGCATAGTTTCAGAAGTAGCTAAATATCAATATTTCAGTACTGTCAATTTAAAGAGTGCATTGTTGAACATGAGTAATCTTATACAGCTTTTGAAGCCTGTAGGCAACTTTATCAATTTCAGCAAATTCCATTTTGTGTTACGAATGGTGTGGCATGTTTCCAAAGAGTGATTAATTCAATTATCTGTAATGAAAAACTAAATGGAGTGTATGCTTACTTAGACAACATTACTGTGTGTGGTACTAGTCAACTAGATCACGATAAAAACTTGAGAAAGTTTCTTGAAGCTGTAAAGAAATATGGCCTTACTCTCAATGAAAGTAAATGTAAATTCTCTAATAAATCCAGTAAACTCCTAGGTCATCAAATTATAAATAACACTATTAAACCTGATCCTGATCGTATTCGTCCTTTACTGGATCTACCTATTCCTAAAGATCAACAATCACTAAAAAGAGCAACTGGGACGTTTTCACACTATGCTAAATGGGTACGAAATTTTTCTGATAAAATATGACTCTTAATACAATGCAGAGAATTTCCTATTCCTACTCATGTTCGTATTGTCTTCAAGAAAATAAAATCTGATATCGCCAAGTCAATTGTAGTCTCTCTAGAGGAAGGAATTCCATTCTTGGTTGAGACTGACGCTTCTGATTTTGCTATAGCTGCAACCTTGTCCCAGTCTGGAAGGCCAGTAGCGTTCTTTTCTAGAACCCTTTCTGGAAGTGAATGTCAGCATTCTGCTGTAGAGAAAGAGGCTAACGTTATTGTTGAATCACTGCAAAAATGGAAGCATCACCTAATAGGACGCCCATTTTCGCTGTTAACTGATCAAAAGTCAGTATCTTTTATGTTTAATTGTACTAAACATGGGAAAATAAAAAATGAGAAGATTGAATGCTGGAGATTAGAATTATCATGTTACAAATTTGATATTGTCTATCATCCTGGAAAGAATAACACGGTAGCTGATACATTATCCAGAGTCTGCTCATCTTCATCTGCTAGAATTCCTAATCTTTTATCAGCTTCACCAGTCTCTCTGCCATCCTGGTGTAGTGCAAAAGGGAAACATTTTATTCGTTATAATTTCCTGTATTCCTTAGATGTCAAGAAGATGACTGCATTATGTCTGGTGTGTGCAGAAATTAAACCTCATTTCTACAAAGGAGAAGATCGACTAATTAAAACAACATCACCTTTCGAGCGTCTGAATATAGGTTTTAAAGGGCCAATACCTTCAAAAACTAGCAATGTACACTTACAATTGTCGATGAGTATTCCAGATTCCCATTTGCATTTCCTTGCAGTGATGTTCGACAGTCATAAGCAAATTATCAGCTTTATTCTCAATTTTTGGGAGTCCGTCATTTATCCATTCTGATCGAGGCTCTGCTTTTGTCACAGCAACTTAAACAGTATCTTTGTTCACAAGGATTAGCAACTAGCTGCACTACAGCATATAATCCCCAAGGAACGGACAAATTGAGAGATATAACAGAATAATTTTGGAAGACTATAGGACTGATCTTAAAATCTCGAGGTCTTTCAGTTATACAATGGGAGATTGTTCTTCAGGAATCCTTAAATGCTATTCGATATGTACAGCAACTAACACAACACCACATGAACGTATGTTCTCACACTTTAGACGCTCTGTGAATGGATCTATGCTACCGACATGGTTGACAACACCGGGAACTGTATTCATGAGAAGAAACATTTGTGCATGCAAGTTCGATCCATTAGTTGAGAAAGTTCAGTTGATAGAGGCAAACTCTACCTATTCTTGCATCCAAACATCTAATGAAAGGGAGATGACTGTATCGAATCGACAACTTGCTCCGAAGGAACAGATTGTTTTTGAGGAACGGGATGAAATTCAAATGGAAGATTTCGAAAATGATGACAACCAGAATACAGCTGTTTCTAAACCTTCACAAAGCCCAAGAACAACAGAAAGGGATGATTCCAATCGGAATGAGTCTGGAAGAAATGGCGAGACTAAGTCAAACAAGAACAATATACCAGTATCTCGTTCTGGCAGAGTAGTGAAACCCCTGAGTTACTTACAGGACTATATTCAATACTGATCTGGGGGAACATGCAATGAGTTTTATAGTTAAATAGACCATATACATAATGATCGTTTCTTCTGTTTTGTTTTGTTTATATATCCAAGGTATTTGTTTATGTAACCAACTAGCTAAATTTATATGTCGAATAAAGCCAACTTTGGTTCTATAGATTGCAACTTTATTACAATATGTTGTAATCAAACTTGCCTAGACCATCTCCATTTACTTCCAGTTAGTCTTTTCAAGATGAAAAGTCTTCTTTTGCTTTCTCCATTACTGTAGCTATATGATGTTTACAGGCTAATTTGCTATCAAAAGTGTGATGTGTTCATTATTCAATAGAAGTGAAACCGTTGGTATTTGATGAGTTAAAAAGGAGAATATTTGGTAATTTGTTTTGTCTACATTAACATTCACATCACTTTCTCTGCACCAGTCAGCTAATTTACAAAGTGCAACATTCATTTCTAAGGAGAGTTGATGGTGATATTTTCCTTTTTATGACGTCCAGATAACCAAATCATCTGCGAAAAGGGCACAGTTTTTATTTTGTATTTTATTTTTTATTTATTTATTTATTATTATTACTTTTTTTTTCTAAATAATTTATCATCACGTTAAATAGGGCAGTGTTCGAAACAGAACCATGAGGGAGATCTCTTCTTGATTGTTTAAATTTTGATAATGTTTTTCCATTTGTAGTTGAAAATCATTGAATTTGGAAATTATAAAACCATTTTAGCATGTTATTATTTACATCCTTTTTGCATTTTGTCTAACAACTTTATTAGTTCATATTGAATCACAGGCACTTCTAAAATCTATAAAGACAACCAGTATTGTTCTCTGTTTATTTAAACTGTCTTTGATTTCTTGACTAACTTTGTTTGTTGAGCTGTGGACTGATATTGTCTAAATCCTGGCTGAGCTTGGATAAGTAGATGTTGGTTTTCAAGAAACCAATTTAGTGCAAATCATCTTTTCCGTAAGTTTGGCAAGAGTACTTGTTAAGAATATTGGTCTATAGTTTTGAATATTCTCAAATGATTTTTTTTTATTTAAGGATGGATATTATTATAAATATCTTTCATACAGTTGGAACTGAAGTATGCCAGATTAAATTGAATATTCGTAAACAAATGTCAAGATTCTTATTACCTAAATGTTTAATCATTACACTTCACATCATATGCTCCTGGTCTAACTACTTATCCTCCAATCACAATCTAAACACCAGGGCAGATGAGAGTCAAATCCTAGCAATTCCTCCTCTCAGAACATCCCACTATTCATCCTCTTAGAACATCCCACTATTCATCCTCTTTTATGGCCTCATTCCCCTGTCAATGTCTACCTCAGAAGATTAAGAACTGCCACACAACCACTTTCAAGAACAGGTAAGCAATTTCGTATAGACACAGTCAAATTGAAGTTATAATTATAATCATGATTGAGTTTAATAATCTCATTATATTTAGGTCTGATTATTATTATTATTATTATTATTATTATTATTATTATTATTTTATTGCTGTGTTGGTAAGATAAAAGGAACTGTTATATTGTATTATTTTAATTATGTTTTGTTTACAGCAATGCAGTAATTTTCTATCATATTGGTTGAGTGGAAGAGAAGACTGAAGCCAGTTAAAATGAATCATTATTATTATTATTATTATTATTATTATTATTATTATTATTATTATTATTATTATTATTTACTTACAAATGGCTTTTAAGGAACCCGAAGGTTAATTGCCGCCCTCACATAAGCCCGCCATCAGTCCCTATCCTGTGCAAGATTAATCCAGTCTCTATCATCATATCCCATTCCCTCAAATCCATTTTAATATTATCCTCCCATCTACATCTCGGCCTCCCCAAAGGTCTTTTTCCTTCCGGTCTCCCAACTAACACTCTATATGCATTTCTGGATTCGCCCATACGTGCTACATGCCCTGCCCATCTCAAACGTCTGGATTTAATGTTCCTAATTATGTCAGGTGAAGAAAACAATGCATGCAGTTCTGCGTTGTGTAACTTTCTCCATTCTCCTGTAACTTCATCCTGCTTAGCCCCAAATATTTTCCTAAGCACCTTATTCTCAAACACCCTTAACCTATGTTCCTCTCTCAGAGTGAGAGTCCAAGTTTCACAACCATACAGAACAACCGGTAATATAACTGTTTTATAAATTCTAACTTTCAGATTTTTGGACAGCAGACTAGATGATAAAAGCTTCTCAACCGAATAATAACACGCATTTCCCATATTTATTCTGAGTTTAATTTCCTCCCGAGTGTCATTTATATTTGTTACTGTTGCTCCAAGATATTTGAATTTTTTCACCCCTTCGAAGGATAAATCTCCAATTTTTATATTTCCATTTCGTACAATATTCTGGTCACAAGACATAATCATATACTTTGTCTTTTCGGGATTTACTTCCAAACCGATCGCTTTACTTGCTTCAAGTAAAATTTCCATGTTTTCCCTAATCGTTTGTAGATTTTCTCCTAACATATTCATGTCATCCGCATAGACAAGAAGCTGATGTAACCTGTTCAATTCTAAACCCTGCCTGTTATCTTGAACTTTCCTAATGGCATATTCTAAAGCGAAGTTAAAAAGTAAAGGTGATAGTGCATCTCCCTGCTTTAGCCCGCAGTGAATTGGAAAAGCATCAGATAGAAACTGACCTATACGGACTCTGCTGTATGTTTCACTGAGACACATTTTAATTAATCGAACTAGTTTCTTGGGAATACCAAATTCAATAAGAATATCATATAATACTTCCCTCTTAACCGAGTCATATGCCTTTTTGAAATCTATGAATAACTGATGCACTGTACACTTATACTCCCATTTTTTTCTCCATTATCTGTTGAATACCAAAAATCTGATCAATAGTCTATCTATTATGCCTAAAATCGCACTGATGATCCCCAATAATTTCATCTACGTATGGAGCTAATCTTCTCAAAAGAATATTGGACAAAATTTTGTACGACGTCAACAAAAGTGACATTCCTCGAAAGTTACTACAGTTGGTTTTGTCCCCCTTCTTAAAAATAGGTACAATTATGGACTCCTTCCATTGTTCTGGTACAATTTCCTTTTCCCAAATAGCAAGTACAAGTTTATAAATTTCGCTATATAATGCACTTCCACCCTCTTGTATTAATTCTGCTGGAATTTGATCGATACCTGGAGACTTGTACTTTTTTCAGATTTTCTATCGCAATTTCGACTTCTGGAAACGTGGCTTCAGGTATAAATGGCTCAGCAGTTTGTATTTCAATTTCGTCCCGATCATTTCTATTTGGCCTATGTACATTTAGTAGTTGCGCAAAATAGTTTTTCCATCTGTTTAGGACTGATGGAGAGTCTGCAAGCAAGTCACCATTCTCATCCTTGATCACGTTTACCCTTGGCTGATATACAGTTCTTAAATTCCTTCATATCCTTATATAAATCTCATGTTTTTATTCTTACTATTTGTGTCTACCTCATTCAGTTTTTCCTTCAAGTAACCTCTCTTTTTATTCCTAAGTGTACGACTTGCTTCCCGTCTTTCATTGAAATAATTATCTCTCTTCTCCTCAATTGGATCCTGTAAGAATTTCAATTTTGCCTGTTTCCTTCTTTCTACTGCAATGCAACAATCTTCATCAAACCACGGTTTCTTTTTCTTAGTTTAATAATAACCTATGCTCTGCTCAGCTGCAATTTTGATACTATCTCTGATATTTTCCCACATGCTGTTAACATCTAATTCTTTCTCAACTTCGTCGGAACTTTGTAAAGTGGCAAATCTATTCGAAATTTCGACCTGATAATTTTGCTTAGTTTCCTCGTCCTTTAATTTCAAAATATTGAATTTAGTAATATTAACTTGTTCCTCTATTCACCTGGCTACTGATAGTCTTTCTCTTAATTCTCCAATTACCAAATAATGGTCAGAATTATTATAAACAATTATTATTATTATTATTATTATTATTATTATTATTATTATATCCCGTAGAGCAGAATGAGTCAGATGTCATGTAAAAGACGGAATCTATACTAATAATAAATCTGTAGCCGAAATTTTTCTGGTAATTTTCGCTTTTCCAAAAATAATTGGTCCTAACATGTATAATTAACCATCCTGAAACCGAAAATCGCTTTTTTTTTTAATTTTTGTTTGTATGTCTGTCTGTCTGGATGTTTGTTACCTTCTCACGCGATAATGGATGAACCAATTTATATGAAAATTGGAATATAAATTAAGTTCGTTGTAACTTAGATTTTAGGCTATATTATATATTCAAAATACTTTATTTAAAAGGGGGATTATAAGGGGGCTTGAATTAAATAAATCGAAATATCTCCCTTATTATTGATTTTCGTGAAAAATGTTACATAACAAAAGTTTCTTTAAAAATGATTTCCGATAAGTTTTATTCTAAGCAAAAGTTTGACAGGACTGATATTTAATGAGATAAATGAGTTTTAAAATTAAAATAATGATGCCACCTATTGGCCTGTAATGAAATGGAAACAAATGACTTCATCTATAAGGGGCCTTGGACAACAACAATCGAAAGCTATTAAACATAGGCCTAGCCTATAGAGAATGTTTCTGTGTTTGTATGAAGTAATATCGAAAGCTAATTAACAATTTGTATAATTAATTATTATTTCACCATTGGAAAGTGTAGTTTCTCTAGATGGACATAATGCTATAATGTTATTACAGTAACTTCTGAGTGAATCAAGGACAGGTAAGATTAAAATAGCTTCTTATGTACAGAAAACTTAATAGGCTATTCTGTATATTCGTTTCCTGCATTTATTAAAATAATGTTTATGTACACATTCATTTTCATCTCAGAGAATTAACGAATGATGAGAGTGTATTGATTTAGTATGCAGTAATAGTAAGTTAGCTTAGCATTCCATTATTTTATAATCCAAATTTTAACTATGCTCAATTGAATCATGTTAAAATACATAAAATACATATGCAATAAACGCAATGCAAAAAAACTGGGTAATGAACCAAGCAGATTATGTTGCGCTGTTGTAAAACTTGTTCCTCCTGAGATTCAAGAGCCTCCACAACAAATTAAAAACTTATTTATCGGAGTACATCCGTTATCAACACACTTTTTATATAATATAATATAATATAATATAATATAATATAATATAATATAATAATAAATCTGTAACCGAAATTTTTGTGGTAATTTTCGCTTTTGCAAAAATAATTGGTGTTAACATGTATTCATCCTGAGACTGATAATTGCTTTTTTGAAATTTTTGTTTGTCTGTCTGTCTGGATGTTTGTTACCTTTTCACACGATAATGGCTGAATGGATTTCGATGAAAATTGAAATATAAATTAAGTTCGTTGTAACTTAGATTTTAGACTATGTGGCATTCAAAATACTTTATTTAAAGGGGCCTGAATTAAATAAATCGAATTATCTCGCTTATTATTGCTTTTTGTGAAAAATGTTTCATAACAAAAGTTTCTTTAAAAATGATTTCCAATAAGTTTTATTCTATGCAAAATTTTGATAGGACTGATATTTAAGGATATACAAGACTTTTAAAATAACTATACAATACATTTTCACCGCCACCTCAGATTATAGCTTTATTGTTCTTACAATAACTCCTATGTGCAAAATATAAAATTGTTTGAATAGGAAGAAAAAACACATTTATTCATTCCATGGCAATGGTACATAGGAGATCGTGAATTCTTACATTTTCGAAGGAAATAAATATACTTACATATTACTATATATGCTGTATCACTATTTAAGTTATTTGAAGGGTTCAGAACCGTAGTGGGCCAAACGCCATTTACTGAAGACGTAAAAAACAAGGGTTAAAATTAAGTTATTACCATAATTCAATGGAAACATATAGCAAGTAATATAAAGTATACACATTAAAACTAAATGATACGTCAATCTTCATTAAACTATGGTTGCATGTAATAAAAATTAAGAAACATGTCATTGCACCAAATGAGTGGTCTCTGGATCAAAAGGATCGCATTTTAATTTTTTTAAATAGACTTTAAATTAAGTAACATACTAAAAGATTTATCCTTCTATCAAACACGAATGTTCCCTGGATCAAATGTCCTATTTTAATTATGTAATTACTTTATATTTATTTCTAATGGGTGCAGCGGAGCACATGGGTATGGCTAGTTATATATAAATTTAGTTAGCAAGATTAGAATGCTGAAATGAACTTAAGTGTGGAACGAACAGATAGTGGACATTTAAGATCAATAAGAATAAATTGACTGTTTGGAGTTAAGTTAATAGCAAGAGTAGAAGAGTTATTAGTTTAACAAGCTGTCGGTTATTTTTTTATTTTAGTAGGTTATTTTACGACGCTTTATCAACATCTTTGGTTATTTAGCATCTGAATGAGATGAAGGTGATAACGCCGGTGAAATGAGTTGGGGTCCAGCACCAAAAGTTACCCAGCATGTGCTCATATTGGGTTGAGGGAAAACTCCAGAAAAAACCTCAACCAGGTAACTTGCCCCGACCGGGAATCGAACCCGGGCCACCTGGTTTCGTGGCCAGACATGCTGACCGTTACTCCACAGGTGTGGACTAGTGCCTTTTATGAAAGCAACTACAAATAATGGACATTACGAAAGATTAGTTACAGATATATTAAAAATCAATGGTGAATCATTCGATTTTGAATTTTGTTTGGAAACCATGAATGAGTCGGAAAATGGTGAGATTTAAATGGAAAAAAAAAAAGTAGAGACAAAGGAGAAAGTAAGAGGTATTGTAAATAAAAATTCAATGAAAATAGGGATGAAGGCAAGAATACATGAGATTGAGATGGAAGAATGTGTGCAGAAATCAGCATTGTCACCAAATTCCAATCAGGTGACAATGAACTCATAGGTGACTATGTGAACTTAAAAAAAGGAGAAAGGGGGTTGGAAGGAGCAAAGCAGAGAAAAGCAGAATAGACACCAGGATGTGATCGGTAATGACATCACCCCAAGACCAAGTCAGAAGTGCAAGGATGGAGAAAAGTGGAGGTATTAGCTGTCTCCCATGACATCTGCTGTGGAGACCTTGAAGTTGGAAGTCAGAAGGGGAATAAGAATGATGAGTCAATGAAAGAATGTAGTGGGTAAAGAGGAAGAGTGGAGAAAAGAAGGGGAAGTATAGACAATGTTAATGAGTAAGTAGTGTGAAATGATGGGGGCATTGGGGGGAGAAAAAACAGTATATAATCTGAGGAAAATAGTAGGGATATCCATATAGTAAAAAGATGATGTTGAATAGATACGCCTTCTCAAGTTTATGGGATTGTTTTTATAAATACAGTGGACCCTAAGACTAAAGTTCTAAACCAAGTTAAGCCAGTGTTCCTATGCAATGAGTGCTAATGTGATTATGTTCTGGAAGTGTTTTCTCCAGTAAATTTTAATAATACGTTAAGGTCAATAATATTCAGTTCTGCAACAAGTCTATAGGGGTATAGCTCTTCTATGGTAAATTTATTTGCAAGAAAGAATTAGTTAAGAGAAATTGTGAAGTTGAATGTGAAACTAATAGAAGAATAGTGGTTTGTGTAGAAGAGAATAAGAGATTAGTAAGATAAGCATTATAAATTAGGAGTGATAGTGAAAGTGAATGGACATGAAAACATAATCAAGAACATGCACTTAGGTCACGATACGACAATGTATAAAGTTTGTAAAGAGTGTAAGTAAGGCCTGCTGGCCCGAATAACAGAAATGGGAAGGGACAGCAGGACCAAATACTGTATGTTGAGTGAAATATAACATATCGTCACCTGAATACAAGAACTAGGCAACTCGAAATTTTCGTTTTTTAGTTATCTCTGTTATAGCCAACGAGCTAGAGTTTCATAGAGTGGCTACGAGGTCTGATACAGCACTCCTCGTGGCAAACGGTAAATGCAGTCGCCATTTTTTTATAGTATAAACATTGTCCAGTTATGGATGGAGCACTATATTCTTAAGTGGGATTTTTCAGTTATTTCCGCAGTTTTCTATTTCTATCGAGTGATATTTCTTTTGGAATAGGAATTATGTATGCCTGCTGTGTGTTCGGCAGTGTTCTGCATGAATAGAAGTGATAAAACAAAGAATATTTCATACTACAAGTAAGTAGACTATCACACGTTAAAAGTCCACGTTTTTTCACTTTGTATTAAATAACTTGATAACTTGAAGGTTAAATTTTGCTTAAAGAAATTGTATGAGAGTAATTTTGTTGCTTTTAATGATTAACAGGTTTACCTTACGAGACAAGAAGTTGACGAAAAGACGGGTGTTAAGCATGGAAGTCCAACTGCTACAAGTTACTTCTGCTCAACCCATTTTGAGGAGAAAAACTAATAATCAGAGAGACTTTTGTCTCAGACAGTCCCAACTATATTTTCTTTTCCCCCAAATTTACAAAGGAATGGTGGAGCCCCATGACAAGCACCCAGAAAACGTATTTCGGAAGAAGGTTCTGTTACTTCTGATAACACATCTGCAGTAAGTACATGGTAAGTCCATATAAGCTCATAGTCGCACTGCTTTGGTATAAAATGACAAAAACTTTCTAATTTAAAAACATAATAATAATAGTGTAATTTCGTAGAGTATTGAGTGTTTCCATAATTTATCTGAGATTAGCCTATTGATCTTAAGATTTCAAAGTAACTTGTAATTAAATCATATGTGGAGACTAAGAGAAAGGCAGAAAATAGGAAAGATTGAAGAATGCTGGGTTTGCATGAAGTGTCTGACCTTAGGTAGAACACTATGAATGAATGAATGAATGAATGAATGAATGAATGAATGAATGGAATTAAATTTATTATCTATAACATGACTTGATTATTTTCTATGATAATAATATAGGTGTATAATTTATAATTGTTTGTTAAATTTATACCATAAAATAATTGTATTTTATTCTTTCAGCTGCTTGTGATGATCAAAATTTATAATTTGAGAAGTCAAAGTTAAAGTTATGCATGATCAGGTACTGGCAGAGAACATAGGATTGAAGAATCAGCGCAGCGTGTGAAACATAAAGAAAGTGTTAAACTTAGAAAATTTAGTGACTGGCTTGAATAGAAGATTGTGTCATTGTGTCATTCAGTGTCTGATATGTTGAAGAGTGATGTGCTGAAAGAGCTTTCGAAAATGCAGATTTATGGTAAGGTTCCCAGTATTCACATCAGATAACGAAGTTTGCCCTAACTGCATTTTTTATTCCAGTTCAAGCATAGGCCTACAGATACTTGTTAAAATGTGTGAAGCTACCCATTAAAGAACTCGTCAGTGGGCAACGTTAGTGGGTGACCAGCGAGCTTTTGAGGAAAATTTCGTCAAAATTGCCAGTGAGGTAAAGGCTAGCGCAAGTCAATTCTAATAATATAAGATCTATGGAATACAATAAAAAATAAAATAAAAGAAAGTGAAGAAGCGAAAAAATCTACTCTGAAAGAAATGAAAGGTACAGGGGGGAAAATAATGAATGTAACATTTGTTTTAAGAGGAAGATAATTCAGTATATTACTACAAAATTTATTGGTATTCCTGTCGAAAATTAAGACAGGGTGACTGTATCTGAGGTGATAATTCTCCTTTTTATCAGTTTTGATTACAAGAAGGCTAAAGTTTATAGTAATATATTGAATAATTAGATAATAACATCATCCTTAACAAATTGTGTAAGCCTACATTTATCGTTTTTCCCATGAACCCTTCAAATGTGAATGATTTATAATATGTAATTATTAAAAATAAACTTTGCGTAACTTGTTTATTTTCCTGTAACAATTCTTCTCCTTGATATGTGATGTACATATTAGCAGATCTGTCACACCCCTTCCGTTCCCTATACTATAAAAAACACGGCGGACGGATTTCAAATGTCTTCAAACATGACGGCTGCGAAGCCACTCTATGAAACTCTAGCTCGTTGGTTATAGGATAACAAAAGTAGCACAGAATGTAAACCAAGAACTAGGTTAACTGATTGAACGATACCAGTGACATCTATTTTCCAATGTAACAAATAGGTAAAAGAAAACGAGACATATTCTTTAGTGCAATAAATAACTAAATAGGCAATATCTCAAAATAGCTGATCTTGTAAAAACAGAAATTAAATTTGAAATGTGTGGATTTATTTCTCTCATTTTTGTAATTTGTCACACTTTCAACAATTTTAAATTTATCTGAATATTTACAGTTCAACAAGATATTTTCGATCCAGGTTGCCGAGTTTTACTTCTCTTTTTTTAAACAATGTTTTTGCAATCTCATTTCCGTATAGTTACTGCCATCAAAAAACTCTCTCTTTGCTGAAATTTTGTACTCTGTTAATTATATTTACACATTTCATATTTGCTTGATTTTAACCCTGTTAAGAGTCAAAGGTCATACTAAGCTCGAATGGTTGCCTTTGAGTATCAGTGTTAACTGCAATGTTAAATTTATCATCCTATATACACTGATATAAAATTATAAATTATGGCTCATCCCAAAGTATCCTTTCTAAGTTAAATATTCCTTCACTAGTGTACCTCTACATGGAACTTCATAAGAACAAAATCAAGAAATTACAGATTCTAAGCTCTCTGAGAGTTACTTATTTGGGCATCAATATTCTTGATACAGGTTACCAGTCAAATCAGCGACTTCAACACAGTATTTCCCTGTATATGATGAAACAGTTGTACTACTGTGACTTGGGTGTTATTAGCAATATGATAAAGTAATTTTAAGCTTTACTGTGATGATGCCACCACAGTTCATTATATTTCCATATGACTGTTTTATTAAAAACCATTTTTACCTCGTTTCATTTTAAATTTACATATAAAATCCTTTCTTAGTAAGTATGTGATTTTACATAAAAATTCTATTACAAATTACAGGTTTTATATCCCAATCCACGCATTTCAGAAACAGATAGTGAAAAATCTGAAGTTGAAAACATTTAGATTGGCTAGCTATACTTGAGAGCAAATCTTCACGAAAAAAAAGTAGCAATCAGGCGCAGTTCATCATTAGGTTCACTGAACCCTCTGCCTCTTGACACCACTCATTCCTTTCATAATAATTATTGTCATTTCACTCATTTCTAAGGGTAACTGCAGAAAAGAAACTGCTGGATGTTCGGATTCTTTAGATCAGAGCATAAGCAAGATGTAATTAGTAAATTCAGTTGAAATACTGTAGTGAATGGCAACTCGGTCAAGAGCTTCTAAAACAGCCTGTGGTGGTGAGCAAATGTAAAGGAGTAGAGGGAAAGTATGTTTAAAAAATGACATAGTCGCCACCGAAGATTGTGGTTCCAATACTGCCTTTCTCTGTTGCACACACTACCCTTCTCTGTCACACACACTTCTCTCTCCAGAGCTACATATGGAACAGGTTTCTCTTTTCTTATAACACTCCGGAGGGGTTAGCGGTGAGAAAGAATTTGCCCATGAATTTGTCAGACATTTTGATTTTAGCAAAGCAGTTCCAAGGTTGTGTTCCCACTGTGCAGACTTCTGTATACTAGTGATAACGATATTACTGGAAATACGTTTTACAGAAAAACATGCGTTTCTAATAGGAGTGGAACATTTGAATCCCTTCAATCCTGAAAAAGATTGGAAATTCGAAAACTCTAATCTTTGCTCTTTTTTCGTCATTCGAATCTTTCGAATCGTAACAAAAAAAATTGTTAAAACTTTAGAAAAACTAGTTTTAACTCCATTGATGTCCAACAGATGCGTTCATTAACCAAAAAAAGGTTATTGTTGCAATTTCGGTGGTACCCAGATCACCAATATTATACCATCTGGAGGCCCTAAGTGTCACAATGTTTTGAGTTTGCCATCTATATGTGTATTTTTTCGAAAACTATTCTTAAATTTGTTTTTTTCATTAAACACAGATTTATAATTTTCCTTCAATTAAAAAAAATTAATTTCAGGAAGTAATTTTTCCTCCTTATTCTATTATAATATTACAAGTGCATTATTATTATTATTATTATTATTATTATTATTATTATTATTATTATTATTATTATTATTATCATTATTATATGGTTTAGAAAGATTCTTTAACTTTTAGGATTCGAATTTGACAACTTTCTGCGGAAAGTTTTACAGAGGATCCTCATTTCCCATGGCTTGTATTGATGATTGCAAATCAGACAGTATGACAGCATTAGTGAACTTGGTAATGTTGGTAACTCAGTTGGTCTAGTACTATTTTGATGGCTACTTTGGTGATGCGATTCCTCCATGATAATTTTGAATCAAACGCCATACCCAAAGAAGTGAATTCGTTTGTTTGTAGTAAGAGTGTTTTCTTGTATTATATGTAGTTGAAAATGGCAATAACTGCCATCTCGCAGATTGCAGGGTATTCACTCATTGTCAACCAAAATGTTTTAAAAGGCACTTGGAGAAGTTTTAATTTCAATGTTCTGTCTGTTTTTAAATCTACCAGTTTCTCTTGGCCGAGTAGACCCATTTTCAATAATCTGTATCCACAAATTCAGCTTATTCACAGATCCTTGAATCTTATCCATATTAGTCAGAATATTTTTGTTCCTACCTTGCATTTTTCTGTCAAGCTCATTAAAATGTACGAAAATATCTGAAAGATATGCCAAGTTAGATACCCATTTAACTCCAAATAAATCCGCATACTCATACACCTCCAATAATAAAAAATGCAAGTACCTCCTCTTTAAGGTTAAATATTCGCGCTAACACTTTACCTCGTGATAACCATCGCACTTATGTATGCAGCAGGCGTGTAGTGTGCTCTGATCCCATTTTGACACAAAACAGAAAAAAAAAAAAAAAAAGCAACGTATTTAGGGGCCATGATTTGATGAAGTTCACGACTTTTAATACTTCGACCATCACAATTTTCATAGGATATGGCACAGACTTAGCAACAATGGCTTTGCGGTTGTCGTATGCCAGTCTCCGTGGTCGTTCCTCTCCGACGTGTTGTCGAGGTGGGGAGGGGAAACAGGAGTGACGTGACAAGGTGGCTGTGGCTTGTGGGTGGAGTGATGATACGAAACTGTGGTGAAGTTTAAAGGAAAGACTGTTTTTAAAGTAACATTGTTTATTACAGAAATAACAGTGAAAGTGTAACTGTGGTTCCCTCCTAGTTCTGTAGTAGGGGTAACGGGGGAGTCGTGATAGAAATTGATAGTTTAGAAATTCGTCCTGAGGCTTCGATGCGAAGAGAGTTATGATGGGTGGTAGTAAAGTACGACCTGAGTGAGAGGGAGGTAGGGGTAACGGGAGTGCCTGGGGAAAATCAGCTTGCTTTCATGTGTGTTGTGGGGTGGGCAGGATAACGAGAGAGATGGAATCGGGCTGATGGTTGATTCTCTAGGTCGAAGGATCTAACACAGCGTACTGTGCGACTTATCGACGTTCGAGAACACACCCCTTTGGATTCGGAGGATCAACACAGAGCACTGTGCGACTTACCGACTCCAAGAGGGGGAGGAATGGTGGCCTCTAGCGTTCGGAGGATCAACACAGCGTACTATGCGACTTACCGACACTAGAGGGGGGGTTTGGTGGCCTCTAGCGTTCGGAGGATCAACACAGCGTACTAAACGACTTACCAACACCAGAGGGGGGGGGGGGTTATCAGGAGAGAACTGTGGTTTATTAACAAGCCGGGGCATGAACTGTTAAGGGCAGGGAAAATAAGAAAGCGGAGATCTGTAGTGAGATAGGAGGAAAGGAATAACTATAGAGTACGAAAAAGGTGAGAGATTCAGTGATGTAAGAAGAGCACAGGAGACAGGGGCGCAGATGGGCTCCCTGTTCCCGAGTGGTGGCCGTGTATGGACACGTCCGAACAAAAGACAACCATAGCGTAGGCCTGGTTGGAAGACTGCTGCTAGTGACGAGGTCGCGTTAGAGCTACCCCTTTGCCATCCAGCGAACGAGTGTCCCTAGACTTGAATTGAATTGAACTGAATTGAAAGAGGAGAACTGGGAGGACAAATTTAAAACGTACACAACAAGGGGTTAGGGGCTGCAAGAAACTAAATATGTGAGCTCCAAGCCTGTTGGCCACTAGTCTCACTCCAGATTACACTGCTCCACTGAAGGAGCTCTAGAAAATTTTGAAGGGGAAAACCGAAAATTGACGTACTGCCCGTGCCTCACTTCCTGAGCTGTTTCTTTGCGGGGCGAGAGGCAGAGGGAGTGAGTGGGAGGTCCTGTGTACCGCATGTGCCTACTACCCTACGTTCAACACATCGGCCTTTTCAGGATTCCTTTCGTCAGCTATGGAGCAAGATCAGCCATGGACAAGCGAATGTATAGGCTGTCTCCTCACAAAACAAATTATGTCCTACTTATCAATTCCTGTAACTAAACACTAATACCAGTTGTAGGCTACAGTCTCTACTTGAGCTTATCGACTTAATGGCGATTACAGTTGTCACGTGTACAACACATCTGTAAACCCTTTCCTCTATGGCAGTGTTCCTCAAACGTTTTTCCACCGTGAAACCCCTTTTAATCTAAAGTCTAATTGCGGAATCCTTGTAATATTTTATTAGTATTTAATAGTTAACAGACAAGTGAGAGCTAGTATCTCAATAATTCTGTTCAGTGGGACGAATGTATTTGCTTTTTAAGCCTACAATCTGGTTTTATGGCGGAAAGTTGTAGTCTCATTTATGCTATACTTCTGCATTTTGTCTTTTCGGTATTTTGTTTTAGTGGACACATAGCCTACGCAGAGAATCTAGTGATGAAAGTCATAAGGGCTATTCCATTTAGTCACGGACACACATCAGACACTTCATATTATAATTATTTAAATTCATTGGCTTTTTTCAGGTTCAAGATATGACAGAACAAAACATTACATATAGCAGTTTCTTTGAGTAAAATTTCATGGTTTATAATCAAGTGTAAATTTAAAATATCTGGATTAATGTATCTGTCACGGACACACCTCACACAGTGTAAAATTCTGTTACTCTTGTGAGCAATGAAACTTTTCTGTGAATTTAATAACAATGTTTATTTATTCACAATACTACCCTAAACAGCAATGAACAAGGCACTATTAGGTACTAGACATTAAACTGAAAATCGTCTGTGTACATTGTAATCGATTAATATTTATTGTCACGGACACACACAGAAATGTCACGGAAACACACACTGTGTTTATAATGCTATTATACACTATTATATTGTTTAACATAAAGTGCTAATAATGAAGACTTGTTACAATGTATATTACAAATGTTTATAAATATAAATATGTCATCTACAAATATGAGCATTTTAAGAACACAATAAATACAACAGAAATTCAAAATTACAATAATGCAATGTATAATATTATTATACACTGTTTATTATATTGTTTAACATAAAGTGCTAATAATGAAGACTTATTACAATGTCTATTATAAATGTTTATACATATAAATATGTCATCTACAAATATGAGCATTTTAAGAACACAATAAATACAACAGAAATTCAAAATTACAATAATGCAAAAAAGTAGGTAGGCTGTAAGCCTACAATAGAGGAGCACACAAAAATGACTGCTAAGTTAAATTGGATTACATTTCAGTCTAATGTATGAAGAAAGTTAATTTAGATTCCATTAGCTTAGTCTGAAGTCACTTTTTCTATAATAAATGATTGCTAAAATGACAAATTAATTTAAGAATATAAATCAAATCCTAAAAGATTTTCATGAAATTGAACAAAGCCACCTCTCATTGTAAGATCAGGTTCATGAAGCTTAGCAACAATACATTCAAAAGAAACACAGTCTATGTCTTCATTTGCTGGCCAATGAAAGAGATTGTTCTTAGCATTATATCTTAAATATTTAATGCTAAAATCAGATTCCTGAACATCCATAATCTGGCCAACAAATTTTCTGCATGACTTTTTAAGTGGATATGAGACAATAACCCAGTCTCCTGCTTTGAGAGATGATTTTTCAAGAGTTTCGGGAAGACAGACTTGTGTTGGTGAAGGACTGACTTGTTTTCTAAGCTCCACAAACGATGTTTCAGAGTCATTTGATGTTAGCAGGCACTTAATTTTGTATTTTCCGTCTGATTCAATACAGTGAAACTGACGAAGACTGGGTATTTGCTGAATGTTATTCCATTTTTCATCTAATGTAGGCTTAACTTCTTCAATTTTCTCTTGTGGAAAATGTATGATATTTGTGGTAGGCATTAGAAGAGTTGCTGCTTCTGCAAAGTCCTCAGCAGAGGATATATGTACTCGACCAGCACGTTCCTTGCACCATATCAAGTGTTTCAACATTCCCCCTATTCCATCGACAGCTCCCTTTCCATGGGAGCTGGCAAAGAAGTGCCATGTACATTTCACCTTCTCTTGTAGAGTCATATTACACAGAGTGTATTTTTGTTTGAAGTGCTGAGCAGCACCATCTGAAAATATGTGAATATTTTGTAGATCACTGTATTTAGACACAAGGGTATTTATGATTGTGTCATTGAAGCAGTGTGTAGCATACTTGTCATGGTTCAAATAGTCTGTAATGAAGGCAAATGATTCTTTTGAGGTAGGGGTCCAGACTACAGATGTGTAAATGGCCACTTGATCAGACCCCCAATGAGCTGATTGGACCTCATCTTGGTGCCTAATAGTATAATTTTCACTGAAGTCAACCTGCATCACTACTTCATGCTCTTTAATGTTATTTCTAATGGTGTTAAAGAAAGTAGATTGTTTATCTTTGATGTACAGATGCAAAATAAAATCTTGCAACATACTATGCATTTTCTCTATTGCTGTAATTACTGTGCCATGTGATACTACCTTCTGCACAGTGCCAGATTCAGTTTTTTCCCACTGAAACCAGGTGATCTCCTCATATATATCATCATCATTTTCTGTTACAAGTATTTCATCCCAGTGAGGTCTATTTTTGCATTTTTCACAATCACCCATTACACATTTCTTGTCAGAGATATCACACACAAGAAGTTGACAGAATTCACGAGGATTTTTTGGCACTGCCTTACAGGTTTCAGAAATTGTTTGTAACATTAACTGAAAGTTTGCATGACGTTGGCACACACAAACATTGGCTGGTGTTTGACTGTACAATAGGACATGCTCAGCTCTTAAGGAACAGAACTTGCTCAGACCAATTTTAATATCAGGATTTTCATTTTTAAAAATCTCGTAACTTTCTGAGAGAGACAAATAGAGGTTTCGTTTTTGCATCTTCTTTTTTCCTTCAGTGGTTCTAACCATAATTGTTTCTTTCATTCCTGGACATTGTCGAGATATGTCATCTCGTTCGTAAAACTGATGAACATATAAAGTGGCATCAGCAGACAACCCACTGTTTCTATATATTATTGATTTAGAGCTAACACCAAAATCATCTGCAAGTTTCCGGACAACAGCTAATTTTTTACGTGGGCTGTTAGGCAGGTTTCTTTGTATGCGCTTCACAGCTTTTCCCAGACTTTGTCGAGATTTATAAGCTGGTGAAGAACTAAATGTTGTAACTTGCATTGGTTGACTGTTCTTTCTCTGTTGTCTTAATGCTCACATGCGTTCTTTGTTCTTTAGGCGAATTAAACGTTTCTTATCTTCTGATAGCATTTTTCTTGCTTGACGCTTTTTTTCGCTGTTCTTTTTTTTTTCTTCTTCTTTCTTTGCATCAGACATAGCTTCTCTGTATTTGCGTGTCCTTTCTTTAGACGACATGCTACAGTGAAAAAACATACATTTCAGAATCTGAGAAAGAATATATTATGTAACCACATGCATTACACTGACTGTTCATAACACCCATTTAAGTTCTGTTAATAGTATAGGTTATGTTTCAAGTATTAAGTGATTATGCTGTATTAGGCCCTGCTTAGTAGGGGAAGTTTTTAAGTTTCTACCTCTAAATATAGTTCGACAGGGGAGAAAAACAATTTCAAGCGTCACGGACACACATTTTTAATGCTATTATTCAAGATCAGATTTCTTCAACAAATGAGAGTTCTTTGTATTCTATAATGGAGCCTCGCCAAAGCCTGCTTTGTAGGGAAAATTGTAATTTCGTATATATAATTATAGCTTTACAGTTAAGAAATTTTGATTCCGGGATGTCACGGACACACATTTTTGTCAGTATTTCAGATCAGACTAATTCTGAAATGAAGAAAGGAAATTATATAATCAAACCTTTGCTAATTAGTAGTATATAAGGCATAGTTTAACTGTCAAGTATAATAATTGTACTTACTTGCTTCTGATATGATATATTTTCTTCTGAAATCAAGGAACTAAATGTGGTTCATGAAATTAACATTTCACGATCGTGGAAACAGGTCTACCAACTGCTGTATTTAAATTTTTAGAGAAAAAATAATGTGCAGACAGAAGTATCCAGATGCCCTGAACCCTGTGAATTGTTTTTCGTTCAAAGATTGAACAATTCAAAATCACATCATCTGGTTGACATTTACATGGAATGTCCCATAAGTATTATGGGTATTTTCCGTTTTAGATGTTCATTAGGCCTAAACATAGTGTTATTACGCATATTATTGGAATATTATTATTACGCATATTCTTGGATTATTATTATTATTATTATTATTATTATTATTATTATTATTATTATCATCATCGGTGGTTTCATGTTATTATTGATTCATATTTTCGTAACATTTATATATTTTTATAGTAGCCACTAAATATAAAATAGCCATCGAAGCACCCCAGTCGGCTAAGGCGCTTGCCTATCGATCCAGAGTTGCGCTCGGGCGCGGGTTCGATTTCCTCTTGGGCTGATTACCTGGTTCGATTTTTTCCCCGAGGATTTCCCCAACCGTAAGGTGAATGTCATGTAATCTTTGGCGAATCCCCGACCTCATCTCGCCAAATACCATTTCGCTATCATCAATCCCATCGATGCAAAATAACCTAGTAGTTGATACAATGTCGTTAAATAACTAAGTAAAAAAAGTATAAAACAAAATTTAAAATCATATAGGGCTCACGGAACCCCGGAACATACTTTGAGAAATGCTGCTCTATGGCAATTCAGCAATTGTCCAGACTGAACGAAGAGGGGCCTAGTGTGTACTTACATCGCCATCGCCATCAGAGATAATAGCGATAGTGGTAACCACGATTAGAGTATCCAGTATTATAAACAGAAAAGACTCCTGCAATGGCATAGGATAATGTTTTCAGCACATGTAATATGCTGCCGTGCCACACGCTGCAAACTGCCGTGCCGGTCCGAGCAGACCTAAGAGGTGTGGTTATAAGCACTAGGGAGCTCTCGGTTCAGGACGTGAGACACGGGCAGTAACCTCTTAGGTACCACATACGGGAGGGGGAAGGAAATGTGATCAAAGTGATCACGTAATGGGACGAGGAGGAAATGGCTGGTGTAAATCTGCACATTGAAATGAACTGTGTCATTTCGCAGTGCAGGAGTAGTCGAGAAGACTGTTGTCTGTTGTTCGATGACAAGGCAGGTGAAGACCGCCAGGAGAGACGTCGTGAATTCTGAATCTGCAAATTGAAAGGTTCCCTGTCCTTTCGCATTGCGACTACATGAGTGACCTTGCACATGTATTTCGTAATTTTATAGTCTCTGAACTAGGGCATTACGTCGTTTGTTAGAAAAAAGGGGGAATTTATGGGGAAGGGCATGTAGGTCCGTGGTCCATTTCTCTTAGGGCTCATCCCGACATTTGTCTTAACGCCTTAGGAAAACCACGCAAATACCTTAGGCAGGATGAGTTGTCTCAATATAAGAGACTAGCCAATTTGGCTTTTAGGTAGGAGGTCGATTGATTTATGAATTTATGATTGATGAAATTATTAATTAATTTAGAGTAATTAAAGGAGTCATGGGGATATGAATGCAGGTCCGTGGCCCATTTTTTTAGGGCTCATCCCGACATTTGTCTTAGCGCTTTAAGAAAACCACGGAAAAACCTTACTTAGGCAGGATGAGTTGTTTCAATTTCAGATACTAGCCAGCTGGCTCTTAGGTAATGACTCTATGAATCGATGGATATATACTAGCCAATTGGCTCTATGATAGTTCCATCGATCAACAAGTGTAGATATTGCAGGGAGGGATATTGTTTAGCCCAGTTAAGACAAGATCATTTCAAAGTGGTTGCACTATCCAAGGAGTCTCATGGAGTTGAGTAGTGACTACCAAAACCTGGGAGTAATGCCAGCCTTCCTGTCCTCCTGTCTCAAGAGTATAGCTAATGGACCTGTCTGGTGTCTAAGCCGTAACCTGGGACCATACTGGCCGAGGCCAGATATGAGCGGGTTGGATTTAGCACGAGCTTCCGCATACAGGTTCCTAGCCAGTCGAGCAATGAACTCGTCAATGGTTGGCAAGTCTAGTTCATCATGGAACTTCCTTCTCGAGGCGACTCGGGGGAGATGAGTAATGAATCGAATCACCTGGTTTTGGATAACTTGGAGTTTACGGAGATGGGACACTGCCGCAAACCCCCATGCGGGTGCAGCATAGGTAATGACAGAGCGAATGAGGGCCTTATACATGGTAAATCCTACCCACAGGCTGTCAGGAGTTAAGGCCACCAGAATGGGATAGTGTCTATCAGCCCATTGGCCTTACGAAGAAGGGATTGGATGTGATCTCGGAAGGTGAGATGAGAGTCCATAATCATCCCTAAATATTTAATTTGGTTCATCCACGGCATATCTTGTCCGAAAAGTGTGGGTGGTGGTTGTATGTCTTCGAGCCTCGCTCTTAGTGAAAAGAGTATGGCCTGACATTTCTCTACATTGACCTTAATTCTCCAGTCGTGGAACCACAGCTGGAGGTGATCTAAGATCGACTGCAATCTACGGGACGCTAATCTATAGGTTTTGCCCATCGCCAAGAGGGCAGTGTCGTCTGCATAGATATACAGATGACTACTTCTGCCGTGGATATAGCGAAATGGGAGGTCATTAATGAATATATTGAAAAGTATGGGACCGATAATGGAACCCTGTGGGACTCCTGCGTGAATTTCACGGGAAGTGGAGAAACTAGTGCCTACACGGGTTTTGAATGTACGGCTTCGGAGGTAGTCTGAAATGAGACGTACCATTCCATCTGGGACTACCATGCCCAGTAACTTAAAGAGGAGTCCCTCATGCCAAACCTTGTTGAATGCTCGCTCGATGTCCAGGTAAGCTGCAGCTATGACACGCTTCGTGCTTATAGCCCAGGTAATGTCCTCCGTCATGTGGAGTGCCTGGAGTGTAGTGGAACGACCAGGGTGGAAACCGAACTGCTCGTTCCTGATTTGGGGCAACATTACTTCAGTGAGGCGTCTATGTATGACTCGCTCCGCCAGTTTGTGTGAGACAACTGAGGAGACTAATAGGCCTATAGTTGCTTCGATTCGTCTTATCCTTTCCGGGCTTTGGAAAGAGAACTACGTGGGCCTCTTTCCAGGGAATGGGATAGTGACCGGAAGCCAAGATGTTAATTATCTCTGCTATGCGCTTCATAGCTGACCTTGGGAGATGCTGCAATATAATTCCTTGGATACCGTCAGCTCCTGCAGCCTTATGAGGGCCGAGACGACGAATGAAATGGGCGACCTCGTCGGTGTTCGCAGGTCGTATCCCATTTTCCGGCTCCCTGCTAAGGAGGTCTCGAACCGATTCCTCAACAGCTCTGACATGGGGCAAGTTTAAATTTTGTTCCACGGATTGAAAAGTGGTCTCTAGAACGTCTGCCAGTGCGGTAGCCCTCTCCTCAGGAGTAAAAGCCGTGACATCTGGACCGACTATTAATGGGTGTATAGATTGAGACGGATTGGACAGAGTTCGAGATACACGCCAGACATCTGACATGTTTCTGCTGTCCATCGTCTCAACCTTGGATTTCCAAGCATCCACGACCGTTTCGTGGAGGACTGCCTCACTGATCCGTCTGCACAAGCAGTTCATTTCTATTCTATGCTCATCTAACCTAGTACTCTTCCAAAATGTCCTGGCTCTATTGCGGGCAATCTTTAGGTCTCTAATATAGGCTGGGAGCTGCATCCGTCTCATGTCCCAGCTGTATTTATACCCCTCGAAATAATGGTGGTTGAGGACGCCGCTGACGTCACAGTGCCTCCCAGGCACTACACATTTCTACTGCCAACGTGACTCGTCGCCGCGCGATCTTTGCTTTCTCCCTCACAAGAGGGAAAAAAGCGAGCCAACCTGCTTTCTGAGAGAGAGACAGCAGCGACTCTCGTTTGCGTGGGTAGGTTTGAACCATTTAAAGTAGGACGCACGGACATCGAGAACTGATATACACAACACGGTGAATGAGACAACGGTCGCTCCATATGTTAGGATTTACTTCACGTACTTTAGCCACGAATTCTTTCACTCGGCCTGTCGCAGAAGCAGCTCCGTCTGTACAAACACTAATGCAACCTCTCATATTAATTCATTGAAGACCAAATATTCATCAGTTGTACGAAATATTTCATCGGTTGTTCACTCAGTTTTTTGCAAAACTAGAAATTACTTGCAATTACATCCCCATCAATGTACCGAATGTCGGAAATTAGTTGTGCGTGATTGCTAATATCGGTGGACTCGTCGATCTGAAGTGAGAACTTCTGATTGCTCTTTATTTTCTCCTTCATAATGTCTTCGATGTCACTATACATGTCACTAATTTGGCAGCCGACAATGTGAGCAGAGAGAGAAATTTTTTTAATTTCACTAGCAGCTTCTGAACCCAGAATTATTTTCCTCATTTCTTTACAGGCAGACATTAACAATGTTTCAGCTATTGTGTGTGTTTCTTTTTAGCCTTTACGATAAGTTCAGCTACCTTATAATAAAGAATAAACAAGTACCATTTGACTTAAAATCGACAATTATTTTCCGTTTATAAAATTCCCTCTATGGAAGGTCATTCGTTATCTCATTAAACCAAATGCATTCATGCGCCCTAACTCATAGTGAGAACCTCATGGTGGAGGTAAGCGAGCAAGCTAGCAAGTCGAAGCGTAGCGGGGAGGGAAGCTTCTCAGTCCACTTTTCCCTTCCCCTCATGCACAGGTAGGTTTCACGAGATACTGAATGGCTTATACGCAAAATATATTTATGAAAATTTAATTTTAATGTTAATTAATTTTATTAATTTCTTACAATAATGGGTAAAAGTTCGCATCACAACTTTCACTTTGGGGAAGCACACTATTATATAATACATTATAAAATTATGTATCACATTTGTTTAATATCTGAATAGAATATATAATAGAAATGCATATAGAGTGTTAGTTGGGAGACCTGGGGGGAAAAAGACCTTTGGAGAGGCCAAGACATAGAAATGTTATGTTTTATTTAACGATGCTCGCAACTGCAGAGGTTATATCAGCATCGCCGGATGTGCCGGAATTTTGTCCCGCAGGAGTTCTTTTACATGCCAGTAAATCTACTGACATGAGCCTGTCGCATTTAAGCACACTTAAATGCCATCGACCTGGCCCGGGATCGAATCCGCAACCTTGGGCATAGAAGGCCAGCGCTATACCAACTCGCCAACCAGGTCGACCCAAGACATAGATGGGAGGTTGATATTAAAATAGATTTGAGGGAGGTGGGATACAATGGTAAAGATTGGATTAATACTGCTCAGGACAGGGACCATGGCAGGCTAATGTGAGAGCAGCAGTGAACTTCCAGGTACTTTAAAAGCCATAAGTAAAGTAAATAAATACAATATGTAATATAGGACAATGGTTTTACTTCTCATATGGGATTTGTTTTTCCATCTTTAGTACTATCAAATAATTACATATTTCAATTGTTGATGGGATATACATCTCAACTCTCATTATAGAAGGACTCAGAGTCTAGACCAGTGTTCCGCAACTGGTGTGCCTCTACAAGAAGAAAGGTGTGATGCAAACTTTTACCTATTATTGTAAGAAATAAATAATAATGAATTAAAATTAAAATAAAATTATTTTCATACATATATTTTTGCAGATAGGCCATTTGGTATCTCGTGAAATTTACCTGCACATGAGGTGAAGGAAAAAGTAGACTGAGAAGCTTTCCTCCCTCACTACACTTCGACTTGCAAGCTACCTAGTTTGCTTAACCCCATCATAAGGTTCTTACTTGCAAGCTACCTAGTTTGCTTAACCCCATCATAAGGTTCTTACTGTGAATTACAGCGCACGAATGCATTTGGTTTCACGTGATAACAAATGACCAGCAATATAGTGATAATTATTTGTGTTACGGGTTTTTTTGGTGTGGTGACAAAACCCTGAGTGTGTTGTGTGTGGTGAAAAACTCAGTAATGCTATGTTTCCTGGTAAATTGAAACGACATTTGTTAACAAAACATTCCTTTCTGTCAAGCATAGATGTGAATTATTTTCATCAGTTGTTGGAACAAAATAAAAAACAAATGATGATCATGACAATGTCGGTAGTGTTTTGTAAGAAGTACAGGAAGCCAGCTATAAAAAAACACAATAGCTGAAACATGTTAATGCCTTCCTGTAAAGAAATGGTGAAAATAATCCTCTGTTCAGAAGCTGTTAGTGAAATTAAAAAATTTCTCTCTCTGTTGACACAATCAGCCACCGAGTTAGTGACATGTTCAGTGACATCAAAGACATTATGATGGAGAAAATAAAAAGCAGTCAGAAGTTCTCACTTCAGATCGACAAGTCCACCGATATTAGCAGTCACGCGCAACTTCTTTCCTACATTCGGTACATTGATGGGGATGTAATTACAAGTAATTTCTTTTTTTTACAAAGAACTGTCCGAGCAAGCAATCGGTGAAGAAATATTTCGTACAACTAATGAATATGTGGTTTGTGATAAATTAACATGGGAGGATTGCATTACTGTTTGTACAGACGGAGTTGCTTCTATGACAGGCAGAGTGAAAGGATTCATGGCTAAAGTATGTAAAGTAAATCCTAACATATGGAGCCACCACTGTCTCATCAATTGTTGCTAAGTCTTTGTCATCTCTTCTGAAAATTGTGATGGACGAAGTAGTAGAAGTCGTGAACATCATAAAGTCATGGCCCCTAAATACGCGGCCTTTTTTCTCCCGTTTTGTGTCAGAAAATGAGATCAGCGCACACTATACTCCCGCTACATATAGAAGAGCGATGGTTATCATGAGATAAGTGTTAGCGCGAATGTTTGACCTTAAAGAGGAGGTACTTGCATTTCTTACTATTGAGGGACATGTATATGCAGATTTATTTGCAGATGTGAATAGGTATCTAAGTTGACATAAGTTGGCATATCTTTCCAATAGTTTCGTACATTTCAATGAGCTTAACAGAAAAATGCAAGGTAGGAACGAAAATATTCTGACAGGAATGGATAAGATTCAAGGATTTATGAATAAGCTGAATTTGTGGATACAGATTATTGATAATGGGTCATTTAAGATGTTCCCAACTGTATGATCCCTTGCTGATGATCATGAAGTGTTGATGGATTTAATTAAAGAACATTTAGTAATCTTGCAGCAGGAGTTTAAGAATTATTTTGGGAGTGTTCAAAATTTCGTCAGGGTTCGTGATCCATTCATTGTGGATTCAAAACATCTTCCAAATAATATACTCAGACAAGAGGAACTAGCAGATTTAAAAGCGGACAGAACATTGAAATTAAAACTTCTCGAAGTGCCTCTGGAAATATTTTGATTGTCAATAAGGAGTGAATACACTGCTATCTCCGAGATGGCAGTTAATATGTTATTGCCATTTTCAACTACATATATGTGTGAACGTACGTTAACTGAAATTAAAACATCAAAGAGGAAGAGACTCAAATCCATCGATGAAGAAATGGGGCTTTCACTGTCAACGATTCCGCCACAGATCAGCGATGTGTGTGTGCAGCTAAGCAGGCCAAAGTATCACATTGAAGGTATGAGTAGAGTTATTTACTTTAATATTAGTAATACAAACAAGTATTTTTTACAGTGAATTAAAGTTCGTTAATTTTTAATAAATGCAAGAGTCGATTTGTTTTATAATAATAATAATAATAATAATAATAATAATAATAATAATAATAATAATAATAATAATAATAATAATAATAATAATAATAATAATAATCATCATAATAATAATAATAATAATAATAATAATAATAAAATAGTAGTAATAATAATGATAATAAATTTGATATAAGTTACGTAATTATGTTAAGAAAGTCGCATTATATGTTTTTGAGGTGATTAATATTTTGATGTGCCATGTTGAGTCTAGGTCTGTCTAGGGTGTGCCATGTTGAGTCTAGGTCCATCTAGGGTGTGCCATTAGTAGGAAAAAGTTGTGAAACACTGGTCTAGATATTAGAGATAATGAGGAATTTATTATTTCCTGGACCCAATTTGTTTTTGAGTACATAAGTGCACCTAAATTTATTAATTGTATGTTGGGTCCAACCAATCAGAAAGAGTATCCTCATTGTCTTAATTCTTATATTCAATTTTTACCACCGAGGAACTTTAGGCAGAACCTATCATTACATGACTTAATTGATAAAGTTATCTTCATAAGTAAAATGTTTCTATGCTACCTTTGAAATCTGTGGCTTTCTCTTGCTAAGCAAACTCATCACTCATCAATACAGTGTATGGGAAATGCATGTTCTTTTTTATACATTTAAAAGCAGGAATAATATACTTTGTAAGTGGCACTTTTACATACAATTTGACCAGTGTTTGATAATGCATATAAATGCATATTCCAGGGGAAAATGCATATTTTACTCGTGAATGTGGTATATTAGATTATAATTTTGCCCTTTAGTTAATTACTGGTACTTAATTAATACAGTATCTAAAATCAATTGAATATAAAACATAGCGTGTGTATTTACATCACCACCGTTCTTGAAGAATGACCTGTAACTCACTGTCCAACTAGCAAGCCTCTTTAGCTTATTGCCTTCGTTGCAAGAAATATCCATCCACCCATGTCTACATGGTGCTACGAAAAGAAACACTGCTCTCTGATCTCATTTTGTTGAAGTTTTGACCGATAAGCAAAGTACAATAGGTTAGAATTGAATGGGACCGTCTTATGCTTATCTATTAATATTGTATTGATATATTACAATTTATTGTTCATGAACGTTTTTGGCACATATATATGCCATCTTCAGATGTTAAAGTAGTCTTAATACATACTTGATAATGCCATAATGGTAAAACATGAGTAACAGCGACATAACCGTTCTATACTATTTGTTAATTACACACTGTCCCTTCGTAATGAATTAAGCACACATACTAAATAAAACAATTAACAAATAGTATAGAACAGTTATGTCGCTGTTACTCATGTTTTACCATTATGACATTATCAAGTATGTATTAAGACTACTTTAACATCTGAAGATGGCATATATATGTGCCGAAAATGTTCATGAACAATAAATTGTAATATATCAATACAATATTAATAGATAAGCATAAGACGGTCCCATTCAATCCTAACCTACTGCTCTCTGAGTTAAATTCCACTGCACATAAATACAGTATGAGTTAATGCAATAGCAATATGAAAGAAGAATGTCTTATAAACGTCCGTGCAGGTGGAAAGCAAGGTTTCATACCAAATGTTCTCCTTATGTACAGATCTCATCTGAAAACAGAAGATTTTCATAAACAAATGAATGCCAAAAATTACACTTAATGGCTCCATACCATGTTAATACACCTAATTCACCTCCTAATGGCATCCTTGTTGTTGACAATGCATCATATCATCACACTCAACTAGAAAAATTCCCCCCCCCCCCCCAACATCAAATTACTTAAAAAATGACATGAAAGCCTGGTTAACAAGACATCACATTCCATTTGATGAAAATAGCACTAAAACAAAATTATATGATTGAATTAAAATGAACAAATCAGCACAAAAAAAAAAACATATTTGAGTGACCGGATATTAGCTGAAAATAATAACAGAGCCTTAAGACTTCCAGTTTATCATCCAGACTTGAATCCTATTGAATTAGGCCTAATTTTCGCAGACGTCAAACAGTGGTTGATATTAGGCATGTGACATTTAAAATAAAAGATGTCTAAGATCTACGTCGGCAAAGGTTTCAGCAAATCGGCCAGAAAGAATGGGAAGACATAGCTATCGCATTCAAAAAAATAAACAGCATTATAATGAGAAAGACAGTATTGTGGAAGAAAGAATTGAAAGAATCATAATTTAAGACGAAATGGAAAACAGTGAAGAAGATATAGTACATGAGAGGGACAAAACAGGAGATATATCAGGTGCGAAATAAATAGAGGGTGAATAATTTTTGGTGTAGGTAAATTATATACTGTCTTAAGTCTACAGTGTGTGATATTATGGGTCATTAAAACTGTGAACCAGAATAGTCACCATTATATTTAGTAGTGACAGTACTGTGCATGTGTTACTGGTGATATCATCCAGCAGATTCCATAACTTAAGCATAAGGTAAGCAATTCGCAGATTGGCTTTCATTAAATATTTTCATCCTTCTAGAACGGTGGCGATACCCGTAACAGGGGAATACCCTTGTGTCTTGTGAAGTAATATTGCACAATTAAGATTAGAAACGAAACTAGGAAATCCCCATGAGCTGTCATAAAGTCAAAACAAATCCAGTCAGTAGTAGGCATGGCCTCACATGGTTTGGTGTTTTCCTGTTTTCTGTCAGTTCCACATTGAGAATCTCAATCTCTCAGCTCACAGCTCAGTTATGTGTCGATACTTGACACTTGAGGAAGTCAATGGTGCATTGGTTTAATTGAGGAATTCCATGCACAAAAGCATCACAATCCAGGGCTGCCGAGATGGGGGGGGGGGCAAAGGGGGCAAGTGCATATGGGCCCGTGAGTAGTAAGGGCCCGTCAGATTGAGTCTGATTACTTTTTATTATCACAAATAATTATTCACAGATACATACTGGCACTATAAAATTTTGTAAGAACATTTGTTACAGGAATCTGACATATTAACCAACAATAGTAGAATTAATACAAATTACCACTTCATTATGTAAGTGTTTAACTTTTATAGAATAGAATATCGGATTCCCACGTTAACAATCATCAACACGACACTTGAGGGCTCTGGAATTTGCCTGAAATATATTTCCATCGCTTGTACCGAACACGTTCAATTGGCTTGTCCTCGTAACTACCAATCCCTGCCAGCCAGCCGCAATATGCTAGTGGACTCTCCCAAATCTAAGCTGGAGGACTACATTTCCTTTTCAGTAGGGCCTACATAGTATATTTCGTGACGAAACTTTCGTCTTTTCGTTGTCGTTTTCCTAGTAAATTCTGTTCATTAGTGTTACCAGTGGACAATAGACAATTAGAAACATAAGTCAGGAGCTGAGAAGCGCAAGGAGAGACAGAAAAATTGGAAGATATTAAGAAAGGGGGTAGAACTTTGTTTGAAGTTGGTGTGAAATTGAGCGATCTTGGGAAACTAAAAAGTAGCAGACAAATTGTGTCATCCAATGTGTTGTTCGAAAACAAGAGCCTTTCCAAAAACAGTATTACAGTATTTTCAAAACTCAAGAATGGAGAATGTGTTCCCAGAGACTGACTAGTGTGGAGTGAAACAAATCAGGGAAAATAGTACAGTGACCGATTTATTTCATTCCACACTAGCCAGTCTCTGGGAACACATTCTCCATTCTTGAGTTTTGAAAATAATACTGGAAAGGCTCTTTTTCCTTCACTTGGAAGGTTATTAGGCAGGTTGGGGGTACTTTTTCGAACAACACATTCAATGACACAATTTGTCTGCCACTTTTAGTTTTCCAAGATCGCATGTTACTTGCCATGATTCAGAGTTGGGAACTGGTGTGGGTAAATTTGTTTCACTTGCGCATATTATCACATCATTTTTACTATTGTTTGCTCGTTCTGATTCAATACTGTTATCAGAATTTTTTTTCTAGACAGCCACAACCATCAATATTCACTTCTAAATATGAACTGTCTTCATTTTTGACAACCTGAACAGACGGGCTTGAGATTGATTTATTTTCTGCACCTTCACTAGCAACGCTCAATTTCACCAACTTCAAGCAAAATGAAGGAAATAAAAATGTATTCAGAGTAACAATGTGTCAAGAAAGACTGAGTAACCTTGGCCTCCTTTGTCTGGAGAGCGATCTTGCTAGTTCTTTAAATTTTGATATTATAATCGATGATTTTGCATCAGTGAATTCAAGGAGAGTTGTTTGTTGATGTTGGCCTGCAAGTCAGAAATTACAGCTGTTTAAGAATAGTGAGTTTTTAATGAAAACGAAATGAAACAAATGACAACGAAAAGACGAAAGTTTCGTCACGAAACATACTATTTAGGCCGTACTGCAAAAGAAGCGTGATGAATATAAAATATTGTGCTAATGTGAAGTTTTGTTAAAAGTTTTCAATGTAACAAAAGTGTATATTTTTAGATTCGTATCTGTGTATGGGGTTATCTTTTATTTATTTTGCGAATAATTATTATTGTCAGAATAACTGGTAACTTGTCATTTTTAACTTTTTTTTTTTTCAATGGGGCCCGAGCACAAGATTGCACAGGGGCCCATAAATCCTATCGGTGGCCCTGTCACAATCTGCCTTGTTATGTAAATAAGTGAACGAGTTTGGAAAAAATATTTCTAGTGAAGACTGTAAGACATCGTTCTGTCCCGTATATGAAAAGAGTGTTTCTGAAAATAAAAAATTTGAAGTTGTGCAACATATTAATACAGCACGTCATAAGGACAGGGTTAAGAAGAAGTGTACTCTAATTCAACAATTGATTACAAGCAAAGTAGGTGAACAATCAAGTTCAAGTGACGATTTTTCCAAAGACTTGTGCTTAGAGCCAACATAGCTTTGTGGAATTCACCTTCGGAGTTTCTTAGGAAAATACACAAACAAGGATCCCTGATGAGTCTACATTACGCAAAAATTATGTACCACAGTGTTTTGAGGATGTACAGTGGAGTCCCTCTGTTGGAATCTTCTGTTACGAAAACTTCTAATTTGGAAAGCTAGCTGACTTCACTCACTACAGGAACACCACTCAATATGTTACTGATAGGCGATCGCTTTGCTCATGCTCAACACTAACATCAAAAGATCACTTATACATGAAAATACAAACTTTAATAAGAATTAAAAAAAAAGAAAGAAAAAGTGCGCACACGCACACGCACACACAGAGAGAGATAGAGAGAGAGAGAAAATATATATATAAGTACAGTGATAACTCCCCAAAATAAAATAATTGTTTTAATATTGACAAAGATATTTTTTAAGCTATTTAAGCTGATACCCTTTCATAATACATTTACTCGGACAAAAAATTAAGTTGAAACTTGTACGGAATCTGCTGTGTGGTCCTTCCAACATTTAAAGACAAGTACATCATCCTCAGTAACATGTAGTATTAAAACAGTAAAAAGTATTTGTACTCGCCCGGCTGTTTACACCACGTCCTCTGTCTACAAATAACTCAGTTCATTGCTCGACAGTGATTGTATCGCCGAGGTAGGGGCAGGCACATAAGACCAATACGTAGTACAAGTACATACAATGTACACAGGGTACATTGAAACACAAAAATATCTGGATTTCAATAGACGAGACATCAGATGCAGCAGGAGAGTGTGTATGTAGTGCTGTAGTTGGTGCAATGAAAGCAGGCAGCAAATCATTCCTCTTAAATATTCAAGTACTTGGCCAGGTAAATCATAGCATGGTTGCAAAATTTTTCAATGACTCGTTAGCTTTCTTGTGGCCAGGCGGAGTACAGTATGACAATGTATTATTATTTCTCAGTGATGCTGCTCCATATATAGTTAGAGCGGGAGTTGGATTAGAAGTTCTTTGTCCGATATTAATTCACCTGACTTGCCTTGTTCAAGGTTTACATTGTGTCACTGAAACTATTAGTGCCAATTATAAAGACGTGGACTTACTTGTATCCAATGTCTATTTGTGAAGGTGCCACTTAGAGTTAAAAAATTTCGTGAACTATTTGCAATTTTGCTTTTATCTCCTGGGCCAGGTTTAACTCGCTGGGGTATGTGGTTAGAGGCAGTGTCATACTATGTAGAACATTTCAGTGAAATGAAAACAGTGTTAGATTCCTTAAATGCGGAAGATGCAGCTAGCAATGCAATAGCTCAAGAATGTTTTTCTGAAGAAGGCATCAAGAAAAAAACCCAGTATATTCATAAGCACTTCTCTAAATTATCTGAAATTATAACATATTTGCAGGATCGAAATAATTCTTTGGAATATTTACTTTCTCTGATAGATCAAATTTTTAATTTATTGTCTTCAGAAACTCACGGTATTGTTAAAATTGCATTCGATAAGCTTAGTCAGGTACTGAACTAAATAAAAAATCCTGGTTACAAAACAATATGTCAAATTAGCAAAATGCTGTCTGGTGATAGTGAAAAAACTGTAACAAGAGGAATTCAATGAAGAAGAGTTGTGGTGTTTTTCACATGCACCTGTGACATCATGCGATGTGAAAAGGACATTTTCATTGTATAAAACCTTCTTCACTGATAGACGTATCAGCTTCATACAAGAAAATCTCAGGACAATTTTCCTTATTTATTGTAACAGCCACGAGTAAGGTAAGATTACTCACAAAACAAATAGTATATTTGATTTTTGCTTATTTGCTTTAACATATTATGGTGAATATTTTCTACATTTTTCTGCATACAGGTAACCTACTCAATGCAGTGAAATATAACTGAATTGCATTGTAGAAGGAAGGAAGCAAATTTTAAAACTATTCAGTGCTTGGTTCCTAAATTTCTATTCAATATATCTGCAGTGCTTGGGAAAAGTGACACAAGTCAGTTTCCACAAACCTTTTTTGATAATTTATTGACAACTTACGGAACATCTGCTCGCTTGGAAAAAAATATATAAGTATTCCTCCCATTACAATAATTCATACATAAAAAAATCAAATCGACATAAACCAGTGTAAGTTGTCAATAAATTATCAAAAAAGGTTTGTGGTAACTGACTTATGTCACTTTTCCCGAGCACTGCAGATATCCACACCTGAATTACATCCCAAATTAAATTTGTCATGTGCAGATTTTCATGAGGTGTCACAGCAGTTGGACTGAGAAATATATCTTTGTAGGAAAGGTTATACTGCTCGATCATTGAATTTGTCACAACTGGTGAATACCTCTTACTTTTTCATAAAGCAGTGGCAGTACACTATATACTTAACGTCTGTAACATATGAAGAGTCCACTGCAAGAATGATGGATGTCACTTTCTTGTCGAAAATGAACCAAGACTGTCAATGCATAGCTTAAGACATATACATAGAGAGTTATGTGGCATTAACACTGATAGTCATTGTCCAGTAATGATCGGAAAATCACAGTTAAGCTTTGAGCGCTAAGCATTTCAAACTTTCAATTGCTTCTCCTGTAAAATGTATTCCAAATGACATCCATCATTCTTGCAGTGAACTCTTCATATGTGAAGGGGTTTATATTATAATCAATGTGGAAGATCTTCAGAACAAGATGACAATAGATGTTTCTGAATATAGTATAATTATCTCTCATATGGAGCTCTGTTCATTCTTCGTTAGAAATATTCGTCCCAGAATTGTTCTTATCTAACAATGCAACTGTTAATTAGTTCCTCTCAAAATCTCCTCAAACTGCGCACATTCTTTCTTATATCTCCACGCCACAAATACAAAGACAAAAATTTCAAGGTTGCAAAATGAAAGCTTAAGTAAAAGATTATAAAAAAAATTGACTATTCCCCAGTCAAGAGTAGGTAGCTAATATCCAATCAGCTAGAAAAGCATGTTAATTGCACAAGATAATCTCACTTGTCACGTGATAGCATAGACATTTATGAAGGATGGAAACTTAACTTTTACCAAATTCGTGTCACTGTTTCTTAGTGCAACATTCCAAGTAAATTTTCACACCCTTTGTGAACAATGTATAACTTGGAAATCCAAAGTGCCTGTTGGTTTGAGTGGTTGTCACAATAATTAAACATGAAGCAATGTTGATAAAGAATTAACATTTGGATAAACATTCATCGCACATAACAAATCAAAATATGACGTAGTACAGTAGGACATACAGAAGGATTGTTAGCATTGTTCAACTCTCTTGTGGAACATGCCAGCAAATTCTGCCCAAAGGGCTGAACACGTAGCAGATTGTGGCCAAATTTGATCCTTGCTTGCTAATCCAAGACAAGATGTAAAGAACATATAATTTTTTCCGCGACTGGGAGAAAATTCTATAGAAGGAATCTGTTCCTCCATATCAAATAGTTAACAATTTGACATGGATGTTCTTAGGTGATTGAGAAACTGTATAGTAACGCAGAGGAAACTAGTTTCTGTTATATAATGACTAGCTGAGAAATATTCATGGGTAAATCAGTATATCATGAAGTACAGTATCATACATGAGATATCTATAAATTACATATTAATTGTTACATCAAGCCTTTATTAAGTCAAGAATAAAATTTTCCGATTCAAACAAAATCTACTTAACTAAAACTTACTTGCTTATAAAACTGTTGATACCACCTGGAAAGAAATCTGCTTAATATAGCCAATCACATATGTACAGGAGTTTAAACATTTTATCACTCTGGTCTTGTGTTCTTTCCATCACATTTTTAGGGTTGTAAATTGTGAAAATCACTTTGAGTGAAGTGCACGCTACAGAAAGGATGCTGGGGAATTTATCATCTATATTTCTGCAGAATTTTAGTAGTATTAAAAATATGCAGTTGTGCATTATCATGATGCAAAAATATTCTATACAACAGCAGACATGGATGTTTCCTTTGAATTGCCTCCTTTAAACATCCAAAGGTACAACACTGCTTAGTATTTCATGTGTCCCCTATTTTATAAACTCGTAAATACTACATCCTACTCATCCTAAAAGGTCATTAACATCACTTTCTTCTTCTCCTCAGGAATTTTAAACAATGCCATCTTACCACTCCCAATATCCATGTATGTCTTTCCAAGGCATCTTAAATCCTTATATTTCTGGAAACCAGTAGTTCAATCATGTAATTAGCCCAGACAGGCTTTGACCTTTCTCCTCCATAGTTGTCTCTATAAAAACAGTTTCTTTCAGCAATCTGTCTTCTCCTTTTCTTACCACATGTCCTACCATCTTAAACTTCTCTCTTCTATTCTACCTAGTATAGTTTCTTCTGCATTCATTAGCTTACCAATTACTTCATTAGAACCTTTATCATTTCTTGAGACACTGGCTGCTCTTCTCAGATAATCCATTTCCAAATCATATATATATATATTTTTTTTTAATAATTCAAATTTTGCTTCCATATTGAATAACATATTCCACCATGATGTTCAAATTCTTTCCTTCTATTCTTCTTTTTATTCGTCAACAATAGATTATCCCACAAAATTGAGTTTAAACAGCCTATAACCTTCCTTTCTTTTTGTAATTAACATCAATTTCCTGGTATAAAATTTCTTCTTTGAAGGTCGATGTGGTATGTTTTCATTCCACGGAGGTCACTCTGGACTCAGTGCATTGTAATGAGCTCATATTTCATCAACAGTAACAATCCAGCTATAAAACACTCTACCTTTCCAAAGTTCTAAGCTTTATCATCATCCAACAATTTGTGACAAGAAACCTTGTGGTACTGAAGGATGTCAATTGACACATTACACTAAATCAGCAACCTGACAGCTGCTCCAAATAACTATATTCTCTGATTAAACCATCGACAATTGTTGTGTTAACATCTTCTAAGTTGTCGAACAATGAAGTCCATCTGGTTACATATTACTAGGATGGACTTTAAAAATTAAATAGAAATTTCTTACAAAAGCACGTAAAATGGACTTATACTTCAATCCAATACCAGATGGAAAAAAAGATGATTTCTCCTATTCTTTGTATAAATAAACAGCAAACTTACGTAAGAAATTTACTTAATACATTTCCATGTAATGCCAAGTTCCAGTAAGTAAAACGTATCTAGCAGTGAAAATGTATTGAATAAAAACAATAAAAAAGAGGCTTACCGAATGTTGTAGCAGTATTGGTCTGTCCGAAAGTTGATTTCATGTCTCGGAACATGATTATCTTGGTCTTTCAAACCTAAAAAAAAAAAAAAAAAGAACAGAGCTTTTGTAAGAATTTAAGTAATTGAAAATGATACTACTGTATTCTACTAGCTACAATCGTGAGGAACTATCATTCACAATTTTCTGTAACTACGGGACATTATAATCGACCTAAATATACAAGGTCATTCAAAACTAACTTCAAAGTGTCATAAAATATTATAATATTTGAGGTGACAAAACTGTTTAACAAATAATGAGGTGCAGGGCCACCGACAAAGAGGGAGAAGGGAGGCAAATGCATTGGGGCCCATCAGCTTAAGCAAGCTGAACTTTTTGTTACAAGTATTTGAATAATCTGTACAATTATTCTAGTAACAGTTACTGACACTGAAAGTTCTTCCAGCAAAACGAAGGAAATAAAATATGTATATAGATCACCAATATGGCAATAAAAACTGAGTGACCTAGCCAGAACTTCAAATTATGAATACATAATCGACGATTTTGCATCAAAGAAGTGAAGGAGAGCTATATTGCAACTATTTAGGAATATCGCTGAACCTATATAGTGTACTGGTACTAAACATTGAGGAATTATGGGTAAAACAAGCCCAAACTATTTTCTTAAACAACATAATTATGTGATGAATGACTCCTCCTCCTAAGGGTACACAACGTTAAACTGCTTGTTGTGATGTCTGATTTGTTGGCAGGCAATCAGGTGTTCGTATTCTTATGATTCGACTGTAAAGTATTTTGTTTGATTTCATTGTCTTTACTGATATAAACACAGCTACTCAAGTAAATTGCAAATTTTTTTAATTCCAATTCATTACATAGGTGGGGACACTATGCCCAAATGTCTAACAAAAATTGCATTGTTTGGCTCTCCTCTCCAATTCCTTAACATATGACAATACACTTTATGAATTTATTATTATGGGAATATTGAGTTTTAATAATGTCACATGTTACTTTTTTACATTTTTAATAATAAGAATAAACATTTAGGCCTAGAGAATTGATCAGTTTTTCACTGTCATTTTATATGAAATTTATTATGTATTTCCAGCTAGGTCTAAGGTCTTTTGAAAGTGTGTTTCCGAAAAAGAAAATGTTTTCTACAGAATAAAAACTGTATCATATATTTAAAAGGCTCTTAGTATACCAGCTTGTTTCATTATTCATTATGTGTATATCTATTGTGTTCAGAACATTAGGTTATAAAAACTTTCAATAACTTTTTTCAAGAGGACTCACTCACAAGATTACTTATGGCTCATAAATTTTCTCGACAGTCCTGATGGAGTGTTTTGCATTTGTTATAATTTGCATTTCCATAGGTACCATTTTGAAGTTTCAAGCCATTGAGGATACAGCTGGTCAATGCTATTATGAGAGCAATAGAAGTAAGAGAAGGCCCATATTCCATTCGTAATTATAGGGATTTAATCAGGAGGGATGACGAAACTGGTTCTGTTTCTGATAAGAAGAAGTATGGAAAATCAAAAGTAAAAAATTCAATGATATCACTGCTGCTGAGGTTTCAGGCAAATAATGAAATAAGTATAAATAATTATTATGGAATTTACCATGTCAGCCAGGTGTCCAGGCATTTGCAAATGAGTTACAAATGAAGAATTTTAAGAAAACAGCTTAGTCCATATTCCTGTAAACTAAAACCAATGTTCACTATGGGAAAACAGGAAAGATACGATTTTTGCTTTATTTGTGCAAGCAGAAATTCAACTTGATTTTAATTTGCTGGACAAAGTTTTCTGAACAAAACAAAGCACACTTTATTAACGACGGAATTAACACACATAATTGCAGAATTTGATCTGAAAATTATCCCCAGATTTTAATTCAATAAGGTCTTGATGATTTGAAACTCACTGCATGGTGTGGCTTCATCATCATGGTTCGTATTTTTTCGACACAATGGAAAGGAACTCTAGGAATAGCTAAACAAACGGAGAATTTTTTACCATTGACCATGTAGATACACAGTACAACTTAAAATCTAACTATTTCTCCACAAGAAGCAAAAATTCTAACATGAGAAGAAAAAAAAAAACACGCACGCACACACACGCACACACACACACCCCCGTGCGGATATCCTAAGGACTTGGAGCAGGTGGTATTTGTTTCTTCTATAAGAATATGGGGGAAAATACCACAAATTTTGACGCAAAAGTTCAAGCTATGCTATTTGTACATCCCTTCAAAATTTATTTCTTTGGATCCATCTTCACAAGAATAAGTATAGTCATATTAAGTGACTCTATCTAGAGCCACAATACAATCAATAATGTCAATAAATCAACCTAAAACGAAAAAAAATAAAATAAATCCATTCAATGATTAAACAAATCCAAGGTATAAATAAAATCGTAGTTCTTCGATGGATTCCCGCACATTGTGGTATAAACAGAAATGGGAGAGCCGACATTCTAGCAAAGAAAGGCACTAAAATTGAACAAAAACAGAACCATAATTTTTCAGATTATTCAATCAAAGAAGTTATGAAAATAAAAATAAAATTAAAAATAATTATAATGTTCAAATATTAAACACTACAGAAAATTGTCCTTGGAAAAATTTACTAAAAAGACCTGATTTAATTCCTGATCTACCACATAAATCAACTGCGGCCGTGTTCAGATTCCTTACTGGTCATGATTGTTTGGGTAAACATTTATAAAGACTTCGCATTCTATCTACTTCAAATTGTGTATTATGTTCTCAAGAATAAGAAATGAATACAAATCATTCAATACACTGTAAAGCACTTCAACAAAATAAAAGTCTTACATCTAAATACTGGGAAGCAAGATGGAAAATAACTCTTGTAAAATTAAGAGCATTAAATATGTACCTACATACAATGGAATAATATACTGTCACAGTAAATCGGAAGCACTACTACTGTAAGCTATAGAACTTCAATCACTCCTAGAGTGAGGAATCACGACCTGGAAACAATCTTTATACAAGATACACAGATCTTTGGCATCAGCAGGCACTTTCCAATATGGCCACCATGATCTCAATCCGGCCAACTTTTGGGTGTGAAGTTGCCTTAAAAAACAAGTTCTCTTGGCACATCCAACAATCTGCAACAACTGAAAGATGCAAGATGCTACCTTGCAAGAAATTAGGAATATTCCAAGGCACTGTCTGCAAAATACTGTACATGGTGTCACAGGAAGAATGGGGTTTGTTGAACAAGAGAACAGTGGACACATTTCCAATGTTTCGTAAAAACCAAATTTAATTATTTGCCCAATATAGTGATGACATTTTTCTTTTCTCTTTCTACCTTAAATAGTATATTGTATTTAAACACTTTAAAGTTTAAAGGAACTTTAGAATTACCTTAATACATTAGACAAAAGATAAGACACCAATGGGATATTAACTCGCACATTTTCCAGAATTAATGAAAAAAAAAAAGTACATACACATCACACACACAACTTGTCATTTAAGTAAGAAGTAGATATAACAAACAAAATTACAAAATTTACAAAAACCATGGCAATAATTAACAGTATCATGAAACTATCGTTAGTGCAAAAGAACACAAGAATAAGTCTCTATAAAACTCTTGCAAGGCCAGTGTTAAGCTATGGTAGTGAAGCATGGACAATAAGAAGGGATGAAAGCAGGATAACAGCTAATGAGATGTGATTTATGTGATATACAGCAGGATATACAAGATGGGACCATAAACGAAATGAGGAAGTAATAGGAGAACTGGTACTAGCCAATTCTCCACTATATACAAAAATTACCAGGCCCACTGGATGGGCCATCTACAACGGATGTCATCACATAGAATCCGAAGAGTATGCTTCATTATCTCCCTCAACGAAAGAGATCACTAGGACGTCCCAAAAAATGCTGGAAGGACAATTCTTCTTTGAGACTGTAACGGGCCACATGGTCTAATACTTAAAGGGGGGATGACGATGCAATAATTCAGTCCTTTACTATGTTGCAAATTACTGTATATTATACTTCATAGTTTATTTTCTTGAACTATTATTCGATAGACACAACTAAATAAAATTATTTAAAATGTATCACAGATGTATGTATGATGAGCTTTTGTTACTTGGATTACACATAAAACGTGTTCTCTATAACCCCAAAATTAAGATATCTGACTAAAATTATACTGACTACAATTATAAATTGTAATTATAAAGATCAGAGTCTATCAGTATATATCAGGCAATGTAAAATTTTGTTTTGTGAAACAGTGCTTGAACTCTCATTTAAGTTCCACTTGACAACACCTCTCTCCATACTGAACCCCTTCCTCTAGCTTTGTCTGTACTGTCAGCAATGGCTCCTTCTGTTATCCAGCACTATCTGGATAGTGAAAATTGTATGTAAGGAAATGTTTTCAAAACCAACAAAACGTAAATTTAAGCCAGAAAGGGCGGAGAAATATTTTTCTGTAGCCTAGTGAAAACGAGCCAGTGAGATGTGTACAGTGCTCTAATGTATTAATGGGTATCAACAACTGTAATATGAAATAACATTAGGTGACATGTCACAAAGATCATGATACGATACTAGGTAAGTTTAATATTGACTTCATATGTAAATTTAGAAGAAATTAATATTGTGGTGTGACAAGAGTTGTACAATATTCGCGAGTTCTTATTCGATTTTAACAACTTCGTCATAATTTGCTTTCCTACAGCTGTAGAGAATTCCATGGATATTTTAATGTTGATTATTATTAAAAGTTCGTTTGTTTTAGAACAGGAGCGGCTACAGCATTACAAGCTTTAAAGGGAGCAATGAAAAGCAAAAGCAACTGTCACGACGACATTTCTAGTCCAACCACAATTCCAAAGCAAGTTATCACATTGGTTATTAGAGGAGAAAAATTCGCTCTGCCACCAGGGATCAAATCCGTGTCCTTGGTTCTACGCACCAAGTGCTCTAATCACTGAGCTACGTCGAAGTTCAATCCACAGCACCGGATCGAATCCCTCTCCTCTAGTGTTTTCCCCTTTGTGGCCTTACTCAGAATTTTTCTCCTCTGACAACCATTGTCACCATAACAGATATATTCTGTAGGACCAAAATAATCTTTACTTAGATTAATCTTTACTAAGTTATCACACAGCGCAGAAAATCGGAAAAAGCAATGAAACCATTTACAAATGGAGATTTTATAAATTCATGTCTATGTGATGTAGCTAAAATAATATGTCCACAACAAGCTCATACTTTTGAAAACATACGTTTATCTGCTAACACCATTAAGACTAGAGTACTGAAGATTGCAGAACTTATTGAAAATGACATTCAAAATACAGTTAATGAGTATGTAAAATACTCCCTGGCACTGGATGAGACAACAGACAAATGACAAGGCTCAGTTAATAATCTTCATTCAAGGAATTAACCTGAATTTTTCTCAACATGAAAACCTTTTGGATCTTGTTACATATACATACTTATGGCTTTTAAGCAACCCAGAGGTTCATTGCCTCCCTCACATAAGCCCACCATTGGTCCCTATCCTGAGCAAAATTAATCCAGTCTCTACAATCATATCCCATCTACCTCAAATCCATTTTTTTATCCTCTCGGATCTTGCTACTCTTAAGGAAAATACAATGGGAGAAGAACTCTTCAAAGCATTGAAAGACACAGTATAAAAGAAGAATTTAGACTTAAAAAGGATTGAATCAGTGGTAAAATACGGGGCTCCAGCAATGATTGGGGAAAAGAAGGATCTGGTAAGAACACAAACAATTATTTAAGAAACTGAATGTATTCTTTTGCCATTGTATCATTCATCAGCAGGTATTGTGTGGTAAGACTGTGAGTGTAACAAATGTGATGAATGTTCTTGTTCAGACTATCAACAAAATAAGTCTTCATCTCTGATACATCGACAGTTTCGCAATCTGCTGAAAGACATAGGAGAGGAACATTAAAACAAACCATATTCAGAGGTGGTTCTAGCCCGGGGCCAGAAGGGCCTGGGCCCCCCCAGTTTTAATGAAATTGTTATTTTAAAATTCCTTAATTATTGCTGAATAAATTGTTCATTTACTTGATATAAAGCAAACTAATGAATTTAATGAACTTAATTTCACATTAGTTTTAAAGTTTTATTTATTCTATAAATCGTTACCTTAAATCCAAAACCTCGTAATTCGTTTGGATGTCGATTTTCACTTTTTGCGCGTTTTGAAAGTGTGTTCACAGAGAAAGAAATTAAGTGATTTCAATATTAGCACCAGTATTTTAAATCAAGCTTCACTGCTTTGTCAGTAGATGGATCTGTGGATATACTTTCAAAAACGTGCAAAAAGTAAAAATTGACATCCGAGCAAGTTACGAGGTTTTTGGAATTAAGATAACGATATACTATTTTTAACATACATATTATTTATTCTGTTTAAAAAATATAACAAATGAAATAAAGTTTAAACGTAATATTTTAACATGCATAGTACATGCACACCACAATCAACATTTTTAGATAGTTCTATACAACCACAATGCTGTCTGAATTCCAGGGTTAAGCTAGAAAATAAATCATTCCCAGTGCCGGAACGAATTTTCCTCAAATTAATAGGTATACTTGTGCAATATCATAAATAATTGTGCAGAAAGATACAATTGATAAAGTATGCAAAAATAAAAAGTTATGTAATTTGTTTCTTTGAGATTTATTACTTTCAATCCATCTTGTCACACTCTAGATATACTTATGTAAGTAAATCATTAGACGTAGATATGTTTACTGCTGAATTTACATCACATTAAAATACGTTATTTTATGGGCACTCTAAACAATGAAATTCTTTACTTGTAGGCCCTTCAAGATTTATTGTTAGCAGAGTGCTCACTCTTTTTAATGAAAGGCAGTTTCTAATTCCAGTTTTTACAAGATTCATGCAACTAAATCCTCACTCACAATTTATAGTATGTGATGGAATTATATAAATCAATAAGAATTTGTTCGCTTATCTTACATGAATTGCACCAACTCTTTGAAATCAATTCTTGAATATCTATTGTTTAATATATCCATGCCATTAACATTTCATTTAAATTCAGATTAGTTCAAACACACCTCTGTTTTCATTTTCTCCATTACTATCTTCGTTTCTAAAGTCCAATGTAGTTGTCGCATTTTTGTATATTACATTCAATTGCATTTTTAGAAGTCAAGTAGAAAAATGCGATAAATGCGACTGTGGCTTAAACCCTGCTGCATTCAAAATATGGTATATCTGACAGTTTCAATTGTTAGTTACTCTAACAATCACACAAAGAATTCGTTGTTTCGCAACAGTTTTCAGTAGCAAATGGTTAGTCGCTGATGCTAGTAGAGTTCTTATATTACCCTAGAACAGTGATTGTCAACTGAGATGTATTAGTGCGCGGGCAGAGTTCTGGGGCAAGTGCACTGCAGGAGCGAGCAGCACAACAGTACGTGTCGAGGTCTTCTGAGTGACGGTGGAGGCTTCACTGTTTCATAATCTGCAAACATGTAAGGTGCGGAAACTAGTGGTAATCGTAGATCTTCTACACCTCCTGTATTTATCCCTGTCTGGGAAGAAATGTATTTGTTTGTGAATTGTGATGAAACAGTTAAATGTCTAGTTTGTGGAAAGGTTCTCCATAGCATAAAAAAAGTTCAATTTGCAAAGAAATTATTCGCATCACGCTAATGAATATGAAAGTTTGAAGGAGAAGAGCGTGTGGACATATTAAATGCCTCGAAGGAGCGTCAGTCTACAGAAACCGATCAAAACCCCGGCAAACTGGCAGATCATAATTTTAGCGAATCAGCTGTTACAAATTTTCACTTCTGATAGCAAGAAAGTTACGGCCTTTAAACTTACATTGTCACTTTGGGAACGTCAGTTAAAGGCTAAGAACCTCGGGTACTTCTTAAAACTAAGAACAGTTCACACTTCTGTAATGACAGTAGACTTATAAGAATATGCGCAAATACTAGGAGAATAAAATCAGGAATTGCACTCAAGATTCCAGCATTTGGAAAGTCAATGTATTTTTTTTTTTAATATTCGTGACTCCATATTCCATGGAAGTTGACCGTGCTTCAACTGAATTGCAGTTTCAACTCTTGGCTCTACAATGTGATCGGGAATTGAAGGAGAAATTTGCAACCAAGAGACGTTTGTGTGACTTTTATAATAATCTTCCACAGGTCCAATTTCCAAGATTGCACAGACATGCTGCTCGAATCTTGTGCTTATTTAGGTCAACATACATTTGCGAACAGTTTCTTTCTTTGATGAAAATTAACAAACCTTGACGTAGAAATCAATTGTCAGATCACAATTGTGCACTGAGACTGTGCACTACTGAAACAGTGTTTTCAAACATTGAAAAGTTAGTGGGTGAAAAGAGGACCAAAAATCCCAAGAAATCACTGCCATTGTTGAGTAAACTTCTATTCCTGTTTCACAATTTACTTATTTACTTACTTACTTATTTATTTATTTACTTATTTATTTATCTCCTTCCAAACTTAAAATAGTACCATTATGTTCATAGTTTAGTTAATGCATATTTATGTATGTAGTCGCAATAAGTGTTTAATTTAAAAATACATACACGTTTTTTTATTAATCTTAATATTATTTAACTGAAATTGTGCAAGTACTATGTAACAATAATTGTGCTGCTGCTATTTAATATCTTATTCTGTTTGCATATGTTAAATATTCTGATGCAATAATAAAGGTAACATTCACTAATTCAAATCATGTCCAATGTGTTGCTCATTAAAAACAGACACACCGCCACTGCAACTCTGCTCCGTTACCACACACTCGGTTGTTTAGGACAAGCGAGCGAGCTAGGGAGATGCACAGTGCAAATCAGTTGATGACCACTGCCCTAGATCATATATACCCAGATAGCTCGGCCTTAAAGGCTTTGATGGTAACAACTTTTGTCAGGTTTACTATGCTGCCATCTAGTTGTTACATAAGAAGTCATGTCATAACTCCCATTTGAATTGCATTAGTGACTCTACTGCCATCTCGTGTTCGTTTACAGTGGACGGATGGTGATCCTGGCGGTTGTTCTCTTCAAAGTGCTATCGATTTTAATATAGGAATGATCTAGAATATTACGTACTTGCGTTTTGTCTAAACAATGTAATATAACCGAAATGTTTTAAACTCTCCCCCTAACTTTTTTATTTAAATGCACGTTCAAATGTTTCTAATGTAGACAAACCTCCATGTGGTATAAATGCATCAAAATCTCCACAACTTCATGACGTAAAGATGAGTGCAAATGTTTCAAATACAGACGAACCATTTGATATGAGTACATTGATCTACAATGGTCCATGCAAACCACGGAAGTCAGTTTACAAACAAACATTGTACAGAGTGATTTATATAGAACTAATACATTTCTTTCTTTATTTCAAAACGAATGATGCTAGCCACAATTTGTTATATCTCAAATGTAGAGTATCTTTGAGAAATTACTAACCTCTACAGGTAATGTTGAAAATTGTTTACTTATTTGGCTGGAAATTCACTTAATGACCAGTTAACGTCAAATTAAGCAGGAATTTTGATTCCCTGTCACAAGATGCACAGCTGTTTTCGACATTTTGTTTTAGTCACTGAAAATGCAGTACACATTAAATCAACGGCTCTTTCTTGTGAAGCAATATTGGATTACGAATTTAATTACAGGTACTCAAAGGGCATACCAGAGAGAATTTGGCATTCGTAATCCCCCTCAAAGAAACACAATATTGGTAAACAAATTGGAACATCATCTAGGCTGCCCACGGTTGTTGATGTTTGGGCACGACTGGAGCAGTCACCCTGTAAGTCATTAGAACGTTTATCGCAGGAGACCGGGTACATTTTCAACATTTGCTATAGAGGTTGGTAATCTCCCAAAGATACTCTACATTTGAGGTATAACAAATTGTGGCTAGCATCATTCGTTTTTAAATAAAGAAATGTGTTAGTTCTATATAAATCATTGTGTATAATAAGAACAAAAGTTTTAACAGTAAACGATGTGATAGGTATAAATTCATTGAATTCTCTGAGCAGAAATATGCAGTTTTCTGTTTTCTTTGCTCCCATTTCGTTCAATCTGATTCAAGCAGTGCTGAACATGTTTTCACTAAATCTAGATTTAGAAATTGGAAAAAAAAAAAAATAGACGAAAAACTTGCAAAGTATGTTGATAGCGAATGTCACAAACCTTCAATAGTAAAATGGAACAGTTTTCTGGAAAGTGAACATAGTGGCATAGTGATTTCAAAGCTAAGGAGAAACACAAAGATGACATATTGTGTAACCAATCAGCTGTGGCAACAATGGCCCGGGTCGAGTTACTTTGTGCTTGGCAAGACTGGGCTTGGAGATCATTGCGAAACTGTTTCGGATGACAATAATGATAGATAATAATAAAGCGAATTTTGTTGAAATTGTACAACTTATTAACCCTCACAACTTAGCTGCTCTAGAATTTTATGCTACTTATCTGGGGTCTTTTGATCCCAAGAATATTTGTTGTTAATAATTAGTAGAGATGGAAGTTTCCAAATACTACGTAATCTCATAATTGTACCTTACAGAGGGAGTTTCATACCTTACGGTAGTTTTCTAATCCGCGATAAAATGCGAATAAGTGCGAAATTATAATTGCCAGCCTTTAAATTTTCCTTTCACTTGGACATTCTTTGCTTTCTGTTCCAATCCGCTCCCACCCCCACTTTTAAGCATCTAGAACCGCCACTGACCATATTACACAGAAGTCAGGTGGCTTAGTTGGGGTAAAATGCTCCGTCATTTTTTTTTTTACTTGTGCACTTCCATTGCACTTACAGTGATCGAGCAGGTACATTTTACGTTGATTAATGATTACATTTTATTTATAGCATTATTATTATTATTATTATTATTATTATTATTATTATTATTATTATTATTATTATTATTATTTTATTGCTGTAGTAGTAAAAGAAAGATATTGATTATGTTTGCTATCTTTCAAAATATCTTAAAATATCCAAATCTTTCACACAGCCCAAGTTCAGGAATTACAAGACGAAGATTGGGTTAGCAATTTGGCATTCATAACACATTTCTGAACAGCTGAACAAACTGAACTGCCGGCTTCAAGGACGTGATCAGAACATAGTTGACATATATATGACATGGTGAAATCCTTTTCCATGATGATAAATATTTGTAAAGTGCAAATGAAAGAAAATGAGTTTCATCATTATTCTTGCCTGCAGTCACTTTCAAATGTTCCTGATTCAATAATAGATAAATACTGCGACATCCTCGAAACATCACTTTCAGAATTTAGAAAAAGAAGATTGTGATTTTAAAGAAATGAAAAATGATTTATATTTGCAAATCCTTTTAACACCCATTCTGAATGTATGAACAGACTTAGAATGTGAGGTTGCTGATCTCCAAAATGACACCTTTGTGAAAAGCAACCATAAGGATTGTGTTGGTTTAGATGTATTTAAAAATATTGACTTCTCTAAATATCCACGTCTTGGATCATTTGCTACCACTATCGCAGCTATGTTCAGTTCTACACATATTTGTGAACAATTTTTTTCAAAATTAAACATGTTAAAATCAAAAAGAAGGACACACTTAACAGATGTCAGCCTTTGTGCACAACTAGCAGTGGCTACTTATGAGGCAACCTCTCATGGAAATATTTATACATCTTGATTACACAACTTTTAACAATATATCACTTCAGAATATGTATTATATAGCTTTCGCATGTTAAATATTATAGTACGTGGTTGACTAGTTTCAGCCTGTTATGGGCCATCTTCAGGGATGTAACGAATGTGATATGGGCCCGCCTGCAAAAATAAAATTTCGAGCCCCCTAAAATAAAATGTATCAGTGCACCAAATGTATAACCTATCAATAACTAACAATAACAAATATAATTACAGCAAATAGAAGTTCAACTTTAATACAATATATTTCCACGTTATAGAACAAAGGAATTAATCGTTCATTATTGTAAGATTATTAAAATAATAACAATCATTAATACATTTTATTAAAAACATGTTATAATATATACTAAGATAGTGATTGAAATTAAGTAGGCAGGTAGGCCTATCAATAAGCATATAAGTTAGTACTTCTCCCTGCTTTTGTTGTACTTATAAAACTTTACTGTACTGACATTGAACTCCAGTGAAACTGGACCATGCGGGTGCTTTCTGTGATATAAAGGTAGTGATGATTTCACTGACATCAATAGATCTAGCCCTTTCACATTCGATACTGAGGAGGCTGAGTTCACTAAGTCTGTCTTAAGTCATAGGATTCTGCAGACAGTTCTTTATAAGTTTTAGCTTCAAAAATGATCATTTGGGCAAAGAAACAGTAACCTGAATAGTTAGAAATAAGTAAAATGCCATCCATAAGTCTGGAAAGCTAGCAGCTACGATTGAATTTTCTATTACTAATAGATTTGTTAATTCAGATACAGAGGTTAATGAGGCTATTTATTTTTTCAGAGAGCTTCTGAAACCTATTACTTGGTCTGGGAATTCACTGGATAAATCTTCCTCATATTCATTTTGAAGAACCACTGCTGCATTGTGAATCTCTTCGTCGGAAGCAGTTTAAAAATGTTGGGGAAACAATTTTGTAGAAATGGTCAACATCATGCATATCCTCAAATCTGTTTCCTAACTGGGCTACAATAATGTCCAAAAAGCCATTAAAAACAGTGGTCTGAAATATATCTTTGGATCTACCAGCCACTCGTCATGACACAATTCATCAAAATGATTTTTACTTTTCGAATTCTTTTATTTTCAAATTGTGGTGGAATGCCCCAGCTCTTTGCCAAAGATGTAGCTGATGACATTGCTTCTTCAAAATTATTTCGGTAACAAGATAAATTATTGGCTGCATTCTGAATAAGAGAACACACTTTATCAAGCTCTACATTTTCCAATTGCATAATTTGTGATGCTAGATTAGTACATTCTAGAATATTTGATTACAACACTACTTGAAAAATAAACTGAAATTTTTCTAATGGTTTTTCAAAGCAACAGCTTCTTCCCTTTCTTCCTTTCTTTAAATATCAATATTAATTTTGACATAGCCTTAAGTACATCGACATAAGCATAACGCAGGGCTTAACAGACTGGTATCTCGAAGACCAACATGTTGGGCAAAGTTTTTTACGGTATAAAAAGATACCAAATATTCCCAACTTTTAATACTATGACTGAAGAAAAGATACAACACTTCCACTGTATCGTAAAACGATCTAACTTCTTGAATTCCACTTGCAGCATCGTTAAGTACTAGATTTAAATTATGTGCTGCACAGTGTACTTATTTTGCAGTGCTTTGTCTTTGTTCAATTCTCATTCTGACACCTTTGTATATGCCTGACATATTGACAACAGTCATACCCCTGATCACAGCATTTAGTTAATAAGAGTCCCTTTTCGTCTATTGCACTGAGTATTTCCTTCTCTATTCCTAATATTTTATTTCGTGAAAACCTAAGAAGCTTTCATTTATCTTCATGTCACAAGGTTTTCCAGTTACATCATGTGAAACTGTAACGTATCTAAATATCTGACTTAATTGTTCTTTTTTTGTTATGTCCTGTGTTCTATCTGTAATTATTGAAAAGAATGGGGCAGCTGTAATATCATTAATAATTTCTTTTTCAACTGCACGGGATAAAACATTTATTAACTCATTTTGAATAGAAGGCTTAGGTACTTTTGTGAATATTTTAGTTTATTTATTTATGAAATCGAGTAATACGGGATTGTACTTTGCGAGATGTTCGATGATTGCTAAAAGTTTCCACTGTTTGATTTTCCAATTTGTTTCCTATGTCGCCGAAAAGCTAGATTATTGGATGCCAGTGTTAATGTCACATTCACGATACGCTCAAGGACCTGTTTCCATATGTTTTCACTTTTCTTTAGTTCTGAATCCATAACCGCGTCAACTTTTTTTTCTTACGCCACGAATTGAAAATGACCCACGCATTCAAATGTGCGTAACTAGTTTCGTGTCGCACTATACTTTTGGTTAACCATCTCCAATTTCGGACCCCTTCCCTCCAAGCTGAAGACGACTTCTGCTGTCTGAAGAGCCAACACGGTTTACAATAAATAAGAGTCATTTTCAATTCAATAATACAACCATTCTCTCCTAATTCTTTGCCCTGTCAATGTGAATTTAAAGTAATATTTCGTGGAAAAGGATCCGTTATCCTCCTTAGGATCTTTAGGGAAAGGACCCGCTGGCTCTGGCTGATGAGGACTTCGTCTAATAAATAACTTTTTATTTTCATTATTTACTTCTAACTCATAATCTGCACGATCATTTGAATACTCTGCAACTGCGATATTGGTAGACCTAATTACATTTAAGGCGATTTTGTTACAATCTTCTTTTTTGCTAACACTTTCACAATTGCTGTCTCTACTAGCATCTATTTCTATATCACTTTTCACTTCAGACGCGCACTCACTTGTGGCACTGCAAACATTTGTAACTGTTGAGTTAGCACTACTACTAGGACCAAGAAGAGAAAAGAAATTACTTATTTTCACTAATTTGAATGTTTCTTTTTCTAACTCTCGCTTCTTCTTTCTTTTCTGTGCACCAGTTAGATGTTCGTACTTAACTTTAAATGGTTTCATTTTTCAGTAGCTATAGTACTATGCTGTCTATACCCTCTAATAATAATTTACTCGATTAAAATACAGAAAAATATACGAACAAAATTAAATTAAAAACTGTTCAAATAAAGTTGGGAAAATATCATACCGACCACACACCTGACATTAACTACCCGCAAAGGGAGCTCATTTGAAACTGAATAAGTTCACTGATCGTTACTACACAAACATCTTACTGGATAATTATTGGTATTATAAATTTGAACGAAAAACCCATTCCATTGTTGTCGAATAAATGTATAATAAAAGTTAAACGTTCAGAAAAAAAAGTGTATAAAATCAAAACTCATCAAGAAAATACAATTTTGTAACTAAAATATATTTTGATATCAATTTTCATTGTTGTCATTATGATAAAATAACTTTTGAGCTTCTCTTTCGTGAGGACTGAGAGTGATGGCGCACATCACGTGTACGTGTTATATGACACGGCTGTCGGCAAGGGCACAGGGCAAGCACTGTTTAAAGCTGTGCTGGATTCAACAACATAGGCCAATTCTATGAAATGGTTGTGAATAATGATCTGACCAGTTCCATGCAGGCTGCAATTAATTGGGCTTCCTTTTTTTTATTTTATTTTCTTTTTTTTTGCGTGGTGTTTGCAGGCTCCTTAAAACCCCGGACCCGCAGGCCCCAACGTTATGCCGCTGGCCATCTTCAGTTACTACGTTTTCATGGAGTATTCAAATCGATCTGAATACGGTTACCGTATTGAAAATTCCATGAAAACAGGGATTCATAACGATCTGTATCTCAAGGTTGATACACCTAAAAAGTGGGATCATATCGTATTCAGTACGGATTGAGTTACATAAAACAGATATCGTATTCAAAACGATCTCTATACACTAAGAGCATGAACGATCATCATTTGTTTGATGTGTCAGCTGTGTTACCAACAAGGGCAATTATGTTTGTCGAAAAGGCGTGTTGTAACATGACATTTGTGTTTTCCTAAAAGCCAATATTGCCATTCTTCATTAACAGCCAGAATATTAAGTTTTCATGTGTCACCATTCTTCATTAACAGCCAAAATATTAAGTTTTCATGCATCTCGCTAAGAAAACCCAACACTGTTTATAGCTAAGGCCTACAGAGTGACCAACATGCTAATATGTCATGTTAACATAACTTATTTTCGAAACTTCAGCTTCTGTATTCTATTTGTTTTCAATACGTATAGAAAATTGCATGAAAACTGGGATCGGGAGGATCGTATTCAGTACAGTAAATGTATTCAGATAGATTTTAATACTCCATGAAAACGTAGTAATTTTAATAGAAAAAAATAAAAGAATGCAGATGAAAATAATATAATCCTAAAGAGATATTTATTCCTTTTTTCTCTTGTTATTTCTTTGTTATGAACACAGAAGGTAGTGACGATCACAAACCACCTCTGTTGTCTAACTTACTGCGACTGATGCACCCCACCCCCTGTCTTCACTTCATGTGTAGCGACTGTAATAGGTAGTATTTATATTGCATCATTAATTTGTGGTGTTTTGCAATGCCTACTATATATTATTAAATCATTTCTAGTCTCCAAAACTGAAACAATTCGTCCTTCCTGTTTTCCTAAGAATAATATGAATGTTATGTTGAGTCTTAAAAGAAATTGACAACAGACCTATTCAGTTTCCCATTACATATTTCGACATTATCCATACTTTAAGAATTCACAATCCGTACTGTTGCTTTTTATGTGCTTTCAAAGGCTTATGAAAACTACACTGCGCACATTTAAGTCTTCAGTCTATAGATTCGCTTCCCTGGACTAGAGATGAATTCAATTCTCACCACCTTATATGTTAACTCTTCAGACAAACTCGCTCTTCTGCTGCAAAACATTACTTCAGATAGTTCTCTGTGACATTCTCCCCTATATGACGTGTTTATCTACCTAGATCCAGAAGGTTATGTCCATCTTTCATCTCTTCCCTTTCAAAATTTTTTTAAGTTCCTTCAGTGGAACAACGATATATGGAGTAAAAAAAGTGGACTGTCTTGGAGCTGACATAGTTTCTACTTCACAACCACATCTTCTTCACAAATCTATATAAAATTGTAAAATGTGCCAAGTATAATATTACTCCATTTAAGAGGATTGTCATTTAAAAGTGACAGAATGTTAAAATACAAAAGTATAAGATTCGTTCTTTTAATTCTAATCTTTAAAATCTTTCTTCCGTTCCCCATCCAAGCAAAACAAATAGGTTTAAAAAGAATTGTAAATCCATCCAATGTATTGTATTGTGTTGTATTTATTTATTTATTTACATTAGACGGTATGCATACTGTGGAATAAAAAAAAACTTAATAGTAGTCTTAATTATAGTCACAGTCAAGTTGAAATATATACAGAAGAGTTTTATAATATAGTCTACTTGTACAACATAAAGGTTTAGTATCAATACAAGACAAAAATATTCATGAAGCGCTGTTAAATGTCATACATTCACTTACAGAATAGAAGGCATGAGAAATTAGATACTTCTTTAATTTGGCCCTAAATAATCTTATGTTTTGAGTTTGATTTTTTATAGGTTTACTGCCATACAACATACTCCTTCTTGATAGCACGATAGACTTCCTGATGGAGTTTGAAAGTCATTTTTTTATGTGTATTTATGCTATGAACTGTTGAATTAGTTACTAAGTTTTCACAATTGCATGCGAGGAAGTTTATTAATGAAAAAATATATTGACAAGCCATGTACATTTGTAGTTTTTTGAAAACGGTCCTACATGATTCCCTATATTTGGCACCTACTATTATTCTAATTACTCTTTTTTGCAGTAGGAATATACTGTTACTATCTGTAGAATTTCCCCCAGAATATTATTCCAAAACTCATTACCGAGTGGAAGTATGCAAAGTATATTGTTTTTAAGGTACTGATATTTACTATCTCTTGCATATTGTAGATGTAATAGCAAAACATGCTGAATTTAGTTTGGGGATAATAATTTTTTTTAATATAATTTTTTCCAATTTAACACATCAATTTGTAAGCTAAGAAATGTGGTTGTTGTTGTTTGTATCAGGGACCTGTTGTTAATTTTGTTATCGAGTTTGAAATTTGCGTGGTTGAATTTTGGCAGTATTTAAATTCGATTATGTTAGTTTTGTTACAATTTAATACTAATTTATTGGTTGAGAATCAATCACATATTTTCAGGAGAATTGTCTATGTTGAAGACTGGAATGTGTTGGAGTTATTGACTATAATTACTACACTTGTGTCATCTACAGATATTGGGGGGAGGGGGGGAGATCATTTATGAACACTAGAAAAGAAGGGAACCTAATATTGATCCTTGAAGAATTCTATAACAATAAGCTTGGTCTATCCTGTTGTAAACTAGATCTGGGCGCAGGTACTGTAGCAGATACTGCAGTTTCTAGTCTCAAGATTGAGGAATATATTGCAATGAAAAGTATAACTCTGTATATAATAATTCACTTCTCCAAAGCAATAAGAGGACTGGGGGTAAACTGTATTGCTTATGTCTTCTTTTTTCTTTATTTTATGAAAAAAAACATTGCCAGGGTGATTTTGAATTCTTAGCAATTTAGTGTTTTTGATTTGAAATATTGACCTTTTTATTTGGGAAATATATTTCATGTGCACCATTCCCGAATAAGACTTGTAAGTGCTGAATATGAACAAAATCTGTCCAATACTGTAGGTGAAATTGCTGTACAATGACAGCATGTCCAAAACTCCTTTTTTGGTGTGATGCTGAAAACATAATTCTGCAAAAATCTCACTCGATTTCTTACAGTATCACAATATTTCCTCTCTTTACTTTCTATAATGTGACAATATAAAATAAAAAAGGAAAGAATGGAGCATTTTGGTTTGAACTCTCAAACTTAGCTTTGAATAGAAATGAACGCAACTCCTGTAGGCCAAACTTACTTAACTTCTGCATTAGTTTCATATGTACCAATTTACAGTTAGTGGGGACTTCATTACACAGCACTGCCATATCACTAAAAAAAAAAAAGCCAATTTTTCTGGGGTTGAGGGAAAGAATAACACGCAATCTAACATCAGCACATTGCTTAATGAAAAACTATAGCTCAAAATGCTTTGTACTAAAATAATATATATTTTCCAACAAATATTTATGTAACAAACTATTGTAATTATTTCGAATCACTAATATTCAATAATGTAATCTATTGTTGTAAATAACAATTACTGTAATTATCTTTATATACTGAATCTTGTAGGTCACTTCGATGGCTCAGAACGAGACTGTTACAACTCAAAAATAGAGATTTTTCAGTAGAGCCATTTAAAGTTTTCCATTGTAGATGGTAAATCAGAGAATCATGGCACAATGAAAATTGGTATATATATAATCATTATTGTTATAGAAGTTTATTGAAATATTAATTTTGTCGTTATTTGTTTAATGTAACTTGTATGTGACATTTTTTTGAGTTGTAACAGTTTCGCATTAAAATATTGTGACAAAATTTCTCAGATATAACAGTATTCCATAATATATTATTACTTGCAACAGGTTTTTCCTTACATCACTCTGTAATAAATTTAGATAATACAATGGAAAAATATGTCAAATGTAGATTTAGAAACATAAAATTATATTGGTTGATATTGGGATGACTACAACAATAAAAGAAATAAATTACACCAACCAGGATGACTACAACAATAATAAGAAATAAATTGCGTCATCTAGCCTAGTTGCCTCATGAATGATGCCTTATTGGTGTAACTTAGGCCTATGAGGTTCAAACCTATCTTCGGACAGTCGATTAAACATCAACATGTAGCGAGAAAAAACATGTTTGGTTGTTATTCAAATGTAGCATTATTTTCTTCAACACCATTGGAAACTTTCAAACTTTTACACAGATCAAGCAAATTTTCCCCCCACATCTATCCCTGGAGGCGAAGAAAATACTGGCTTTCATATTGCTAGAGAAGACTTGCGCTGCCGTCTTTGTCGACTACTTATTTTTTCGAAATCATCTTGTTCATAGGAGTGCCTTTAGAAGATGGTGAAAGGATCCTGTTTTCTGACCTCCACGATTTTCATAGTAGACTAGTTTATATTATCACCATTTTTATTTCTGGAAAAATGATTTCCAATTTGTTGTGTTAAATCTTTCAAATCTAAGATATCTGGTGTATCTAGTTCACTGACTTTGTATATATATTGTTTTTTTTCTAGGGCAATTTCAGTACTGGTACCAATTGCGTTGGCATAATATAAGTCCTTCTTGAATGCATAGAGTCATTCTCATTCTAAGTATGACTTGTGACTAAATATTTCTGTGTTATGACATTAACACAGGTTAGTTACGCAGTACAGAAATAATGAGGCAATGAATTTGTTCTTGTTTTGCCCAACACAATTGAGGGGCTTAGAACAAAAAGCAGGTAAGTGACATTATTAAAAAAATGAGGCAAGTGCGTCTTGTGATAGCCCAAAAGGATGTTTCTTTGGGATAAAATCAGGTAAGTGATCACACTTTGGAGTGCTGCTATATGGGCATCATTTCACCAAACTAGTGTATAATATTTCATTGCATGTAGAGCTTTAACTGTAATTTCCTCAAAACTAGGTTGCCGTCACTTACCTGCTTTTTGTTCTAAGCCCCTCAATTGTCTGAAAACTAATTACCTGGTTTGTTCCTGTATTGGGCAAAGAAATAAGAAATTATAGCAGCATGTGTCAATCTCTTTTGAACCTCTTTTGGCCAAGCCCTCATACCAAAAATAACAATGGCCCTGGCTGTTTGCGATGTCATATATTGTGAGATTGTAACAGGACAGTTTCCTTTTATAATATTAAGAGGAACACTCATCAAAAGGTGAAGGAAGAACTGCCTGAAGATCAAAGCAGCACACAACTTTGCCTGGATCTTGTTTTCTGATTCAATATCTTTAGTCTTTGTAGCCCTTCATGTTGCTTCTTCTTTTATATGTCTATTATAACTTTCTTGCAGTTAATTTCTCTGTTTCTGTATTATTCTTACATGCAATATGTACACAACATTAACCTTTCTTAGAGATACAAAATGAAATATTAAGTGAATTAAATATTGATGTATAAGAACATTCACGATGATTCATATTTCAATACTACGTCGATGGTGAAGACAAAATTAATAATAACATTGTTTTTAAACAATGCACCCAGTATTATGCTATCATTATTGTATGAACTTATCATCAGATGTGCCAAATCTAAACTCGAAGCATGGATATTTTCAATGCGAAAGTGTTACAAGTCAAAATGGAACATTGCTTTTAGCAAAAATGTTTGCAGTTGAGAATGGAAAACTGTTACAACGCAAAATATAACACTTTCCAATTGAGAAAAAGACTAAATAGCATAAGTTTAAAACTGTTATATGGGCATATATGTCCCACTAGGAAATTTTTAGAGTTGTAACAATTTCACATAGCATAGTTCTCAATCCAAGTGTTCAAATGATGGTAATAACTCAAAAAGTGAATTTTTTGAGTTGTAACAGTCTCGTTCTGAGCCATCGACTTATCTGTAGGCAGTTATATCAATAAAAGTAAATAAGGTTTTTTAAGAGACAGAGCAAAACAGAAATAGGAGCTGTTTAATAAGAAACTTTTCCCTGTATAGTTTCACTCCCTATTTTTTCCAAATAGAAGTAAATATGTAAAGAGTAAGACCATCCAAGTAAGTGATTTTTGAACAGTAAATAATCTAAACTGCAGACCTATTGCTTGCAAATATACAACGAAGCGAAATTTTGCAAAGAATTTTTAAAATGCTACTAAATGAGTAATTCAAAAGAGGTGACGTTTCAGACAACATACATTTTTATGTCCACACCTGTGGAGTAACGGTCAGCGCATCTAGCCGGGAAACCAGGTGGCCCGGGTTTGAATCCCGGTCGGGGAAAGTTACCTGGTTGAAGTTTTTTTCCGGGGTTTGAGCCGTGCCCACTACCACGGCCGTTCATCTAGTACGTCACTTCGTCCGTCAGAGTGCTCTCAGAGGTCACAGTATAGATAGCGCTATCAATCCCTTCATTTGTTCTTTCCCAAATAACCCTATTGGCCGTTCATTACGTCTCACGAGGATAGAGGGGGAGAGAGTTTACCTGTTTTAATGGAGATACACGGAGCGTCACTTGGGTTCCAGTACGCGGCAGATACACTTAACAAGATTTAGGCTCTCGTACGCGGGAGATATTCGGAAACATTGGCTCAGATTCAAGCTCTCGTACACGACAGAAACTTTTAACAAGACTTAGCATTTTGGTACGCGGCAGATTAGACAACGTGACTCAGGCTTTGTACGTGCTGGAGATAGATCAGTGGAGTAGTTAAATTGCGTTGTGTGTGTTTGGGATTTTAGTGGATCGTAGTTTGATATATCGCTTGCTAGTGATACGTCTTGGGGGAAAGTTTTAGTATTTGCATCGAGTAACATATTTGTGAGATATATGTGTTTGAGGTAAATTGCATTGGGAATTATGTAAGGAGATATGATTTGCAATGTGAGTTCATGTTCCGAGACGGTTAGAGTGATAAGGCAGCGATTACGGTCTCACATATGGTTTTAGTGTTTTTCCTGCTCCATTTTGATTGTTGCTTTCCTTCACCGCTATTTTCTTATCATGTGCGTCGAGTTTAGTTGCTATTTAAATGATCCTTGAAATTGGAATTATCGTCCGTTACTTATTACGTGCATCTGTCTCCATCCCTCTCTCTCTCTCCGTTGGGTATTCGTTTTGTAAAGTGCAGAGATTTGTGTTAGTGCTATTTGCACAGTTTATGTGAGCAATATGTGCAATGGGTAATGTATAGTGATCTGTCATGTAATGCCTTATGCTGGGTAGAGTTTGTCTCTTATTGAGTGTACATGTATTTTTAGTTTGGTTAGTCAGACTGAGTGGTATCTATGGTCGAATGGATCATGTATTAAGTTAATGTGCTGGCTGGGTGTTGTGTTCAGATTCATAATCAGATAGTTAAAATATATATATATATATATATATATATATATATATATATATTTAGAGAGTGGTTCATGAACATATGGTTAATAGGTTAGTCACTGATGGTCGAGAGACGGCCATATTAGATGGTTTAATCACTTATACGTGTGTTGGCCTCAGCCTTGTGATACTTACATGATTTACATATCCTGGGGATATCATTTCAGATTAGTTTCTCCTATTTTCACTCATCTATTTCATGTTTATTGTTATTTCATTTTTCATTTATGTACATTGTTACTTATTATTGTTAATTATATTTGTTTTACAAATTCACACTATTCATTTCTAAAAGTCTTCCACTGCGCACACCCAATCCTTTCAATGTGCCGTCCACCTGGCGAAAGCAGCCAATATAAGAAGGATAAAGAGGAGGAGTGGATGATCGTACCACTGCCCTCACAGGTTTTCTCTCAACCCAATACGAACAAATGATGGGTAACTTTTGGTGATGGACCCTAAACTCATTTCACCGGCATTATCACCTTCATTTCATTCAGACACTAAATAACCTCAGATGTTGATACAGCATGGTAAAATAACTCAATAAAATAAAAAAAAATAGATTTTGATAGTTAATGCAAAAGAGCTGCCATTCTGAAACTTAATCATAACTCGGAATAGGCAGGGCAATATCAGTATCAGTCAATTTAAAGTAAATACATTTCAATCCACACTTTTGCATTCAATTCCACATAGTTTTGTAAGACAATGGTTCTTATGTATGTACTTCTTCTTGTTTAAGAGCCACTGTCTACTGGATCACATCATCTTCACAGAGTGTTCTCCTACAGACAGATCATTTTTTAATTATTTAAATGCTCCCTGGACCAAATGATAATTTTGTTGCAAAGATAATTCCTTCAAAATATTTCTTAATTGTTATTTTATTCATATAATTACAATACCATCGTTTGGTCCTGGAAGCATTTCAATAATTAAAATAATATGATTGTACGTACAAGAACACGCTATGTGCAGATGAAGTGATCCAGTAGGCAGTGACAAGCAAGGAGAGAGAAAATATATGGTAAGAACAAGGGACCAGAACCCTTTACCATTGCCGTTTTGTACCATCTGATATCACAACTCAGACAGGGACACAAAAATCAGAACTGAACAATACCAGTACCTCTAGCCCTTTCATAATAGAAACAACTCGTCAGATATTCCTTCAACAAAATAACTGTGTAATAGCTTCTATTTAAATATGCGAAAGCATGTGTGTTTTGTATTGTAATACTGATTCTGGTAGGTATCTATTACATACATTCATTATGAATACTTACAGGAAAGATGAAATGTTGAAGGTCATAATATTATGATCAAACTAATAAACATCATTTGAGATTTAAAATACAAATAACCGATGGATGAGATCTTTCTCATTTAATGTAAATTATGAAAAGTGTTTATTTAAAAAAAAAAGAACCTAAGATACATACCTAAAAAAATATTGTGAACAACGTAAGTAGATATGGCCCTGGTGTTGATTAATTTATATAAAATTGTATACAGTTCAATAACTGAATATGATTTCAAGTTTCTCTATTTTTATCACATTGAACTGACAACTACATAACCAGTAAATTTATCATCATTTCTGTAACTTCATTTCACCTTCTATCTTCTGTAAAACACGTTGAGAATTTTGATTCATTTCTGTTTTCAGTTGCTACATACACTGCCAGGTGGAAAAAATAAATAAATAAAACATTTATTCCACTTAAAACAAAATCTAATCAGATCTTTTTTATTGTAACTACAGAATTTCAACATCATCTATACAGGTAAGTTCTTTTCACCGCCGTCTGGATCCCTTCGCCTAGCATCTCATTGTTAACTGCCTGCTCTATGCTGCCGATTTTGCATATCATAGATGGCAGCAGCTAACACCCCCTTCTCGAAATCACGTACAGTACAAGAGTTGTATGAATTATCCGGTAACACATAAAAATTTCAACTTTTTTGTTTTGAATATTATTTTTACGAGTACGCAAGAAAATTAAATTTTAACACACATCCTGTTGGCATAATGCACAGTTTCAGGACCTTCCTAGACAGCGGTTTACTGTAGCACACATATCGGAACACATTTTCTGTTTCTTTTTTTCCGATATTTGCTAACAATGGTCTAACAAATTTCACAATGAGTATTTTGCTAAACATCTTTTGATGACCTGAGACACTACACTTCAGTAAATCATACTGAGAAAGGGGTGAAATCAAGTATTTATGCATTGTTTTCAGTATGTGGCTCGATTTCTTACAGTATGGCACTGCAGGTTCAACAAATTCTTGCACATGTTTTATTAGCCCTACAGAGGACTGTTTACGATAGCGAAGGCCTCCTCTATCTTGATTATGGATTAGTTCCATGAGTGGTGTTGATGAATTTGACATTGAAATGTTGCTAACACACATGTCACAACTTAATCTTTCATCCACCACACGAATCAAATATCCACAAACCAATGCTTGAGTGGCTGTTTGCAGGTTTATGAAAACCGTAATTTCAGGCTCTCGAATTTTATCGAGGACAGTATGTAATCTGGAAGAATATTTTCATCAGCAGATTCAGCACTGGAGCTCGTGCTTGGCAAACTTTCATCACAGTAATTCTGATTTCTGCTAGCAACGTTGGCACTTTTAGAAGAAATCATGATGCCAGATTTTAGCATTCTTTTTATGGCACATGCTGCTGTACGTGCATCTGTAATGTCATTAGATCCACCTCCCATTCTGACTGCGCTAAATACAGCTTCTACGGGATCTCCAGAAAATCTCCTAGTACAGACATAAAAGAATCCATTTTGCAGCAGGAAAGTCACACACTCTACTGTAGATTTCACTGTAAACAAGAGCGCTTCTACGGTCTCATTGGTTAAGCCCTTCATTTTCGCACGCTTCAATTCAGTTTGAATTTTCATAATATATTCACTGAAATCTTCGTTTAGCCATTGTAGCATTTCATCAGCTACGGAATAGAAATGCATGCAGTCTTCATTATTTTGTCTAAGATGCTGAGTTCTGTCGCTGATATCATGAAACATAAAAAATCTGTAAATTGACTTCATAAATTGGATTGTTGAATCTGCTTCTGAAAAATCGATCTTCCAGTTTAACTGGGACTGATTGTTCTTTATGAATTCTATTGTGGCCGTTACATCAGGAGAGAATATCTGAACAGCGGACAGGACATTCATCTTTTCCAAATTGGTGGGTTCAACATGTTTTTTTTTTTGTTAAATAGCGAAATGGCTTCACAGTCAGATCTCTCTGTAATCGATAAATTTCCTTTAGATATTTAGAACTAATTACACCATTGTCGTCCGTGAGTTCTCTATCCAGGAACTGAGACCTGCTATTCTTAAGTACATGGCAATAATCAAAACTGAAGTAAAGTTTACGATTATGATCGCATGGATCAGGGACACACGTCTTGAGTTCTCCGCCTCCATATTGCTTAAACATAAAAATATTAGTCCTGTGATTATCTGTCACTATTCTAAGTACATACAAACCACAGTCTTCTACAGCATTGATCACTTGCTTAACTAAAAGGTGAAGGTCGGAACCCTGCAGACCTCTAACTAGGAAATAGGCCGCGGGAATTGTGTACTTTGTAGACAAACCGTTTACCACAAAACAGAGTAGCTTGTTTGCTAACACAGGATATTTCCCTATGCTTGCGTCATTCACCCCATCAGCATCGACTGCTCCAATGAATTTATCAATTGTCCTGTCATAGATAAGGTGTTCCTTTATTGCCATTTCATCAACGATAACTGAGACAATCTTCTCTATTGGTTGCAGGTTCTCACACTCAGCTTTAAGCCTGTCCTTTACCAACTGTGAAATTCCCACATCACAATCAATATGACCCATGTACCTGTCTAGAGTACTTCGTGAAGGAGCTGAAATAAATCCCGAAGTTCTACCATGCTCATAACCTTTAGGGGATGCTATTCTCCATGCAACACAGTATCGAATAGATTGTTCTGATCACTCCGGTTTTTTCCTTTCGAAATTGTTAATTTGGTCCAATAGGTACACAGCTTTCTGATTCTTTTCGTTTGCAGCCTCTTTTATCATATTGATTTTCTTTATTTCTGGACACTCGTCGAGCTTCTTCTGCGCACTTTCAAGTTCAGATTTTACGTCCGCCAATTGTTTTTGCAGTCTCTGTATTCTGGATCGAAGCCTGCTATTTATTATCTCCTGGTGAACATTATTTCTTGTCAGAAAATCAACTTGAATTCCAATGCCGCTTTCTACGTGCCTTTCATTTCCACTATTTTCTATTGATGGACCCACTTCATTGTTGATTGTTTGTCGTTCTTCTCGATGTATCCTTTCTCGTATTTTCCGAGGAGTTTTCTTGCTTTTCTGAACATAGCTTGGATAATCAAGAAATATGATTTGTACAACACCAGGCTTTAAAATCTTTCTTTTACAATTTTCCCTATAGTCTTCTTCTTGGAAATGAAGGCTACAAACACGTGCATAATCGGATGGAATCCACTTATTTCCTTTGGTATCACCTTGTCTTCTTATAACAGCTAGCCATCTTTCTCGAAGTTCTTCGGCCGAGGGAATTTCATGAAATCTTATTCCTACCGAACTAGATTTTCCCTGTTTGGATTTACAAAAATGCACACAACAATTAACCATTTTCAATCATTACTACATTTGCGACTATGTAAATCTGTGCTCAAACACCAACATGTACAGATATGCACTGCTATACACCACACCATTGTACTGATATGTGTGCGTTGGGTGGCGCCAATAGCGGAGAATTATGTCAATACATGTGTACGGCGGGTTCCATGTTAAACTATAGCATAGAGCAAGCAGTTAACGAGACGCTAGGCGAAGGGATCCAGACGGCAGTGGTTCTTTTATATATATATATATATATATACCGTATTGGCCAGAGTGTAAGCCGCACCCGAGTATAAGCCGCACCCTTAATTTTAGGGGGAAAGGAGAAAAAAAAAAGAAAAATTGAGTGCAGAATGAGAAAAAAAGGAAAATTGAGTGCAGTGAAATTTACCAGTCACATTATCCAGTTACAAAACTGTTTACACTTTTTAAACACTTTTTCTTCAATTACGGTATTACGTGGGTAAATCACCAAAAATACCGGTACAACTAATCACCGTCTTCTCCAATGTCACTGCTGACTTCACTACTACCGGTACCGGTATTTGTTTCATCACTGTCACTTTGTTCATCACTCTCCGCCCAAAGTACGTCGTCCTCACTGCCGTCCAGAGCATTAGACACGCAGCATTTCTTGAAGCCTTTGATGATTGAATCTGGTGATATCATGTGCCATGAAGAGAGAATCCACTCACACATAAGGCTGACAGATGGCTTCTTGATCTTCCCAGATGGAGTGAATGCATGACCCCCTTCTAGAAGCCAATCCGAATACTGTTTTCGGAGATGGTCTTTAAAAGGCTTGTTCACGACGACATCAAGCACCTGCAATTTTGATGTCATACCTCCAGGTATGCAGTAATTTTCTTCTTTACTTCGGGTGTGAGGTGACCTTTAAAGGCATCCAATACTAACATAGCCCTCTTACAGAGCAGCGCACCTGGTCTGCGATTCCAAACCGTAGCTAGTCAGTCCATCATTAGTTCGGTTGTCATCCATCCTTTCTCTTGGCAACGAATCACTAATCCCTTAGGTAAATTCTCCTTGGGCATAGTTTTACGCTTCAGAATAACGTACGGAGGCAGTTTTCCTCCATCTGCCGTAACCGCCAGCATCACAGTGATTCTTTGTTTTTCATTTCCAGTTGTTCTCAATGATATGCTTTTCGCCCCTTTATTGTCAACTGTCATATTGCTCGGCATGTCCCAAAATACGGGCGTCTCGTCGGCATTGCCGATCTGGTGTAATGGGTAAGAGTGGCGCTGACGCAATTCAATGACGTGCCTCTGGAAGTTGATATAAAATTACCGGTAGCAACATGCGCCACATTTCAAGTTTAAATTTATCGGCCGCGCAAATAAGCCGCACCCCAACTTTTCGAGTTTGAAATTTGAATAAAAAGTGCGGCTTATATTCGGACCAATACGGTATATACTTAAAATTAGACATAAGAACTGAGGTACATTAAATCAAAACATAACACACAGAAGAAAGTAAAATTAATATCGTATTTGTTAAATTTTAAGTACTTCCATCAATTTAAATTTGTAGAAATTAAATAAATTATAAGATAAATCAATTGAAAATGTTTACATTCTTAGGATGACTTAAGAATGAAGATACAGATAATACCAAATGTAGCAATGATTCTGCATATAATATATAAATTAGGCTTCCCTTATGGGGACATACAGCTCATCCCATTTCATTATTCAACATCTTATGCAAGAAACAAAATATACAGAAATCATTCAGATAGATTTCAAGTTCATCACTATTCTGTGTTTCTGGTTTTGAATAATGGCCTATGATGGACAGGGCATGTAACATGTATGGGTGAACCCAGAAATGTGTACTATACAGTGTTACTTGGGAGACCTGAGGGATAATATTAAAATGGATTTGAGAAAGGTGGGATATTTATGCTAGGGACTGGATTAATCTTACTCAGGACAGGGACTGATGGCAGCTTATGTGAGGGTAACAATGAACGTCCGGGTTCTCTAAAAGCCATTTGTAAGTAAGTACTATTTCATGTGTATTATTCCCAGACAAAATGACTCTCATACACTGAATACGAACAAAATCCATCCAACAGTTTAGGAGGAATTGCTGCACATAGATAAAAAATACCCGAAAATATGTTTTCATTATCAGAGATTATGAAAATGTTTATTGTTGCGGAAATTTCGAAATCGATTTTATGCAGCATCACAATTCTTTCTCTTGTAGGTACGTCATATAATGAGAAAGTAAACAGGAAGACATACAAAGCTGATTCAAAAGACAAAATAAACTAAAGCTGATTTTGAAAAAAAGATAAACTAAAGCTGTACAAAAAGTACGTACAAAATTAGTGAGGAGTAACCAAGGGATAAGATAAAAAGAATGACTTGAATAATTGGTGTCACAATGAACTTCAACCCCCTAGGCTTAAAGAATGAACATTAACAGTCAAACCCTACTGAAATAACTCTGTAAATTATACAAAGATATCTGCATAGTGCAGTGTATCAAGAAGTACAGTCTAAGACAAGATCCAGATTAATTAACGAATTTGGTTTCCAAAGATTAACAGGTAAATCTTGCAGAAATAATTCTGTAAATTGTAGGACTCAGAAAAAAGGTGGTACAAGTGACATTTCTAAAACTTTTGGGAAAATGTGAATGTATTATAATATGAAATTAATAAATCGGAATGCATATATTCTAACTGTAAATTGTATTACCTTTGCCACAAACATATTTATAAGGATTGTACAAAATCTTAACATGTAAAATTTAAATTAAGTCTGAGTAATACTAATATGATTAATAGTATGCTTAGAAGTGAAGAGTGAGTAAATTAGGAAAAAAATGGTACAAGTGCACTAGTTGTGAAAATAATGTGAAATTAAGTCTGAGCAATATCAATATGATTAATAGTAGGTACACATAAAACTAAAATGTGAATAATTAGGACAAAAATAGTATATTATGTGCACTAGTTGTGAAAATATTGTTTCATGTGTTCAATATATAGGGTATTTCAAAAGTCAATTCAAATATTAAACCGCTATAAATACACTGCCGAGCAAAAAAACCGCAACACTTGAATAAATTTGAAATATCAATTTGTAATACAAATTATAACATTTCTGTGTGCTTCTATGGACCTGTTTGTGTTAAGCAAGTGTTAATTCATGTTTTGGGAAGAAAAGTATACCCATTGGGTCGTTTGTGACACCCTCTTTGCCACTTTCTGTCCTGTACTGTATATTTATTGCTAAGCCATTAAAATTTACAACCCTAAACCCAAGCAGCTAAAACAAAGTTACAACACTATAGTTTTCTTTTTTTGGTTATAATGGAATTCTGTGATATTGAACTCAGTTTTCAACAACATGTAAGAAAGTTATGATGGCGTTAAGCCCCATGAACGCCGCTAGAGCAGTCCCGTTGGTAGAGGATGACCGCAGTTTACGTTATGTGGCTCAGGGGTTACATACAACTCCGTCGACGGTTTCACGTACAGTGCAAAGGTAAAAGGAACTTGGTTCATATTCTCGAAGACCGAGATATGGTAGGGAAAGGTCAACTTCTTGCTATAGATGACCAGTTCTTGCGCCTTCAAGTGCTGCGTAACTGCCACACCACTGCGGTCGAAGCCAGAAATCGACTAGACTAAGTGCGAGATGTGAATGTCAGTGAGTGGACTGTGAGGAGGAGGTTACATGATGCTGGCCTGATATCCAGAAGACCTGCCCTTGGCTCAGAACTTACAAGACAACATCGTCAAGCTCGCTTACAATTTTCAAGGGAACATCAGGAATGGGCTGACAAACAGTGGGGAACAGTTTTGTCCTCAGATGAGTCCCAATTCTGCCTCAGATCCTCAGATGAAAGAGAAAGAGTGTGGAGGACTGGAGAAAGTTATTCTCCATGCAACTTTTCATCAAGGACAGCATTTCAGGGCAGTTCAGTGATGGTGTGAACAGACATCAGTTTGACTGCATGAACGAATCTTGTTTTGTGGAAGGTGGGTCTCTTACTGCCCATTGCTACATTGAAGAAATTCTTGGGCAACATGTTCTTGCTTTTGCATCATTTATTGGTGACAATTACGTGCTCATGCAGGACAATACACGTCCTTGCGTGGCGCGATACGTCCTCCAGTACCTCAATGAAGTAGGGATCCAACTCATGCAATGGCCATCACGCAGTCCGGATCTTAACCCAATTGATCATCTGTGGGACATTTTAGGAAGAAATGTCCGTCAACATGCTCCAGATATTCTTCAAGAGCTACGGAGCCATGTATGCAACACATGAGCCACATAACCTAAGCTGCGGTCATCTTTTTCCAACATCACTACTCTAGCGACGTTCTCGGGGGTTAACGTTATCTTAACTCTCTTAAATGTTGTTTAAAACTGAGTTCAATATCACAGAATTCCATTATAAACAAAAAAGAAAACTATAGTGTTGTAACTTTGTTTTAGCTGCTTAGGTTTAGGGTTGTAAATTTTAATGGCACAGCAATAAATATACAGTACCGGACAGGAAGTGCCAAAAAAGGTGTCATAAACGACCCAATGGGTATACTTTTCTTCCCAAAACATGAATTAACACTTGCCCAACACAAACAGGTCCATAGAAGCACACAGAAATGTTATAATTTGTATTACGGATTGATATTTCAAATTTATTCAAGTGTTGCGTTTTTTTTGCTCGGCAGTGTATTATAATATTTGAGATAGGGAAAAAACAAAAACATCACAGTGTTGGGCAAACAACAGAGTTTACAAAACATTGGGAAGATGTCCGCCGCTGTTCTCTTGTTCAACATACAGCATTCTGTCTGTGACATCATCCACAGCATTTTGCAGATAATGTCTTAGAATATTGGCAATTTCTTGCGAGATGGCATATTGCAGTTACAGTAAGCTTGTTGGATGTGTCAGGAAAACTCGTTCTATAAGGTAAGCCCACAACAAAAAGTCGGCCGGATTGAAATCTGGAGATCGCGGAGGCCACATTGTTGTAAAGTGCCTACTGATGACTTTGGTCGGAAAACGAACCTCAATTACGCGTGTTAACTTCACCATTATTTTTAGTAGGTTATTTTACGACGCTTTATTAACATCTTAGGTTATTTAGCGTCTGAATGAGATGAAGGTGATAATGCCAGTGAAATGAGTCCGGGGTCTGGCACCGAAAGTTACCCAGCAATTGCTCATATTGGGTTGAGGGAAAACCCCGGAAAAACCTCAACCAGGTAACTTGCCCCAACCGGGAATCGAACCCGGGCCACCTGGTTTCCAGGCTAGACGCGCTAACTGTTACTTCACTTCTACAGAATGTTACAGAACTTCGTCATCCCTAGACTGAGGAATCACGATATGGAAAACATAATCTTCGTGCAAGATGGTGCTCCACCCTACATCTTTATCCATGCAAAACAATTAATTACGCAGATGTTTGGCAATCATGTCATCAATAGGCACTTTCCAAGAATGTGGCCTCCGCGATCTCCAGATTTCAATCCGGCCGACTTTTGGTTGTGGAGTTACCTTAAAGAACAAGTTTTCCTAACACATCCAACCCTACTGCAACTGAAAGATGCCATCTCGCACGAAATTGCCAATATTCCAAGACATTATCTGCAAAATGCTGTGCATGGTGTCGCAGACAGAATGCTGTACGTTGAACTGGTCCATAATAATGTTGAATTTTTAGAAATGGCATGTTCACTTAAGGGTGGCAAATGCGATTTTTGAAACTATTTATCAAAGTAAGCGTTGACTTATAACAGCAGAGTCACACAGGGTCACATTTATTTTTATGTCAGAATGTAGGTTTAAGTATGCACTTTAAGACTAACCTAGTTTCATTTGCTCCTACTGACCGCTCTGCATGTGGTTAATTTTTTTTCAGACTCGGAACCGCTACCAGTGATTTCGTGCCGTGATTTATTTCCAATACTTGCCAGTAAAAGTGGCGGCTTAGAAGAACTATATAGATACGTTTTGAACAAATCATGTATTGAAACATGTGATTCTAATAGTGAGAAGTGCATTCGTAATATTTTGAAAAATATTCGAAGTAGTTCTAACAGATGTTAAATGCAGTGCCACTGTGAAAAGGATTATTTTCTTTAAAAACATTGTTCTTGGCAGGTCAGAGACAATAACAAAGATATTTTTGCAGCTAGAAAAGGAGATTATTTCTATATTTCGCTCTCAATTAGGGCTTCTTATTGACAAGCAGACACATGGTGGTCCTGGGACATCAAATGATTACAATACTGCACATCGGTTTTTTGAAAACCCACAAATTACAGCCAATATTACGGGTATTAGTAAGGCCTCATTCACAGATTTTCTGTAATGTTATGCACCATTTCATGTGGATATTCAATGATACAGCCCATTTATATGTACAGTAGTGGCAAAAAAACCGAACCGACCATTGTAGCTGATTTCAGAGCCTTGTTCACTCCAGAGCACGATACACTGGTAACTAAGACTTTCATGGTTCGAGTCCTGCCTGGGAATGAAACCTTTTTTCGTTCCTTATTCAAATTTATTCCCAATACGCCGCACGCGCAGTAGAACCAGCTGCACCAGCAATCTACACCACTGAAGATGTTCACCGCAGCAGTGAACGAAACGTTTGGTCACACAACCAACGGACCACGGCCTCATAGCCCGGAAAACTTTTCTACTATTCTGAGTATGCTAGGTAAGCACTGGTTACCCAATAGGATTTTGAAAACTTCTGTAAATATAAATCCGTTCTTCATTTTGTTTTTCCTTCTTTCTCTTGGGAATACATAGAAAATGTATCAACTGCAACTAGCACTTCTGTAGTGGGAATATTGCTCTTCTACTGCTTGCCGTGAGCTGCTTGTCTGTACAGAATCGCATAATATGGCATGTGCGCATAGTATGCAACTTATCACGTGTAGGAAGAGCTGTAAGCCGTCTGCTGCCCGGCTTGAAGGGGCACGAGAATAGGCTGCACAGATAGAAAAAAGTGAAGTTCTTTCAAGCATTTGTGTTTGTTACTGTATCCGAATAGTACAGAATGCTGCATTGGCGTTAAATCGCTCGCTTGAACTCAGTCGAATGTCTCTCCCTCGAGTGAGATAAGGTCTGTCGTGATACGCTCATAACAAATTGAAGCTCAGTATAAGGTCACCTCACTGACATGCCTTAATTTGTATGGAAGGCAACAGATAAGATACACGGACGTCTTACTCACACTGTAAAAAATAAGGCTTTATTTTCTGCGTTTATGACAAACATCTAATAAAACAGTCTAATAGAACGTACCAAAACAGTAACATGGAGTTATAAATAAAATAGTATGAAAAAACTTGTACAGTTATTATTGCTAATTAATAATTGTTCAATATTTTATTTACCACAAATATAATATAATAGGTCCATACATAGTGTTTCGCCTATATACTGTGACAATGTAGGAACGTTTTACAAAATATTATTGATATAGCAGTAGATTAATAACAATATTAGTACAGAGATGCCACAGAAAATATAATAAAACGAATAATCACACTGTACAACTGCTACAGATGCAAAGATTGACACACTAATTATTATTAGAGATTATTTTTATTATTATTATTATTATTATTATTATTATTATTATTATTATTATTACTAGAAAACTTGATACAGTTCTTGCATTATCGTGATTGTATTCTCCGTTTATAATAATTACATTTAGATCCAATAACATCTACCAGATGTGCCAAAAACAAAATCACTACTGTGTGGGGAAAAAAACCATTTACCTCCAACATTTATATTACATTTTAAAGCAAGTTGTACTATGGAAAGGTTAGTTAAACATTACAAAGTTTTGAAATCATGAACATCTATGATATTACTACAAAGTTCATCACTGTACACTTAAACGTTAAATTTCTTTCTGATGCTATGAATGAACAAAATTTCATTAACCTTGTCTGCATCGAGCATGATTCTTTTTTCCGATATTAGATTCCCAAATGCACTGAAATTTATTTCACTTGCTGCATTTGTGGCAGGAATACAGAATATTCTTCTCGCTACTTCTGCAAGTCTAGGATACACATTACTGTTTTTCTTCCACCGGCAAAGAGGTTCATCGTCATCAACATGTTCCCTTTTGATGTACAAATCTATTTCATTTCCCATAGGCTCATCACCATCTTCTTGCCATTCAGCAAACACTGACTTCAGTTTCTTAGTGGGTAAGGAGTGTTGGTATATATCAGACAGAGCACCAACAGAGGTTTCAACTTCAGAAGACATTCGTCTCACACTATACAGTATTTCTTCTCTCTCTAGTGCACGGAGCTGTTTGAGCTTTCTGAACAATGGCCAAAGAAAAGTACCGATCTTGTGGATATCATGAATTTTAACTTTATCCTCCAATAAACGAAGTGCACGTTCTTTGAGTTTTCTAATCTCTTCAATTTCCTCACCGGTTATCACAGTGTTTCTTCAGTTTATGGACCCAAAGAAGTACTAGTTGTATAGTGGGATAGGTATCTCCTTGAAGTGAGTTTGTAGCTTCTGTGAAGGGTTGTAAGAAGTCTTTGAATACAGTGCCAAGTTGTTGTCATAGCCTTGTAGTTTTTCTGCTGCATTCTTATGCGTCAGCACTTTATCACACTCCACACACCATGAATTAAGCATTGTATATAGACTACTCCACCTAGTATCCATTTCCTGTTTCAGTGTATTTTGTACACACTACACTGCACCAGCATTCTTCATATAACAAATTACATGTTTTGTAGCATTGATTGTACATTGACACGTAGGTAACTCATTTTTCAGAAATGTGTCATCGAACAGGCGTCTTAGCACAGTATTTAAACAATGTACAATGTATGGAAAGTAGGAATAATTCTCCAGCGCTTTTCTAATGTTTGGTCCTTGATCTGTCATGAAAGATATCTTCTCCATGTGTTCTGGAAAAATTCCCAACTGTCATCTTTTCTTCAATCTTCTCTCTGATGTTTTCTCTAGTCTTACTTTTGTCTGGAAACTGTGTCGTAGCTAAACGCAACTCTTCAGTGACCATTCATTGTCAATAAAATGGGCAGTCATGGTGAGGAAACTTCTATTTTTGTATGGATCAGTCCATAAGTCTGCAGTACAGGCACAACCACTATTTTCAGCCGCATAAATGATTTTGGGCATCATCTTTTCTCTAATTTCATCTACTCATGCTTGAATGTTCCTGAAAATATTTGTAGGATGAGGAAGAACACCAGTATCATTTACACGTCCATAATCTGCACCTATATTAATAAGTTCCTGAGAATAGTTTTGAAATCCTGTACCCGAAACAATCTTAAATGTGTAAAGATCACTCGTGCACTGATATAGTGATATAAAAAAATATCAAAATCTTCTATGTGTAATTATACATCTTTCCTTCTAAAATGTTAGAAATCACAATCTTCTATGTGCCACTCTCATAGAATAAATCAAGACCCTCTATGTGAACATGACAACACATAGGAGGCATTGCAAATACAGCATTTTGTTTCTTTTGCACATATCGAATTTTTTTCTTCTATTTGTGAACTTGTGATCAGCAGAACAGCCTACTGTTTCGTGGTTCTTTTGCTATTAATGCGTTCATCATAAACGATGGTAGCTATCGTTAATACTAATATAGGTGAATTTTAGGACACAGGAGGAAATTAAAAATGTAAAGAGAGATGTTCAAGAATGTAACTTACAGAACTGCACAAGGCTATTAAGAAGATGGAGAGGAGGAGAAGAAGGAAGAGTGGGAAACTGAGAAAGAGGGGGAAGAAAAAGGACAAGAGGAGGAGCTTGATAAGGATGAAGAGGAGGAGGAGGAAATGAATTGTTCGGATTTTGCAGAACATGGTTCAAAAATGGAAATAAATAAAAATAAAAGATTGGTGGGGCAAACTTACGTTGGATTTCAAAAAGTTGGAAATGAAATGCTTCAAGATTGTGCCAGAGAAACTAGGAAACTTTTATACCAAAGATGCAAATACACAAAGGCCACAAAAATAACTCAATGAAGTCTACAATGTGCTGAAATTATGAAGAGGCGAGGAATGAAGTATGTAATACATTCTGAAACTGAAAGTCATGGACTGAAATAAAACATTTCTACGTGGTTGGGTAACTACAAGAAATATTTTACGAAGGATATCATCAACAGAAGAAGAGACAAAGAAAAACATTGGCCATGACATATTTTTAAATAAGCCAATAAGGTGAAAAAGTTAGTGTGCCGAACTCTATTCATTACTGCTTTAGGAATTCATGAAGACATACTCAAGTGATGAACAAAGGACGATGATGGTTTCTCTCAATCTGATGAAAAGGGACAAACTGCAGATGTTGAGGACGACAGAGTAAATGAACATGCTAGAAAGAAAAAACATGTTCATGGAGGCAGTAATGTGAAAAGTTTGTTCCATTCACTACTAAAAATTCCAAACTATTACTGCAGGACCAGCACTAAGAAGACGATCATAGAATCATCTCCTCATTCGGTCCTCTGCAAATACAGCTGTCAAAAAAAAGTTGCCGCACTCGTGAAGAGCGAATATTTTCTAAGTCCACTTTGGATCACAGTGATGTTACATGATGCCCATGCATATAGAAACAATTTAGGAACTATGGTGTCATTCAATATCTGCATCCCGTAAAGTAGTAGTAGAGTGCTCGCTTAATGATTCGAAAGTTGTCAGTTCAAGTCTTGTTCAAATTATCATTTTATTTTGTTATCATTCTTCAGTGATATAAATAATATTCAAGCTATCATTTATGTTCTGTTATAGTTCTTTAGCGTTATAAATAACATTCAAGTTATCATTTAATCTGTCATCGTTCTTTAGCAATGTAAATAATATTCAAGTTATCATTTGCATTCTGCTATCATTCTTTAGTGATATAAATAATATTCAAGTTACCATTTATATTCTCTTATCGTTCTTTAGTGATATAAATGATATTCAAGTTACCATTTATATTCTGTTATCGTTATTTAGCAATATAAATAATATTGAAGTTATCATTTATATTCTGTTATGTTCTTTATCGATATAAAAAATATAAATTTAATGTTAGATTTGGAAAAATACAGTTGCATAAAACTAGTTTCATTTTTTCTTCATATATTATTACATTATACCAGCCGTCAGCAGAAATGTCATCATGATACCTGTTACTAAGTGATGTTGCAGGGGCAGGCAAGGAATACACATCCTCCCTCCCAACCAACCCTTTGCAGGTACACTGTACAAGCAGTTACCAGTGGCGTAACATATAGCTAGTTAAGCATGGTTCTGTCCAAAGGTAGGAAACATGTATTTAAAGAAGAATGGGAGGAGGCGTATTTTTCTTGTGCTTATGGAAACAATAGTATATGTTTATTGTGCTCGAAAGTTTTAGAGGGCATATCAACACAATATTAAACGTCATTATAATGTAGTATGTCATAAAGACCATCAGAAGATCTCAGATACTTATGAACATTTTAAATTCAAATTGCAGTACGAAGGGCAATAGCAAAACGTAGTAGATATATATGAATATGGTGTGATCATTCATTACAATGATAGATATCCGGAAATCAAATATGAGGGAAAAAGAGTTCCATCATTTCCCATGCTTACAATCTCTTTCACATGTTTCTGAATCAAATTTAAATAATTATGCTCATCTAAATCTAAAAACAAAATTTCAACAACAGAGATTCGGTGATTTTAAAAATATTGCTAATGATTTCTTAATTTTTGTGAATCCTTTGACCACAGACATAAACAAGGTTAAGTCAGAAATGCAGCTAGTAGTAGCTGATTGATAGAGTGATACATATTTACAAACACGGTGCAAAGACATGTGTGGTTTAAATTTCTTTAAAATTCTGTCTACAGAAAAACATGCTTTCCTTAGGTTATTTGCCACCAATATAGTGGCTATGTTTGGTTTCACTTACAGTTGTGTACCTTTCCCCCCCCCCCCCAAAATTGAAACTTCCAAAATCAAAAACAAAGATCGCGGCTGAAAGATGAAAGTTTATTCGCTATCTTGAGATTGGCTACTTGTGACAAACTTAGAATTCTGTGGCACCTTGAAAGTTACGGTACAGTAAATATGAAGTTTGTGATAGCTGCACGCCACTAATGTCTGCGTGGGCCCTCAACCCTACCTACAACCATGCGACGTCATGTGTATTGCTGGTTGCATTGCCTGATGTCATCGTGAGTACAATTCTGCCGATGACTGCATTATACTATCCTGTAATACAATAAAATTAAAACGAACAAGGATTTGAGCCTGAGACGTTAATATCTGAAATCAGATGTTTTTCCAACTGAGCCATGGGGTCACAAGTAAAGAAGCATAATAATATGTGGAAAAACTGGTCCAATCCCCCTCCAAGACTTCCTGATGATTTGTGGAAGCTCGTCCAGGACGTGTCCACTCGACTGCAAAATGTGATCGAGACTGGAGGAGAATGTACTAAATATTGAATGGTGGCTATTGGTTCGGTTTTTTAACTTTCAATTGTTTGAATTTTCTAACACAGATGTCAGTATACTTCTTCTGTTTATGCTACGAAAGATATTTTTGTTGAGTATAACATTTTTCTATCTTTCTTTCCATTTGCAGTCATAATGTAATAATAAATAATGATAAAGTCATGACAAAATGCATTCATGAACCTGATGTTAATAAGGCCTACTAAAACAGTCATAAAAGAGACAGCAGCAATTATATTTTCTCTCTGTCTTGAAAATAAAATAACATAAAAGCACTCAGTGGTGTTCAAACGCACAACCTCACGAACACCAGCCTGTATATAGCAGGCATAACGGTCCAACAACATGTAACATCGCCTGCCTCTGAAATGTAGTGCAGATACCAGAATGGGAACTTATTAACTACTCATAGAAAGCTGTCACTTTTCCTTTTGACAGCTGTACAAAATGTATGTAACATGAAGGAAGAAGGTCCTTAACTGAAATTATGAATGAAGAAAATATACATGCACCAAGAAAAGAATAGTGTGACATATGCTATGGCTACAAACTCAAAACTGTCAGTGAAGATGATTACCAGAATCATATCAGATAGAAAAATTACACTAGAGAAATGAAAAATCAATCGAAAGAAAGGCCTCCAAAAAGAAACTTGGCATAACAATGGATCTACAAAGTGTATTCCTATGTTCCAGACTCACTGCTTCTAAGTCTTATTAAAAAGCAGAAGTTGCAGCAACATAATTTCAAAATATATTAAATTAACAATCGTGACATCACACTCTGTGTATGGCATGAAAAAAAACAGAGGTGTCTTTAAATGAGTTCGCAATCTACATTGTATTGAAAATCTTTCAGAAGAACAAAAGCATATTGTCCTAATGTTAGACAGATGGATATACCTACCTTTTAACCGAAATTAAATTTTTAAACTACTGACCGATACATCAAAGAGGAGAAGTACTGTAATTGAATAATTTTTTATCGAGAACAGTCATGTGATGATGGAGGTGGACATTGTGGATTCCACTCTGGAGCAGTACTTTAAACCACCCATATACTCACCAATGGACTACATAAAATCAATGAGAATGGCCTGGCTTAAAAGACCACACAATGTAATTGTGAATGATTTTCCTCCTGCAAAATATATGAAGCCTTCAATTGTGTTTTGCAGTCTCTCAGACCTGGCCAGAAAGCAGGAGATACAATTGCCCATGATCTTAGAATGCTAAATAGTTTATTTATTTATTCTGGTAGAGTTAAGGCCATGAGCCCTACTTCTCTTCTACTCTTCTAGAAGTGAAATATACGTTGAAACAATAGGAATAACAAAAGTAGTAAAATTAATGGTAATACTTAAATATAAAATCGTTATCATGCACGTTATGGAGCTTACATATAATGAAATACTGACTAAACATGATACATAATTGAGTAATTACAATTTATATCCTAATTCTACTTTATAATAGGCCTAAATATAATTCATACAAACACACAGAAAAACTATAAAAAATCGGCTAGCACTCACGAATCAATTCCATGTAAAAGTAAGTAATTCTTAATTCTCAATTTAAATTGATTAAATGTATGGTAATCCCTGACAGGACGAGGTAAAGAGTTCCATAGGCGACAAACTGTCATGGTGAAAGATAATGAATAGAAAGAGGTACAGTAATGAGGAATGGATAATAAAGGCTGATGTTGATTCCACAATGTTGTAAGGTATTCAAAGTGAGTTCTCAGATATTTTGGAGTAGAAGTGAGAATATTCTAAATAGAACAGATAAAAAAAATGTGCTGTTCTCTGCTCCTTTAGGCAGACCCATGAAGGAGCTTCAAAAGATGGTGTTATATGGTCAAATCTACGAATATTGCAGATGAAGCGGACACACAATTATGAACATGTTGTAGTCTTTCAGTTAAATTGGCTGTTATAATTGTCAAGAGAGAATCGCAGTAATCAAAATTGAGCATCACTAGCAACTGAATGATGTTTCTTTTTAAGGAAAGAGGTAAACAATATCGAAAATGATTTAGAGAGTGGAGCAATGAAAAATACTTTCTTACAGATATGAGTTACTTGACTATTCCAATTTAGATCTCTGTTCATTAATAATCCAAGATTTTTTATAGTGCCGCTATAATTAATAAATGACCCATTTATTGACAGTCTCGGTATGGTTTTCTCGTTAATTGTACTGAGCAAGTGCTGATGTCCCAGTACAATTGCCTGCGATTTTCCTGGGTTTAACCTCAATCCGAACTTCTGAGCCTATAGATAGATACAGTTTAAGTCTTCAGTCATTGTGGTCACTGCATCAGTTAGTTCTTCAGGACGAATGTGTATATAGATGTGTAAATCGTCAGCAAACAAGTGGTATCTGCAGTGATGTATGCATTTATCATGTCGTTAATATATATCATAAATAATAGAGGACCTAGTACCGACCCTTGAGGAACTCCAGACTTCATGATGCGCCATTCAGAAGAGAAATCACCAACTAATGTACACTGCTGGCGGTCACAAAGGTAGGATTGAAACCAAGCGGCAGCATTATCAGACAGTTTCAAGTTCTTCAATTTACACAAAAGGAGTTCAATATCAACAGTATCCTTCATTGACACATACTAAAGTAGTTGTGGTGCTGTAGCCAGTCCTAAATCCTGATTGGTAATCTTCGAGTAAGTTATTATGGTTCAAATATGTTATCAGTTGCTTGTGTACAATATGTTCCAGTACTTTTAATAATGACGTAGGATGCTAATAGGTCTATAGTCGTCCAGAGAAGATGGAGTTTTATTTTTAGGGAGAGGATGGATAAGGGCTTTTTTCCAAGAGGCTTGGAAAATTTGCAGTAATGTGTTAAATATATGTCAGTGTAGGCAGTATTATGTCAAATATCATAAGCAGTAATTTAGTATTTATTTTATCTATTCCCCCAGCTTGAGTAGTTATAGATTTCAGTGCTCCTTCCAAGTCTGGTTCTGCAACATATGCAGTAGGGAAGTGTGACAAAAATTTTTGAGTAAGCTGAGCTGAAGGCATGGTTAGGAAATAGTGATGTGTATTTATATAATAGACTAGTAACAGTATTCATAATAATAATAATAATAATAATAATAATAATAATAATAATAATAATAATAATAATAATAATAATAATAATAATAATAATATTATTATTATTATTATTATTATTATAAAGGAGATGATGTTCAGAGAGCAACATGTCTTTCTGACATTAAACACATGACAAGTATGCACTGCAGATTATCAGATGAACACAGTCCCTGAACGCAAGTTTCATGCTGTAAGGAAACAGAAGGAAAGGAAGCTGACTACTGTACTTACAATTAAATACAATCTATCCTATCTTGGTGGTTCACAGTTGCCTAAGATTTCTTATATATCAATTGCAAGCGTCTGTTTTTCATTTCTGAAAAAATGTCTATCACTCGTTCTTTGAACACAACATCTTGAGAACACAGACTAGAAAGCTCCCTTTCAACTGAAATTGTAGCTAGATTGAATAACCTATTATTTGTAATGGAATTTCGAAGATAGTTTTTAATCCTTTTTAATGTGCTCATTGAATGTTCTGTAGTAGTAGAACTCATTGGAATGCTGAGAATTAGCTGAAGTTATTTTACTGTCTGCTCATATACTGTTTTGAGCTTATTATCTACTATGAAAGCCAATAATTCAATGCAGGATTTGTCATCTTTTCCGGAACTGTAGATATTAACCAGTTCATTTTGTAGTGCTATAAAGTTAAACTCATTAGGATAGGTATTTTTAAGTTTTTGAAACTGAATACCAGAAAACGTTTGTTTGAACTGGGGAAATCTTTTATGGTTCAGGAGTTCTACAAATGAAATTTCGTCGAAATTGCTGAATTGTTCATCTAACTGGACTATGATGGAATCAAGAATTTCAAATGCAACACATTTGTGAGTTTCAACAAAATGCTTGGGTTGGAAGTCTTCCTGGTTTTTTGTGTTCAACTGCATACTCTCTTGACCTCATATAATACTCTGTCTGACCGTAGAGATGAAATGTTTGATTTGGCCGTTCTGATTTCATTTATATATAAGTTTATATCACTCGTGCACTTAGTTTGAAAGACATTGAACAAATGTTCAATGAAGATAAAAATCTTATTGAAAAGACACAAGATAAATGTGAACATTAAAGAATCTAAAATTCTCCAGTCCTACATTATTTACAGATTCAGGATCCCAGTCATCAGACTCAGTTACAGAATTCACCGAATTTCTCAACTCTTGGTAATGGTGTTTGATGGTGGACACAGCTCATAAATTGTAATTCCAACATGTTTGTGCTGGATGAGGTAGCTGAAACCCAAGTTGTCAAAGCAGTTCTGCACAAGAACAATATCTACTGAAGAAGGAATGAAATGCAGTGAGGTTGTAGATGAAAAGTGTAACTTCTTTAATTTGGCACTATGTAATAGAACCAAATTCAGCTGGTGCGCATAAAAATGAACGAAAATCGCTCTGGCGTACTTTCAGCATATAATGGCTTGCACCCCACCATGACATCCTGACATAGCTGAAGCACTGTCACATATCTGGCAAACAAGTTTCTCCTCCATATTGTATTTTTCTAGGATGGTGATGATTTCTTTTGACAGCCCCTTGGCAGTTTTATTAGCTGAAACATCATAAAATCCCAAAAAACGTTCTCTGATACTTCTACCATGAACATATCTGGCAATGATACTGAATTGTGCTTTTACAGAAACGTCAGTTGTCTCATCAGCCTGAATTGACACAAAAGTTGCATCATTAATTTCCTTCTGAATGTTCTCATTGATGTCAATGGTGACTGATTCGATTAAATTGTTCTGAATGATGTACCCCTAAATACTGTGCTACTTTCCAAATGGTCTTCCATTAATCCCTCCTCCATAGCCAGCAGATTTAGAGTTTCTAAATAATTCCCTTTATTGAGAGAATCTAAGCTCTCATCGTGTCCCCTGAAAGCTTGTTCTTGCTTTGCTAAATGACACACCACATCAATGAGGCAGCCTATAATTTTTCAATTACGCAAAACATTGTTGTGTCTATCAGCTTCAAGACGGGCACTTTCTGAAATATAATGATCGATTCTGTATCTTCCTAACATATGAAACATCTCAGAATTTCTTATATGCTGCTTACTTGTGGCATGTTTAGAAGCCTAAGTTCAAAGTTCTTCAGTGCTGTCTGATCTCCTTTACACCATGAATCTTCTCCACCAAACATTAAGCAATAATAACAGTGATATGTCCTCTGTTTCATTTCCTGCCAACCACCTTTATTACAAGTACCACTTTTCTTGGAACATTCTGATATATTTACCATCATTCTGTGAAATATTTAATTTTGGTCTGGTTATTTGTCCTTTTAGATCCACTTTTTGTTCAAAAGTTAGATTATTTATAGAATTATTTAACAAAAAGTCAACTGAATTGAATGAGTCGTGGTTAATATCTACAGCATCTTCAATTTTTCTTTGCTAAATACACTGCACTAAATGTTAAAATAACATTGTCAATATAATACAAAGTATATCACAGTTAAATGTAAATCAAGACACTAAAACACAAAAATAAAAGAAGCTGCATTAGTTATTAAGATGGAAATGCATTCGCTCTACTCAAACATCGAGCATAAGCCAGCTACAAGCTCGAATAAGGTGGCTTACTGGAGCAGTCCTTTCCCTCTCACCCCAGGACAGATCTAGGAGCGCTCAGTGGCTGCTTTGTGGCTGAGTCAGCTTAATCTGTGTACACATACTCAGCTGCCTGCCCTCCCTCACTTTCTACAAATGGATGTAGTGATCAGTCCATTTACAGGTCGTGCTTTACTTCACTAAAAAGTAAACGAAATACTCCTGTTTTTAATTAACTAAATCCTAAATTGATCTTGTCCCTTCTTCGAAAATGTTTGGGAAAGCTCAGCTTACCCTGCCTACCCTGAAGCTTCGCCACTGGACATATGAGAACTGAAACTTGTCATGAGTCGGTAGTGGAGTATTTCGTAGCTCGTCATCATCACCCTTTTTTCCCCATCTCATCCAAGTTAACTGTCTGTACAGATGTGAAATAGTCATTAAGGATTTCTACTGGAATTGTATTGTCAGCTTCACATCTGGTGTTTCCTAGGCCTAGGTTCCGTATATTTTTCTATATATAGTATCGAGGAATTAGAGTCCGGTGAGGAAAGGTTATGAAAATGTTTTAGTTTTGCATTCCAAATGGTCTGAGTAATCTTATTACGTAATTGTTTGTATTGGTTATAGAGAAAGTCGCTTTTGTCACATCTATACGCTCGGTAAGCCGCATCTCTCCTTGCCATCAGATCATGCATGTCAGCGGTCTCAAGGTTAAAATTGCACTGGGCAAAGCATCATTAGTCATTGCGAAACTGAAGGAACCTGATCATAGAATGATGTAACCTTGAGAGCGCTGATTGTAACCCTTCTGTGATAAGACGTACACCCACATCACCTTTGATTCGTAACATGTTATTAACATAGCCTATTATATTTCACGTTAGGCATGTACATAATCCATAGCTTGTAACATTGTGAGTGGTCTTTGTGTAAGGAAAATGAAAGTAAGCCTTCTGAATGGATATATTCCATATAAATATGTGTATTCATTCATATTTGAGAATGATAAAATAACTTACTTGTACATTGTAACATTCATGTTAAAGAGCCTCAAAATTAAAATTAAAAGTGTAAAATATTAAAAATGACGAAAGCTAATCAACTATATAAAATTGTATAAATGAAAAAAAAAACACACACACACCACATATAATGTACATAATCTATACACATTATACATCACCGAAAATGGAGTTGTAAACAATTCAAAATCCTTTTTAAAAAGATGAAACTCTTTGAATCTATGCTCAAATGATATTCTAAGATCTTTCAAATTTTCACTGTATCTAAAATGTTGCTGTTCTGTTAAACCAAATAACTCTTTAATGTTCCGAATTTCAGCTAGGCTTCCAATAACGTGAGCCTCATGACAGAAGATATGATTTTATTATACATGTCAATTATTAAGCTATCTTTCCCTTGTAGGCTTTTGACTAAGACGCAGTGATATGATTAAGAAAGGCTAAATCTTTTATCCATTTCACATCAATAAGCTCTGGTACTGGGTGCTTAAAGACTGTCTACATATTCCTTTATCTCAACCTTATTAGTTCCACACACTGTAAACAAATAATTTTTTTCCAAACTTTCTTGTAATGCATAGTTTTCAGATTTCCTAGCCACTTTAGACAGAGCCTTTTCTCTACAGAGGCTAACAGAAAGCAAGGTGTAACTGTAAGGTCTGTAAGTGACCGAGTCGATCTGTTCATATTACGTAGTGTTTGACGTCACTGTCACGAAGATACCTGAACGCTTATCTAGCTGCGCTTGTGAGGGCAATGGTATTCCGGAAGGAGCAAGGACTGCCCGATTAGCTCATGTCTGAGAACACTGATGTAGGTCATCCGTCATCTAAGGTACAGGAGGTTTCTTTGTGCATTTCTTTGTTAGTGGCACATGTTTGTCATATAGTCTAAGAATCTATTTGTTAAGTTGGGCAATTTTCCTGTCAACAGAGTATGATGTCCAAATATTATGCCAGGGGATCTGTAGCGCATCAGTATACAGTGTCGTTGTGCACATGGTGAAATATTTCACAAAATAAAATATTTTGAGGAGTGGAACTTCCTGCCTCAGAGATGTAAATTGTGTAGTCACAACATGGTGCACTAGTCAAAAATACCAATTACTGAATCTAAATGTAAGCACCTTCAATAGCTTATCAGTAGCCTAAAAGTTAAATATCACCAGTCATTGTCTGACTTTTGTACAAATCATTAAAATATATTTTTATTGTGTTATTTTACGATGTTGTATCAACATCTCAGGTTAATGAAAAGATTACAATTTGAACAATTTAAATTATTTAATTATACACAATTTGTCAATCTCATGAAAACTGGGTAGAAGAAGCAGTGTTTCTTTTTATCTATGTATTACCGTTTGTTATGTAGCCAATGTAATACATTTCCTGCCAAGTAATATAGAGGAGCAAGTAAAACCTATGTGAATATTGAGCATATATTTTTGTTATTGTAACACACTGGCTTCATAATTATTATTCATGTAGATTATTATTATTATTATTATTATTATTATTACAATTATTATTATTATTATTATTATTATTATAAGTTACATAAGTTATATAAACTGAATTCACATTTAAATGTGTAGAAGAAATAAATGAACAAAATCCCACTAATAAAATATGTGTTTTGGTAATTATGGAGTTTGACTACTGGGCGGATTTTTAAATAAGAACTCTTCATTATAGGGTAGTTTTATAAGGTGAAAACAGTGTTTTGCTTTTTATTTGTCAGAAAAGATTTTTTTTTTTTGAATTGGTAATTTATTACGATTTATACAGTTGAATTCGGCAGGCTTTGTGGTGTTTGGTGGTTCCATTTTAGTGGGGTTGTTGTGACTGGCTGCTGGGTGGAGAATTCGACTGGTTGACAGATTGGAGTATTGAAGGATATGTCTTTTATCTCGACTTCAATCGAAGTGAATCGTGTTTTGTGTGCGGGATGTAGAACGAGTGAGGTAGAGTTTATTACTGTGCTCCAACCACGAGAAAGTCTTTCCGGAATGAAACTGAGCGGGGTAATGCTGTGAATGAATGTTGATGTCATAAGGTCACACACGTGGGTACTCGTATCTCTACTGGCTCGCTCTCACAGCACAAACAATAACATTGTTACACACATATTTATACTACCCTAGTTACAAAATTAGATCACTGTTAATCTCCTGGTCTTTTAATCCCTCCATATAGGAAATAACATATTGTGACAGCGACGTGAGATTCGAACTCACGACCAGCGTCCCGCAAGAGAGCAGATCGCGCGGGCTTCACGGAGCACTGATGGACGGCGCGGCGGAGAGAGGGGAAAGGGCCCACGCGACGAGGGGAGATCGCGCGCGCAGCTGCTTAAGGAGGGAAGGGGGAATGGACCTTCCCGACTCTTCGAGAAGTCCGTCGAAGTGGAGATATCTGCACAGCTGTAGAAATTTCTCGCAACTATGATTTCGCTATAAAAGAAGAAACGCCAGCGAACTCGAGTAGTTTTCAGTTGATTAGTCAGCCAGTCAGTGAGAAAGCCAGAGCAAGCAAGCCAGTCTTGTGTACCGGAGTTCGGCTCGAGTGTGCGTCCGCAACTGTATCAGCATCCGAAGGCCTGAGTTCGAGTGCAGTGGACAGCAGTTGGAAGGACCTGAGTTCGAGTGCAGTGGACCGCAGTTGGAGGGACCTGAGTTCGAGTACAGTGAACTGTCTCTGAAGGTCTGTGGTTCGAGATACTGTGAACTCGAGTGACTGAGCTAGAAGAACTGTGAACTGAGAACTGATAGTTCTGATTTGTAAATAGTGCTTTGTAAATATTAGTTAAGATTAACAGTTCATTGTTGTTCGTACTAGTCCAAGTAAATTGTCATTGCCGTCAGTGGAGTGCTATAACGAATACTGTGTTGAGTGAAAATCCAATTGTTGACGAGAGCGTTTAAGGCGAATTGTAGAAAGGAATTATTGTTGGAAGAATACAAATCCTATTATTGAGTTGAAATAAAAGTTACAATATGCAGGAGAGCACATGGTTTTTAAACTGACGTTGTAACGATATTATCTATCTACTTCACTCCAATAGATGACGCAATAGTAAGCACATTCCTTTCACGGTTGATCTCCTGGTTGGAGAACAGTAGATTGAGGGAAGAAAAATTGCGTGAGTTCTTAATTAATCATGGTGTCGATCGATTGGAGTACTGAAGGATCTGTCTTTTGTGTGGATAACTTCGATGGAAGTGGATCGTGTCTTGTGTGTGGGATGTAGAATGAGGTAGAGTTTATTAGATTGAGGAAAGAAGAATTGCGCGAGTTCTTAATTAATCATGGAGTGTTATTTGGTAGTTATGCATGTGGCATTAATCTTAGAAGTAATTACAATGTACGTGATTGTTTATTAATTAGGCTATATGATTTTTTTCTTTAGAATATATTGGAAGTATGAAATATTCGAGTTACAATACGTTTCATTTAATGTTGTTTTCTAAACAAGATTTTTTGTACGAGATATAAAACTCGGTTCCCTAAACATAACAATATTAATTATAATATATTTACAATGGTGTAAGTTTTTCCTTTAAGATCTTAATTAAGCTAATTTCTTGTCATTTTAAGTGTAACTTATCTGCCCATGGTATTACAGCAACAAGAAGTGGAAAAGATCAGAATACAGTATCTCGTAAAACACACTGAATTAGAACTTAATATTTGCAAAGTGTGGGGTAAATTATCTGTTTGCAGTATTTTACTCAACATTTCTTTTCGGGGGGGGGGGGGATTTTTGTTTAATGAGAGCATAATTTATCACACTTCGAATGAGCATTTTTATATATGGGGCAATACTGAGCTTAATAAAACAGTAGGCCTAGTATTGAACCGTGATTCCCAGTAATCTCTTAGCTTGGTTACAGGAAGCATATATTTCTTCATAAATAAGTTTAAACTTGTTCAAATTTTTTGTATCAATTTCAGACATTTTTATTACGTTAATTTATTTTAATAAAATTTTAGTAAATGCCTAAAGCAAGCATACTTGTATAATTATTATACAATGTGATACAAAACCATTAATTAGAACTTGAGTTTGGATGTAGTATTGCTTAGAAAAAATTTAAGTTTTAAGTTTAGTATTAATATTATTACATATTAAGCACTGTGTAAAGGATCCGGACACCCTAAGCCCTCGTCTCTTCTGGTACTTAAGGACGTCGTAACAATAGTTATTTTAGGGTACTTTGCACATAGTGATAATGTTAATAGCGGTGGGCACTATCTGTCACCTAGCGGCAAAATAACTCTTTTTCATTACTCACATATAAGCGCTGATTGAGCAGGCCATGTAAGCAGCCATAGCATGCGATCCAGCAGGCAGTGGTCCGGACATGTCCTTTTTTAGGCCTTTGCCCGGGGTCTGGGCAGATTTTAAAAAAATCAAGAAATGTCCTCCTTTTCGTAACTTGTATGTCTGATATTTTGAAATTATCTGATTTGACGCCTTTTCTAAGTAATTTTCCTGTACGTGGCAGCAGCATCAACAGAATATACTGTTTGCCAACGATCATAACTCTCTTTGCATACAAAGTAATATTAAATTCACATTTTGTGCGGTTTTTTATGTATTTTGATAATAATTATAGTTCCTTTGACTTTCATATGTAATTAACTGTAAAATCATTTTATATTAAGTTTTATCATAAGTATACTGTAATAAAATAGATACTGACATAATATTAAGTATAATAATATAGGCCTAAGCCTAAATCTAAAGAGGGTAGGGGTCATTCCACGAGATGAGGGACATAAAGACAAAATTTTATATTTAATCGAAAAAACTGTTCTTTTGCATTAAAAAGTTCTCCAATAGGCTACATTGACTTTATACAGCATGATATAATTTTAATTTTCGCGCCATAATTTGTTTGTTCCCAACAAACAAAGTCGACATGGCTGCTACAGAGGGATTCTGGTAAGATTACGTCATTTGATTTTAGGACATAGCTATCAGAATATTAAATTCCATGAAGTTAGTGCTATATTACCTTTGAAAGTATTTGTTTCAGTGCCTGTATGTAGTAACAATGAGTGGAAATATAATCTATTAAAGTAGTTATCCACTGTTAAAAGAAATATTAGGTTATGTAACGTTTGTTACAAAAATATTAATTTTATTTCATAATTAGAAAACTGTTTTTTATTTTAAAATGAAACTTTGTAATCTTCATCTTATGATGTTTGGTGACGTATACACGTCCGTTGATGTGACATATTAATGAATTTAAATACTATTATAGTCACAATCATGCCATGGTATGAAAGAAAAATTTCACAACCTCGAGCGGGAATCAAACCTGCGACTTTCTGCATAATCCTGCACAGAGTCGCCAGTATGAAAGGATAATTCCAAGCCTTTGGCGTGAGACGAACTCAATAGCTCAGTGGTAGAGCCCTGACCGGAGAACAGGAAGTCGCAGGTTCGATTCCCGCTTGAGGTTGTGAATTTTTTCTTTCATACCAAGGCATGATTGTGACTATAACAGTATTTAAATTCATGAAACTTTGTATTGTTTTCCTTCCTCATGTAAGCTACATAAATACTAGACATTCTGATTTTTCAAATAATAATTTTATATAAATTCTGTGTAACAAACGTTACATATCAATATGGTAACGTTTGTTACACAAAAAATAATAAGATAATCAGATGTAATACATTAAATTATTGATTAATGGCCTATGTTTGGTAGGCCTATATTTAAAATAAGACGTGTTTTAGTACGTTTTCATGTTTGACGGGCCATATATGCATTTCAGTATGAAAAAAAAACTCCAAAATCTGCTGCTGAGAGAATGCGTGAGTACAGAGCTAGAATGGGCACAGAAAAAACTCAAGAGAGACTAGAAAAGTGTCGTAATATTATAAGGAAACTTAGGAAAAAGCCAAAATCAAAATCGGAAAAATCTGCAGAAAGAGAAGCCACTAGGAAGCGAGTGCAAGAATATCATAGAAGACAAAAAGCAAGAGTTTTAAGTTCATGTATTTTGAAAGACGGTTCTTCAGGAAGTCCTCCTTATACGAGCGCAAATTCTTTTGGACAGGCTATAAAAAGAGCACAAAGAAACCTTCCAAGGAGCCCTCGAAAACAAACAGCCGTAGTAAGAAAGCTTGCCGAATCATTTAATCTATTAGTACAGCCACATCTTCTACATTGTCTATTACTGCAGATACTATGCAAATGGTGAAGGATTTTTATGAATGTGACGATGTTTCCCGCCAACTCCCTGGAAAAAAAGATTTTATTATAATACGTGAGGATGGAAAGAAAGAATATATGCAAAAAAGGCTGCTTGTGTATCATTTGCGTGAAGTATACACACTTTTTCGAGAGCAGAATCCAAATGTAAAGATTGGTCTATCAAAATTTTGTGAAATGCGACCGAAACATGTCAGGTTGGTCTCTGATAAGGATCAGATAATGTGCTGCTACCCTTACTGTGAAAATAAGCAGTTAATGATTTCAGCAGCGCCCTGGAAAACAAGTGAGAAACCAAAAACCATCCAGGAGCTTCTGAAAGAAACAGTTTGTCAAACTGAAAATAAGAACTGTATGAAAAGAAGTTGCCAAGAATGTGGAGATATTGAATCCACGCTGATTGATGATGACTGTGATGAGGTTCACACCAAGCAATGGGAAGGTGGACATCTGGTTCAAAAAGATATGTCTATAAATGAATTCTTCACTTATTTCAAGAATCAGCTAACTCAACTATCCAGTCACATATACAATAAAAGAAGACAATGGAAGGAACAGCAGAATCAAAAATCATCACTACAACCAGGACAGCTGATTCTCCTAACAGATTTTGCTGAGAACTATGTAGGAAATTTCAGAATGAAGTTATGGCAGCACACAGGACACACACATCAGCTGAAACATCAACGACAATATATACTGCAGTTTGCTATTTCCGAAAATCTTCTACTGATGATGTCACAACAATATGTTTAGCAGTCATTAGTGATACACAGAGTCATGGCACTGCTGAAGTTGCTGCTTTCAATGAAATCCTACTAAACTACCTGTCTACATTAAAGCAGTCTCCTATAACTTCAGTTTATCTGTGGACTGATGGTGCTGCACAACATTTTAAAAACCGAAAGGCAATATCATACTTGTGCACATTATCCTAAATTCTAGGAGTAATGTTGAGTGGAACTATAACTAGTCTTACCATGGTAAGGGCCCACACGATGGTGTTGGAGCTACCTTTAAATCAGTGTATGGAAGTGAGTTTTACAAGGAAATGCTACCATGCAAAATGCTGAGCAATTTTATAATATCACAAAATCTAACATTTACAACATACATTGTTTTTATGTCCTTGCTGGTAAAATGACTCAATTGCTGCAAAATATGTAGAAGAATGGAAAAATGCATTGCCAGTGGTAGGAATCCAACAAGCCCGATGTGTGAAAATTGCTGCAACAAACACAGTTGGGCTCTTCTCAAATACTGGAGATGTTGAACCATTTAAGAAACATAAAATAAAAGAAACACAGGACGAAACAAGCAGCCCTACAAAATCTACTCATTCCATTGATCATGCCATGAATTCAAAATTTTCAGAACTATCAGTTGGTGATTACGTATTGGTCCATTACCCACAAACTGGACAATAAGTTATTATGTCGGACATATAATCCTTCTCAATTATGTGAGTAATATGTGTAGTGTACAGTTCATGAGAAGAAGAGAAGGAAAGAACACTTACTTTGTGTACCAAACAAATGACGATATAGATGAAATATCCCCAGACCTGGTTTTAAGCACATTGCCTAAACCTAAGGAAGTTAGGGGAAAATTTATTATCAACAGAAATTTTACTGTGCTAGTCGAGTAAGAATGTTATTGTACTCTCAAAAATTACCTTTTTTTCAAATTATCACTAGGATGTTCTTTACAAACTGTTCAATTCTGACTCTGTAACGTTTGTTACTCTAAGTTTTTAATTATTTTCAAGTAACTTAACATACATCTGTAGGATTAAAAACGTTTATGTCATTTAGTTCTGTAATCTTCCTAGATTCAAGCTGTATTTTTTTTATCTGACATAAAATATTGTAAGAACAGAGAATCACAACGGCCTTTCACAACTTAAGAATCCATGTCCTTTGATGTAACGTTTGTTACATTTTTTCAAATTATAAACCCAAGAACATGCACCATCACAATATTATAGTTTTGGTACTATATAATCTTCACACTATCCTCTATTACCAGGTATGTTCCAAAGCATTGCTCTTGTCTACAGTTGACTGCAGAAAAATGTTGAATGTTCAAATCCATGTAAGAATGTAACGTTTGTTACAATGGAATGACCCGTAGATATTTTCTGTCTTCTTTAATAATTACAGTTTCCTTGACTTTCCCTGTGTAGCTAACTGTAAAAGCATTATTATTAAGTTTTATTACAATTATTTTTGTAATATTAACATACTTTTAAGTATGATATAAGCCTAAATCCGTACTGTAAATATTTTGTAAGAATAAAGATATTGACGTAATTCATAGTATAATATAGGCCTAAGTGTAAATCTTTTACATATTATCTGTCCTATTTTTTCGAACAATGTCCTCCTTTTTGAAGCTTTGTGTCCTCTTTTCTATCTTTGTCAATCTGGTCACCCTAAACTCAGGCATATCATGTCAAAGACGACGCATTTGCTAGACGACACTGTAGTGGTGAAGATTCCACAGTATTAAGGAGATCTCTCTACAGTTACATTTTGGAGAACATAATTGTGCAATTAGAAGAAAGATTTCGCTCATTTGACCCTACTGGACCCAAGAAGTATACAGCATAAAGAACACAATTTCCTCGCATTTGAAAAACTTAAAGAAACCCACAAGAACATAGCTATTGAACATTGTCAGATTAAAGAATGAACTCACAGTACTGTATTCATTTGAAGGGAAAAACGAGCGTTGAGGTAGTTCTGGTGGATTTTGGAAGTGGAAATGATAGAATTTGTTAGGGATTTCTTGCAGAGGCAGATTAAAAAAATTATGGATTTTATAGGAAAATATTTCAAGAAAAGGAAATTGTTCGGAAATATAGTAAATTACGTGTGAAATGAAAAGTGTGTTGTAATAGAAGTGCAAATGTTGTGATTTCTAGTGAAAGAAAGGAATGTAGGAACATAAAACACATGATACGATGTAATTTGAAGAACGTAAAACTTGTATTAATTCAATAACCGCTGGAATACAGCGAAGCACAACAAATAATAATGAAATAGACACAAAATTCTTATATTGTAACTTCGTTTCCACTTCGGCCATTCTGCTGACATCACTAAACACAAATCACCAGGTTTTGAAAATCCTGCAGAGATTCGTACATGCAAAGCGTAATAAAAGCCTAACCAAACCTGTCACTGATCCGTATATACAAGACATAAGTTAATAAAAGCCTAAACTAACCTAACAAGTCAAAGATTCGTATATGCAAAGCAAAGCCTGAGTGGGAACAAGTGAACAATACCAGACCCGCCAGCTTTACACATATGCCAGTTATGCATTAACGCAAGTGCTTCACGGGAGTAAACAGTGGTATTTTGTAAGATTGTAAAATTCTGTTCAGCCACTTTCAGCATGTAAGATTACATGCAATGATATCAAAGACTGTAACAAAATATATTAACAGTGCTCTGCTTCCTTTTATTTTTATCACACGATAATAGAAAACTCATTCTTAATCAATAATAATAATAATAATAATAATAATAATAATAATAATAATAATAATAATAATAGTAATAATAATAATGCCAATCTATGATACAGTCCCACACCACACACGGGACTGACGTCGATTTAAGTTTCTTTATGGATTAGATAGACTAACATTACGCCAAGATAGGCTACGTGACAAAGTTGGTGGGTTAGTTGAGGGGATTACTTAAGTGATATGAGGCCGAGGAATTGTGTAGTATGAGGAGATACCGAAGTTTAAATTATAATCCACATCACCTACAAGCCCTAGTTGATTATTTTCACAGATTCCGAAGAGGTCGTAAGTATTTTATGCTACGTAATTTGCCAGATCAAGACCTTTAGATTATACTAGCCTATATTGCACGATGTAGCAAAATTACGTTTTTCTTCCAGATTAAGAATATTTAGGCAATCGGTTTTATAAATAGTCGGGTACAACAAATTCTGAGCCGATCCACAACTGTCTTGGAATTCCTGCATAAATCGAAGTTTCAGAGTAGGTATTAGCCTATATACCTATTATACAACTAACCTTCGAATGCATACAAAAAAAAAATAAATTTAAAGTTACAGAAGTACTACACAAATATATTTCTGTAAGTCTAATTCTCGGTGTTAGAGAAATATGGGCACTACCGAAATATGAATACCACGATTCTTATTTCTGTCTTATTGTGTTACTTTTAATATAATTTGAATTCAATTAAAAGAGAAGGGATATGGGAGAAGAAATTTAAAACGTACGCGAAAACGCGTTTTTGCAAAGGAAATTTGGGGCTCAGAGAAACTGGGGGAAATCCGAAACTGTATTGTAAGTTCCAAGCCTGTTAAACTGCGAATGGACTTTATAACTACTTGCTACCGCCACTTCATTTTGAACCAAAGTACCCTGCAAGTGCGCCATTCATACTTACGTTACAGTATCAATTCTTGTTAATATTTTCATACAACTTCGGCCAACAGCCTACACATATGAACAAAACAATCGGTACATTTCACTAGTTAACGTCACTTATCTTCAAAATACTATAAAATAACTAATATTACTTATTATCAGACTGTATTAATTACTCCGCTCCAGCAAAATGTCCACTGTCCACTACAGTTTGCATCACATAACAGTGTAGCCAACCCACAGCGACATATATTGAGTGCGTTGGTGAAGGCTATGGAAAGATCACGACGAATAGGAAGTACCTGCGCAGAAATATTCGTATCGATTCTATGACGTCAATATGTTCATCTCTTTTTATCCTCTCAGATTCATCTATTGCACAAAATGCTGCCACATTGCACAATATTAACTCGTTATGTACAGTTTCCCTAGAAAAGAATGAGACGATTGAATATTCGTCTCAGATGTAAGAAACTGCGCATGATCGGAGACCAGAGCACAGATACACAAGATAACGAAAAGAATTGTTTTAATAAAAAAGCCGCCCTAAATAAGGGTTCGAATAGATCGGCCTACTAATCAATTCATAAAGAATAATCATGAAAACCTATTGTGAGACAATTTGAAAGGAAAAAGAAAACATTAAGATAAATGATATGAAAACATAGGAAATCATTTACAATAAAAGTTTGTTGGGTACAAATGATTACTAATTATGGCAATGGTAAACTTTAGCGGTCCCTGCTTGGGTCGTTATTGCACGCAAGCAAGTACAACGGGATTCAAAAGCACTGCCATAATAAAAGAAGGCTGACGGTTTTATGCGTTGCTTACGAGATTATAATGCAAGACTTCTATTTTTTTTTTTGTCTTGTTATGGCAGGTCCCACTATATTTAACAACTTTTCAAGTTTTTCAGTACTTTACCTAAACCGTTCATTATATTTAAACAATGCTCCCGTAAAGGAATAATAACTGTTCTTTCTCGATACAGTTTTAGCTCTTCTCACAACTTCTTCGTGACTTCATTCGGAATCACCAAACCAGATATTAAAAGAAAATAACTACAATATTTTGTTTTATCTGAGAAAGGTTGTCACTGGTAACTGATAATATAGAAATCACCAGTCTTTAGAGTCTTGTAGGAATATTCCTGTTGAATACTAGTGTAATCAACTATATTAGCATTTTGAGAAACAGAATCACTTATGAACTGGTGAAATCGACCAATATTACTAGTCTGTGAACTGGTAACTACTACTTTACCCTTGTAGTTTCTAGAAACACAGACTTGTAAAATAAACTAATATTACTACTGTACAGACTAGTATTACTTGTAAAATAAACTAATATTACTACTGTACAGACTAGTATTACTAGTGGGACCTGCCATAACAAGACAAACAAATAGAAGTCATGCATAATGAGCAAAGCTTCAAATACAAGTTGCTCTACAAATTGGAATGTTGATTATTTGGCATATTTTACAATCCCATCAGATCTTTCTGTCCTAGACCTGCGACACTTGCAGAATTTTTTCTTAATAATCTAATACCAATTCATCAACTGCAGTAATTTTTTCTGACTTCCCCCTCCACTACCAGTTCTTCTGACACTGTCAACTTTAGCCTACAAATTAAATATAAAGCTACACTAGTTTATGAATAGATCAAATGTAAAGCTGAAAAAAAATAGCGAATTTTTCATCAAGTCATATTAAGTGGCATTCATGTCGGCAGTAGACCCACTGGCTACATAATACAGTATGTTCATATTATGATACTGACTGTGAACTTGAATTTATACTTGTCAAAGTTGCTTTCTTAACATAGGCCTATGCATAATCTTTGTTCTGAGGTATCAGTTCCATAGCCTCAAACATTACAAACATTTTTGTTCATTGGTTAACTTTACCATTTTTGTTAATATGCTTTAAAAAGCACCGAATAAAATATACTTTGATTCATTAATCATATTCACTATAGTTGATTTACTTTAAATTGATGGCATTTCAGCCGAAAAGAGAAATCAAAACCAAAACAGGAACAACTTAGCCTTATAACCTCAAATAACAATACAAATTACTCTTAAGGAACCCGCAGGTTCATTGCCGCCACACATAAGCCCGCCATTGGTCCCTATCCTGTGCAAGATTAATCCAGTTTCTATCATCATATATCCTACCTCCCTCAAAAGCATTTTAATATTATCCTCTCATCTACATCTCGGCCTCCCCAAAAGTTTTTTCCCCTCCGGTCTCCCAACTAACACTCTACATGCATTTCTGGATTCGTCCATACGTGCTACATGCCCTGCCCATCTCAAACGTCTGGATATAATGTTTCTAATTATGTGAGGTTAAGAATACAATGCATGCAGTTCTGCGTTGTGTAACTTTCTCCATTCTCCTGTAACTTCATCCCTCTTAGCCCCAAATATTTTCCTAAGAACCTCATTCTCAAACACGCTTAACCTATGTTCCTCTCTCAAAGTGAGAGTTTATTTTCATTTAGCACATTTACCTTCTTTAATTGTAGGTATGAAATTCACCACAGTCCCTTCTATGATATTAGTTTACGTCCTCTGGTAGATAGTAGATAAATATAATTCAATACAACCCAGTATAGTAAGAAACAAATAAATAATACAATTAAAATGTTTATTTAGTGTAAAGTGTGCGTAAGTTCCATTTATTTGTTGCATAATATGTTGCAAGTACAATTATAAAACTGTGTTAATTTTAAAGTGAAGAGAATTCAGCATGTTAACATAACCTGTTTGCACTAACAATTTAAGTTGAGAACGAAAGCTATTTTGAGATTTAATAAAGAAGAATATATTTAGGATAGACTTGAGAACACGATTACCATCCTTACTTGTAGGTACAAAATTCACCACAGTCTCTCCTATGAAATGTAGCCTACATAGGTTAGGCCTACCGTATATTATTTCCCCTTGTAGATAGTCGATAAATATAATTCAATACAACTCAGTATCGTAATAAATAAGTTAATTAAAATACAAATTGAAAGTGCGGGGTATCATAGTGACATTATGCTTAATTATAATGTATAATTGCGGATATAGAAATAACTTATAAGGTAAATACAGTAAACATAACCTATAATTCCTATATGGTATCATAACGTAGTTATGGAATGACGGGGCATTGGAAAACATCAAAATTAGACAGAAATGGTTATATTATATAACTGGTTTTTAATTTGAACCGAGTACATTAAGCATTCCTGATATTTTCCGGAAATGCTTTATCAGTGTCCATAACTAGTAGCCTATATGTGAAGATTGCTCAACACAAATGCTTTCTTTCGCTGTAAAAAGAATTATTCAGCAATATATTTATACATATATTAATACAGTGGTCTGTAATTTGAATAATTTTGCTATCACATTCACATTCGACAGGACAACATAACCTTGTAAATCTGGTTGCTTTGAGGTTGCCTTATAGCATTACAGCTGTCATTTAGTCAAGTGTCCGAAGACCAACAAAGCATCACTCATAAAGCAACTAAGCCAAGAAATAATGGGGGTAGGGTGGCCAGTTCCTGTTCCCTTCCATTGCATACGTCACTGACTACTATAGCTTAGGTAGTTCTTGTGATTTCGGAAGTGAAAACCGTTCTATTTAGTTTTTGTGGAAATGCATTTCATCCTATAAACAAGGCACAATAAAAGTCTAAATTAACCAAACTAATTCGTATTTGCAAGGAGTATGTGCGCTAGTTTAGTCCTAGTAACATAGTTAACTAATCAGACTTCAGATTGAAGTAATGTATGAAACGAATAATTGCAATTGATGTGTAAACAAATTGCCTTTACAAGTCGTCATGCGTAACGTTATGCTTAATTATAATTGCATAATAGCGAATGTAGAAATAAAGTAAGTAGTGATAGAGTAAACATAACCTATAATTTTAAAACATCAAAATATGCGTGTGATGCAACTGAAAATTATTGATTCTTGCATAAATGAATGTGCAAGAATTTCGTAATGAAGCACACTTCATTTCATTTAATTACAATATTAGGTACTGTAACAGTAATGAAAACTATATGGTAAAATTTTTGGTAATATACATCTCGTTTTTATTTCTAATTGTGTATATTATCAAATATGTATTATTTTCAATGCGAATGCGACTCTGCTGTACCCAAAAATAATAATTTCATGTCGGGGATCGAGCAAATATTGCCCTCACTGGGTTCAAACTGCAGACATATTCCGCGAATGTTGTGTATATTATCAAATATGTAATCTTCATCTTACGATGTTTGGGTGACGTATATACGTCCGTTGATGTGACATATTAATGAATTAAATACTATTATAGTCACAATCATGCCATGGTATGAAAGAAAAATTTCACAACCTCGAGCGGGAACCGAACCAGGAAGTCGCAGGTTCGATTCCCGCTCGAGGTTGTGAAATTTTTCTTTCATACCATGGCATGATTGTGACTATAATAGTATTTAATTCATTAATTTATCAAATATGTATTATTTTCAATGCGAATGCGACTCTGCTGTACCCAAAAATAATAATTTCATGTCGGGGATCGAGCAAATATTGCCCTCACTGGGTTCAAACTGCAGACATATTCCGCGAATGTTATGTATATTATCAAATATGTGGTGTTATTTTCAATGCGAATGCGACTCTGCTGTACCCAAAAATAATAATTTCATGTGGGGATCGAGCAAATATTGCCCTCACTGGGTTCAAACTGAATACATATTCCGCAAATGTTGCGTATATTATCAAATATGTATTATTTTCAATGCGAATGCGACTCTGCTGTACCCAAAAATAATAATTTCATGTCGGGGATCGAGCAAATATTGCCCTCACGGGTTCAAACTGCAGATATATACCGCCAATGCGACTCTGGTGTAGCCTTCGTAAACTACATCCATAATTCCATAAATGAAACCGTTAGGCCGGTTACACACTATACCGAGAGATGTGTAATGTGAAATGTGTGCCGAGAAATGCGCGAGCGAGGCGAGACAGCTTTGTCCACACCAAGCCCCTGCCACACCAAGACCACACCAGTCTCGGCTGCGCGAAACGAGGAAACCGGGGCAAATTGAACGCTGCGCTTGCCGCCATATTGTTGGAGAGCAGACGCATAATAGCAATACGCAAATTAACGCTGTGATGATCTAAAATCGACAGATTATGGCCATTTTCGACATTTAACGTAAAATTAGGACGAAATAAACATATTTAAAGTTTCATTGATATGCGTTAGAACATTAAAGAAAAGAAAATACGTACGCAGCAATTTATAGAAAACATGCTCATACATCCATAAATAGGCCTACACAATACACATTATAGCTTGTATAATTTTACGATAATCAGCAAATTGTTAGGTTTCAGAGAATATAAAATTATATTAACATACATTACTCTTAGATCACAAGACATAAATATATGCACCTTGATTACACAAGTTCTTATTATAATCAAATTATTAAGCGAAATAAATATGTGATAATCAGTATAGACTTGTTGTTAAGTTTTAGAGAATCAAAATTATATTACCGATACTTCTAGACCACAGGACATAGGTAATCTGGCAAAATATAATGTGCGAAGGTAGCCAAATTACATTGAATTCATTCTTCAATTGATCTGTATAGCGCTAAATGCGCTGATCGATCAATAAATTATTTTTAAAAATATTCAATTAATAAAGGGAATGCTATCAATTATAAAAAGTATCTGTACCTAATACATTGCAAACAATAGATAATTTGAAGACCTAAAAACTAAACAATCACATTATGCAAGATAAAAAAACACATTTTTATGTGTGGATTTTTTACATATTGTATTTTTATTTTAAATAAATAAATTAGATATAGGCCTATTATCATTGCTTGCGGAGTGATGGTACATAATTGTTATGCACATATGTAATATCAATAAGATGCCATTCCTTGCTTTTGTTAATAAAATATATGTCCGGCAAAATGTAAAAGAGTTATTTATAGGTGAACTCTGAATCATAAGTTCACAAAGAAGGCTTAGCTATTATAGCTATTTACTTATTTATTTATTTATTTATTTATTTATTTATTTATTTATTTATTTATTTATTTATCCATATATGGATCTTGAATGAAAGTTTATAATCTTGCAGATAAATTCATTTACATAATAAAAACAAAAAATTATCTTTCCAGTAATGTTTTAACATATGATGTGTAAGTCTAAATAATTCACTCAGTGTGATTTCTCTACAGCCTGATAAGTATTCTTTATTGTCGTAAACTACTGATTGATTTTAATTATATTAATATTGTAACAACAGAGATAATATTATATCGTACCTTTTGCAAATGGCTTGGAAAATTAAACAGGGATGGTATTATCGCCACGCTCTCATAGTTAACATTCGGCAGGTCTTTGAGCGGCCTCATGCACTAACATTCGGCAGGTCTTTGAAGTTTAATTGCATTATTGTTTTCAATTTCTTCCATTATTAAATGACACTTACTTGTCTAATCCACGTGGACTAAAACCGAGGTTGCAATGTCTTGTGCTGAGGACGAATATTAAGGTATGTGATTAAAAATTATTATTAAAGAGTTATTATTAAGAGTTAAGAAAGCCAACATAACAAACTAGTGCTTATTCTTATTGAGGAAGTAGACGTGACAACGTGACGCTTAGAGTGAAACCTACAGAGCAACAATCGGTCGGCAAAATTATGTTTTAAAAGCACACCGCATGTTATTGTATGATGCCGACATGTTAAGCATGAGTCCGCGGCGATAATATATCTGCTTTCAAAATTCTATTGCCATTACTTTCACACTGTTCACTAAAAACACCAGAGACAAAACAAAGGACAAGTATGACAATCGTGTTTACCGCTCTATTTCTACCAGTAGCATGGCGGCGTAAACATGCGCAGACTGGCTTCAATTTTGGACAGCACACCAGCGCTCTGTGTGAGTCTAGTATACTCTTATAACGTCTTTGGTCCACACACAGCGCCGAGAAATGTGTAATCGAACCATAGAGTACAGAATAGAAAATAGTTGCCAGTGTCGCGCGGTAGCCATCTTAATTTAACCTATCATTGTATTTTCATGGACTAGTTGTGTTGTTTTAAATTTTTTGAGTAATGTTTTGATAAATTTAAATACGTCGATCCGGTGTGCTATATGGCAGAGTGAAATAAAGAGTCCAAGAGCTTACTTGGAATAACCTATCATGGGTATGTATGAGAGACTAAAGACGTTATATACGTAAATATCCGGAGTTGTTATTGTCTGTAGTTTATTAATAGGATTTAAATTTAACTTGTGTTACAGTTTTCCAAAGTATCCTGAGGTTAAAGATATTCGGACACCTCGTGTTGTCGTTGCAGCACAATTTGTTCCAGTAACTTCAGGGAGGAGGATATGGATCGCACGACCTTATCATATATGTTTCAGAAAGGGGGCTGTGCAGTATATACACAGTCTAATAGATACAGTCACGCAACTCATACGTATAAAATATGCCAACATTTGACAGCTGCCGCGACAGTAGCCCTCTAGCGGCAGGCAAGTTAAAAGTGTGCACACGACATATGATAACACATCAGAAAATGGGTTTTGCGTAATTTATTTTATATTTTTATGCTATACAATAAGTGTATATGGTTCTTATTAATTCTACTTTAGAATCCTGGAAGAATTTCACACGCAGTTAATCTACAAGTTTCAGAAGCTGGGAATAAACGTAATTCTTTCTGCTCTTTACAACTGAATCATGGCCCTGTTCACGTATCATGGTTTGAAATAATATAATTGTTCGTGCGTGGTCGGTTAATTCAATTCATTCCTAAATATATTTATGAATCATTGGAACTTTGTATTTCCTGTGAGAAGAGTAAAAATTAGTAGCTTCAAAATTGTAGGGCATATCGCGTGGTGAACTCTTCTCCCTATTTCCTGAGAAATTAACGATATTGCATACCGCAAATTGGGGTAAACTCGGCCGCTGAGATAAACTTGAAAATAAGGAAAAGGGGAGGATTTAAACATTAATATGAAGTTCATTATTTTTCCATTTCTTAAAAACCGGTATTTCCTTTATTATTTTGAGTCACAAATAGTGCTGATGTATGGTTTAAATTTTTATGCCAAGTTTACCGCATTTTACATTACATTTCCAGTTTTCACACATAATGCCTAATTTTAACTTATCCTACCTATATAATACGTAATTTACATACACTTACTGTTAATATGACGTAGGTGAGAACAAATAAATGAACACACAATTTTGTTGAAAAAATTGTAACTTCAATTAACTCAGAAAATGTAGGCCTAATTTTATTTTCAGAGCAGAAGTGATGTAAGTCAAAAATGGGTAATGAGGGTTTAAAGTAAACATTCTGTAAAATACAGCGCAAAGTGGCAGTTAATATTGAATTTATTTAAACTATTAATAGTCAGTGAATAGCACGAAGGATATATTAATTGCTACTTTGCGCTGTATTTTACAGAATTTTTACTGTAAACCTCATTACCTGATTTTGACTTACACCATTTCTGCACTGAACGGCTCAAATAATCACTGGGAATGTAAAATCAACACCAATAACAGTCATGCAAATTATTACAGAAAAGATTGCTTTTTATATTAAATTTAAAAAGGCTCTTTTGTTTCTTGAGAACTTAATACGTCTTCCACATGAATCTACACCAACACATCAGAAATTTATCGACACAGTCTGGATTTATTCAAGAAGTGAATATTTTGCAAAAGGATTACATACTCCATGAAATCTTGCAAAATTAACACCATGATACCTACTTGAATGCTATATAACATTCAACTTTTGAAAAATATAAAGAAAAAAACACGAATACAAAAATTATGGAATTACTTGCATTAAAAACTGTAGATATATTATCCAAAATCGGAATGGTTACACATTTACACATATGATCTCTGCAAAAAATAATACACTGTAACAGGTATTTACTTTGTTTTTATTTAGGCTAAACTGTCCTTCCTGACATACAAATAGGTAACTGATAAATAATAAATGTTTTATAGAACACAATACGTAGGCTACCTACAACGTGGATTATTGGTTATGACTGAGTTATGATTTTCTCTTGGTCTTTAGGGAATCTGAAGAACGACAAATTCGGAGATTTAAACTTGTTGTTACTGCAGTTTTCGTCATTGCACACATTGCCTTTATTCCGACGCATGATTAAAACGTTATTATAACATCTCGCATCCCTTTAAAGCACGTGCTGGCTGTATCACCCCTATGACCAGTGCCTTGCCTGCCGCTTGGGCGCTAGTGTCGCGAATGTTGGCAAAAAAAGTGTTGAAGTTGCGCGACTGTATCTATTAGACTGTGGTATATATTTGCACCCTGAAGAACCAAAGGTTAATTAGATGAACATTACACTGATGTTAACCATAATAATATTGGTATATCTATTCACTACTGTGTATAAAGTAGGCTCGTTATGTTATATGAATTATTGTTTTCAGGAAAGAAGGAGAGTAAAACGGAAGTTTGCTGAAATCTTTCTCTCCCTCTCTCTAGTGTGACAGTTGTAGACGAAGTTGGGACCTCCATTATGTCATTGGAAGGTGATACTGAAAATTAAATTCGGGTTCTATCGAAGAAGAATAAGGAAGTTAAGGAAAGGATAGTTTTGTGAATTTAAATATTATTATAGTCACAATCATGCCGTGGTATGAAAGAAACTTTTCACACCTCGAGCGGGATTCGAACCTGCGACTTCCTGTACTCCAACATCGTAAGATGAAGAATACGATAGTTTTGTGTACAAAAAGAGAATAAGACATTGCAACAGTATAAATGGCGAGTGGTGAAATCAGTGGGTGACTTGAAAGATGTGTTGGAAACTGTGAAACAGAAAATCTTGTTTGAATATGAGTATTGTGATATGTCACGTTCCATTTCAAAGACTTTTTTATCTCTTCTCAAGAGACATATGAAAGGTTAATGGTAAAAAGCGAAAGAAACAGTGCGATGAAAACGTACCTACCGGTAACAATTAATTTTCTTTCCCCTAACAAAAAAGAATTTGATACAGCTCTTCCTAATCTCGGACTCTATACAAATGGTAAAGTATCGTAAATTCAGTTCATTGTACAGATAGGCTAAATGATATATTCATATTCTTAGCATAATATGAATAAAATGTTAATATACAAATTATTGTGTTTTTATACGTTTATTATGTTGTAGCCTATAGTTTGAACCTTAGAAATCATCCAATTTCTTAATAAAAATGTAGCAGTGGATCAAACCAAGAACCAACAGTTTAATAATACTAAAAAGTTAAGTAGTTTACATAATTTCGTGGCGCAAAATATAAATTAATGAAATATAACTTTTGTTTATTTTCTTTGAGAAGTTAAATTTTGGTTGTTACTCCATTACCATGAAAAGAAAGAGATTTATATTGCATAAAACTGCAATAAGTGTATCTGACACTCTTTGATGCGGAAGTGGCTCTGGAACTATGCGTTTTCAATTTTTTTTTCACGGCCTTCGGTAACTATGACAATGTGGTCATAATAGAGGTGGTGTTGGAGGTTCTATAATTGCACCCAATTATATAAAATATTTGGAAAAATTATCAACATCAGACGCAATAGTTCCAGCCCGGATTACTAGGGAAATGACCAGTTTTCATAGTATTGCATCTTGGACCTAACCAAGCCCCTACAGTCTCGGCTGCGCGAAACGAGGAAACCGGGGCAAATTGAACGCTGCGCTTGCCGCCATATTGTTGGAGAGCAGACAAATAATAGCAGTGCGTAAATCACGCAATTTAACGCTGTGATGATCTAAAATTGACATATTATGGCCATTTTCGACGTTTAACGTAAAATTAGGACGAAATAAACATATTCAAAGTTTCATTGATATGTGTTAGAACATTAAAGAAAAGAAAATACGTATGCAGCAATTTATAGAAAACATACTGTTACATCCATAAATAGGCCTACACAATACACATTATAGATTGTATAATTTTACGATAATCAGCAAATTGTTAGGTTTCAGAGAATCTAAAATTATATTAACATATTAACTCTTAGATCACAAGACATAAATATATGCACCTTGATTACACAAGTTCTTGTTATAATCAAATTCCTAAGTGAAATAAATATGCGATAATCAGTATAGACTTGTTGTTAAGTTTTAGAGAATCAAAAATAAATTATATTACCGGTACTTTTAGACCACAGAACATAGGTAATCTGGCAAAATATAATATGCGAAGGTAGCCAAATTACATTGAATTCATTCTTCAATTAATAAAGGGAATGCTATCAATTATAAAAAGTATCGGTACCTAATACACTGCAAACAATAGGTAACGTGAAGACCTAAAAACTAAACAATCACTTTATGCAAGATAAAAAAAACCACATAGTTTTTATGTGTGGATTTTTTACATATTGTATTTTTCTTTTAAATAAGTAAAATAGATATATTATCATTGCTTGCGGAGTGATGGTACATAATTTTTATGCACATATACAATATCAATAAGATGCCATTCCTTGCTTTTGTTAATAAAATATATCCGGCAAAACGTAAAAGAGTTATTTATAGGTGAACTCTGAATCATAAATTCACAAAGGAGGCTTAGCTATTATAGCTATTTATTTATTTATTATCTGTATATTTATTTATCCATATATGGATCTTGAATGAAAGTTTATTATCTTGCAGATAAATTCATTTACATAATAAAAAGAAAAAGTTATCTTTCCACTAATGTTTTAACATCTGATGTGTAAGTTTAAATAATTCACTCAGTGGGATTTCTCTACAGTCTGATATACCTGTACTAACAATTAAGTATTCTTTATTGTCGTAAACTACTGATTGATTTTTAATGATATTGATATTGTAACAACAGAGATAATATTATATCGTACCTTTTGCAAATAGCTTGGAAAATTAAACAGGGATGGTATTATCGCCGCGCTCTCATGGTTAACATTCGGCAGGTCTTTGAGCGGCCTCATGCGTTCGGCAGGTCTTTGAAATTTAATTGTATTATTGTTTTCAATTTCTTGTGTCGCCGCTCCAATCACTCGCCTCAATTTCAATAATGCAACCAATAAGCTGTTTCAATTATTATTAAATGACACTTACTTGTCTAATCCACGTAGACTAAACCCGAGATTGCAATGTCTTGTGCTGAGGACGAACATTAAGGTATGTGATTAAAAATTATTATTATAGAGTTATTATTAAGAGTTAAGAAAGCCAACGTACTCGTATACGAAATAATAATAATAATAATAATAATAATAATAATAGCCATTTAACAATATAACAAACTAGTGCTTATTCTTATCGAGAAAGTAGACGTGACAACGTGACGCTTAGAGTGAAACCTACAGAGCAACAATCGGTCGGCAAAATTATTTTTTTAAACCACACCACACGTTATTGTATGTTGCCGACATGTTAACCATGAGTCCGCGGCGATAATATATCATCTTTCAAAATTATATTGCCATTACTTTCACAGTATTCACTAAAAACACCCGAGACAAAACAAAGGACAAGTATGACAATCGTGTTTACCGCTCTATTTCTACCAGTAGCATGGCGGCGTAAACATGCGCAGACTGGTTTCAATTTTGGACAGCATACCAGCGCTCTGTGTGAGTCTTGTATACTATTATAACGTCTTTGGACCTAACGAGTGTTATATTTGTAACAAGTGAGGGGGGGCTGCAACAATCCATTAAAATACAGAAGAATCAAATTTGTATAATTTTAATAAGTGTGAGCTACAAAATCGCATTAGAATACACAAGTATCAAAAGGTTTTTTATCCTGAAAGTACAATACTTGTGGTTGCAAACCAAAACCATGTTTTTATCATATTATACAACTCGCAGAAGCCAGTGAAATGAAAGAAAATTGTGCCTTTCTTTGGTGTAATTTTTCTGAAGAAATACCATTATTCCCTCACTATATTAAACGGCATGTAGGAAATTCTATTTCACTTTATCGCGAAACGGAATGATACTGTTCACTTTTTCATGACCAGGAACAGCATTCTCTTCAGTCTAATAATGCAACCCCTTCATGACGAGTAGGCCTACAATGAAGAAAACTGAACCCTTAATAAATTATCGTATTGACTAGCAAGTAATACATACAGTAATATCTAATATAAAATCACATCTTATCATTGTTAAGTATTATGTGATCATGAAGTTATAATTTCATTCGTAGCCAATATTATGTTCATTGGCATTGCAAATTAGAAACCTAACCTAATTAATGTCAGATTAAATCGGTTATCTTCTTCCATATTTATTTTCTTCTTTTATTTGAAAACCTTCGCCGAATTTGGACATAACGAACAAAACTGTAAATTCATGTTTCAACAGAAAGGAAAATTATTTCAGGAGCATATTTTATTATTGCTCTATTTACAATCATTTCACTAAACAGGGATAAACATTTATTCGGCCATTGAGTTCAATAATTTGTTATAATTAAATTCTTTAAAATTTCTTTTCCTACCCACATCATATATTTTAATAATTTGATGTTGCATTCCTTTTACCGGGGAGATCTTCAATTTAGTATTATTATAGTTATTGTCTCGTGTATCATACTTATTTGTATGACACAAAAAAATGTCAATGGCCGATCTGACATATTAGAACAATTTTGCTAAGTTTTCTGCATTTAAAACAGCTGAAAAATGTTTTCCCAATATCTGTGTGTAATTGTAATCGTTGTCAGAGATCGAATGTGTCTTGAAAAATTCGCTGGGCTAGCGATCAGAGCGAGAAATGCGTTTACCTCGCGCGAGGTGAGCGAGAAACTCGTTGTAGTGTGTGACGTTCCATTTAAACCAATGCTTTCGATTAAACGCATTTCTCGGCACACATTTCACATTACACATTTCTGGGTATAGTGTGTAACCGGCCTTAGCCGTCTCTTATTTCCGTCATCCTTTTGAGTCACGTTGTACTTCCTGTCCAAAGAGTGTAAATTCCATTGTTATTTTCATGCGTGCAAGAACGACCTAAGCAGGGACCGCAGAGGAACTGCAGTTAGTGTCCCGCAAGAAATTTTTCAAAGTCCAATGATGGGACACTGCGCATACGCAAGACACAGACAAGTAAAGGAGCTACCACACCATACATAAAGCTGGTACTCCAGCAGTAACATGAACTTAAACCGTTTTAGCAGGTACGTTTCACAATAGCTGAGACCAACGAGCTAGATACTATAGAGAGGACAAAGACCTCAGAAAGTTGAAGACAATTGAACATTGGTCCGCCATGTTTCGGTTAGTCAAAACAAAGGGGCGTGGCTCGGATGTTGTAGGAAATGACTGTGAACTGAGCTACATATTAAGACTATGTTAATAAGTAAAAAGTAAAATACACACAAAACTTTACGTTTTATAACAGCTGTAGACCTATGTTTATTAGTTTCATTAAATATAGCCCAGATATTAAATGACAAGCTATACTCGATGCAACCAAAGCAAAGCACCTAAAGACGGATGAATTTAATCGGCAGAAGAAAAATAAATAACTTTTTGACTTCGTCACAAATTTAATTACCTTACAGCTCTTCTAACCTAATATGAAATTATGTAATTCAGTGCTCACCAGGTGATTTCAAGAGAGACGACGTATGTAACTAGTAGGAGTAAAATAGAGGAAAGGTAGTGGCGAAAATTAAAAAAAAAAAATCCAGTAATTAAGTTATTGAGAAAAATTCATTTGACATTGGAATTAACACAGAGAACTTTTGAACACTGCAATTATTAAAACTACAAATAACCTCTTAGCATGCAACATAATAATTAAAGAATGACAATAATAGAAAGTTACTCATGATCATAACTCACCACATTTATTGAAACGATAAGATACTTACGATTAACATTGTTATCAGAAACAACAGGAGCCACAGCTAGGTACACTTCTTTTCGCATGATGGAGACATCATGTAGTCTAATATAATTTGAAACAAATATTGTCGCGTGATGGAGACATTGTGTAGTCTAATATAATTTGAAACAAACGTTCTCACACGTGTCTCGCAACTAGGCAGAGGCTTTTTCATCACACACAATTTGTCATTATTTTGAACAATAATGAAAAATTGTGTGTGATGCAAGTGCTAACTTTCCTCTTTGTTAACAAAAAGAGCCCTACGCATTAATAAAAAGAAAATTGGAGTAGGCCCTATAAACACAATAAATACTAAACTCTTGATGGTCAAACTTATTAATAGAGATATTTCGCTTATACTCATCCGTCTTATCTTATAATTCTCTGCGGCAATGATACCTGTATTGAGAGGGTTTAATTATCCAGCAACGAATATTATGATTTACGGTACATTTCATTTAAATCCGAGGGAATGAGACATTTTTGGAAATTTTAAAGTCTTAATTATTACTTTTTCATTTATAAATCAGCTTTTTACAAAACCTATAGCGAAATGTTTAAGTTAAATATTCATGTATCTGAAGAATATAATACATGTACAAACTCGTTGCAGTGTACCTTTGATAAGCACTCCTTGCGGAGGCTGGCGGTGCTATAGACCGCCATGTTTTTTAGGGAACGATCCATAGTACTGTTGGCCTCCGCAGGGAGCGCTTATCAGAGGTCTTCAGCCTCTCTATAGTATCTAACTCGTTGGCTGAGACTCAACATAACAAATGGCGGCAGTTGTATTGCATCGTTTAGGGCCGTTTTCTCCAAAGATAGTTAAACTTAGGATAAATTAAACCCGTTCAACTTCACTATTCAGTTTAAACATGCTTCCATTTTCTCCATAAATATCTGACAGCCCACCCGTTTAAATTAATGTTGGAACTAGATGCCCATGGCTTCTGATGTGTTGGCTACACTGAATAACTAGCCAATCGGAGCCAAGATTATGATGGCGCGTCAGATTTTCAATATGTCAGCCACAGATCACGATGTCAGTTGGTTACAGAGAATTAATGCTATAATGAAATCAACGCGAATAAAGAAGGAATGCATCTACTAGTTTCACAAATAAATAAATCACTTATACCCATGTGAAGTGTTGTGTATCATTTAATCAGCTGTTTTCTTGAATTTATTGGAAAGCGTTCTCGATTCCACTTTTCTCTGATAGGCAAGATCGTACAATAATTTGTGTTTTCTATTAATGTGCATTATCTGGTGGCATGTGTGGATCCATTTTAATATAAAAATTAATTTCCTTTAGTTGATTCCTTTCCCTGCGAAAATCACGTTCTTAATTATTTTCAAGAAGACAACTTCCAGCTTTTTAACGTGTTCGGTAACCCACTAAATTAGGCCTAACTGATGTACCCAGGATCTTGATAATTCTAAGGGAAATAGCTTTTACTTTTAACATTGTAGTATGTGACCTTATCTATTTATGTAATATTCACAGGCCTTAATTTATAATTGGCTAGAATGGGCAAATACCCAGAGCAAGGGAGCAAGAGAAAGTATTTTAAAGTAGGATGTTGAAATAATTGTTAAATACATGCTCAATAATTATGAATATTTATAAATATTGTAATAAAAAACAGCTTTTTGTTTGGTGAATTGGCACAATTATTGTTTCAAATTTTTGTTTGGTAATGGAAGGGATAAAGTTAAAGAACGAGGTTAGGGTGCCAACATTTGCTCTGTCCTGTTTTCCAGTGATCTAAACCCAGGGCCTAAATATTCATAATAGGTGTCATCCTCTTGTATTATTTTTATTTCAGTGAACGGTAGGTTGCACTGTATGATTGCTCCATCGTCCGTTATGAATTTTGATCAGATTATCATAAGCTGTTTAACGTACACTGTAAGGTCCTGTGTTTAAACATGGAGAATTCAGGGAAAAAAGTATGAATTTTAGTCCAGTAGAAATTGATTTACTGCTCTCTTTACTTAGTACAAAGAAAGATATATTAGAGTGTAAGAAAACCGATAGTGTATCTTTAAAAGACAAACAAAAAGCTTGGCAAAAGCTAACAGAAAGTTTCAATGAAATTAGTGGAACTGTAGTACTGGTAAGACATTAAAGGGGAAGTATGAAAACCTCAAAAAGACCTGTAAAAGGAGATTTTCCGAAGATAAAAAAATACACATCAGGTGCAGGTGGAGGTCCGAATCAACCGAACTTAATAATAACTTATATTAAAATAAAAGAGATTATTGGCACAATGCAACTTGAGGGGCTACCATCTGTATGTGACTCAGATTGTCCTGGCCAGTCATCACTACTCGCATCTGTGGAGCATCCATCTGCAAACATTGGAAAAGCACAATTTCCTCCTCAAATCCAATCAATTCAAAATTCCAATGTAATTCCCTTTTCATCTGTGAATCTGTACAAGTCTGTAGCTTCTGAATCCCAAGCATTTGTCGCAGGTGACGATTCAAATGCCACTGATCAGGTAATTGAAGATATATACCAATAGTATCTCAGGATAATATACAAATTAATGAAGTAGAAGCCATTCCATGTAGCAGTCAATTCAGTATTAGAGACCTGGGGAAACCTACTTCCACTCCACTCCTAGTAAAGAAGAAAAGACCATCACTAGACAGTTCATTGACAGGAAAGAAACTTATGGCATTATGGCAAGATAAACAAGTTCTGCAGTTACAAAAACAAGCAACAGAGGATCAAATTCAGTTCCAAAGAATGGAGCATGAATTTAAAGCACTGGTAACATAAATATGAAAGAAGAACATAGAGTGAAGATGAAACTCACAGAACTTCATAAAAAAAAAATAAGGAGTTTGATCATGAGATGAAAAGAAGAATTCTTGAACTTGATGTTAGGAATAGGAAATTGGGCCTTAAAACAAACAGCTAACTGAAATCACAAGATTTTGAAGTAGTTATGGTCTCTATTTTGTTCAAGTCTGTATGTTCTTTTTTATTTAAATTAAAAAATTTAATCTAACATATTAAATCACATTAGGTAACTTATATACTGATAACTTCAGTTTTGTAGTGGTTGTAATAAGTTATGATGTCATTTTGATATTTTCATAATGTCATTCGGTTTATGTCATTCACTGTATTAATAATACCATATTCAACATATCACATCAGGTTATCATGCTACTTAAAACAGAAGATTAAATTTATGTAGCTTCTTAAATAATTGAATAAAAGTTAATCAGTAGGCAGTTTAACTTAATTCCAATTGAAAAAAGAAATTTATAGCATGTTATCACCTATCACATAATTTATATATGGCTTATTTATAATATAGTAATAATACATGAGAAAAAAAGAGTAGGCTAGGCCTAATTATAACATGACATCAAAATGTTCATATATCAATTGTTAGTTTCCTTTCTAATTATTTTAATACACATGAACATAATATGACAGTATATTCCCTCCAGCTAATTTCTTGTATGTTATAAAATAAACACACTGCATATTTCAAGTAATTAGTTACTTTCTTTCATTGAAATCCGACATTAATATAATTTTGATACAAATGCAGATTTATTTCAACTTGTAACATCACTGCGTAATTAAAATAAAGTGGGATTTTTACATAAATTGTGACTACACTATAATGTGTTAAAATATTTGTGTATCAGTAGTAATATTTTACACAACACAGTTACAGTTAAGTCATGTCATCGTTACATTCTATATTATGGCGGTTGTGTTGCATCTAAAGCTACACCACACAAGATAATATGTCAGATTTAAAAAAAATAACAATTTTAGGCTTAATAATTTATGGTGTAAGTTACTGGTACAGGGTACTGCTTAATTTTCAGTGAAGTAAAGTTATAATACTTTTGAAAATATCCCAGTTTAACATGAATAATAAACAATGTTACATGTACTACTGTGAATGAAACTTACTTTATGTTAATTTCGTCCCTTTGTTCCACTCATTCACAAAGAAATTTTAGTCATGAATCTACTGATGGATAAGGTGCTGGTAATGCTTAATTTCCAGTGAAGTAAAGTTATAATATACTTTGGAAAATATGCAATTTTAACCTGAATAATAAACAATGTTACATAAACTGCAGTGATTGAAACTTATTTTATGTTAATTTAATCTCTTCCTTCACTAGTTCACCAACAAATCATGGAAGTACTAATGAATAAGATGGTTTCGCCTGACATTATTTGCTGCTACATTTGGGTGGTTGTTAGCTGCTTGAGGGAAGTTATGCACAGCGTTAATGGCATCCAGCTGGTCATCAGTAACAGGAGGTATATTTTCATTCGCATTGCAAGCTATATTGTGTAAAATAGCTGTTGCCACAATTACACTTTTAATTCTGTCCAATTTTAGTCTGTTTCCAGTAGCTAAAACAGGAAATCTTTTCTATACAGCATAGCTCCTCTCTACTCGACTTCCAGTCCTTATGATGGCCTCCTGAAAAAGTTGTTCCTCTGGCGTGTGTGTAATTGTCAGTGGTGTAATGAGATAATTTTGTATAGCATAGCCACTATCTCCAACTAGAATGGCTGCACCAAATTCTCCATCTTCAAATCGCCTATTAATTCTTGAAGAATTAAAAATATGTGAGTCATCAGATGAGCCTGGCCACCTAGCCACAATGTCTCGAATCAACAAGGAAGAATCATACAGTTTGCATATTAATTGAAACAAATTCCTTGCGATTTCTGAAGATTTCTGCATCTCCTCCACCTGGTGATTGTATTTTTACATGTGTTCAGTCAATTGCACTTATATAGTTAGGAAAACGCGAAATCGTATAAATTCCGTGCTTAACCCTTGCCGTTCCTTTAGGTGTTGTTGGCATGTTGATACAACGCTGTGACAAATGTCCTATAGCTGTAGAAACTTTTGCAAGGACTGAGAGAACAGAGACTGGATTTAGAGTACAGAGAGTGGACTGAGAGGACAGAGAGGAGCCTGGGAGGATAGATAGAGCACTGAGGGATATGGAGTAAGCCAAAGCCCGGTTCAGACGGTGCGTGTTTCTGTGATGGATTCCAAGGTGTCTGGGCTGATGTCTACCCTGCGTGGTCACTCGCCGGAAGTAATCCGCTCTGGAGGGTCCGTGGATGGCTAGCTTGCTGGATTTCGAGGATAGGTTCCTTGCTACTTTTCGTGATGGTTTGCAGGCTGGAAAGCAAAGATGATCATATAATATCACCTCTGAAACCATGTCGCCATGTTCGTTGTTTTCCAACTAAACCTGTTTTTTCCTATATTCTTTAGTTTCTAAGAAACAACAACTATATCGGACTTTAGCTGTTTTGCACTTATGGCTTAATTACTTTATTACGGCATTTACTACTGTTAATGTAGGACTTTAGTTGTTTTCCACTCACGGTTTAGTTTCTTTTTGCCCATGAGTGTTGGCAACGGATAAAACAGCAGATGATTTTCCAATTTGAACTCTGAAAAGAGCCAGCACCGTGTGAACAACTACAGCCAACACGGGAGCCAGCATGTGACCACGCAGGGCGGCCATCAGCGTAGCCACTTTGGAATCCATCACAGAAACTTGCACTTGCAAAGAAAACACAACGCTCGGAGAACGACAAGTTTAGTGAAGCAAAAGGCAGAAAGGCAGCACAACCAACAAACAGCGACGACAACGCTGCAGAAGACGAGCCAAAACACACGGAACCAGAAACCGAAAACACTAACATCGCAGCGGAAGAGGAGGAGGAGGAACAATTCACCGAGGTGATCTACAGGAAGAGACGACGACAACAACAGCGATCGCACACAATTGGTACAGGAGACACTGAAGACAACCTGATAGAAGCTGGAGTGGCAAGAGCATGGCTTTACCTGGGGCGCCTCTCACAGCATACAACTACAGAGAAAATAAAGAGCTTCCTCAGCAGAAAAGGGATACAGCAAGACGTAGTATGTGAGGAACTAAGAACAATGGGAATGAACAAAGCATTCAAAATAGGAATACCAATGCAGAACTTAGAAGAAACTGAGAAGCCCGAATATTGGCCTAAGGGGATTCTCGTAAGGCGATTTCGCTTCTCACGCAGAACAACGGGCACGCAATACCCCACAACAGAATTTGATGCGTAACAGCCACCAAAGAAGAATCAAGACAGCCGACAGGACCCGCCTGATGACAACCCGGAGTAGGGACAAATCAATAAATACACTTTTATGGAACTGCGAGGGACTAATAAATGCAACATCAATGCTTACACAAGACATATTTCAAAAATACGACGCAGTTGTGTTAACAGAAACATATCTAATGCAAGAGTGGCACAGTCAGAATTTCTACGCTATCCACAATTTCGCAACACAGGGAAGCAGAGGCAGACCCAGAGGCGGGATATCGCTGCTACTAAAACCAAAGCTGACACCCTTTCAGACACTTCATAAAACGGAGAACATATTACTTGTGAAATGTGGACCCATATGGATAATGTGTGGATACTTCCAGCCATATCTCAAGGAAGAGGAAATTATAGATGAAATTGAAGAAGCAATAGTTAAAGTGCCAAGGTACGAGCCCCTGCTTATAGCAGGCGATCTAAATTGCCGTCTGGATACCCCACTAGCTAAAACGGAAAACGTACTCTCCTATATAAATAGTGAAGGGCTCTCTGTTGTGAATAACAAAACAGAGAAAACTTACTATAGCCCAAATGGCAGCAGCACCATCGACCTGGTCTTTGTAAATGAAGGAACCAAAGTAATATCTCACAAGGTTATCACTAATGTTGCTGTGAGGAAACACTTACCCGTAGAAACCATTCTACAGCTTGGAAACACCTTCGGAACCACGGAAACGTCTAGAGCCAAAATCCCAAGGAAACTAGATGTGGGAAAGATTCAGGAAAAGGACTTGGAAAATGTAATTAGCATCATCCAAGAAGGAGACGTGGATACCGCACTGGAGACTATCGAAAAACGCATGAAAGAAGCCATCCCTCACCATAAAGACAACACCTGTACAAGGAAAGCTAAACCATGGTTCAATGCTGAATGCTATAGTCAGAGGAAAGCCACACTCAACGCACTACACTCAGCTAGGGAGTTGAAGACAGAAGCAGCCTACAGGAATTACGCCGACAAAAGGCGAGAATACAAAGAGACTGTAAGAGAGGCAAAAACAACATACCATCTGAGCAAAGAAAAGAAGTTAATAGAAGAAGCAGAATCGGATCCATACAAAGCATTACGCCAAAAGAATCCCAGATTCCCGAAGACAATACCAATACAGACGTGGACGCAACACCTAAGTAGCATCGTAGGTGCGAAAGATACACGCCCCAAGATCGACTCATCACCAGCTGTAGGCTTCGAACCCATTAATGAAGAGGAGGTAACATATACCATAAAAATGAGCAGACCAAATAGAGCACCAGGTCCTAACCACATCACAAATGAACACTTGAAGCTCGCGGGTCCAATCATGGTGCCGGCATGGACAGCACTCATGAATGAATGCCTGCGCACAGGGCAAATCCCTGCACAGTGGAGAACAGCAATTATCAAAATGCTATATAAAGGAAAGGGAGACCCCAAGAACCCAGACGCCTACAGAGGTATTGCTTTGGAAGATGTGCTGTTGAAAACTTTCACGAAAATAATAACAGGTCGCTTGGCAGAAATGATAGACCCGAGTATCCCAGAGGAACAATTTGGATTCAGGGAAGGAAGATCGACCATTCAAGCTGTCCGATGCCTCCAAGAAGACATACAAGATGCACTGCGACATCCAAAAGGAAAGCTGTATACAGTTTTCGTGGATTACAGCAAAGCGTTTGACACCATCAACAGAAACATGATAATAAAGAAACTGGGCTCGATGATTGGAACAGGTCATTACGTCACCAGAATAGTAAACAACATATTGCACAAAAACAGCTTAGTAATCGACGACAGCGTCACATACTCAGAACCTATAGAGCAAAGTATCGGGGTGTTGCAAGGCGACCCACTAAGCCCCACGTTATTCAATGTAGCAACAGCTGATATTGTGAACAGTGTCAAGCTAGATGGAGTCAGCATGTATATATATGCCGACGACATGGCCCTAGCGTCCACATCGCGGCAAAAGCTTCAGTCCTCGCTAGACCAATTATCAATATGGGCCCGAGAGAACGAATTAGCCATCAATGTAGACAAAACCGTATCCATGATCTTCCGCCGAGGAGGAAGAATAGCAGCTGAAGATACATTCCGTCTGGAGCACAGGGAGCTACAAAATGTAACCCAATTCAAGTACTTAGGAATCACCCTCCAAACGCATGGGGATACGTATACACAACATGTAAATGAAAGAACCATACATGCTATAAAAGCAATGCATGAAGTACAGCATGTAAGCAAATTATCGCTAGAGACAGCCATGACATTATTCAAAGTCAAAATCAGCCCTATATTGCAATATGGTCTGAACATCATATGGGAGAACCTTACAAAGAGCAATTTAAAACGCATAGAACGAGTGAAGGCAACATTTATTAAAAGAGCCCTATCCATATCAAAATATGCTCCATCACGACTATGCTACGAAATGTCAAGGGAACCCTTCTATATCGAAGATTTGAGACACCAACTACTGCTCCCGTCCACTGCCCAGTACGAGAATCTCCTACAGGAACTCCGAACGAAGAGGTCACAAATATGGAGCGACTTCTATACAACAGAGGCCATGCTGTCCGACGAGTGGAAGAGACCGTACTACGAACTCAGACACACCATCACACGCTTCGCAGTGCATGGTTTTCATTTCAAGATCTGCAAAACGACAGGCTACCATGAGCCCAGTGCAGAGTGCGTGTGTAAATTGTGCGAAGGTGCCTGTGAAAGATACCACGCCCTCTCATGCAGACTAAGAATCGAATCACTAACGAGTTTCTGTAGTGAATAAGCACCCATGGAACGAACACACAAAATATGCATATTTTGCGCTTTTCTACCTATTATTAGAAACTTGCACCGTCTGAACCAGGCTTAAGAGAATAGAGACTGAACTGAGTGGCAAGAAGGCGGAGAGCGAGGATGGTGAGTAGACTGAGAGACCAGAGAGTGGACGGAGGGGACAGAGAGTAGACTGAGAGGAAAGGAAATGGACTGAGAGGACAGAAAGTGGACAGAGATTACAGAGAGTGAATTGAGAGTACAGAGAGTAAACTGAGGGGCAGAGAATGGAATGAAGGGACAGAGTGAACTGAGACGACAGGGAGAGGACTTGGACAACAGTATGTAGCCTGAGAGGATAGGGAGTGGACTTAGAGGATAGGGAATGAGCAAGAGGAGTGGGAATGAGCTAAGAGAACAGCGAGTGAACTGAGAAAAAAGAGAGTGGGCATAGAGAATGTTGAGTATATTGAGAGAACAGAGAGTGGACTGAGAGGACAGAGAAGGGGCAGAGTACAGAGAGTCAATTGGGAGTACATTGTGTGGATTGAAAGGACGGAAAGTGATACAAAGAAAACTGAGAGGATGGAGTGGGTTGAGGGGAAAAAGATTGAACTGAGAAGACGCAGATTGGACTGAGAGGAGAGAGAGAGGACTGAGGTAGTAGAACAGGGAAAGGAAACAGAGTGGACCGATATCAAAGAGAGAGTACTGAAATTACAGTGAGTGAGCACAGAGAGGACTGAGAGGAAAGAATTCTGAATCGCAGTTTCCCCAGTTCACTCTCAGTCCACTCTCTATCCTCTCAGTTCACTCTCAGTTTTTCACCCCACTCTGTCCTCTCTGTCACCTGAGTCCATATTCTGTACTCTCTATCCTCTCAGACTACTCTCTGTCATCTCGATCCACACTGTCTCTCCTCTCTGTTCTCTCAGTCCACTCTCTGTCCTATCAGTCCATTCTTTGCCTTCTCAGTCCATTCTCAGTCCACTCTCTGTCTTCACTCTGTCCTCTGAGTCCACACTCTGTCCTCTCAGTACACTCTCTGTTCTCTCAGTCAACTCTATCCTCTCTGTCCACTCTCTCTTCTCTCAATTCACCCTCTGGTCCCTCTCTGTTCTTTTAGTTCACTCGCTATCCCCACAGTGCTCCATCTATTCTCTCAGTCTACTCTCTGTCCTCTCAGTCCACTGCCTGTCATTTCATTCCACTCTCTGTAGGCCTACTCACAGTCCACTCTCTGTATTTTAGTCCACTCTATGAACACTCAGTTTACTCTGTCACTTTTGTGCCTTCTCTGCCCTTTGCCTTCCCTCTGTCCACTCTCTCTCGTCTCAAAGTTAAGTTCATGAAGGAAAGAGGAGACTGAGAATAAAACAATGACTGAGAAGACAGTGATGACTGAAATTTAGTGGAAGGGGTTCAATATGTAAGGTTTTTTTAGATTTAGATTTTCCAGCAAATCCTTCATAACCACATTAATGAATTTTAATTTTAAGGGGCTCGAACTAAGGAGATAACAAGCTCACTAGGTTCAAACTACAGTCCGATATTTAACGGAGGGGGTTCATTATGTGTACAAGTTTAGGTTTTTCCTGCAATTCTTTATTCTTACAATAAACTATTATACATTTTCAGGGCTCGAACTCAGGACCCGTCATTGGGTTAAAACTACAGACTGTAACGTGGCGGAAGATTTGCATTGTGTATACAAGTTTTTAGTTTTTCCTGAAATGTTTTATTCCTTTAATAAAAAATTATAAATTTTCGAGGCTCGAACTCAGAGAATAATACCGTCATTGGGTTGAAACTACAGGCTGTAATTTGGCGGAAGATGTGCATTGTGTATACAAGTTTTAATTTTTTCCTGCAATTTTTATGTCTTTAATGAAGGATTATAAGTTTACGGGGCTCAAACCCAGGAAATAATGCCGTCACTGGGTCCAAACTACAGACTGTAATTTGGCGGAAGTCGAGCAGTGTGTATACAAGTTTGTAAATTTTTCCTGGAAATTTTTATGCCTCTAATAAACAATTATAGCCTACACTTTCGGTATTCGAACTCAGAAAATATTGCCGTCACAAATATTGTCCAAACAAGAGACTGTACTTTGGCGGAAGATGTGCATTGTCTATACAAGTTTTCAGATTTTTCCTATAATTTTTTATGTCTCTAATAAAGAATTATAAATTTTTGGAGCTCAAACCCAGGATATAATGCCGTCATTTAATCCAGACTACAGACTGTAATTTCGCGGAAGTGGAGCATTGCGTGTACATGTTTGTGGACTTTTCCTGTAATTTTTAATACCTATAATGATGAATTATATATTTTCGGGGCTCGAATTCGGCCTTAATTGGTTCCTATGTTGGCGGTTCCATAGATGAACCGTTCCTACCTACTACAAACATAATCTTTGTAATAAGACAACAGTATTTTACACTCTTTGCGCGTCTTGTACTCTCTGCTCGACCTGCATTAGGTTTTTTATCGGGAGGAAGATTGGCATAAGTAACAATTTTCGTTACAGTGGAGGCAGATGAGTTAAGGATGGTAGCGCAAAAAGCGCTAGAAATATGTTGGCACTCCTTCAGATGTTACAGCATAGCGGGACAAACACTGCAGTAGAGCCGGGACAGCTAAACTTTACCGTTGCCATAATTATAGCTAAAGATGATTTTAACACATGAGATCTTATGGCATCAATTGTTGCATCAGAAATTATATTTCTCGTAGGATCGTGCCACGGGCACCGAACATGAGCCCAGAAACTGACCAATGTGTTATGTTGTATTGTGCTCCAAGATGCTGACAACAAGGCTCGTATATGACTTGTTTTTCACGACACAACTCTTGTGGCTGTTGCTCGTGCATCTCGAAACGGATTGTGGGATCAAGAATGACACCCTTATCCTTCTGCCGATCAATTATGATGATATCAGCACTTCTAGTAGAGCCATCAGAAGATACGCAACCAACTCCTCATAAACCTCATAGGAAGCATTCTGACGGATTGAAGATGCGATGAGAGAACGAACCGTATTATGTCTGTTGATTCGAAGCAATTCTCCATGATGGCAGAAACCCAAGACGTGAGAAAGCGTTTCTTGCTCGTCGCATCTTCTGCAACGGATTGAATCAAGAGTTCTACCAGGGAGAGTACGTACAGGTATTGTATTACAGTTCATCTTAATGGCTTGCGTCCACTGACTGCTCGAAAGTCCCTTTTTGATTGAGATCCACGAATTACCTTTCTTCCAGTGATAATAGAAAACAACTCCCAAACCATTACTTTTCAATTTGCTCCATTGATGTAAAGAATCTTCACGCAATGATTTTCTTAGTTTTTGAGAAGAAATACGTTCAGAGCAATCCAAGCTAATTGGTAATTGTTTGAAGCAATGTTCAATTTCGTTTGGAAGATTCCAAGTGGCTGCTACATGAAGGTTGTCAACGTGTAAAAGTCTTTGACAAATATTGAAATGCTGAAGGTAAGCTTCCCACTGCGCTTTAAATACTCCCAAACCTCGCAATCTTCTTGGTGCATGCAACATAGCATCCGGGGTGTCAGTAGGAGTGTTAATTATTTCCTTAACACTACTGCGAATTAATTTGTCAATATCAGTTAGAAATTTCACTTTAAGATCTTTTAAAGGAGCACATTGGAATGGGTAAACCAACTGAGGCTAGATGTACTGATTTAATATATTTATCTTTTGGTCCGGCATTAGTAAGGGTGAAGTGACCAGCTGATTAAGATTTTTTGTCAGTTTTTCAATTAGTTCCGCCGCGTTAAATTGTATTTCATCATTAAAAGTAATGCCAAGATATCTAATGACTTCATCTGATTTGATGCAAGATATTTCTTGTCCATCGATCAAGGTAAGGGAATCAGGGCAGAGACATCCTTTACGTAGGTATATAACATTACTTTTATGCGGGTTTACTTCAAGACCAATTCTAGCTAACTAATTCATAGTCAGCGATGTTGAATATTGAGCGGCAGGTTTATTTTTACACAGTAATACGAGATCATCCGCAAATGCAAGAATGGAAAGATTATTTAATTGAGGTGATATATTGTATCCATACTCTCTAGAAATATTATTTTCGCTTAATTCCTTCATCATGAAGTCAATGGCAACATTGAATAGAATTGGTGAGAGTGGAGCCCCTGTGCAACTCCTTGTTTGATCATTATAGGGGCTTTCTTTGTAGTTTTATTAATAGTGATAGTAGTATAATTTTCTATTAAAAGCGATGTTATAAGCATCTTGAGTTTTGGAGGTATAGGCATAGCATTGAGGTTTTGTTCAATATGTTGATGAGAGACATGAATAAACGCCTTAGGAATGTCCAGAAAGACTACACAACAATCCTTTTTATTAACTTTTGAATTCTTAAGGCATCCATTAACAATAGACGAATTTAGGAAAATCACCTGGACCAGACATAAAACCTCGTTGGTTAAGATTTAAATCAAGATAAGATCGTAACTTGATATCTAATACACGCTCATTAATTCTGCACAGAACAGAATAGATCGTAATTGGACGCCAGTTCTTAAGAATATCTGGATCACCATCCTTATAAATCAGAATTGTGCGTGCACGTCCAACGCAGGGCGAAACATGTCCCCAAAGGAGCATATATGAGGCAATCAATGAAAGAGATTTATATAAACGAAGCTCTTTAATGACCTTCATTCTGACTCCATCTTCACCTGGTGCAGTCTCAACCTTGATACCCTTACATGCAAATGCAATTTCTTCATGGGTGATGATAATATTGTCAGGATCTGAATAATCGGATACCGAAGATGACTGATAGTTATCAAGTGTGCAATTGTTGGCGACACCATATAAATTGTTGTAATATCCGTATACCGAAGAAACGGGTAACTTACATTGCATAGGTCCTTTAGAGGATAATACATGCTGCACTATTTTCCGACGTTGGAATTAATAGTTAAATTGTGCTCAATCATAAGCGTATTTGTTCTTCCTTCTCTCAGAATTCTTCCTACTTCTATTTTTAGGATTGTTTGACTTTATATAAGTAATACCATCTGGATTATTTTTCCTAACTTGCCGTTTTTTGTAATAAGTTGTTGCAGAATGTTGGGGCCCTTTACATTGAGATACTGATTGTTTAAGGTAGTGACAATATTTTTCAACACATTTATCAAAGACGGCATTGTCTGAGACATCTAAAAAAAGCTAAGGTGTTGAATTGTGTATCCCAATACTTAAGATCAAAATTATCATGTAGGGAATCAGACGTAGAAGATGTAGAAGAAACGGGCTGAGACGAAGAATTTGTGATTTCATTGTTGAGTACAGGATCATTATATGAGTGATTGATGATATTTCTATGTACTTCAGGATGGGCACGTACAATATGACGGTTAACGCTTTTAAAAAGACGGCCACATATTTCACATTTATGTAATTTCTTAAGTGATACATTTTTATCTGAATTTTGAGTATTAAGAGTAGTTTCCTCATTAGAAACGGCTTGGGAAATAAGAGTCATTATTATGACTTCGATTGATGTGAATATGAATTTCTCTGGTTGTGAACTGTTTATGACAGATTTTACAATTTACGAAGGATCTTGTATTGTGCATACTATTTGAAGTTGTGGGAGTATCATCCATAATCACGCAAAACCATCACAAATTTCAGCCAAAGACATAAAATAATAAAATGAGGTCGATCAATAAGTCTTCAAAAATATATATACACAATAGTTTGTTTACCTAAATTAGAAACACGTATAGTCACAAATTGAAACTTAATTTAAAAAAACTGAAATATTCACTACAAATTGATAATATCTTCAAAAGTCATAAGAAATATAGCAGGAATTAAACTCTTGCATAACTCAGTTGTCCCCAAGACCACAATATTTCATTAGCTATATCCATAATAAATTGTATGATTCTTGTCCATAGAAACCATGTCAACAAATAGGACCAAAAGTAAATGTAAGATTTATCATTGATATAAAGAGTTAATTATGCTACTAACATTATCACTTGAAACACGTTTAAAAATAATTCAGACTGGTTTGTTACTAGCATCGCTACGAAATTCACTTCAAAAATTGCATAAAATATGGTAATATAACGTAAGTAATAGATAAATATATACATAAATCGTGTAGTTAAATCGATATTGGACCTTCGTGACTAGATCGACACTCCGCACAGAAAGGAAAACTTTTGTGTCGTTTCAATAGCTCAGAAGCTAAGACCTCTGCGTGTTGTGTAGAAGAGTGCGAGTTCGATTTTCAGTTTACACATCGATTTTTTTTGTCTAAATAACGTTGAAATAGAGTTTTACGAAGTTCTGAGATTAATGTTAGTGATCGCAATCGATACAACATTAAAAATTATAATAATATAAAGGTTAATCCAATGAACGCATATATATATAATAAAACTAACAAAGAATGAAATTCAAAATATTTCTAAGCCACACAGACAAACTTTTCTAAAGGTTTAGAGTCCTTAGGCCTATGCCATTTGTTGAGTAATTATTACAAAATTTTATTACACTAAAAGCCAGGTTATGAACCGACTAAACAGGAAGTAGTTGGCTGGGCGAGAGGAAAGTGGGGATTAGAGGGGTAGCCTGTGCAGCGATGACACGTTGAGTATGGCGGGGTGGAGGGGGGGAGAAGAACGGAGCTTTTCATTGGACCTCAAGTGAAAATGTCGCCTGCTAAAGAAAATCTGGCAACGGAATCACGGAGACAGTGTAGCCAAACTTCCCAGTTCCTTTGGAGTATCACGTGCATTACGAGTCGCATTTCGTACAAGCGTCATTAGTTCGTGCTTTCTTAAAAACAGTAATTTTAATTAGTAATATTGTTGATAGTGTTATCGAGAATTATATACAGTAGTTATTTTAAACATATCGGTGACAAACGCTGAACACGCTTTGAATCTCGCGCCACTATGTGGCAATAGAGCTCAGAAAGCGAGTAACAGAACGTTGCTTCCGGTTTAGTAGGTTCATAACCTGGTTTTTAGTACAGTAGCTTTCCCATGTATAAGAAATGCACTCGCACAAAACAATTTTTGTTAAAAGTGTGGCTTTGGACTATTTCATTCTCACCCCTTCAATTGATTTTAACTTTTTTATTCATCGGTACGTGTTTGCAATAGTGTTTAATTTAATGTGCATTCAATTTTATTCATGCTATGATTAATTGAAAAAGCACTGTTCCAGTTATTGACTAATTAGGTATATTAATATTAATTATTAATTTCATCTGTTAAATAACGAATTGCGGTATCTTTTGCAAAATCTTGATTGTTTAAGTTGTCAATATTTATATAATATATAATATAAGGCGTTAAAAAACAGAAGAAGTTTCGGTTATGCAGTGGAACCGACACGCTTATGAGCTACCAAGACAAGACAGTGACATTAGCAGCATTTCAGAATTTAGATCACACAACAGGCATTTGCCATTCGGTACAGAGAAGCAATGACATTTTGTGGCCCGAGCTATGTTGCGAAATCGTGGACTTAAGTGGCTGTCTGCTTCGTGATCCTTCTTCTGGCTCTTGTCTTTGTTGTGGTCCTTGTAACAATTCTTCTTTTATTTGTCATGGTACTTACTGTATCGTGGTTTTGTTCCTTATTGTGGTTATTTCGTATTCCTAGTCGTGAACCATATCGTAGTCGTTATTGTAATCCTTGTCGTAGTGCTTTCCGTTGTCCATGTCGTCATCATTATCGTAGTCCTTGTAGTTTTCTCGTGATCCTTATCGACATCTTGTTGCCTTTGTTGTGGTCCTAATCATGGTCATTGTTGTCTTTGTCATGGTTCTAATCGTGGCCTTGATACTTGTAATGCTTGTCATGGTCCTTGTTGTGTTCATCACGTAGTCCTGATTGTCATCAGTATCGTGATGCATGTCCTGATTCTTACTGCAGACGTTATTCTTGTCTTGGTGCTCGTCCGTTTCGTGGTCCTATAATGGTCCTTTCTTTGTCGTAATTCTTGTCGTGGTCATTATTGTTGTCCAAGCCGTGGTGTCTTATTGCGATCATTGTCGTGGTGCATACCATGGTCCATGATATGATATTTATCGTGGTCATTGTTCTTATCGAGATCCTTATAGTGGTCCTTTGATGTCTTTGCCATGGTCTTTATCGTGGTTATTGTTGTCTCTGTTGTGGTTATTCTCTGCTTTGTTGAGGTCCTTATCACAGTGTTTGTTTCCATTGTAATGACCTTTTTCGATCTTGTTTTTGTCATGGTCTCTATCGTGGCCTTGATCCTTATCGAGGGCTATGTCGTGATTCTTATAGTTGTCTCTCTCTTTGTTCATTTCGCATCCTTATATTGGTCCTAGTTGTCGCTAGCATGGTCCTTACCGTGATAATTGTTGCCTTTATCATATTTTTTACCGTGAACATTGTTGTCTTTGCCGTGGTCCTAGTTGCAATTGTAATGGCCATTATCGCTCCTTCTGTTTTTGTCACTGTTCTTATCGTAGTCCATGTCGCGATTATTATTATTGTGGTTCTTGTCTTCGTCCATTCGACGCTTCCGACATTGGCCCTTGTTGTCTCTGGCATAGTCCTTATCGTGATCCTCATTCTTTTGTCAGGTTTTTTTTATCGTGATCATTATTACCATTGTCGTAATCTTTGTTGTCATTGTAATAGCCCTTATATTACTCCTTGTCTTTGTCATGGTCTTGCTCCTTATCGTATTCCTAGTCGTGATCCTTATCGTAGTCAGTTTCGCGGTCCTTAAAGTGGTTCATGCTATGGTTCTTATCATCCTGAACCTTGTGGTGCGTGTCGTGGACCATGTCGTGATCATTATCGTAGTCCTCGTCCTTATTCTTATCGTGATTTTTATAATTGTCCTATTATCCTTCGCATAGTCCTTGTCGCTGTCTTGGTCTTTATGAACCTTATCGTAGTGCTTCTCATGGTCTTTATCTTGATACTTATCATAGTATTTGTCGTGATCCATGTCGTTATTCCTATCGCGTTCCTTGTCTTTGTTTTGTTGTTGTCATGGGTCTTAACATCGTCCTTGTATTTGACGAAGTCCTTATGGTGATTATTCTGTGGTCTATGTCATGGTCCTTATCGTGATCGTTGCCGTAGATCTTGTAATCATCCTTGTTGTCTTTGCCACGTTCCTTATCGTGGTCACTGTTGTCTTTGTCATGTTTCTTATCGTAATCCTTGTCTTTGTTGTGGTTCTTATCATGGTCCTTATCGTGGTATTTGTTGTCTTTGTTATAATCCTTATCATGGTTTTGGTCCTTATGGGGGTTCACGTCGTGACTCTTATCATAAACCTTGTCCTTATCGTGGTGTAATTCGTGGCCCTTGTTTTTACTCATATCGCGTTTCTTATATTGGTTCTTGTTTTTCTTGTCATGCTCTTTATCATAGACAAAGAAGTCTTTATCGTGATCATTATTATTTTGTCGTGGTCCTTGTTGTCTTTGACATGTCCCTAATCGCGATCTATGTTGTCTTTATTGTGGTCACTGTTGGCATTGTAATAGTCCTCATCGTCCTCCTTGCTGCTTTTGTCACAGTCCTTAACAAGTATATATTTATTTGTCTAAGTATTTGTTGTCTTTGTCATAGTCCTTATCTTGGTAAATTTCGAAGTCCTTATCGTGGTCCATGTCGTGGTATTTATCATAATCTTTGTCGTGTTTCCTGTAGTATAATATCATGGTCCTGATTTTTGTCCTTATCGCGGTCCTTGTTATCTTTTTAATAGTCCTTTTCGTGGTCCTGATCCTTTTAATTCTAATGTCGTGGCATAATCCTTGTCGTGGTGTTTGTCGTGTTTCTTGTATGTTACCATTGTCCTGATCTTTGTTCTTGTTGTGGTCCTTCTTGTCTTTGTAGTGGTCCTTACAATGTTCCTTGCTGTCTTTGTCATATGTCTACATTTGTGATTTCAAAATTAATATATATATATATATATATATATATATATATATATATATATATATACACGATATATTTCAATCTTCCATTAGAGTTAAACCATCAAGGACGTAAAAAAGAGACTTACACCAGAAATACACAGACCTGCTAACATTTTGCACTGGTGTGCACTTTGGTGTAGGATGGAAATAGGCCTACACTTGCACGACCAGATGTCTTCCTGGCTACTTCGATATCGAGTGAATCGCTCTGTAGAACGTTTACTTACGACGACCAAGAGTCGTCTCCTTCTTTTTAAGGGGAACTGTACATATAGTAATTTTATGCTTGAAGTGTCAAAAATGCGACAATTATTATGATAAAAGTAGGCGCTCACTTACCGGAAAAAATTCGTTCGGTGCGTTCCGATTTTTATTACCGTAAGTGAGAAGCTGAGTTAGAATTTATAAAACAATTATATTACCGGTTGTTCTGTATGGTTGTGAAACTTGGACTCTCACTTAGAGAGAGGAACAGAGATTAAGGATCTTTGAGAATAAGGTGCTAAGGAAAATATTTGGGGCTAAGAGGGATGAAGTTACATGAGAATGGAGAAAGTTACACAATGTAGAACCATAATAAATAGGAAGAGGAAGTGTCCTCACTCCTATCTGTTTAACATTTTCGACGGTGACCAAGAGAATTAGTGGCGCTGCGATCGGTATTGCTCAGTTGGCAGTGAATATCCTGAAAAGAAGCAGTAGAGTGTTCGTTCATTTCGTTTGCCTTTTTAGTGTAATTAAGTTCGTTAAATACTTGAAGTGCCAATAAACTGATTCGTACACGAATGACAAGTGAGTAACTCCCATGATTTATTTATTAAAGGATGAGATCATTATATTCTTGTCTTGTTATATTTGTTTTGTTTCGGGTTGTAGGGCGGGATATGACGGGAAGGCTGCCAGTAAACACTTTTTCAGCCCTCCTAAGGACAAGGACGAATTTTATAAATGGGCAAGGGCGGTCCCAAGAAAAGACGAGAGGCTTGGGACAGGATCATCAACCGTGTGAGATGGTCAAGAGTAGGTTCTGAGATTCCTAAGGCCTGTTACACACTATACCCAGAAATGTGTAATGTGAAATGTGCGCTGAGAAATGCGTGAAATCGAAAGCATTGTTTTAAATGGAACGTCATACACTACGAGTTTCTCGCTCACCTCGCGCGAGGTGAACACATTTCTCGCTCTGATCGCTAGCCCAGCGAATTTTTCAAGACACATTCGACCTCTGTCAACGATTACGATTACACACAGACATCGGGAAAACATTTTTCAGCTGTTTTAAATTTAGAAAACATAGCAAAATTGTTCTAATATGTCAGATCGGACACTGAAAATTTTCGGTGTCGTTCGAATAAGTATGACACACGAGACGATAACTATAATGATACTAAATTGAAGACTTCCCCGGAAAAAGGAATGTAACATCAAATTATTAAAATATGTGATTTATGCAGGAAAAGAAATTTTGGAGAAACTGCAGTTAGTGTCCCGCAAAAAATTTTTCAAAGTCCAATGATGGGACACTACGCATGCGCAAGACACAGACAAGTAAAGGAGCTACCACACCATACATAAAGCTGGTGCCCCAACAGTAACATGTACTTAAACCGTTTTAGCAGGTACGTTTCACAATAGCTGAGATTCAACATAACAAATGGCTGCAGTTACATTGTATCGTTTAGGGCCGTTTTCTCCAAAGATAGTTAAACTTGGGATAAATTAAACCCGTTCAACTTTACTATTCAGTTTAAACATGCTTCCATTTTCTCCATAGATATCTGACAGCCCACCCGTTTAAATTAATGTTGGAACTAGATGCCCATGGCTTCTCATGTGTTGGCTACACTGAATAACTAGCCAATCGGAGCCAAGATTACTGATGGCGCGTCAGATTTTCAATATGTCAGCCGCAACGAGTTAGAAAGAGAAAGATATAGAGTGGTCATTGCGCCGCCATGTTTCAAGAAAATTGAACGACCGTCGGTAGTGAACTTATGCGCCCAAAACAAAGTGGGCGGGGTGATAACTGACATTAGAATCGTCAGCTATCTTAATTTCGTTTGCATAAATCAGTTAAACTGAAGTGGAAAACCCTAGTATTTCGTCAAATACGTGCTAGGAACTTAATCTAAACTTATGTACGCTAAATTTAAAACACTTGAGCTATTCCTAGAAGGAATGCTTAAAAGAATAACCTAAGTAAAATTGTCATGTAGTATGACAAGAAGTCCTAGCAAATATACTGAAGAAAATGTTAATATTCCTAGGTTCTTTTAAATGCGATCTGCAAGACTGCCTATAAAATGAACGAGTATGATTCGGATGATTTTATTAAATTGTTTTCCCAGTCTCTACACGTTGCAAAACTATTTACTATACCATAAGATATAGAATGAAAGTAGGCCCTATCTGTAGTAAACAACCTTTACCTCCAAGCTTGTAACGTGGGTGAAACATGACAAAACACGCTTTCAGTTTTTTTGTTACAGTAAAGTATAATTATTATCGAAATGTGAACGTGAGGCCAACAGCCGGCTGGTCTGTCTGAGCCTTTCAAGGGCTGTGGCACCACAGATAATTATTAGTGTATAATTGAGCACCCACGTACAATTATGGGGTAAGCAGTTACGAAATATATTCATACTTACCCCATTATTGCACGTGGGTGCTCAATTATGTTCTTTCATGTCCTTCCAGTCAAAATACTAACAACAATACGACCTACCCCAGAGTTTTGCGTTATTTTGGATGCGAGTGTCAAAATACAATTTTAATATTTGATTGCTATTACTAGGTTTGAAACGGAATTGTAGCGGTTTTATCCGTATTTAGTTTAACTTTATTACTAGTGAACCATTTATTTGGTTAATCGTTTGTCTTCGAAATAGGCCTACTTCTTATAAGATACAGCTCATCGTCTTCTTGTATAAGCAGTGAGGACAGAAGGAGCAGAAATAAAGGATGCCGGTGTCGAAATACAGTTTTAATATTGTATTACTATTTGTTTTTGACTGGGTCTGAAACGGAATTGTATTGATTTTATCCGTATCTAGTTTAAGTACATTACCAGTGAACCATTTATTTTGTTTATGCCGGGCGTTGTTACACATTTATGCATGAAAAAAATGCTGCTAATTAACAAAACTATGGACGTAACTTCATAAGATTTACATGAAATATGATATATCAGTTGTCTTTTTCCTTTTGACATTGCAGTTATATGCAGCACACACAACAGGCATGTTTTTTCTTCGTTTTTTTTTTGTGCTTCTTACCTCCGTTATACAACATTGTAAGCAGACGAATTTTTACAAAGGTGGGCGCTTAGCTCAGATCTGCCGTGTTTCGCGGTGGCACCGCAAAGAGCGCTGTACAGGACAACATGACCACTCTATAGTCTTCTCTTTCTAACTCGTTGGTCAGCCGCAGATCACGATGTCAGTTGTTTACAGAGAATTAATGTTATAATCAAATCAACGCGAATAAAGAAGGAATGCATCTACTAGTTTCACAAATAAAAGAATCATTTATACCCATGTGAAGTATTGTGTATCATTTAATCAGCTGTTTTCTTGAATTTATTGGAAAGCGTTCTCGATTCCACTTTTCTCTGATAGGCAAGATCGTACAATAATTTGTGTCTTTTGTTAATGTGCATTATCTGGTGACATGTGTGGATCCATTCTAATATAAAAATTAATTTCCTTTAGTTTATTCCTTTCCCTGCGAAAATCACGATCTTAATTATTTTCAAGAAGACAACTTCCAGCTTTTTAACGTGTTCGGTAACCCACTAAATTAGGCCTAACTGATGTACCCAGGATCTTGATAATTCTAAGGGAAATAGCTTTTATTTGTAACATTGTAGTATGTGACCTTATTTATTTATGTAATATTCACAGGCCCTAATTTATAATTGGCTAGAATGGGCAAATACCCAGAGCAAGGGAGCAAGGAAAGTATTTTAAAGTAGGATGTTGAAATAATTGTTAAATACATGCTCAATAAACATGAATATTTATAAATAATGTAATAAAACAGCTTTTTGTTTGGTGAATTGGCACAATTGTTGTTTCAAATTTTTGTTTGATAATGGAAGGTATTAAGTTAAAGAAAGAGGTTAGGGTGCCAATATTTGCTCTGTCCTGTTTTCCAGTGACCTAAACCCAGGGCCTAAATATTCATAATAGGTGCCATCCTCTTGTATTATTTTTATTTCAGTAAACGGTTGGTTGCACTGTATGATTGCTTCATCGTCCATTATTAATTTTGATCAGATTATCATAAGCTGATTAACGTACACTGTAAGGTCCTGTGTTTAGACATGGAGAATTCAGGGAAGAAAGTAAGAATTTTAGTCCAGTAGAAATTGATTTACTGCTCTCTTTACTTAGTACAAAGAAAGATATATTAGAGTGTAAGAAAACTGATAGCACAGTCTACTATATACAGTCGCGAAGCTTGAGGTGGTTTTTTGCAAATCTCGCGATAAAGCGCTCCAAGCGGTTAGCAACTAGAAACAATATACTTTCCACTGTCGACTTTGGATTTTGAGTGGACCTGAGAGGATAAAAAGAAGAGTGGACTGAGTCGCATTTCCATCGAGTGCTAGGTCGTTGCGTATTCGCATTGATGCTCGTGAAGAAAATTCCTAACATCTCTTTCTTATTTTACTTCTAGATGCAAAAAGTGGTTAATAAACAGCAGGAGGGAAGATCTAATGACAAAGAATGAAGCATATATTTATAATAATATAAAGTTTTACTCTCTTCATTTCGAAAACACACAATTTATGAATGAAAACAAAAATAAATTAATCTGGAATGCAGTTCCAACTTTATTTGATGTTTCAAATAAACCTGTTCTGTTATTACCTGTAGCTGAGAAACAAAAGCTTTGCATTAATACTACGTCTGTATCAGCTGATTCCTTGAATAATTGTACATCTTCAGACAATTTAGGCCTAATTTTTTTTTTCAAAGGATATGTTTTTAATTATAACTGTCAATTTCGTTATTTTTATTTGTTACTTTACTAGAGACGTAGAAAAAGTAAGTCTGTTACAATAAAATTTATTGATAACGTTTTATTTCCAATTCTGGTGTGATTATTATTGCTTAACCTCATCCCACTTTGTTAACTACGTAAGCCTACACTACAAGTACCAGTACACGTAAGTTACTCCATTAATTCATTTTCCATGATTAATGTTATTATATTATTGTTGTAAAGGGAAATGCAAATTAATATTTATTGGTTTCATAGTTCATTATCGCTATAATCTTGAATGAGCGAAGCTATTATAGTAAATTTCAGTTCGTTTTGCACAAACAAAAATAATATTAACCTATTTCTTGCAGGTATCTTCGAGTTTATGGTGGAATTTAATATACTTCATTAAAATAATAAATGAACTTTATCCATTTAATATTTCAATAATGGAAGGAAGGTGCTAATTTTTCCAAAAGAACACGACAACGGAAATGTAACATATTTTGTCATCTGCTAGGAGAGATCTGTGATGATGAGGCGATAGTAGCGATCCTAGTGGTGGGCAACTACCCATGTCTGCATTTTTACTACATATTGAGCTTCGCGACTGTATATAGTAGACTGTGCTGATAGTGTATCTTTAAAAGACAAAAAAAAAAAAAAAAAAAAAGCTTGGCAAGAGCTAGCAGAAAGTTTCAATGAAATTAGTGGAACTGTAGTACTGGTAAGAGATTTAATGGAGAAGTATGAAAACCTCAAAAAGACCTGTAAAAGGAGATTTTCCGAAGATAAAAAAATACACATCAGGTGCAGGTGGAGGTCCGAATCAACCGAACTTAATAATAACTTATATTAAAATAAAAGAGATTATTGGCACAATGCAACTTGAGGGGCTACCATCTGTATGTGACTCAGATTGTCCTGGCCAGTCATCACTACTCGCATCTGTGGAGCATCCGTCTGCAAACATTGGAAAAGCACAATTTCCTCCTCAAATCCAATCAATTCAAAATTCCAATGTAATTCCCTTTTCATCTGTGAATCTGTACAAGTCTGTAGCTTCTGAATTCCAAGCATTTGTCGCAGGTGACGATTCAAATGCCACTGATCAGGTAATTGAAGATATATACCAATAGTATCTCAGGATAATATACAAATTAATGAAGTAGAAGCCATTCCATGTAGCAGTCAATTCAGTATTAGAGACCTGGGGAAACCTACTTCCACTCCACTCCTAGTAAAGAAGAAAAGACCATCACTAGACAGTTCATTGACAGGAAAGAAACTTATGGCATTATGGCAAGATAAACAAGTTCTGCAGTTACAAAAACAAGCAACAGAGGATCAAATTCAGTTCCAAAGAATGGAGCATGAATTTAAAGCACTGGTAACATAAATATGAAAGAAGAACATAGAGTGAAGATGAAACTCACAGAACTTCATAAAAAAAAATAAGGAGTTTGATCATGAGATGAAAAGAAGAATTCTTGAACTTGATGTTAGGAATAGGGAATTGGACCTTAAAACAAACAGCTAACTGAAATCACAAGATTTTGAAGTTGTTATGGTGTTTATTTTGTTCAAGTCTATATGTTCTTTTTTATTTAAATTAAAAAATTTAATCTAACATATTAATTCACATTAGGTAACTTATATACTGATAACTTCAGTTTTGTAGTGGTTGTAATATGTTATGATGTCATTTTGATATTTTCATAATGTCAATCGGTTTATATCATTCACTGTCTTAATAATACCATTATATTGAATATTATAACATCAGGTTATCATGCTACTTAAAACAGAAGATATTTAAGCTTATGTAGCTTCTTAAATAATTGAATAACAAGTTAATCAGTAGCTAGTTTAACTTAATTCCAATTGAAAAACGAAATTTATTGCATGTTATCACCTATCACATAATTTATATATGGCTTATTTATAATATAGTAATAATACATGAGAAAAAAAGAGTAGGCTAGGCCTAATTATAACATGATATCAAAATGGTCATAAATCAATTGTTAGTTTCATTTCTAATTATTTTAATACACATGAACATAATATGACAGTATATTCCCTCCAGCTAATTTCTTATATGTTATAAAATAAACACACTGCATATTTCAAGTAATTAGTTACTTTCTTTCATTGAAATCCGACATTAATATAATTTTGATACAAATGCAGATTTATTTCAACTTGTAACATCACTGCGTAATTAAAATAAAGTGGGATTTTTACATAAATTGTGACTACACTATAATGTGTTAAAATATTTCTGTATCAGTAGTAATATTTTATACAACACAGTTACAGTTAAGTCATGTCATCGTTAGATTCTATATTATGGCGGTTGTGTTGCATCTAAAGCTACACCACACAAGATAATATGTCAGAATTAAAAAAAATAACAATTTTAGGCTTAATAATTTATGGTGTAAGTTACTGGTACAGGGTACTGCTTAATTTTCAGTGAAGTAAAGTTATAATACTTTTGAAAATATCCAAGTTTAACATGAATAATAAACAATGTTACATGTACTACTGTGAATGAAACTTACTTTATGTTAATTTCGTCCCTTTGTTTCACTGATTCACAAACAAATTTTAGTCATGAACGTACTGATGGATAAGGTGCTGGTAATGCTTAATTTCCAGTGAAGTAAAGTTATAATATACTTTGGAAAATATGCAATTTTAACATGAATAATAAACAATGTTACATATACTGCAGTGAATGAAACATTTTATGTTAATTTAATCTCTTCCTTCACTGGTTCACCAACAAATCATGGAAGTACTGATGGATAAGAAGGTTTCGCCTGACATTATTTTCTGCTACATTTGGGTGGTTGTTAGCTGCTTGAGGGAAGTTATGCACAGCGTTAATGGCATCCAGCTGGTCATCAGTAACAGGAGGTATATTTTCATTCTCATTGCAAGCTATATTGTGTAAAATAGCTGTTGCTACAATTACACTTTGAATTCTGTCCAATTTTAGTCTGATTCCAGTAGCTAAAACAGGAAATCTTTTCTATACCCCATAGCACCTCTCTACTCGACTTCTAGCCCTTATGATGGCCTCCTGAAAAAGTTGTTTCTCTGGCGTGTGTGTAATTGTCAGTGGTTTAATGAGATAATTTTGTACAGCATATCCACTATCTCCAACTAGAATGGCTGCACCAAATTCTCCATCTTCAAATCGCCTATTAATTCTCGAAGAATTAAAAATATGTGAGTCATCAGATGAGCCTGGCCACCTAGCCACAATGTCTCGAATCAACAAGGAAGAATCATACAGTTTGCATATTAATTGAAACAAATTCCTTGTGATTTCTGAAGATTTCTGCATCTCCTCCACCTGGTGATTGTATTTTCACATGTGTTCAGTCAATTGCACTTATATAGTTAGGAAACCGCGAAATCGCATAAATTCTATGCTTAACCCTTGCCGTTCCTTTAGGTGTTGTTGGCATGTTGATACAACGCTGTGACAAATGTCCTATAGCTGTAGAAGCATTTGCAAGAACTGAGAGAACAGAGACTGGAATTAGAGTACAGAGAGTGGACTGAGAGTAGAGAGAGTGAACTGAAAGTACAGAGAGTGAACTGAGAGTACAGAGAGTGGACAGAGAGGAGCCTGGGAGGATAGATAGAGCACTGAGGGATATGGAGTAAGCTAAGAGAACAGAGACTGAACTGAGTGGCAAGAAGTGGAGAGCGAGGATGGTGAGTAGACTGAGAGACCAGAGAGTGGACGGAGGGGACAGAGAGTAGACTGAGAGGACAGAAAGTGGACAGAGATTACAGAGAGTGAATTGAGAGTACAGAGAGTAAACTGAGGGGCAGAGAATGGAATGAAGGGACAGAGTGGACGGAGACGACAGGGAGAGGACTCAGACAACAGTATGTAGCCTGAGAGGATAGGGAATGAGCAAGAGGAGTGGGAATGAGCTAAGAGAACAACGAGTGAACTGAGAGAAAAGAGAGTGGACACAGAGAATTTTGAGTATATTGAGAGAAGAGAGAGTGGACTGAGAGGACAGAGAAGGGGCAGAGATTACAGAGAGTGAATTGAGAGTACATTGTGTGGATTGAAAGGACGGAAAGTGATACAAAGAAAACTGAGAGGATGGAGTGGGCTGAGGAGAAAAAAGTAAACGGAGAAGACGCAGATTGGACTGAGAGGAGAGAGAGAGAGAGGACTGAGGTAGTAGAACAGGGAAAGGAAACAGAGTGGACCGATATCAAAGAGAGAGTACTGAAATTACAGTGAGTGAGCACAGAGAGGACTGAGAGGAAAGAATTCTAAATCGCAGTTTCCCCAGTTCACTCTCAGTCCACTCTCTATCCTCTCAGTTCACTCTCTGTACACTCAATCCACTCTCAGTTTTTCACCCCACTCTGTCCTCTCTGTCACCTGAGTCCATATTCTGTACTCTCTGTCCTCTCAGACTACTCTCTGTCCTTTCGATCCACACTGTTTCTCCTCTCTGTTCTCTCAGTCCACTCTCTGTCACCTCAGTCTACTCTCTGTCCCTTCCCTGTTGTCTCAGTCACTCTCTGTCCTATCAGTCCACTCTTTGCCTTCTCAGTCCATTCTCAGTCCACTCTCTGTCTTCACTTTGTCCTCTGAGTCCACACTCTGTCCTCTCAGTACACTCTCTGTTCTCTCAGTCAACTCTATCCTCTCTGTCCAATCTCTCTTCTCTCAATTCACTCTCTATTCTTTTCGTTCATTCGCTATCCCCACAGTGCTCCATCCATTCTCTCAGTCTCTTCTCTGTCCTCTCAGTCCACTGCCTGTCCTTTCATTCCACTCTCTGTAGGCCTACTCACAGTCCACTCTCTGTATTTTAGTCCAATCTCTGTACACTCAGTTTACTCTGTCACTTTTGTGCCTTCTCTGCCCTTTGCCTTCCCTCTGTCCACTCTCTCTCGTCTAAAAGTTCAGTTCATGAAGGAAAGAGGATACTGAGAATAAAACAATGACTGAGAAGACAGTGATGACTGAAATTTAGTGGAAGGGGTTCAATATGTAAGGTTTTTTTAGATTTAGATTTTCCAGCAAATCCTTCATACCCACATTAATGAATTTTAATTTTAAGGGGCTCGAACTAAGGAGACAACACGCTCACTAGGTTCAAACTACAGTCCGATATTTAACGGAGGGGGTTCATTATGTATACAGGTTTAGGTTTTTCCTGCAATTCTTTATTCCTACATTAACAATTATACATTTTCAGGGCTCGAACTCAGGACCCGTCATTGGGTTAAAACTACAAACTGTAACGTGGCGGAAGATTTGGATTGTGTATACAAGTTTTTAGTTTTTCCTGAAATGTTTTATTCCTTTAATAAAAAATTATAAATTTTCGTGGCTAGAACTCAGAGAATAATACCGTCATTGGGTTGAAACTACAGGCTGTAATTTGGCGGAAGATGTGCATTGTGTATACAAGTTTTAATTTTTTCCTGCAATTTTTATGTCTTTAATGAAGAATTATAAGTTTACGGGGCTCAAACCCAGGAAATAATGCCGTCACTGGGTCCAAACTACAGACTGTAATTTGGCGGAAGTCGAGCAGTGTGTATACAAGTTTGTAAATTTTTCCTGGAAATTTTTATGCCTCTAATAAACAATTATAGCCTACACTTTCGGTATTCGAACTCAGAAAATATTGCCGTCACAAATATTGTCCAAACAAGAGACTGTACTTTGGCGGAAGATGTGCATTGTCTATACAAGTTTTCAGATTTTTCCTGTAATTTTTTATGTCTCTAATAAAGAATTATAAATTTTTGGAGCTCAAACCCAGGATATAATGCCGTCATTTAATCCAGACTACAGACTGTAATTTCGCGGAAGTGGAGCATTGCGTGTACATGTTTGTGGACTTTTCCTGTAATTTTTAATACCTATAATGATGAATTATATATTTTCGGGGCTCGAATTCGGCCTTAATTGGTTCCTATGTTGGCGGTTCCATAGATGAACCGTTCCTACCTACTACAAACATAATCTTTGTAATAAGACAACAGTATTTTACACTCTTTGCGCGTCTTGTACTCTCTGCTCGACCTGCATTAGGTTTTTATCGAGAGGAAGATTGGCATAAGTAACAATTTTCGTTACAGTGGAGGCAGATGAGTTAAGGTTGGTAGCGCAAAAAGCGTTAGAAATATGTTGGCATTCCTTCAAATGTTACAGCATAGCGGGACAAATACTGCAGTAGAGCCCTCTTTTTAATATGATGTATAATGCCACTATTAATGTTGGTAGGATCGATTCCCGTCAATGATAGGGGAAAATAAATGACTTTCAAGCAGACAAGGTCGTCACTTGTAGATGATGATGATGATGATGATGATGATGACGATTATTATTGTTATTATTATTATTATTATTATTAGTATTAATATTATTTTAAACAATCCATGGCACGTCAGCTGTGAAGGACCAATGCCAGTTGAATCGGTTACTGCAACTGGTAGATAACAGTATAGTCATGTGGTTAGCATGACGCTACCTCTCAACTTTGATTCCATCTTTCTTAACTTTCAGTTCCTCAGTTCCAGAACAACACACCAGAAGAGGAATGGGCAACTTCATTCTTGAAGCGGCACAAAGATGCTTTGACTAGGACAGCAGAGAATATCAAGAGATGCAGAGCTGTGAAGACTCCAGAGGAGATCAATAGATACTTCGATCACCTAACAGAGTGTTTGGAAGGCGTTCCTTCGAGCAACACAATTAATTATGATGAGACTAATCTGAGCGACTATCCAGGGAAAAAAGTAGCAATTTTCAAGAGGGGAACGAAATATCCAGAAGTCGTTAGGAATTTCTCAAAAGGAGCAACTTCTATAATGTTTTGCGGCACAGCTGCTGGCGAACTACTCCCACTGAACGTCGTGTAGGCTATAAGTCAGATAACTTGCGGAACACAAGGTGTGAAGGTGGCCCACGAGGGACTGGATATAATCGTACGAAATCTGATTGGTTCGATTCAGCATGCTTTTACAATTGGTTCAAAACAATTGTTGTGTCATTTGTGCGGAAGCAGCAGGGACCTAAAATGATAATAGGTGACAACTTATCGTCCCATTTCAACATAAACATAATTAACCTCTGTTCAGAGCATGATGTCAGATTTATGATGCTGCCTCCAAATTCCACACACATCACCCAGCCATTGGACATCTTTCAGCCTCTCAAAAGAGTCTGTAGGATCATTCTGTTACAGTTTAAATTTCAACACCCAAGAATGAGCTCACTATCAAAGGACATGTTTCCGTGTTTGCTGACAGAGCTCCTGTCGTCTATTGAATTCAGCAAGAGGGTAAATGTGATAGCTGGCTCAAAGCAGCTAGAATTCACCCGTTGGACCGTCACCAGGTTTTGAAAAGGCTTCCTACAGCACCTCCCCAGGAAAATCACAATGTAGCAGCAGAAGCAGTTCTCGACCACCTTCGCAAAAGCCGAAGTCGTGCTGAAAGTACAGGTGTTAGAAGAAGGAAAGGGCTAGCAGTTGAGCCTGGAAAGTCACTTGCCCCTGGCGATATAGATGTTATTGCTGCACCCTCGTCTTCACACAGCGAAGAAGAAAACTTGGAAGACCATGAAGTTGACGAAGCCTTAGATGCAGTTGAAGATGAAAATTTCAATTCCATTGATGACTGTAGCTCTATATTTCTGCCAAGGCTTCCATCTGCGAAAGATTTTACTCCTGGTACCAATCACTGGATTGTTGTAAAATTTACTACAAAGAGAAGTGTCAAATATTTCATTGGGAGAGTAAAAAAAGTTTTGTCTTGCGATGAGATGAAAGTTGGATTTTTGAAATGACTGGAAAAGATCATATTTATTTGTATGGCCTGATACTGAAGATGTGTGTGATGTTAAATGTGATGATATCATTAGAGTGCTCGACGAACCAATATCTCTGAGGAGGGGGGTCCTGAAGTTCAAAGAACACCTACATTCGCTGATGTAAGAGGATGTTATGAAATGATGTTCTTAAATGTGAAGAAAAAAATGTTTTACTTCAGATCACTACAGTTACGATGTACCACAATTTTTCCCTGCTGCTGTGCGATTAATGTATTTTTGTATTATCCAGGAAAGCTATGAACATTCATGAACAGCATATAACCATTTATTGTATTATTATTACATTTCTTGACTTTTATATAAAATATTTCATTTTCAGGAATTTACCAATATATTTTGTTCCCACTGTGCTAACTGTAGTGGGCTAATAAATTGCGAAACACGTCATATAGTGCAGAAATGTTTTACCTTTCCAATACCAGTACTTAAAACAGTGCAATGTTGGACCATATTGAACAGATTACTCGATTATAAGGCAAAGTAAATGTGTGTGTAAAGTAACCCCGTAAACGGGGCATCTTTACACACGTGATTATTTATTTACAAGTGTGTCATAATGCATATGTACAACCACTAGATTTTCAAATTTACTCAAATTAACCAGGAACATTCATATAAAAATTAATTTGTGTATCTAACTTTATAATCTTTAATTATTTTAACGAATAAGCAAAAAAAAAGTGTGTAAAGTAACCCCGGTTGACGGTACGTTTACTGTTAGCTGACATTTATTAGTGTTTATGCTCGACCATGCCGAAATGTAGTAATTATACACCTGGTAGCAGACCTTTAATGCATGTCATTAAAGTACACCTACTCATTAAAGGTCAGGTCTTTCAGCCAATGACGACTCAGGTTACAACTGTTCAGCCAATGATAGGTCAGCTTTCTACCGTTATAAAACCGCAAGTATCGATTATTCTCGGATATGCAATCGAAAGAGAATTAGCGAAAAGTCACGGAGGCTGGAAATCCAATATTGTCGCAGAAGGTTATGTTCTGTTACTATAATAATTAGCGATAATTGTAAATAATATTCAAATAAATTCAATTTGTCATCTCGTTTTTCAATGTCTAATTTAATTTCAATGTTATCTCTGTAGGTTCTTATGGCCTAGCAAGGTCAATGTGGACATCTGTTCCTCGGAAAAAATCAATACTTTCGCGTCAGCGCACATCTCACAACATACGGAACATTGCTCAAAGTCAAATACAAATAAAATTAATAATATCAAGTTAGAAATATGGTCGAGCATAAAAAGTCGTATGAAACTCGCCTATAATGGTAATTAAGAAGCTCGTATGAAAATTATGAAACTCGCTTGCGCTCGTTTCATAAATATCCATACTCACTTCTTAATTACCTTCATTATAGGCTCGTTGCATAATGTACTATTATCTGAAATGAATTAAGTATGGTTCATTATATACAAGTTTATTTTAATGTTATTCTTTCATATATTGACAATTCCATACGTGGCTAACTTATTATTTTAAACAAAAAAATCATCAAAATTTATGTTAACTGATAGTGCAAAACATTTGTATCTAATACATTATTTAAATTATTAATGCCAAAATTTTATAGTAAAATAAATAAGTAACCAAATAAAAGTCCTGATTTGATGTGTAGCTTCAAATTTTAATTTGTGAATATTGAAAATGTATGATTTTGGAGATAACCACGTTTGGAACCAAGCCATCGACTTGCAATCTCGGAAATTCCAGAATCAATTAGCGCAATGAATTCAGAATGCAATTTTTCTAACAGTCACAATACAGAACAGTATGAGGTTTGTGAAGATGATTTGTTTCTGCAATCAATTGTTGTTCTGCTGGAAGATTTAAGACATTTGGGCGGGGTCAGCAATGTCAGTGAAAGAGAAGATGTGAAATGTGTTGAAGTAAATAGTTCTGAAAAAAGTGAATTGATCGAAATGCTAGCTTTCGTACCGTTTCAAAAAGAAATATCCGTGTGTATATCTTACTGAAAACAAACTCTTCTATGGTGAAAAAACAAAAAACTGTGAAAGTGAGAAATCCGATTGGTTACAGTGTGTTTCACAGGGAAATCTTATTCTCACTTCTGTTGGCTTCATATAGTTTACAAATTTGAAAAATGTTTTGAATAGTACAATGGGGCTACGCTAAACAAGTGCAAAAACATAACACAAACACTTGCCAGTATACTAAAGGAAAAGTTTTCTAGTATAGATCCATTCGTTATTGAATGCTACTCCAGGACTCGGGTCATTTATAAGAATGAAAGCTCTCAACAAATGCCGACAAGGGCAGAAAAGAAAATAATCTACAACTGGCCGTAAAGCAGGGAAGAAAATGACGAAAATGACCAAATAATGTGAGTACAATAATGTAATGTTTTTCTTAGTCATTCTATATTATTTTATTATTTTAATTTTCAAGGAATTAGCACTGTAACAATGTTCCACAGTCTCTAAAAAGCCCACAATAAACGAAAAATAGTTTGGGGTCAAAATGATGTTTTTATGAGTGTCATAAATATTTTCGGTCATTGCTTCCCATAGTAAAAGGCGAGTTAAGAGTCCTAGTCTCGACGGCAGATGACGTCACGGGAAGTGAGGGGGGGGAACCTCACGTGGCCAGTACCTTCTATTCTATTTTCCTTGGTTGAGACACTGCCATCGTGATCTAATACAGGCCGTAAGGCAGACCACGTGACTCGCTTAACAGCTGATCGCGAAAGGCGGTCTTTCAACCATATGAATTAGTTGCAGTGCATGAAGAATAACATATATTTCTCTGAAATGCAGTGTAATTGCGTCAGTAAAATTTTAAACAGTGATTGTGAGACGCTTGAGACACAATTTACTTGCAATTTAAGGTATAATATTATTTTTGGTGTGAAAATTACGTTGTTGCAGGCAAAGTTCGTATGTGTAATACCTGCCTTTATTTCGATTAAATATTGCGCCCTTATGTGGTTAAGTGAAATTTTGGTCTTATAAACAGTAGGCTAAATATGTGTAATAATATATACGTGAAAGTGAAACATTGACTGGCATGTAAAGTAAGTTGTGATTAGGCCTAAGTGCAGCGTTACCAATGTTACTCTTGTCTAATCCATTATTGTTAGTTTACCGTATTTGTCTTATTAAATTTAAATTATTGCTCCCTTTTTATTTGTGAATAACCTACATTATACGAGTAAATAATACGACGTTTGATAATATACACAATTTGAACTAAAAACGAGATACATATAGTATATTACAAAAAAATATACCCTATAGTTTCCATTACTGTTACAGTATCTAGAATTGTAATTAGTTGAAATAAAGCACTCATGCTTCATTACGAAATTCTTGCACATTCATTTATGCACGTTTCAACAATTTTCAGTTGCATCGCACGCATATTTTAATGTGTTGAAGTTATAGGTTATGTTTATTCTATCAGTACTTGCCTTATTTCCATATTCGCAATTATGCATTATAATTAAGCATAACGCTACGTATAACTCATAAATGCAATTTGTCTACACTTCAATTGTATTTATTCGTTTCATACGGTACTCCAGTCTGAAGTCTGATTAGTGTAATATGTTACTAGGGCTAAACTAGCGCTGAGGTAGTTCCCTTCGTATTCATACATCTTGCATATACAAATTAGTTCGGTTCGTTCAGGATTTTAATATGCCTTGCTTATAGGATCAAATGCATCTCCACAAAAAATAAATTCAACTGTTTTCAGTTCAGAAATTACCGGAACTATATCTCAGCGCTACTAAGTAATATAACGTATGTACATTTCATAGGAGGGACTGTGGTGAATTTTCTGTCTATAAGTAAGGACGGTAACCGTGTTCTGAAGTTTATCTTAAAAAATATATTCTTCTTTGTTAAATCTCAAAACCGTTTTCGTTCTCACCTTAAGCCTAAAATGTTGACGCAGATAGGTTATGTTAACATGGTAAATTCTCTTCACATAAAAATAACACAGTTTTATTTATTATTCCTGCCACATTATGCAACACATAAATGGAACTTATGCACATATTACATTGAATAAAAATTTAATTGTATTATTTATTTGTTCCCTACTATACTGGGTTGTAATGAATTGTATTTATCTAACCTACCAGATTAACACACAACTGTACATACACTAATTTCATAGGAGGGACTGTGGTAAATTTTGTACCTACAAGTAAGGAAGGTAGATGTGCTAAATTAAAATCACAATAAAAATAATTCTTCTTTATTAAATCTCAAAATAGCTTCCATTCCAAACTTAAAATGTTGATGCAACCAGGTTATGTTACCATGTAAAACTCCGTTCATATTAAAATAACACAGTTTTGTAATTATTTCTGCAACATATTATGCGATAAGAACTGTGAAGGGGTCTTATACACACATTACACTAAATAAAATTGAGCGCCGACACGCATTAAAGTAATATATTTCACTCAGCTCCGTATACTCAAATAGAAAAGCCCGACTCATCGAGTGACGTCACACAACCTGCATTACGGCCTGGTCTAGATCACGATGGCAGTGGTTGAGATCATTGGTTACGACCACGACCTATGCCCGTGTGCACCATTCTCGATCAAAATTTGACCAAAGTTAAGTCGGCACTTGACCGTCTTCAACGCCAATTTGCGGAGTATCAATCTCGATCAAAGTTAAACAAGCGAGTTGATGATGATCAAATTTGATCACGGGTGTGGGACTGATTATCTTGAATTGAACATGGTCAAGTCGAGAAAACCAAAATGGCGGCACGATTTGACGTACTTGATGGAATCGAAGATGAAATGATGTATCTTGAACACGCAAATCACTGCGGAAATAATAGAATTGGTGTTATTGTAGAAAGAGGAGATCCTTTCGAAGATCTGGGAGACAGAAAATTTGAAGAGAGATTTCGACTGAGTAAAGAAACAGTGTGGTGGTTAGTGGACCAAATGAACGATAGGTTAGAGTTCCCTACCAACAGAAATAATCCCGTTTCTCCTATGAACAGAGTTTTGGCAACTTTACGATCGTATGCCACAGGTGCTTTTAATATTGTTATCGGGGACACTGCTAATATACATCGAACAACAGTGCAGCGTATCACCAGTGAAGTGTCGGAAATCATTGCATCGTTCTTTCCACGCTTCATTGTTTTTCCAGCAAGGGCCGATTTACAAAATGTAATGGATGGATTTCATCAAATAGATGGATTTCCGGGTGTGATAGGAACAATAGATTGTACACATATTAGAATTCAATCTCCTGGGGGAGACAACGCAGAACACTTCCGTAATAGGAAAGGTTATTTCTCTTTGAATTGTCAGACAATCAGTGATCACAATCTATTGATAAGGGATATTGTGGCAAGATGGGCAGGATCTGTGCATGATAGCACCATATTTCGTAACTGTGCTCGTAGAGCACAATTTGAAAATGGTGAAATACCGCATGGGTATTTATTAGGAGATGGAGGTTATGCCTGCAAACCATATTTATTAACTCCACTATTAAATCCACTAACTCCAGCCGAACAGCGATATAATAGAGCACACATCAAAACAAGGAACACTGTAGAAAGGCAGTATGGTATATGGAAAAGAAGGTTTCCAATACTGTCAGTGGGTTTGAGATGTGGTCTGCAGAAAGCCATGACTGTAATAACTGCTACTGCAGTACTGCATAACATTGCCAGAAGCACCAGCAATGAAGAACCGCCTGAAGATCCACAGATGGTGCGACTACTAGAGGAGTTACGAGGTTTAAGAGGCCCTGACATTGATGATGATGAACCTGTTCCCCAAGGAGAGTTGATGCAGCGCAATGATGCTGTGCCTGGGAGAGCATTTCGTCAAGCTATAATTAACCAACATTTTCAATAAGGTAAGTCAGTCAGTAGCATCAATGTAATAACATTGAAATTTAATTTTTGCTTTTAATTATGAACATTAATTTTAACTTTATATTTAGCAATTTCTGAAACACTTATTTTTTAGACAAAGCGCTAGAGTCATTCTGTGTCAGTGCAACTAAAACATGTCACCCACTGATAGCGATTGTTATGATATTTGGTCATGAGTTTTATGTGTACCAGTACAGAAATCTGGCAGAATTTAGATTATTCCGTTGTTGCATGAGTGAGTTACAGCCCGTTGAAGTTCATGTGTTCTCACTCAGTAACTGATATTGATGAGTGCAGAGTGGAACAAATGTAGATATAAAAAGTAAAGAATGAACGCCAGAGCCTCGATTCTTCCTTTATTTTATTCAATATACATTGGAGAATTTCGCAATATGGCTTCTTGCTATCAGTATACTGGTAATTTAGTTACCTAAGTGTCAAATTACTTCAAAAATTTAGATATGTATAATATTATAAAGAACAATTTGCTGTATATTCAGAATTGTAGATTTTTTTTAAGTGTGCACCAGTCTTTACTAGGGAAGAAAATTGTTTTTTTAGAAATGAGAGGTTCTCGAGAAAAAAAAAAATACTTTGATAAAATCTAGAAATTAAGCCATATAAAGCATATGTAAAATTATAATTTTCAAACTCTGCTTTGCATTATATTTCTGAAAAGTTTGGGTAATTCACTTAAGCTATATATGGAATATTGATATAGGCCTACGAGTATTTTAGATAGTGTAAACTTGCTGTTGGCTTATTACTTTTTTTATTGTACAGGTATAATCTTTAATACTATAACAGTCTCAAAAGTCAATGTTGTTTGGTTGCTAATGCTCTGTGTATTGGAGTTCTTCCATTTGCATTCTTGCTTCCCAGTATTATGACAGATGTGTACTGTTAAATTTGTACAATTCTTGAGGTGTGTCATATCCATTATAGTATTTTCTTCTTTACAAAATAAATAATTAGGAGTAGGAAAAATATTTATTTTATATAGATAAGCAGCCAAACAATCATATCACATATATAATTGAAAAAGTGCGACGACAGCTTTCATTCATGGGCATTCTGGAATTAAATTGTTATTGTTTAATAAAATATTTCATTGCTTATTTATACTCTCATGTAGGCCTACTAATTTTTTGTGTATTTCTTGTTGGATGATTTTCTTAATTATTACTTTGGAAAATTGAAATGATAAACATGAATTTTTAATTTGTTGGATCATTGTGCCTTTTTTTAATTTTTGTTAAGAAATCTGCTATCTCATTAACAAGAATTCCACAGTGTGAAGGAATCCATTGCAAAACTATTTATTGTGAAGAGATAACTTAGTGTTTGATACTTTGGTGAATTTCAGTAATTCTTTTTGTTGCATAGGTGTTTGCATTAATGGCTTGTATAACTGATTTAGAATCGCTAAATATAACAGCTTTATTAAAGAGGTTACTGTGATAGAAAAGTTGTTTTTATGTAGAATTGACTGCCTCAAGTTCTCATCAAAGTGAGTTGAATTTTGACCTAGAAATATATAAAAGCAAAATAATTTATTATATATTCCAGCACCAGTCGTATTATTAAAGTTATTGCTGATTTTAGAACCATCGGTGTAGATGTGTACCCATTCAGTTTCTGGAATCTTGTGTTGATAGTGTTATATTGTAATTTGGATTTTTAATCTATTGACAGGATAAGATGGAAGTTGTAACCTTTCCATACTATATTTGTCTAATGGTAGGCTATATTGGGGGTTTTTTTTAGATATTTAACTTTCTGTATGAAACCTTGTTGGATCTCTAAGCTTGTACGAGTATCTGAGAAGGTTCTCCAGTAGTCTACGTTAGGTATTCTTTTCAGTCTTTCATATAAAATAAGGCTGCGTTGATTTCTGTGTGATTGTAATGGAGTGTTATCTGTAAAACCTTGTCATCAAGTCAATACATATGCTGCCTTTTGTTCAAATACTGATACCTGTCAAGGGTCTGTTAATGACAAATAAACAAACAAAAGAAGAGGAGAATTTCTGTTATGGAGAGAAGATATAGCAATATCAAGTCTTGTAACAAAGGCAACATGCTGTGATTACCATAAGAACAAATAATTATCTCTGGAGGTTTTCACTCATAGTGAGCAAGTGTAATTTGTTTAAAACACACAAAAAAACATATCTGGTTTGAAAGAGATATAGCCTACCTTGTTAATGCCAGGAAATTACAGAGGAAAGGACATAATGCTGCACTTGGCATAAAGATGTGTCCAAATTGCAGGAAAAATGATACTTACTTACTTACTGGCTTTTAAGGAACCCGGAGCTTCATTGCCGCCCTCACATAAGCCCGCCATTGGTCCCTATCCTGAGCAAAATTAATCCATTCTCTATCATCATATCCCACTTTGAAGGATTCGTATCAAGCTGTTTTTTTATGGTGATGGGTTGTTAGCTCTTCGCCCAACCCCCAAGCTGAGGACCACCCCTCATCGGCTGTCCACGACTGCTTATTCAATATATATATATATATATATATATATATATATATATATATATATATATATATATGCAGGAAAAATGATAAAAAAAATAATAGAAGTTTCTGAGGAAGCAAACAGTCCAGTCCTTTGGATGATCTTGTAGTCAAACTGTTATGGAAATTTTCTTTAAAGAGGGTATAAATGAAAGCCTTGTTAGTTTGGGTGTCTCAACATCCATGGCATCCCACAACACAGAACGGCATCTGTAGCCAAATATAAAATAGAACTTGCATCAACTTCTCTCAAAGCAAAACTAGGTAAATTTTATACGGGGGGGGGGGGGGGGGAGAATCCTTTACCCTGATTCGGCTTCACTACCTGAAGAGGAAACACTTAGAACTGAAATAAAGCAAAAGACAGAAGATTTTGATATACTTTTAGACCTAATAATGCAAAAAATTCAAACTGTAACTAGCAGGGAAAAATTTAGTTACTAACACTAGTTTCTTAAATTTGGTCAAAAAAGAAAGAGAGTGAAGCAATGAAGAAAACTTGTGAAAGAGAAAGGGAGACTTTATCTTTGAAACATGAAAAGAGGAAAGAAGCTAGCAGATGAAACCGTGAAAATGGTAACTGGCTTTTATAATAATCTGAATTTACCAGAATATTGTCAGGCATCAGAGACAAAGCATTTAAAAAAATGTACATGAACAGAAATGCCTTATACTTTGCAATCTGCAAGAACTATACTCTACTTTTAAAGCAAAACCCTCTTCCACAATAGTTTGTTTTTCAACATTTTGCCAATTTATTAAGACCAAAACACTGTGTCAGCAGGATCACCAGGAACACAATTCCGTGTGTATGTAAAATACACAAAAATATCCAGCTCCTATTGACCAGTACAGAACTAAAAAGCAGCAGTAAAAAAGGAGAAGCGTATCTGAAAATGTTAGTCCTTTTTTATATTTTTCTAGAAAGGGGGTCCATAGCTTTCACCATATTTTCAAAGGGGCCTCTTTTTCCAAAAAAAGATTAAAAACAACTGTCCTAGTGGAACTGACAATATTTTATCACTTTATTTCAATATCTTTTTTTCAAATTAGAGTGTTGTATTTATAATATATTTACATTATGTGCACAACTAAATGTTATCATTATGATTTTGCTTTAAGCATTTTCTTGTTTATATTTTTTTCCGTTTTTTTTTTCAGTAACCAGGGAAATGTCTGGAATAATGCTTTACTTCCCTATAACTTACTTCACTGATGACAGTCTTTTTAAATTTTATATTACTTGCATACGCTCATCTCGAACAGTAGAGCGTTCGCGTGCTAAGCGAAGGGTCCCGGGATCGATACCCGGCCCCAGAACAATTTTTCCTTGAGATTATTCAAACCTGCTTTACAGGGAGCTACTACCTGAAAGCCAGATTTGCATGATTTGCATAGTATCATATGTTTGAGCATGCCTGATGTTGTAATGTGGCTCAATGTTATATTCTGTCCCTATAACAGAGTGCCCACATAGTAAGTGTTTGGCAAGTTTGTCAGTTTGAACAAAAAGAGTCACTTTAAATGTAGTGCTGGTACTTTTCTGTTCTCTTTGTAAATAGCTTCCTTACTGTAGCATAAAATACTTCGATCTTCAGTAATTTCATCCCTATTTAATTATGCTATGTTTAATTTGTACTTCAGTAACTAATTCTTTCTTTGGTCTTAACTTCTATAATAAATTGTCCAGTCTTTATTATACAAGTAATGTTTAGTACTTTGATTTTATTGTAATTGTAAATTTAATATTAAATTATATTTTTGATATTGTAGTTGTAATCCCCTGGTAGAGGGAAAGAGAAGGCTACGGCCTTATCTCTCTCTACCAGGTTAAATAAATATTGTATCAATAGGTCTATCCATGATACAAACCGCAAGCAACCTTACTGCTAGGTTACAATAGGTCTGAGTGCGCGACACTGTCTGTTTGCATGTACAGAAGTTTCCAGCACCCGCCCATCTTCTGCACTGGGCGATGTGCCCACCATGAGTACGTCTGATCTACAACTTCTGTAGGGAAACACTTAAAGAAATTGAAATTTTTCTTTGTACCATAAAAGACATCATGAACTCGTGTCCAACTGAATAAACGATTTCAGCAAGCTTTTATAATTTCTGGTACTCACAGTCTACATCAATTTGTGTCCTTGTCAATAAATGAAATTGGTGCGAAAAGGTTAGTGCTGATGAACATTACAGCATCAGCTCACAATGGAAGTGCAATAATTACAGTTGGAGTGCAAACTCCAACGTGGCTTGTGTATATGATTCATACTGGTGCAAAAGATTTGCAGAAGCAGTAAATACTGATGAAAGGGATATAACTGTTAAATGTATGCGTCCACATGGCCCAGCATTATCATATTATAGGTCTCAAAGTGATACCTGTGAGGTTGCTTTTGAGCATTACACTGTGTGAAGGCAGTATGCACACAGCAACAGGAAGAACATAACAAATGAACCCATTAATTCCAAATGACAGGAATATTAAGGAAATAAAATGTCAAACATTTGTGTGAAAATTATATTACTAAACTTGGACCCGGGGTACAATTATAAATGTCTATTTTTGTTTGTATCAGATATGTAGTGGTTCTAAAAGCTATGTTGCTCCACATTTAGACTTTATTATGATGTATCATGTACAACCTTAGACACAAAAAATGATGGGCCGCCATACAAAGTCCCCTTCGGAAGACTTCAATTGATTCAATGAGAGCTTAGGTTAACACATGAAGAAATTTCTTATGCATGACTCCGCTCTTTTTCTTCTTTGTTTTGTTAGTTGCTTTTATTTGTCTGTTTATAGGTGTTATGAAGATATATGTGTTATAAGGAAGATATATTCAAATAATAAATTAAGTGCAAAATAAATATCCTTTCCCTAGTCGTGTAAACCAAGTGCTGTCCAAAATGGACTTAGACAAATTCACACTACAGGAGATCTGTCATTTTTTGTGTCTAAGGCTGTAAGTATATACAGTTAAAATACGCGCGCACACACACACACACACACACATATATATATATTTTACAAATAGCAGCGCATAAACTGAATAAAGTTATACAAGCTTATGAAATGGCAATTTCTACCATAAAAAACAAAAATGATGACATTCATAGGCCAAGAACCAGTAAGAAGTGAAATAGTTACTAATAATAAAATCACTGAGCAAACAAAGTCATTTAACTATTTAGGATGTTTACTGTCTCATGAGAATGAAAAAAATTACATCTCAAAGTTCCTAAAAATAACAGGACTCAAATAATATTTTTTAACCTACAAAATTTTCAAGGAGTACCTACTAGAGTAAAATTTGTAACAATTTGGCACTTCCAATGTTAATGTATGGCAGTGACATATGGACTCTAGAAACATCTGATAAATCAAGAATTAGAGCGGCTGAAATGAAGTTCATGAGAAAAACTGCGCAGTATAGCTATTTTGTTAGATCACAAGGCTAATAAACAAATTTTAAATTACCAGTAACTGAAAGTTACATCAGTGCTGGATTAAATACAAAAATAACTGGTTTGAACACATCCAATGGATGCCACGACATTGTCTCCCAAGAATAATGAAAAATTTCCAACCTTGGGGAACAAGACATTAGGAACGACCATTGAAACAACTACTGATAACTGATACTGAAACGGAATAACCATTTGGCCCAAATCCATGGAAAGTGTTATAATGTGTGTGTGCGTGTGTGTAAAAGAAAGCAAACAATTATAATTTCATATCAATAGTAATTTCAAAATCTTCAATAACAAACAAACAATTACATACAAGAATCAAGTACAGTTATTCCATTTTTGCAGCAATTTTTGTTTCTGGAGTACCTTATAAACCGTGTTTGTGACATATATGCAATTTTTATATTTTCATGAAGCTATAACAAAGAAATGGTGCTACAGGTAAAACAAATATTTTGGTTATGTTCACATCTCAGGTAAGCAAACATGTTCACCTAATACGAAGATGATCTGAGATGGTGGGTGACATTTTGAAAGAATATTGGTTGAAATGACACGGAATGACCCAGTTGAAAACGGGAAGAGACAGTGGTAGGCATTTCAATTAACAGAATTTTTTTTTTTTTCCAGTATTTTAGTTTCTGTCATAACACTGAAATTTTTAAGTTTTTTATCCTAATTTCTTTTAGATGTTCTTCCTCCATCATTCGTAATTGATTTTCCAGTACACTTATTCTTTTTTTAAAGGTGTCAGCTACAGCATCACATGAAGGTTTTGGTTTTTGAGGCATCCGACGACGATTCCATTGGTACTGCTTGGAGCTGGCTGGGGTCTTGGAGTGTGCCACTTCCTTTTCTTGGAAGATATTAGGCGATACCATATCGACTGGTGTCTGTACATTTACTCTCTGTGTGATGTCCTGTATTACAGTAGCTGATACATAGGGTCAATGTTTGTGGTTTTAATGTTCTTTTTTCCTCCGCCAGTCTTATATGTCTCTACTTTCTCATCTGCAAGGTCTTTGCGTAGACGTCTTTTTAAATTCTCATAGCATACTTTTAGATTTTGTGTAGATCTTTTTGTTACACCTAAAACATAAAGAAACATAAATATGTAAAAACCATGTTAATAATTATGCTGCTATATAGAAAATGTGGGTTAAATGTATTCACAGTCTCTATTAATGTATAATTTTCAACCATAAGTACAATATACTTCAAACTTTGTAGGGGACCCTGCATAAGCTTATTTAATTTTAGAAAGAAAGGAACTTGTGTAATTTTATTTTACTTATCACAGCTTCCAATAACTCCACATTATATTACATATTCATTATTTACAACGAGGTCAGTACTGGATTTCGTAACTTTTTTTTTTCTGCAAAACCTCGATTTAATTGCCGTTTTACAAAAAGAATGTGAAATTTTTTTTGGAAATATACTCTCACTGTACAGCAAGCCTGGCTTGTCACTTTAGTTTAGGTTTGCTCAGCTTAACTTAGGTTTGGTGTATTTTATTAACAGTTTTGCCAAGTGTCAGGTTTTAAAACTGACCAGCATTTTCTAAAGTTTGTCAGCTTGTCAGTTCATATCTGTTGTCAGCTTTTGTCACAATTGCTGTGCCAATGTCTATTTTGTATTAATCGGTTTATTTAAGTTTTCAATACACATTTTTATAGAAACGACAAAATGAAACTCAGAACTCTCTCTTCCATTGCATGTTGCAAATTAAACTATGTTGGAAAGTGCCCTGAACAAGTGTTTGACAAAAAATATTCTAATAAAGTCAGATGTACCACACTGAAGAGTATAATAAAAATAATTCATAGCAATCTGGCTGTATTTGTTGTGTGTTTTACATTTCAAATGCTGAATAGTTTGTTATTGTATGCATGGTAATGTATTTACTTATTTTATCTTATGAAAATAATAATTAATGGTGTCAGCTTATTTTTGTTGTTTTTAACATGAATTTCAGCTTTTTCAGAATTTTAACTCGGCAACTCTGTATTAATAAAAAAAAAAGAGAAAATTGTTAAAAAAATATGTTTTTTTGTGTGTTTTTGTGAAGTAAAAAGTAGTTCAAAATAGTTTAATACTGACCTCACTGTAAATAGGCTATTTACCTATTACATATTATGTTCTATTGATGTAAATTATTTAATTTATCAGATAACTGCCATGTTCATTTGTATTAATGTAGACCGCTGGAATTTTTTAAAATTATAATACTACTTGATTATGATATTGAACACTGATATAAATTGCAATAAATTTATTTTATTCACTTCTGTCTAATCTTCAATTTCATTTAATCACTCCTTACACTACCCAACAGTTTTCACAGGGAGGTCTAATAATATATCGATGGCTAAAAAGTGATATGTCTCTGCAAGTTTGCAGATGAATAATAAAAATATATGTATTTTTTTTGTAAAAATAGACTAATATTTTATATATGTTTCTGGGGACTTTACTTGAGGACAAAATATTATTTAGGCCTAACTGTCCAATTTAATAATAAAGTAGTTATTATATGCTGGTAATAATATAGTAAAACTAAATGACCATTTTGTGGAATGCGAGATTATCACTTATTAGCTATAGATTTGCAGTTTCAAACTATTAGGACCTACATGACGTTTTGGACAATAAGGCTATTGACGCTTGAATTAAGAGAAATTACACGGATACCTTCCTTTCCCTCTTACTCCAAAATTCCAACCTTGTGAACACAAAATAAATGGATAAATTTCAGAACAAGGATACTTTCCTTTCCCTCTTACTCCAAAATTCCAATCTCATGCACACAAAATAAATTGGCACTAAAAACTTCCTTTTCGTATGCATGATGATGCGTATTCGACATACACAGATGAATTGCCTTTTTTTTTTTTTTTTTTTTTTTTTTGTTAGTGAGGTATCCGTATACTGAAATTTTCCCAAATAAATTATTGGCTCTGCAATGTCTCTTCGTAAGCAAGATGATGAGAATTCGACAAATACATACAAATCTGCTCTTTTTAGTAGCCTATTTCAAGATAATTGTCAGTGAGGTATCCGTATACTAAAATTTTCCCAATTATTATCAAAAGTATGAAATAACCACTGTATAAATTATGTGGAATTATGTAAACACGTATAACTCACCTGGAACAGCGTTGAATTGTGAGGTTAAATCCAACCAGGTAGCCTGCTTTTCTCTTAGAGAACTTCCGTCAGTACTTTTATTTTCTAATATAGATGCCGAATTGCCGACGAGTTCTAAAAGAATTCCCACTTCGAACTGTGAGAAGTTCGGTGCTCTTTTCTTTTTTTCTTCCATGAAACTTGTTTTGAAACCTGTGACGATGTTTGAAACAGTCCGACAAGGCGACAAACAAAAACGAAGCGATAATTGACAGAGTGCGTTCGTTCGCTGTTTTATACGCGGTTACCTAGCGCTCAGATGATTCTTCTCAAGCGAGCGTACCGTCAGCTGACGGTAATGAGTTGATCGAGGGAAAATGTCGGTGCACCGCATCTGTAACTTGATCATTGTCAAGAATTGACCATGTTTCCGTGATTGCTGATAAACGGGCTAGATGATCGAGAATGGTGCACACGGCCACTACTGTTCATTTTTACAACTGTTCCGAGACCGGAACAGTTCCAAAATAACTGTTGTGTTATTTTTATCCGTCTCTGTTGGCGACACTGGTAAGTTGGTAATGAAATTCCCGGTCCCGCCATTCCCGCCAATGTCTGAGGGTTGTGTCATAGTCTGGTATAATGTTAGCACAAATGTGAAACGTTGGGGAATAAGTATGGAGAAATAACGTTTTGAACATTTTGTAAGTTGCTTCGGAAGAATTTTACACATTTTGTTCCTTCTTGTTGTTTTTCGTTGCGTTTGATTTGTTCATAACTGCAGATATAAACATGTTTAATAATTGGAGCAATACCCGAGCAGCGTTGGAAGATCTTAAAGAGGTTTTGGTGTGCAATATCTGGTAAGCTAGTTCCTTGTGTTTGTTAGATTTGAGGAACCTAGTAGTATTAATTTCCAGGTAATTATTTACTTTAGTGATACCGTACTTGTCTTTTGTTTATAGAAGTAATTGAAAGTGTGGTTGGGAGGTTTCACGGCAAACATAATCTAAACTGATCTTACTTAAAGGAGTAGTCCGCGATAAAATTAAGTTGGCTTTAATCAAACGCGTTTTTCAACCTAAGTAGAATGTAATTTACCGCATGTCAATGCGAGGCATGGTTCTTGAGTTACTGACTCCGCACAAATACTTATGACGTCACACCCACTGAACTGGTGTGATTGCGTAGTAGGCCGAGAACATCCCGAGTGCAGCGCTTTGTATTAAATAATCTTCTCGCGCCGTAATACACGTGAACAGAATTTCGGACTTAGTTGTGATTGAGTGAAGTTATATTTTGCTTTTCATTTAATCATGAAACAGCACATACCAACGTTGTGGTTTTATGTAGGGCTATTTTCTTTTATATGAACGACTTTGAACTACAGTAGACTAAACAGAAAAAAATATATCGTAATACAGTTTAAAATGCCGTGGTGTTGTGATTGTTCGTGTTCAGAGGGAAGAACAAAAGCAGAACATGGGGAAGGGGTATCATTTCATGTATTTCCGAGCAAAGAAAAGTCACCGCAAATATTTAAAACATGGGCGAAGAAAATCAACAGAAAAGATTTTACACCATCGAAAACTGCTGTTGTGTGTTCTAATCATTTCCATGAAATTAATTTTGAAGAATCGTGTCTATTAAAAAGACGTTTAATGAAAGACAATAGAACTTATATGAAAATTAAGAAAACTGCTGTCCCTTATTTTTGAAAGGAGAATCTCCCCAAGATAGTTCTAATACTAAGCGCTCCTCTGCTTATAAATGAAAAAAGCACGTCGAAGAAGTAATAGCAAGTTGCAGTGATGCACCTATAGGTGAAAATATTGACGTATGTGTAGTTCTCGATGAGGCTGAAAATTCACAGAAACCTAATATAAACAAAGCTGTGCAGTGTGAGATAGGGTGCGAGACGCTAAGAAATGTGTGTGGTGAATCAGATATGAGTGAGCCATAAACTGACTTAGACAGATCTTTTCAAATAGAAGAAGAAACTTCAAATTCTAATTCATCAGGTATAAGGTACAAATTGTTTGAAAATTTTTCAAAAACTTTACAACTATATTTCATCGGCAAGACAACATTTTATAAAATAATTTCAAAATTCGTAGAACCAACAGTAGGTGTAGTTATTTTCACATTCATGAACAACTTATCAATTCCCTAAAAGATAAAAACGTGCGAATCGCGGTGATGACCAATTTGACTCACCTGGTTACAGTGCAAAATATGTGACTTACAGTGTAATGGACCTCGATTCAGATAATCTTATAGACTTCATAGTTCTCCAAAAGGGCCTAATAGTAGGCAATCTTGAAAAAGCAGCATGCGAAAAAGTTCTAGATCGCCTAAAACAAAAAAATGAACATTACCCTCTCTCTGTCGGACCACAATAGAGGAATTAGGAAATTCATGAGGACCAAATACGAATGGTGGATCATCAATTTGACATTTGGCACATTGCAAAAAGCTTATCTAAAAACCTTAAAGCCGCAGCAAAAAACATTTGAGAAAATACAAATGTGGAAAGACAGCATCATAAATCACTCATGGTGGTTATGTGCTACATGTGAAGGTGATTCTGACGACTTAGAAGACAGATTCATTTCTGTATTAAATCATGTTTGTAATATACACGAACAGAGACATATAAAAAAATGTGCACACATTCACCCATACAATAGCGAGAGGGAATGGATCGAACCTGGACCCAACGATTACAATGCTCTGAAAAATGTTGTATGCAACCCTCCCTTTAAAAGACTTAAAGGAGACTAATCAGTTTTGTCACATCAGCAAACTTGAATCATATCATAACGAGAGATTAGTTTACATTCCTAAGAGAAAACACTTTCCATATGATGGAATAGTAACAAGAACTGTGATTGCGATAGTGGGCCATAATTACAACGTGAAAAGAGATGTAACTGGCTCCAGACTCCAGTACCCTAAAGCCACTAAACGATGGGTGGAAAAGAAAACATACAGCAGGAAGGAAAACGCGTGGAGAGAAGATATACAGAGAATTTGTTGGAAGTAGCTCGTGGTTATCCACTACTGCAATTCGATGATGAACATGTTTTAGAGTTCTCTCAAACATAGCCCCGATGCCTAAACCGTGTGACTCAACAACTATGGTACAATAGAATAATATAAACCATGTACTAATTTATTGCTGACGTGAGATAAACCCGTATCTGTAGTACCTTCATAACGAATATTTCATGTCTCACATACATTCACTCACTCAGTGAAGACGTTGACTTAGGTTATAATTGATCAAAATATTAAACCTTTTCAGTTTGAACCTTTATGAGACCCAAGTCGTTCTAATCACAGAATGGAACAGAATGCATTGTACACGGGATTTAAAGTGGGATAGAGTTTGGGTAAGTTATTTTTATTATTATTATTATTATCATCATTATTATTATTACAGTATATGCATGTGATAGGTAGGTCCTAAGTGAGTTAATAATAACTGACTGTAACATGAATTTGTATTTACTTGGTCTACACTATATGTCAAACGGAACTACAATGCAGTCTTATGAAGCGATCAGTGGTTATGACGTCAGAGCTTGCAGTAAGACCTTTAATATTTCACAAACTAAAAGGCGTAGAGAGATGAGACAAACGCCGTTAATCTAAGGATTACTTAGGTAAACATCCTATAATATAATCAAAATTTCGAATTTTATCGCGGACTGCTCCTTTAATTTAACTTCCTGAGAGTAGGGGTATTCTAAAGTATTGCTGGATGGAAATCACACAGGAAGAAGTAGTGTTTGTCCGCAAGTAGAGAAATAAGGTAGTTTCCTAGTACCCGCTACTTGTCACATAAGTCGTTTTTGTGTTTGCATAGTGGTTCCTTTCTGAAAAGAATTTTAATAGTTTGTTACTAGATATAATTTTAGTCAGTTTGTAATATATTTTTCGTCCAAGGAAAATGCACATCTCGGGAAAATTTCAGTATACGGATTCCTCACTGACAATTATATCCTAAAAAACTAAAAAAGCAGATTCGTTTGTGTTAGTCGAATGCACATCATCATGCTTACGAAAAGGCACTTTTCAGTGCCAATAATTTATTTTGTGTGCACACTTATGAATGTACAACAATGGCTGACTTAACGGCTTATGTAACGAGTACCGGTTACTAGGAAACTTTCAGAAATAGATGCGAACGGTATCGCTAAAGTAAATAATTACGCATTTGCTTTCAATATTAGTTGTGTATTTAGAAGCATTTCGTGTTTTTTTTCTTAGATATAACATTCAAATTATTTTGATGTACTGAAGTACAAGTGATATTTCCGTGCAGGAATTCTGCATTACCACATGTTGAAGGATGGATGGAGCGGAGAAAAATTCTCTCTGGCACTGGGACTCGAACCCGGGTTTTCAGCTTTGCTTTGTGTGCTGACGCTGTATCCACAAAGCCACACCAGATTCCAGTTCTGATGCCGGATTGAATCCTTTCAGTTTAAGTTCCTCCTCTTAGTTTCCCTTTAATTGCCAATCCTCATGCACTGTGTCACAGACGTGTGACAGTGGCACAATGTCCAACACACTAATGTGCACAGGTGCATTCATTACGAGTGATTAAGTGGCCGGGATCTGACTGAATGAGCGCTGTCTTAAATCACAAAGTGATTATTTACACATATCTTATTACTGTGATGTACCGATCTGGAAAAGCATTGCCAAGCAATTCTCGTGAAATGAGTGCACATTATTCACATCAATTCAGGTTGTGATAATGAGATGAACAAAATTTTCTATCATGTGCACGTACCACACTGAATTCATTGTTTCACGAAGAATTTACGGACCAAGAAGAATATCATCTCCAATACCACACCACACAGTCACTGAAGGACGAAACTGCAATTGAAAGAGATAATGTATGCCTGAACACCGCGTGATTTGGACACTTTGGAAGCAGTGATTAGGGAGAAGTGTGCGCGCTTGCCAAGAGATATGTTACAACAGGCTGTCAGGGACATTGGACCCTGGCTGCAACGGTATGTCACGAATGCTGGTGCCTCCTTGAAATATGAAATGGCAAGGTCCATAGTACATTATACAATTGAAAGCATTTGTGTAACTTCATTAATGATAGATCTATAGTGTAAAGAAAATAGAGACATATTTATTGTGGATCACTTTGTATATTGTTTAGCAGGCAAGAGCTGATGTGATGAAGTGGGAAACATTCAGAACGCGGATACTACCCTTCCCCCCTATATCCCAATCACACCTACCTTGTATGTATCCAGCAACTTTCCATTCAGACTCCTCCGTCTCTCGCGTTCTCAAATCTCATATTATAGGATAACTTTCAGAATGTGGCTACTACCCTTACCCTCTACCCCCACCACACCTACCATGTATCCAGCAATTTTCCATCACAGTCTAGTACATACAGTCACGAAGCTCCATACATAGGGAATATGCATCCAATGACAGTTGAACTTTAGTTGCTAGCCAGTAGGATTGCTACTACCGCATAGTCTACTGTTCCTAGTACTCTCAGTTGCTAACAGTTTGGAGCATTGTATTGTGAGAAATGCAAAAAATCACCTTAAGCTTCGTGACTGTATGTACTAGACTGTGTTTCTATTCAGACTCTTCCTTCACTTGCATTCTCTCACCTCATCTCGCTCCACACGAGACTTTAACATTGTGGCAAAATTTCATTATGATGGTGAGAGGCACATGATGAACAAAGCGGGGTATCGGTGCTGCCGATGATGACCTGTTGTGTAGCACATGATTAACAAAGTGGGATGTCGGAGCTGCAAGCCCCGATGATGACCCGATGTTTAGCACTTGAACAAAGTGGGGTATTGGGGCTTGCGATGCGGGGTATTCGGGCGGCAAGCTCTGATAACGACATCCACAATAACACAAGCTCTGCTCTTTTCTGATTAATGGTAAGCACAGGAAAGTACCTTCTGGTAAGCTACTGATTCTTGCTAACAGTGAAGTGATTAACAAGTCTCCTCGCTTGGGTTCTGCTTAGAAATGGTATCAACTTACCAATATCACTACCAAAGCTGTGGACTGCGAAAATGTTGCGAACAACTCCATATCACTCCTTCAGCAATGCAGAATCACTCTCACACCTGAGTCATCACACATCAAATCGCACAAAATTATACAAATTTTGACCTTCATATTTCTGATTGCGTTTATATTTTTTTTTTTACCAACTCTATGGGTCTAATAAAGCGACAAGTGTATTTTTATTTCCTCCTAAGTCCACATGTTTTTAAAATATTGCATGTTAAAATTCGTTAAAAATGTCGCACAATGCAACATTTAAAGCCTCATGTTTCCAGGATATTGATGTTAAACATTTTTTGGAAAATGCATTTAAAACCTTAAAGTACTGTCTTTTGTTAAATATTTACTAACTAATTTTAATATAATTGTTACAAATATTTTTTTATGATCAATTTTTAAAAGTTAGATGTCAATGTGAAATAGCCGTATTAAAAATCTAAAAAAAAATGCCTACTAGGTGCACTGAAGTATTCTTAATAATTCCAGAAAAAATCACAATGGGATCTCCAATAGTTTAATGGAAATTTAATTACTTATGACACAATGTGTAGCGGTCGGTGCAGCAGCAGTGGACAGGAAGCGTTGAAGCGCCTGGGAGGTTTATCGGCACTGGATGATCGACTGAACATTGCAACATTACACCCAGTACGGATCAAGTCACTCGAGGAAACACTGCTAATTTACTTATTATGATATCTTCAAATATTTGTACATTATGCTTTTTAAACGTTTGTTTTCATTCACACTACACTTTAAATTTTCATTCGCCCACCTTCTTTCTTGAAAGAAAATTGTTTTACTAAATCTTTAGTTTTTGGCAACGGAATGAAAGAATGTAATTTTAATGTACCAGTTATTGGTTTTAGATTATGGTATCTTGCTGCAAATTTTCAATGTGGTTTTTGTGCTTATTCAATGGACAAAATATAAATGACACTTTAGAAATGTTTTTTGTGACCAATCAAACAGTTTTTTTTTTTGTTGGTGTTGTTATAGGATCTTGTATAGGCTGCTCTTGTGGCAAGTCTTTTAACAGTTCCTCCAATGCCACCACATGGACCTTTACCATGCGACGTTGCAAAGAAGTGTCATTCAGCACTAATTACATAATCGTCTTCATGTAAGCAATTATTTTTAAAATTCTTTTTGTTTTTGTATTGTTAACTTGATCCATCGGAAAAGTAAATGGTTTTTTTCATATAGTTGAATTCTTGCTTTAAGAAATTGATTGCTTCGGATTGAAAAAAGTGAAAGGAATCGGTGTCATGTTTCATGCTTTCTGAGATGACAACAATACTTTTGTGACGAATTTCTGTGTCTACTTTGAAATATACTATGAAAGGATGTATTGTGTCTTGGCATTTGTTCCAATGCACACCTTGTACTGAATCTTGTATTACAAATGAATAATTTTCAGAAAAGTCTGCAATAACTATGTATTTTTCAGGTTGTACATTTTCTTTGCATTCCGTCAAAAATAAAATATGGCTGACTTTTGAATGGATGGCGATGCATCTTCTACGTGAAAAACTTCACTTGCTAGGGAGCCTTTTACTTTTTTAAACTTTTCATGGGGGGTATCGTTTTCGTTGTAGTTTTCTTTTCTTGATAGGGGATTCTATTGACATCAAACTCTTGTTCAATTCCTCAATATTGATGATTTCTAGCACTGTATCCATAGAACTGCTAGAAGAAGAACTGGGATATCACTCTCTCTGTCTGCACTTTCATTTGATTCATGTTTACTAATATCACAAGAACTACCAGCTTCACATATACAGTAGCATGCAAATTAATCCGAACACGACATATTTTTACATTTTCTGTCATTGTTGGCCTCACAGTTGCTCATACCGCTTTAATTGACATCTGTAGTACGTGTAATTCCATTGTTGAAGGTCTGTCGTTATTATTTTTTTTATAATATGTGACATTTTGCCTGTCGTTTTGTACTTATAAGCATTTCAGTTGTGTTGAAGACTTAATACTGCAATCCTATGTACATTCTGTTGTCTTCACAAATGGATACAACTCCACGAAAACGGTCTAAAATTATAACATTAGCAGAGCATTCTTCTATGACACAGAGGCAAATTGCTGCAGAATGTCACATTGGTTTGGCTACTGTTAATTCGATCATAAAACGATACAGGGAGACTGGATACATCACACCCGAGAAAAAAGGAAACTGTCGCCGGAAAAGGAAGACTTCACCTGCAGATGATCGTTTAATTGTCAGGAAAAGTAAATTAAATCCTAGACTAACTGCTGTCGACTTAACCCACGAGTTAATGGCTACCACTGGGGCGAATATTCACGTCACAGTGCGGCGTACGCTTTTGGAAGCTGGACGAAGGGCTCGTAAGCCTATTAAGCAACTACTAACCCCTGTTATGTGCAAAAAACGCTTAATGTGGGTAAAATTACATCAACACTGGACAGTGAATGACTGGAAGAATGTACTTTTTTCCGATGAGTCTCATTTCGAGGTCCACGGCCACCGTGTTTCTTACATATGGAAAGGATCCGAAAAAGTAACAGCAGCTCATCTCCAACAAGCACCAAAATACCCCCCTAAAGTAATGTTTTGGGATTGTTTTACACATGAAGGGCCTGGAGCATTAATACCTATCAAGGGAATGATGAATTCTGACAAATATATTCACTTATTGGAAACCAGAATCGTACCTCAGCTGCAAAAATCATTTCCGGATGGCAGAGGTGTGTTCCAACAAGACCTGGCACCATGCCATACGTCTCGAAAAACTACAGAATTCTTCAACAAGAAGAATATTCAGGTACTCCCCTGGCCAGGCAACTCAACCGACATCAACCCCATTGAGAACTTGTGGTCAATTTGCAAAAGAAGAATGCAAAAAATGGATTGTTCTACAAAGGAGATGATGATTTCTGCCCTCGTTGGTGTATGGTTTCGCGATGAAGAAATGAAGAATATTTGTGGGAAATTAGTGGAATCCATGCCAAATCGTCTCAGAGCTGTTATTAGGAACAAGGGAGGCCACATAGATTACTGAGGTATGTCTTAGAGCCTTTTTTTTATCCCGTTTGAGTGTTTTTGCATAAGTAATTACGTTGTTTGGTTTAATTTGCACGCTACTGTAATTTCACCTGACCTATCCGGAAGTTGATAGATTTTTTTACGGAATGAATCACATATTCGCACATTCAAAGACTCCTTTAAATTGAGCTTTATCAATAAATCGCGACTTATGTGTCTTTGTGTTCTTTTCTTTTTAAAAGCGTGATTAGGAAGGTCAAATGGATTTAAATACTTGTTATATATTGCACGATCTTTACCTTCACTCATGTTGTATAGAAGTCACGTCACTCCATGAAATTCAAACCCTGACTGATTATTTTTCTCTTCTATATTTTGTCTCCTGCCATCTGTTTACTGCCATAAAGTTTACTGGCTTACCCAGCCTTGCTATCGTTAACACTTGACTATGTTACAATATAAACATGCAGAATTATGAAGGGCTCCCCCTCTTAGCTGTGCTGACAATAATAAAATAACTTTAGATATTTACTGTTCCTTACGGTATTAATCATTTGATGAATCAATGCATTTCTTTTGTAGTGTGGCGAGCTCAGTTATTATATCCAACGGGGGATTTTGTAAAACTTTCCGCGGGCAGGCAGCCTTCTAGCCTATGGTTGCAAGTAGTTCATTAGCTGGGAATCGCGAGCGCGTGCATGCCTCCGGAAAATAAATTGTTACAAATGTATGTGTGCAGATCCCAAATTTCTAAATGCAGTAATTTACAGATAATACATCAGGGAACAAGTCTGTAATTTTTTCAGATTTTTAACTTGGCTATTTAGTATAGTAATTTTGCTTTGAAAAAGAAATGATTAAAAAAATAGGCCAAATTTTAAATTTATTTACGATAGGCCTAAAGTAATAAAAAGTGTTGTATTTAGTCTTTAAAATCTCAATTATTTATAGACACAGAGTTCCAAGTGAGTTTATGTAACAGTGCGCGCATAATTTGCGTAATTTCAGATAGTCATAACTACACAAATAATTAATAATTGTGAAAATAAAAGAATACGTTTATCCTTATTTGATGTCTGAAATTCATGAAAAAAAATTCGATCATTTCCGAGAAGGTCGTGTTTTATTGCTGTGCGATTTGACGTGGAATGACTCACCTTCACCTTATGTATGCTGACATAAAAGTGACGATGAAGCCGCCACTTACTAGTTACTCGCACTGGCATGAGTGTCAGTGCTTTCTCTGATTGGCCTTCCATGCCACAATTGCAAAGTCACGTGATTTTGAATGTGGGAAGGTCAATGCTACTGCATGCCAATATCACCAAGGCACATGCATTTCCATTCATTAATGCATTAGTTCTACATAGTAATTCATTATAATTATATGATTGAACAATTGCATCTTGCATATGGTACATTTTCTCTCATTTGCAACATATATACGACTTCCGAAATTTTTTCACCAAGAACACATATTCTTCAGAGAGACTGCTGAGGATTCAAGAAGAAAGAGCATCTGTGTTCAGAAATATCTTATCTTTACTCATGTTTCTCCCCATCCAACATTACCCCTAATTCTCCGGTCCCATAGTGTCTTGGAATGGGATAACTGGTAGCATCTGTGTTGTGAAATTTTCCCCGAAAAACTTCAGTATACGGTTACCTTACTGCCGACAATTATCTTAAAGTACTAAAAGAGCAGATTTGTCTGTGTTTGTCAAATGTGCATCATCATGCGTACAAAAAGACACTTTTCAGTGCCAGTAATTTATTTTGTGTGCAGAAGATTGTAGTTTTGATTTTTAGGTTTAAATCTTTTATAGGCTTAATAGCGTTAGGCCTACAAAGAAAATGGATAGCGATGACCCTCCCCCCCCCCCCCCCCCCTCCGCTGAAGGCACTACGGGATAGTGTGGGAGAGAGGGGGTTTGGGTGGGACAGTGACTTCTAGTGGAGATGATGGAAGAGAGAAGAAATAGGTCAGGTTACAGATGGCACTGCTGTGTCTCTCCCTTTTCCCTCTCTTCTCCCTCTCTTTCTACTTTCTCTGTCTTGTCCTTCCTCTAATTCCTGTTTTCTCTTATATTTGTAGGTAGGCCTACCCAATTCGTTTGATTGTATACAATTTTTGTATATTATCAATTTTTTACCCTGTGGAGATTTATTGTGAAATAGTAGTATGGTGTAATGTTAATTTTTTTAAGTGTAGCCTTACTGGTTTAATACTCTTGACACTACTGTAGATTAGATTAGGTTGGTTAGCTTATATTGCCTGGTAATTCCCTAGGACAAATTGCTCACTGTCACTATTCTTCACCCATCCTGAAGGAACTATAGGATAGAGGGGTGTCTGAGTATAAAACGGTGGTAGGGGATTTTTTGAAAATAATTGCAGATAGCTTAATTTAGAACTTTACTTAATGCTTAGCCCAATTATTTATTACTTAACATTTTTTATTTATGACAAGTGATATGAATAAATAGATGACCATACACACACACATTCTTTCCTTTGTAAAATCCTGGCATGTCTCGAATGACGCAGAAAATAGTGTTTGTTAGTGTAAGGTTACCACATTTTTTATTTGAAATCCTAGGACACTGGTCAGCTTCATAATATGATCACTACATTACGTTTCTGTCGTTGTTATCTGTGTTGCTATTGTTGCTCTCTCTATTATTATTATTATTATTATTATTATTATTATTATTATTATTATTAAATTAAATTGCTACAACACTAAAACACAAAAAAGTGTATTAAGTGTTCTGTTATAAAATCATATATATTCTTGTGAATGTTCAATCTTGCTTAATATGTATTGTCTAAAAGCAAGCTTTGTTGTAAGTTTCTGACGTGTCTGGGAAAATTTTTTATAATAATCAACATGGATTGAACTGTTTTTGCAATGTTGTGAAGTCCATATTATATTCATAGCTGAGGAAACCAATTGCTTCCACTTCCATCCTGGTACACGAGAACTTCGGTTCAAAGAATTTCTTCACTAGGCCAGATGTACAGTCTATGGACTTGAAACTCTGATGGTGTATCCTTGCTGTTATTAAGTATGTTGCTCGCTCAATCTGCTTCTGAAGCCAGTTGTTTAAACTTGGAACACATGTTGCCATCAAACCACGTACAATTGCTTCATAGTTCGTTGTATGAGGAATTTCCTCTTTAATTAGGAAATACAAATGTGTAACCAATATTTTAAAGACATCTCTGTTTTCTTCAATTTCAGATTTAACATTGTTGATATAGCATAGTACAGGCATGCCAAAACCCTGCACATTGTGCAGTCGTGCACATTGTGCAGTTGTCTCTGTGCGATGTTCACTTTCTATTCCCTTACCTGGAGGGAGTGAATCGGCGTGGAGGGGAGTGTTACAGATCAGATCAGCTTTTGTTTCAGTAACAAAGTTTTAGTACAGGAACTGATTGAGCTGTGACTGTGAATGCGTTACGAAAAATAAAGTGAGGAGTCCACAGATATACCTAAGAAAGTAGAGAAATCACAAATCATATAACATAATTGTTATAATGTTTTCCTCAGCTAACAATAATTATTTCAAAATGAAAGGCTTTCATCATCTCATGTGAACCTAATAGTGTTGTGAGAATTTAGATCAGATTAGTAAAGTTCTCAAAATATTATATTCGCCAGCGCTTATTTCTTATTCAGTACTCTCATGACAAAGAAACGTGACAATAGCATTGTTTTGGAATCTGTACTAACACAGCCATAAAAGATTAACGACTTATGACTTCTATTTGATAAGCTGATAGTGATGAGAATATTGAGTGAGGAATACATGTGAGGCTCTTGAGGTTGTAAGGGAGCGAAGAAAGCAGCTATTTGCAAGGCGGAAAATTTTTCTGGAAAAACATTTACAGAGCTTTCATTTTAAAACTTCCCAATCTAAATAACTAATTATTTAAATTGTATTCAATTTAAACAAAATACACGTCAATTTAGATATTGAGGGAGAAGTCTGAAACCAGGCTTAATTTTAGATTTCACCCTCACCCCCAGCCATCCCCACTTTGAAATTTCAAATGGCACCCCTATATTTTTATACTTAAATATGAAAGAGCATTCAATTGTTTATACACCTCATTCATGTATTTCATATCTTTTGTTTTATATCGTTGCCTGGCAACCTCGATGTTTGTTACTGTTGATTAGAGCTGAAGCTACAAATACCATTGAATATTTCCTGTAATAGTTGTGTTCGTGTATTAAATTATTGTAAAATGGGTATACGCTTCAAGAGAGAATATAAATCATATTAATTTATGGAACAGGAAAACTGCTACAGCTTTCAACAAGAGGCATTCTGAGAAAAACATGCCACCGATATGTCATAGATCTAATACGGAAATTTGAAGAAACTGGTTCTGTATGCAATAAAGAAAATGACCAACCTAGAAAACTTGATGAAACTTCGCAGATTCAAATATTAGGTCATTTCATTAATGAACTCACCACCTCCATTCCAAAAGTAGCTGTTGTAACAAACATTTCGGTTGGTTCCATACATAAAGTGCTGGAAATGAACAAATTTTTCCACTACAAAATACAAAGTAATCAACAACCCAGCGAAGACGATTTTGATAGAAGAGTAGAATTTTGTGAACAGATGTCTACTGCATATATTTGGGAGTATAATATTTTCTTCGACATTTGTGTACCAATGGTCCCAATAATGCTTGACGAACAATGAAAGAGTATTACTTTGAAATAATTAGTACCTACTATGTAAAATGAAATACCACTGTGTTCGTTTTTTGTTGTTTCGAAATTACTGCAATATTTATATTTTCGTCAAATACTGTGTACAAATCATGTTAATAAATGATGCTTTACAAACCACTGCTTTGTGAATTATACTATAACTGAGTAAGCCTTATGTTTCTTGTGTTGCAATTGAAAATATAGACACTGACAATAATTGTTTCTTTTTCTTTATGGTAAGTGTGTTTATAATGTCTATACGTCAATTTAATCGAACAGTGGAAGTGCAGAATAGATTATTGTACACCCCTCCGGCTAAGAACTGGTAAGAGCAATGTGTGAATGATGCAATCTGCACAGACCGACGATCCTGTGCACATAACTGCACATCTAATGTCTCATTTTTGGCATGCCTGGCATAGTATGAACAGGCTACTTTTCATGCACTGTTTGTTGTTTAGTCAACTGTCAGAAGACAGGTCTGAACCTCAAAAGTGATACCAACATGGCATGACTTATGAGGCAATTAGGCCAGGAGGTAATGGGGTAGTGTGGCCAGTTCCTTTCCTCCTTCATTGCATACATTGCCGATTAACTAGGTACATATTACACTAATCAGACTTTAGATGTATACAAACAATTGTTTTTCCTCTGATACATATCATCAAGTGACATGTACTGCCTGATAATAGATGTACATATCAGCCAGAACCTCAGTCAGAGATATTTCATGCATTATACGTACCCTACATTTTCTTTTGCAGCTGCATTTCTCTGATATCCTGTGTTACCATGTTTTTTTTTAAGTTCTCCTGTATCTACAGTTGCTTTTCTATAATTTATACATTGGATATAATAAAAATACCTTTTGCTTTTTGCTGAATGAATAAGTCGTTTTTATCTTTAGCTTTGTCAAAAATAATCAATTTGTCCATAAAGACATACAGAGTGATTTATATAGAACACACATTTCTTTCATTAATTGTTTCAAAACGAATTGTGCTAGCGACAACTTATTATACCTAAAATGTAGAGGAATTTTGAGAGATTATTTACCTCTATAGCAAATGTTGAAAATGTCCTCCATCCTGCATAAGGCACAACTCAACACGTCGTTCCATGTTACTGGCCACTCGTTGGAGGACTCTGTTGTCAATAGCTTGAATCTCCTGTGTGATGTTGTGCTTCAGATCGTCCAATGTCTGGGGACATGTGGCGTAAACCCTGTCTTTTAAGTAACCCCATAGAAAGAAGTCCGGCGTTGTCAAATCCAGAGATCTCGGTGGCCACAGGTTCCTGGAAATTATTCGGTCGTCACATAACCGGATAAATGGAACCATGCTAATCAGACTTTAGATGTATACAAACAATTGTTTTTCCTCTGATACATATCATCAAGTGACATGTACTGCCTGATAATAGATGTACATATCAGCCAGAACCTCAGTCAGAGATATTTCATGCATTATACGTACCCTACATTTTCTTTTGCAGCTGCATTTCTCTGATATCCTGTGTTACCATGTTTTTTTTTAAGTTCTCCTGTATCTACAGTTGCTTTTCTATAATTTATACATTGGATATAATAAAAATACCTTTTGCTTTTTGCTGAATGAATAAGTCGTTTTTATCTTTAGCTTTGTCAAAAATAATCAATTTGTCCATAAAGACATACAGAGTGATTTATATAGAACACACATTTCTTTCATTAATTGTTTCAAAACGAATTGTGCTAGCGACAACTTATTATACCTAAAATGTAGAGGAATTTTGAGAGATTATTTACCTCTATAGCAAATGTTGAAAATGTCCTCCATCCTGCATAAGGCACAACTCAACACGTCGTTCCATGTTACTGGCCACTCGTTGGAGGACTCTGTTGTCAATAGCTTGAATCTCCTGTGTGATGTTGTGCTTCAGATCGTCCAATGTCTGGGGACATGTGGCGTAAACCCTGTCTTTTAAGTAACCCCATAGAAAGAAGTCCGGCGTTGTCAAATCCAGAGATCTCGGTGGCCACAGGTTCCTGGAAATTATTCGGTCGTCACATAACCGGATAAATGGAACCATGCTTCATCTGTGAACCATGTGATGGACAATATGGCAGGATTTTGCACAATGAATGTCTGAAACCAACGACAATAATTCAATCTTTTATCCTTATCTGGTTCCTGTAGCTGATGAACAACCGTAACCCTATATGGCTTTAGGCTCTCTGACACATTGAGTAGGTGTACCCTGTCTCCTGCGACAAATGTCTTAATGATTTTTTGGGTGACTGCTCCAGTCATGCTCTTACGTCAACAACAACCGTGGGAAGCCTAGATGAACGATGCTTGCCCTTTTCACTCACCAGAGATCCAGTTGTTTCCAATTTGTTTACCAGTCCCAGTATTGTGTTTCTTTTGGGAGGATTGCAAACACTAAATTCTCTCTGGTATGCCCTTTGAGTAGCTGTAATTGAATTCGTAATCCATTATTGCTTCACAAGGAAGAGTCGTTGATTTAATGTGTACTGCATTTTCACGTTGACACAAAATGTCGAAAGCAGCTGCCAACAATAGGAATAAAACATAAACATCTGCGCATCTAGTGCTGCCAACAATAGGAATAAAACATAAACATCTGCGCATCTAGTGACAAGGAATCGAAACTCCAGAACATTCTGCTTAATTTGGTGCTAAAATTGGGTCATTGAATGAATTTCCAATGGAATAATTAAAGAAAGAAATGTGTCAGTTCTATATAAATCACTCTGTAGAATTATATTCAGACTTCGTTTTTGCTTGCTTTTCAGATTGTAGAGAAGATCCAGAAAATATAAGTTGCACACCCAGAAGTAGTTGCATGTTGGGAAGAGTTACAACCACCTTAATTTTCATAGTTCCCAGGGCAATTGGAAGTATCAGCATTCACATTAGAGTTATGATCAGATGATATATATATATATATATATATATATATATATATATATATATATATAATATGATATGATACGATACGATACTGTATATTTATTTTACCAGCTTACATCTGTCGTGATGGTCCTTCACATTTCTGTATACAGTGCCATCACTCCCTTGGATACATATTCTGCTTAGGTTTTTTTTTTTTTTTTTTAACACTGGCTGTTATGTACAAATGACCCTGATCACTTTCTACACTTCTTTCAACTTTGTTTCACCTCTTTTATTCTTCTACTTACTCCTTCCCATTCTCATTTATCCATTCTATTCTTACTAATCTCATGTAACTAAACACTCACTTCTCTCTATTCCTTATTAATTTCCGAACATTGCTTACATTAAGTTGATCTCTTCCATAGTTGTCATCCTATTCATTCACTTGTATCACTAATGCTCACTATCACTTATTCCAATTAATCTAATCTGTTACTTTGCTTACTTACTTACAAATGGCTTTTAAGGAACCCGAAGGTTCATTGCCGCCCTCACATAAGCCCGCCATCGGTCCCTATCCTGTGCAAGATTAAGCCAGTCTCTATCATCATACCCCACCTCCCTCAAATCCATTTTAATATTATCCTCCCATCTACGTCTCGGCCTCCCTAAAGGTCTTTTTCCCCTCCGGTCTCCCAACTAACACTCTATATGCATTTCTGGATTCGCCCATACGTGCTACATGCCCTGCCCATCTCAAACGTCTGGATTTCAAATTCCTAATTATGTCAGGTGAAGAATACAATGCGTGCAGTTCTGTGTTGTGTAACTTTCTCCATTCTCCTGTAACTTCATCCCGCTTAGCCCCAAATATTTTCCTAAGCACCTTATTCTCAAACACCCTTAACCTATGTTCCTCTCTCAGAGTGAGAGTCCAAGTTTCACAGCCATATAGAAGAACCGGTAATATAACTGTTTTATAAATTCTAACTTTCAGATTTTTGGACAGCAGACTGCATGATAAGAGCTTCTCAACCGAATAATAACACGCATTTCCCATATTTATTCTGCATTTAATTTCCTCCCGAGTGTCATTTATATTTGTTACTGTTGCTCCAAGATATTTGAATTTTTCCACCTCTTCGAAGGATAAATCTCCAATATTTATATTTCCATTTCGTACAATATTCCCGTCACGAGACATAATCATATACTTTGTCTTTTCGGGATTTACTTCCAAACCAATCGCTTTACTTGCTTCAAGTAAAATTTCCGTGTTTTCCCTAACCGTTTGTGTATTTTCTCCTAACATATTCACGTCATCTGCATACACAAGAAGCTGATGTAGCCCGTTCAATTCCAAACCCTGCCTGTTATCCTGAACTTTCCTAATGGCATATTCTAAAGCGAAGTTAAAAAGTAAAGGTGATAGTGCATCTCCCTGCTTTAGCCCACAGTGAATTGGAAAAGGATCAGATAGAAACTGACCTATACGGACTCTGCTGTATGTTTCACTGAGACACATTTTAATTAATCGAACTAGTTTCTTGGGAATACCAAATTCAATAAGAATATCATATAATACTTCCCTCTTAACCGAGTCATATGCCTTTTTGAAATCTATGAATAACTGATGTACTGTACCCTTATACTCCCATTTTTTCTCCATTATCTGGCGAATACAAAAAATCTGATCAATAGTCGATCTATTACGCCGAAAACCGCACTGATGATCCCCAATAATTTCATCTACGTACGGAGTTAATCTCCTCAAAAGAATATTGGACAAAATTTTGTACGACGTCAACAAAAGTGATATTCCTCGAAAGTTACCACAGTTGGTTTTTTCCCCCTTTTTAAAAATAGGTACAATTATGGACTCCTTCCATTGATCTGGTACAATTTCCTTTTCCCAAATAGCAAGTACAAGTTTATAAATTTCGCTATATAATGCACTTCCACCCTCTTGTATTAATTCTGCTGGAATTTGATCGATACCTGGAGACTTGTACTTTTTCAGATTTTCTATCGCAATTTCGACTTCTGAAAGCGTGGGTTCGGGTATAAATGGCTCAGCAGTTTGTATTTCAATATCGTCCCGATCATTTCTATTTGGCCTATGTACATTTAGTAGTTGCGCAAAATAGTTTTTCCATCTGTTTAGGATTGATGGAGAGTCTGCAAGCAAGTCACCATTCTCATCCTTGATCACGTTTACCCTTGGCTGATATCCGTTCTTAAATTCCTTTATACCCTTATATAAATCTCGAATGTTTTTATTCTCACTATTTGTTTCTACCTCATTCAGTTTTTCCTTCAAGTAACCTCTCTTTTTATTCCTAAGTGTACGACTTGCTTCCTGTCTTTCATTGAAATAATTATCTCTCTTCTCCTCAACTGGATCCTGTAAGAATTTCAATTTTGCCTGTTTCCTTCTTTCTACTACCATGCAACAATCTTCATCAAACCACGGTTTCTTTTTCTTAGTTTCATAATAACCTATGCTCTGCTCAGCTGCAATTTTGATACTATCTCTGATATTTTCCCACACGCTATTAACATCTAATTCTTTCTCAACTTCGTTGGAACTTTCTAAAGTGGCAAACCTATTCGAAATTTCGACCTGATAATTTTGCTTAGCTTCCTCGTCCTTTAATTTCAAAATATTGAATTTAGTAATATTAACTTGTTGCTCTACTCGCTTGGCTACTGATAATCTTTCTCTTAATTCTCCAGTCACCAAATAATGGTCAGAATTACAGTCTGCACCCCTGAAAGTTCGAATATCTACTATACTAGTATGTCTCCGTTTATCTATCAAGATGTGATCTATTTGGTTGTGTGTCAATCCATCTGGAGAAGTCCAAGTATATTTATGTATATCCTTATGGGGAAATGTTGTACTTTTGACAATTAAATTTTTCGATGTGGCAAAGTTGACTAATCTAACTCCATTGTCACTACTAATTGCGTGTAGGCTCTCTTTTCCAATATTTGGTCTAAAAATATCCTCCCGTCCTACTTTAGCGTTGAAATCCCCCAATAAAATTTTCATGTGATATCTAGGGAACTGATCAAAAGTATGTTCCAATTCCTCATAGAAGCTATCCTTTATATAGTCGTCTTTCTCTTCTGTAGGGGTGTGAGCATTTATAACTATGATGTCGCACCATCTACCCTTAAGTACTAAATATGATAACCGGTCACTGATAAATTCGACCTTTTTTACTGCTGATTTTATTCTTTTATTTACAAAGAATCCTGTTCCTAATTGGTGATTATTGTTTCCTTCCCCATAATACAACAAGTAATCTCCTATTTGTGATATGCCATTCCCATCTAACCTAACCTCTTGTACTCCCACAAAGTCTATTCTATATCTAGCTAGTTCTTTTGCTACTAATGTTACCCCTCCTGTTCTATAAAGACTAGTTACGTTCCAAGTGCCAAATCTCAAAACCTTATTCCTTTGCTGTGGTCGTGCCAGAGAATCAGTCCTATTCCGAGGCTTACTGTAGGAATTCGTAACAAGCTGTTTTTTACGGTGATGGGTTGTTAGCCCTTCGCCCAACCCCCAAGCTGGAGGACCACCCCTTATCGGCTGTCCACGACTGCTTATTCAATATATTCGCAGCTACCCTCCATATCTGGAGGCCGTCTCCTCTATCTGTTACTTTGCAACGAACTAATTTCTACAATTTCGTTACATTTCTACTCCCAGTTTTTTTATTACATGTGGATCATTACTTACTTATCATCACTCCCTGGCTATTACTCAGTATATTTCTTATCCTTTTTCACCATTATTCCCTTGACTTACTATCTTTTCAGTCACTGTCACCATTTTCACTTGAACACTTTTCCTATGTTCTGTCACTCACGTACCAACCTCTTAAGTTATCTTTTCTGTCTATTAATTCTTCCCACTGACATACCTCTATTCAGCATCGCTAACATTACTTCTTCCCTCCCATTTCTTGCAAAATCTTGACCTTATCTCACTTTCTTCTTCTTCTTCTTCCGATCCCTTTTGTAACTGCTGACCCATATTTACTGCACTCTTTTTACTGTTCTCAGCTCCTCTTCGCCATACTTTGGTTCTCCCCTGTCTACATGGTGCAGTCATCATTATTTTAGTGCAAGCGTCTTCTTTTTTCCTTGATCACTTGTTGACGACATCCTGTCTGCCTCTGCATTTTCATTTTGGTTCCTGTCCTCTCTTCCTTGTTGCTGGAATCTGCTGTCTGTTTCATTGCATCAGTTACTATTCTTTCCTGAGCAATAAACTCTCCATCTTCTAGTTTTCCAACTAGTTCTCCCATCATATGATTTACTACAATGCAAAGTGGGCCAGAATTCAAATTTAGCAGGGAAATATTGAATTTGGAATGTTTTAAATAATGTTTTCTCGCTGTATAGTCTCGAAGTACTAAAACTGATCTTCACAAATCTTATGCCATCAATTTATACTGAACAAAATGGCAACAGGCCTGCTGCTAAAAGTTACTAAGTGTAAGAATCCGAGCACCAGATGATTTATGACAGTAGTGATGCAAGGATGATCTGTGTGTTGTTGACATGGAGAAAAGTGTCAAATGGATGACTTCGAAAATGATGACAACCAGAATTCCACCATTCCTAAACCATGACAAAGCCCAAGAACGACAGAAAGGGATGATTCCAATCTGTATGAGTCTTATGGAAGAAGTGAGACTAAGTCAAATGAGAACAATGTACCTCACTGTTCTGGCAGAGTAGTGAAACTCCTGAGTTACTTACAGGACTATATTATATAATACTGATCCAGGGAGAATGTAATAAGTTTTATAGTTAAATCAACCATTCACATAATGATTGATACTTATATTTTGTTTTCTTTATGTACCGGTATCCAAGGTAGCTAGGTTAATATGTTGAATAAAGGCAACTTTTGGTTCTATAAATTGCAACTTCATTACACTTCTACCACATAAAATGTGTTTAGACATTACATATTGTGACTCTCCAGAAATGGATCACATTTGCTTTTTATACCACAGCTGTGACAGAAAAACCAAGTATTCATGTGTTCTAGCAATTGAGTAAAAGAAGTTAGTGATTTTCTGAAAAACATTTGACATGAAATGGTGTGTTCGTGGGCCAGCTACTTTGGCCTCCAAATTCTTGAGACCTGATGCCATCTAATTTGTTTGAGTTTTTGTAAAGAATGGTGTCTATTCATAGCAATCTAGGAATATCGATCTCAAAGCAAAGATTGTCTCATCTTTTAAAAAAATTACTTAGAGATGTTAGGTCACACATGGAGGCATTAGTCTCATGATGCAAATCGTGTATTAACACAATGGTGGGCACGTTGAGGTAGGCTGCTTTTGCACTGAGCCCGACCAGTGCATTCAATTCCAGGCCCGTCCAATCCATTACAGTTAAGTCCAGTCAACAGGTTTCACACTGAGTATGTCTTGACTGAAAGTCAATCTGTGTGTTCCTGCTGTTCAGTTAATGGTTTTTTTTGTCAAGCAACAATAGCTGAGAATGTAGATCTGCAGTACTGGAATGGGATGATGGTCTGGAAACTGCGTAGTACAGACATTACAAGTTCGAGACAATTGAAAGATTAGCTACTTTTTATCTGCTTCAGTACCATGGAAAAATGATGTGTTTATGTAAAATAATTAAAAAAAAATGGTGATTCAGTAATTTTAGAAAGATTAGGTCTATGTAATTTCATAAATGCATTTAGAATAAACATTTACTGTTTAGTCCCATAGGTATTTCATTTACTCGTTTCCATTTGTTTTGCAGTGATCTTCTACACAGCAGCAGGGCCATTCCAAGATTTCGCGACATTTTACTTTTTTTTTTTTTATTAATCTTTCTGGAATGGTAACATGTTATGTATCTTTTTAAAGCTAAATTATTGAAGAATCTGAATTTGACAACATTGATTTATTCAAGATTGTCATTTTCATGCTAATCGACAATGAAACACGTTAACTATGGAAGGAAGGAATAGTAATATTTGTACTGTTCGACATTTTACGCCATGAAAAGGGAAGCTGAACATTATACAGCAATTTGAAATTTATCATATAATGTGGATATCATTGAGAGCATAAACTCATATTTAAAACATTTGTCAAGTATATATAACCTATGTGACGCTTTTGAAAGTAATGGCAATTGATGTTGCATTTGTCACAAAAAACTGAAATTTTCCAAATTTTCGAAGAAAAGTAAAAGTGAAATTGAAAAATGAATAACAGAAAGAACAACTTCGTTAATAAAGCTTGTTTCAAAATTTCGCGTTAATCTTACTAAAAAGCTGTGACTAATATGACCTCAGATGCGTGACTAATTTAACGTTAACAGCATGACCAATGTAGGCCTAAGTTGTGGGCTTAGTGAACAACACTTTGTGCACTAGTCAAAAGTAGCAGTTCTCTTCGACATTTGGGTTGGGTGGTTAATATTAATAATATTTATTCCAACTGTCAGAGATAAGGCTTTCTCTAACACTCAACCAGTTATTAATCTTTCAAGTAAACATAAATTTATATTTGAATTAAAAATATAATAGGCCTACAGCAACTTTCCACCCTTATTCCAGTGTGAAATTGGCGTCACCGCTCAATTTGCCATTTATTTACAATACATATAACTTGACTAAATGCCAAATACGTAAATATACATGCTATCTTTCTCTGGTAGTGCAATTGTAAAGAAATACCAAAGCCAGTGTTAATATTATGTTATTTTATGAACATAAGTATAACTTACCAAATATATCTAATATGACAGCTCAAAAGATCCTTATAAATGTAGTACTAATTCCTACTTTTTCCATTTTATACCAGAGCATTTCCCTATTAATTGAATTGAGTACTTTTGCTAAACCTATAAAGCACCAACACATATATTATCCTTTTAGAATTCAGATATTATTTGTCATTAATATTCTTTGGGCAACTTGGAAGCTTCAATGAAAAATTATTGTATAACAACCAGCTTGCTTCATACACTGAAATTAGGTGATTAGTATGTTGTGTCACATGAAAGCAAGAATTATCCAGGTGGTCACAACAACTGATCTTATCCGGAAGGATGTAGAGATTTCAGTGAGGAGTGGATGTGGATCTTACTTCAAATGGCTTCAGTTAAAGGATATTTTTTTTGTATAAAGAAGAATATATTATAAAAAAAAAAGTGAATCCTTAATCCTCCAATAGTTGCTAACGTCAGAGATTAATTTACATTCATTAATGAAATTTCAAATGGGGCTTATACATTTTTGTTGTGTTATATGTCTTCGATCATTTTTGGTCACTTAAAAAAGTAATTTATAGTATATTAAATGATCTTATGCTACATTCTAATAGTGTTATTTCAGAGTGCACATGTTACATTAGTCATGTTCGTTAGTCACAACACCTATGTCAAATGTAATTTTCTTTATTGTTTTATAGTTTGTTTCATGTCTTATGACTTTGTGTTTTAAATGTTTAGGTATTAAATTCGTTACTGAAAAAGTCTGTGGTAATTTGAACAATAGACATAGTTATCTTTTCATTACTGAACTTTTCCATTGTAATAAGCATGGCATAAAATTTTACATTTGTCACTTTAACAAAATAGTATGTTAAATTAAATGAATATATTTTTTTCTACATTGCTGACTGTGTCCATAGCAAGAACTGTATTCGTTGATTATTATTAAACAGTTAAAGTGTTAACATTTATAAAATCGGTGTATACAACCCCTTATCTCTGGAGTGGCTACTCAGTTTGTTATGTTAGTCGCCACAGAATGATCCAGCATCTTTATTACGATGTTTCAGATCCTTAGCATCGTACATTCCACCATGTTCGCTAACAAGAGCTATTAATTTAGTAATATCCATGATAGTAAATGTCTATGGTATAGAGGACTGACAGAGACGGGCACAAATATTCAACTGGTTGAGTCATCTCCAGTCCTGGCGTGTCTGACATAGTGATGACCTTGATTGGACACACTGTGTGTAAAAGTATCTGATGATATTCCTATGCATTGCAATGTGACTCATTTCGGATGAATCTTAGCTCGTTTGACTTGATTCAACGTGCCTTAACTGGATGTACTTGGTGCGAAAACAGCCTTATAGTGTTGTCAGAGCTCCCATCCTTCTAGAATGTATTTGAAGATTACAGATTATCTTGGTATCCATTTTCTTGTCACAGCATTTTTATTTTGTGTGTTTCCAAATGGATCATCCTGTACTATCAAAATGGAAAATTGAAGACGAGAAGAAATGTTTCTCTAGTGATGGTGAAATGGTGTTTTGTCTAGTGTATGAAAAACAAGTGACTGTTTGCTTCCAGGTTAAAATGTCCAGAGGAAAAGATGTCTGCATGCAAAAATGTCCAATGCAGAATATCCATGGACAAACATGTCCAGTCAGTAAAATGTTCACTGTTGAATGTCCATGAACAAATATGTCTAACATTTTTCAGTGCATTGTATTGCAATATAGCCATTGCTAGCCACAGGCGTAGCTCTGTCAGCTAAGGTGCTTGTTTGTCGATCTGGAGTTGCGCTTGGGCATAGGTTCGATTCCCGCTTGGGCTGATTACCTGGTTGGGTTTTTTTCTTAGGTTTTCTCCAATTGTAAGGTAAATATCAGGTAATCTATGACAATCCTCGGCCTCATCTCGCCAAATATCATCTCACTATCACCAATTCCATCAATGCTAAATAACCTCAAAGTTGCTACACCATCATTAAATAACCAAATTAAAAAAAAGAAAGAAGCCATTGCTAAGCAAATTCGAAATACTAAGTTTTCTGTTACAAACTGTAATTAGCATAATGGTCCAAATTATTCCTTCACAGAAAAAAAAAGAAACATTTTAGTAAAAGATGGATACATGTATCACTGTCACCCCAGAAATAGAGATGACAATAAATTGTATTAGCAATGTGTAGAAAGAAAAACTTGTAATGCAAAGATGTTTAAGCAATTCATATCTGGATACATAACGATATTAAAAGACAACATTTGCATGTGGCAGGCAAATCTTGCTGCAATTGAAATTCTATGAGTCAATGCTACGTTAAGGGGAAAGAATGAAGAAAAGTCACATGAAGGACTATCCAGAATTGTGAGGGAGGTCGTTGGACAAATTGAAGATGAAAAAATTTTGGCATGGCTTCCTGAAAGAAACAGATTTAAGAGAAATGTAGATGATGAACCGGTTGAGGTGGGTTCCGCCAAGTTGGTGACCGGGGGATGCAATGGTGGCTGTCGTGCTTTTCTTTTCAAACATTAATCACCTTATCACCTCCCAGCCCTTTTCGTTCTCTCATCTTTTTCATCACTGTATTTCTCCTTGCCGGCCACCATTGCATGCGGAACACCCACATCATCACAGCCATTTTCACCTCTCCATCCCCGCTGTTAGTTTTTGCCACGTCCGTTACCATGATGGGATTTTTTAAGAATGCCTGATGAGGCTTTATTCTTCCCCTTCTAATTCTTATATCTATTATTAGGTTAAGTTTCTTAGGTTTATAACTCCCGTCTCACCAGCGGGGATATTTCCTATCTCCGTGGTCCTGTCCCACGGTTTCGAGCGTGACTTCCGACTTGTGTGGCCCGACAGGGCGCCCAGCAACGAAGCAATAGTGGACCCTTCATACTGCCCCTATATGCAAGTCTAGGTGCGGAGCCCGGACCAGTAGTCATGTACACTCACGTAGAGCCCCAATGGGGGCCCAGAGCGACTTAAACGTCCCGGTGACCGACTCTGCTCGCCGGGGCGGATATATCGTTCTGACGTGTTACCGCTGACTTATGGGTGTCGCAGTGTAATCAACCACAAGTCCCCTGAAGCTGCGTGCGATCTCGGATTGCTCCGGCTTTGGGAGGGGGGTCGGAATTAGCCGAAGTAGTCTGGCAGTTGTGTACAGTGTAGAGTGGGGAGCCACGGGCGGTTATTCCTGTGGTAGGGGCATAAAACTGCGACATGCCTCTGGTGTAAGACTTGCCATTAGGTGTATAATGACCAGTTTGAAGGGTAACTTGCGTGAAGTGGGTTGCTTCGGATCGGGCTGTGGGGGGGTCCCCATGGCCGGCACAGACCGAGAAGACTTTTTTGCGTCGTTTTCTTCTGCCCCCCCCCCCCGGTGGCAGGCTGACGCCGACTGTTCCATAGGGGGGGCCAGTTTCAAAATGGCTTCTACGCGCTCCTCTTTTCCTCCTTCAGAAAAAAACTAATAAGAAACATAAGACAGGAGAAAGTACGACGAAAATTGCTATGGAATTGTACCCTGAGAAAGTTACTGTAAAAGTGCCGCCTCCAAAGTTTATCAGTATCACTTGGAACGGAATGGAAAAAAACTATGAAAGACAGTCCATTCTACGTGAGACGTGCACTCGATGGACTCGTTGGAAAGGTCAGAAATGCAACTCGACTCCGCAACGGTAGTCTCCTTGTTGAGACTGCATCTGCAAAACAGAGTGAGACGCTGTTGAAAGCAAAGTTGCTGGGGTCATACCCCATCAGAGTTGAACGACACTCCTCGCTCAACACCACTCGAGGAGTTGTGCATACAGATTCTCTAGATGGTCTATAAGATGAAGAGATCCAACTAGAGCTGGCGGAACAGTCCGTGTCCAAGGCTTACCGTTTGCTATGGAAGCGGGACGGATGGACTGAACCCCTAAGCACAGTCTTTCTGACCTTTGAGACGTCTCTTTTGCCAGAACATATCTTTGTCGGCTACGAGCGTGTCCCTGTGAGTGCGTATGTGCCGAACCCAATGCGGTGCTTTAGGTGCCAACGGTTCGGACATACGCAAAAACGTTGCGCAAACAATATCATCTGTGCAAAGTGCTGCGGTGCTGACCATGGGGATTCCCCATGTACTGGCGCCGAGCACTGTGTGAATTGTTCTGGGGACCACGCTTCAAATTCTAAAAACTGCCCAAAGTATATGCTGGAAAAGACGATTCAAGAGCTTCGAGTCCGGGAAAATATTAGCTTTTTTGAGGCACGTAAGCGTATTTTAGATAAAGAAAAGAAGGCAACTGAAAAGTCCTATGCATCTGTACTGCAGAAAGCAACAGAGGGAATCGATGCCACCACACAAACGCCACCTCTTACAAACATACCTGGGAAGCGAATTGAGATCGCAATCCAGACATATGTAGATGCCGCTACTCAGACTGCTGAGTCAGACGACACTTGTGGACTTGACATCAGGCCTTACGTCCCTAAGAAAATCATTGGTATGACAGCAGAGGATTGTAGGTCTAGTAGAACACCAGAACGTCGCCCTCCTAGTTCGTTTGGCAGGTCGAGATCACGTTCTCGATCACGTCCTCGATCAAGATCACGATCAGGAGTACGACGAACTGCAAGTGAGTCGCCAGAGTCGAAGACAAAGCAGTCACAGGCAAAAGCATCTTCCCATAGAAAGGAAATGAAGAGAAGATCCCCTGTTAAGCCACCAACATGATATAGCTCCTCTTTATGACTGATATTGTACAGTGGAATGTGAACGGTGTACGCAGTAGATATACAGAACTACAGCAATTGATCTATCATGAAAACCCTGCTATTTTATGTCTCCAGGAGACACACCTTCGGCCCGAAAACTCCCTGAGTATCTCGGGATACTACGTTCACCGGTACGATCACTTTGCCGGTATTCGTGCCAACGGAGGTTGTGCCCTTCTATTGCGCCAAAGTGTTGCGCCAAAGTGTATTTTCCTCTGTTATCAACATCAACAGCCCACATCAATGCATAGCCGCTCGAGTCACTCTACCTTCCATCCAGTTCTCAATAGTCTCCGTTTATATGCCCCCAGACACACCTTTCACAGTGCATGAAATTGAAGACATTCTCTCACAGGTACCTGCTCCATATCTGGTAGTGGGGGATTTCAATGCATCCCACCACTCATGGGGCTCAAATTCCGATGATGACAGGAAATAAAATAGCAGAGGTATGTACCCGTCTAAATCTTGTTACCCTGAATTCAGGGGAAGCAACACATATCTCCTTGGCTTACGGTACATACTCCATGATAGATATCTCCATTTGTAGCCCAGTTTTGTCCACGCATTTCGAATGGTCCGTGATTCACGACCTACATGGTAGTGACCACTGTCCCATTCGAATGCGTATGTCCGCTTTACGTCCTGCAGAATCTCGATCTCCAAACTGGGTTATTAAAAAGGCGGACTGGGTCGGATTTTCAGAGTCCATATCATTCGATGATAACGGACATCAAAGTGTGGACTCTGTAGTAGACCATTTCTCAAATGTGGTTATAAAGTCAGCGGAATTATCCATCCCCCGGTCGTCCTGCAGGCCAAAACGCTTCTCTGTCCCCTGGTGGACGGATGCCTGCAGAGATGCAATCCGTGACCGCAAACGTGCTTTACGCCAATTTGAGCGCCATCCGACCGAAGAATATTTTGTCCAGTTTAAACGTCTTCGAGCCAAAGCTCGTCGCATTGTGTGCGATGCTAAGAAGTCGTTCTGGACAAACTACGTCAATTCATTGAAACACAACGTCCCAGCTAACACCATATGGGGCAAAGTCCGTCGAATAATGGGGAAACGTAGTTCTGTAATTCCGGGCCTTCTAAACAATAGAGTAACGACCACCAGTCCAATAGAAATTGATGAAATATTTGCTACCACATTTTCACACATAAGCAGCTCAAATAATTATGCCCCGGAATTTCTGAAAATCAAAGATACTGCAGAAAAACGAAACTTAAATTTTCAATCTGACAACACTGAAGACTACAATGCACCGTTTACATCCAAGGAGCTGGAGGCAGCACTAGACACATCCCCTGACACCTCCTCTGGCCCTGATAACATCCATAACCGCATGCTTCGTCATCTTCCACCAGCTGGAAAATCCTTTCTTCTGTCTACATACAGTAGAATCTGGACTGAGGGTGTATTTCCATCTGCTTGGTGTTCCGCCATTGTAATTCCAGTCCAGAAACCGGGAAAGGATCCTTCTTTACCTGGCAATTACAGGCCAATCTGTCTCACCAGGTGTGTATGCAAGGTTATGGAAAAGATGATAAGCAAACGCCTGCTGTGGGTACTCAAATCGGGAAACCAATTATTTAATATCCAGTGTGGTTTTCGTAAGCACAGATCCGCTGCAGACCATCTTGTTCAGCTGGAGACCACTATTAAAGATGCTTTCCTCAAGAAGGAACATCTAGTGGCAGTCTTCTTTGATCTAGAAAAGGCTTACGATACCACGTGGCGTTATGGAATTCTGCAAACTCTGCATGATTGGGGACTTCGTGGCAGTCTGCCAACGTTTATAGCGAAGTTCATGGCAGAGCAGTATTTCCGAGTTCGAGTAGGCACCACACTTTCGAACGAACATCTTCAAGAAAATGGCGTTCCGCAGGGGTCTGTATTAAGCATTCTTCTTTTCTGCATTGCGATCAATGGCATTGCCCACTGTGTAGGTGACCGAGTATCTTCTCTCTTGTACGTTGATGACTTCAGTCTATATTACAGTTCCCGATACCTCCCATCTATCGGTCGACAGTTGCAACTGGTCATCAATGTGCTATCGGAGTGGTCTCTTCGCAATGGCTTTAAATTCTCCACTCAAAAGACGCAGTGTGTCCACTTCTACAACCATCGTGGACTCCATCCACATCCTGAACTGCGTCTTAATGGAGTGGAGTTGCAATATACAGACAATGCGAGGTTTTTGGGGCTTATCTTTGATTACAAATTAACGTGGGAGGCGCATATCCGTGATTTGAGAAGGCGTTGTGAAAAATCTTTAAATATTTTACGCCTTTTGTCAGGGGTTCGCTGGGGTGCAGACCCCGCATAGTGCTTTTACGTCTATATCGTGCTCTTATCCGTTCAAAGCTGGATTATGGCTGTTTTATCTATGGCTCAGCAAATAAATCAAAGCTACGTCTCTTAGACACTATCCATCACCATGGGATACGACTCGCTACAGGTGCCTTCCGAACGAGTCTGATAGCGAGCCTGTATTGTGAAGCAGGGGAACCATCACTGTATCGGCGGTGTAATGTCCTGTTGTGCTCATATGCGGTTAAACTCCGCTCGCAGCCTGAGCACAATTCTTTCGACTCTTTCCATCATTCGTCTCTTTATGGCCGATACGTGAAAATCCACGGAGACCTCGTCCAGCAGGTGTGCGATTCTGTGAACTGCTCTCTGAGCTCGACGTCCATCTACCATCCGTTCGCACACTAGAATACACACCACTCCACCATGGATTATGCGACGCCCCATATTTGATGTAAGCCTGAGCCAAAGTTTTAAGAATTTTACACCAGCTTTTGTTTATAGACTTTGTTTTAGTGAACTTTTATCATGTTTTCCAAATTATTCTTTAGTTTTTACTGACGGATCCCGAGTAAATGATTGTGTTGGTTGCTCCTTCGTTGCAAATGGACAGATATTTAAATATAAACTGAGCGAATATACCAGTGTTTTTACTGCAGAATTATATGCTTTTTACAGAGTTTTATTGTTTTTAATTCGAGAACCTCGGGGCAGATATTTAATCTGCTCTGACTCTTTAAGTGCCATTCAATCTTTGCAGTCTCTCTATTCAGAGGATCCCCTTGTGTTAAGAACTCAACAGCTGTTCCACACACTCCTAAACTCTGATTGCGAGATTGGAGTAGTGTGGATTCCTGGCCATGTCGGAATTCCTGGGAATGAGGCCGCAGATGCTGCAGCCAAAGATGGAGCTACGAACGGCACTCTGGTATATTGGCGCGAGAGGTGGCAAGACTTACAAAATTATTTGAAATATAGAATATGGTGGCAATGGGAAGGAGAATGGTCTGTACAAGAGGAAAACAAATTACGAAGAATAAAGAATACTGTTCGAGTTTGGGATTCGTCCACAAGAGCGTCACGACACAAAGTTTTACTCACCCGGTTGAGGATTGGCCACTGTCATCTGACACATGGCCATCTGCTACGTGGCGAGCTTCAGCTGGAGTGTGATCTATGCCATGTTCCACTTACGGTGGAACATTTTTTATTGCATTGTAGAAAGTATGACCGTGTCCGTCGGCAATATGGAATTCGGCCGACTCTTGGAAATGATTTTAATTGTACAAATGCAGTTCTGAGATTTTTATCGAGTACTGGACTTGACAGGGTGATTTAGTTTTTTTTTTGACCCGTTTTAATTATCCTCTGGACCCTTTACATCCGGAGGTTATACTTGTTATTTAGTATATAAGTTTTTTAACAAACTTGACATTCGGAACTTTTACATCCGAGTATTTTAGAAATACGCCAGATAATTTATTTATGGTAGCATTTGTATTGTTATTTTATTGTCTCTTTTTAAATACTAGTTAAGGTCTGAGATTTTTATAATGTTATATGCGTCACCCTGTTGAAACTGCATTTGTATATATACCTCGTTTTAATCGTGACAACGTTTTTTAGTTCTTTTAAGCATTCTCATTGTATTATGTCTCTGTTCTGTAAAGAATTTTAGATAAGGGCGCAAATAGCCATAGATGTTGACGCGCCCTTTTTAAACCCCACTAACTAACTAACTAGATGATGAACAAAATAGAGCTCAACCACAGAATACTCAGAATGAAATTATGATAACCAAATTCCAAGCAGGCCATGCACGTAAATATTAGGTCTCCTATAAACAGTATATACAGTGAAACCTGTTCAAATCAGAACCTGAATAATCTGGCATTTTGTCTATTTCGGAACAATTTATTGGTTCTGGCGAAATTCGTATGTATTATATGTAATTTTTCCTGAATAAAACGGAAACTATCTGCTATTGTTCACTTGGGCACACTGCTTGAATGTAGACTATATTTTCAAAAAAACAGCGTGTAATTTCAAGGAATTACGAAATATATAGGTCACAAGTTTTCTTTGCAAAATTTTAGAGGGTACGAGGGTGTGTTGGCCTGTTGGTTGACAATTCATTTTGATCCCTGTGTTAAAGCTGTAAAATTCCCGCCAGATGGCACTGACTGCCAAGTATCGCTGAGGGATGTGTGTGTGCGGTTTCTTGTACGATTATACTTAATAATATTATGCTTCTTTCTACTGTTATGTGAGTTTATTGTGATACGATTCAAAATGACGTATTGTTGTGTATCATTGTGTACTTCGAATAGAAAAAAGAGTGGAGGAACAATATCATTCTGCGAATTTCGGAGTGATAGGGAAAGATAGAATATTGTATGAAATGGAAATATAAAAATTGGAGATTTATTCTTCCAAGATATGGAAAAATTCAAATATCTTGGAGCAACAGTAACAAATATAAATGACACTCAGGAGGAAATTAAACGCAGAATAAATATGGGAAATGCCTCTTATTATTCGGTTGAGAAGCCTTTGTCATCTAGTCTGCTGTCAAAAAATCTGAAAGTTAGAATCTATAAAACAGTTATATTACCAGTTGTTCTGTATGATTGTGAAACTTGGACTCCCACTTTGTGATAGGAACACAGATTAAGGGTGTTTGAGTATAAAGTTCTTAGGAAAATATTTGCGGCTAAGAGGAATGAAGTTACAGGAGAATGGAGGAAGTTACACAACGCAGAACTGCACGCATTGTATTCTTCACCTGACATAATTAGGAACATTAAATCCAGACGTCTGAGATGGGCAGGGCATGTAGCACGTATGGGCGAATCCAGAAATGCATATAGAGTGTTAGCTGGGTGGCTGGTGGGAATAAGACCTTTGGGGAGGCCGAGACGTAGGTGGGAGGATAATATTAAAATGGATTTGAGGGAGGTGGGAAATGATTGTAGAGACTGGATTAATCTTGCTCAGGATAGGGACTGATGGCGGGCTTATGTGAGGGTGGCAATGAACGTCCGGGTTTGTTAAAAGCTGTAAGTGAAAGATGCGAAAAATGGCTTAAAGTGATTTCATGCCAAGAATTTTTTCCAAAAGCAACTCCCATCTTCAGTCGTTTGTAGTTTACATTTCAGGGAAGAAGATTACTCTAATAATGGGAAATTTAGTAAAACCAAGTGCTGTGCCAACAATATTCCCTCATTATTCTAGGTATAAAGTGACAGATATCAAAAGACCACGACGAACAATTACTAAAACTGATCTCCCTCCACCCAAGAAACGCAAATCTTTTAGTAATACATGGTTTTTCACTATTTGAACAAGATGTTCCGAGTGGCTCAGCATCAGTTAATGTCATCCCTTTCTTGCCAGCTGAAAATGATCATATAGCAACGCAAACAGACATTAACTTTGCGGAGGTAAAAAGAAATAATTAACAGATTGCATGTGAAAATTACACAACTTAATCAGATGTTACAAGAGAAGCAAGATGAAATAACGAAAACTGAAAAACTCCAACTAATTGAAAGAGGTCCGTTACATAAAGAACTGGAAAATGTAAAGAAAGAGGCCGATGAAGGCAGTATTCATTCAAAATTGATTCTAGATCAGCTGCTTAATCATCGAAAGAGTATACCAAACAAGAATATATCGGAAAATTTGTGTTCAGAAATTGAGCCGTTACTGTGTAGATGCCCTCTCTTGCAATGCCAATTTGCGATGAAGACGGCCAAAAACGACTTGCTAATATTATTACTGTGAAATTTGTTAGGCCACTTCTAGGTAACATTGCAGCAGCTTTAACTGAAAAGCTTGTTCCTTCAAAGAATGCGGCTTATAATCCACTGAGTCGCAAAATCTTGAAACTATGATTCTTGAATCTGCAATATCAAGTGGAATGTATCAGTGCAGTGAGTGAAATTATAAAACTTAGTACAAGTTATATTAAATAATTACCCAAGTGATTACTTTGAAACATTGCAGTTTAGCCTAGGGGTGCTACCCAGTGAATGAACTACAAAATTACGCCTCTCATAATGTTACTTAAACTGAACATGTTACTATATGTTAGCTTCCCTGCTTTTAAACTCACGCTTTTACCATAATTAACAGAACTAAACATAATAATACTTATTATTTTCTTATTTATTATTTATAAGTGTTATTATTCCTCTTTAATCATTTATTTTTAATTCATATTGAGTATTTCTTCTGTGGACACCAAACCTTGGGAGACAGTGCCTCATGGTGGAATTGAGAAATTAACCAATTTCAGCATAAGATTAGTATTGTCAAGGCAGTATTAAAAAAAGTGAAGAAAGCATCAAGTCAGCTGTGGTCGAATAAAGCTAACTTTGGTTCTATAGATTGCAAGATTTTCAATGCTTCACACCCGCATACTGTGTATTGTCGTAGCTGGATAGAGCGCAAGTGTAGTGATTTCCTGGAAAAAAGAAGTTGCGTAAAATGTGGCATTAACATTAAGTGATAAAGTAAAAGTTATCGAGTTAAAGGAAAATTAGAAACTAAACATATGTGAAATAATGTTGAAGATCAGTTGTGGAAAGTTCAGGTGTGACACTTCAAAAAATAAAGACCATAATGAGTGAGTAGCTTGCGACCAATATTGGTGACATAAAATGAACCAGAAAGCAACTGTTTATGTGGAAATAAATTAACTGTTGTGGGAGTGGGTTCTTCATTACCTTTCAAAGAAGATGCCAATTTCTGGATCTATTCTCCAAAGCAAGCCAGTGAACTGGCAAAAAAAAATTAGATAAACCAGAATTCAAGGCTTGTAATGGATGGATCCTAAAGGTAAAGGTATCCCCATCACACACCATGAAGGCATTTGGGGGGGCATGGAGGTAGAGACCCATGCTTTCCATGACTTCGGCATTAGAATGAGGTGGTGTGGTCAGCACCATGCTCTGACCGCCTTTTACCCCTGGGAAAGATTCGGTACTTAATTTTATAGGAGGCTGAGTGAACCTCGGGGCCATTCTGAAAGTTTGGCAGCGAGACTAATGTGTGAGTTACAGTAACTTTTATACAGAAAATGAGATTTTAATCAATATTATTCACCAATGGAAAAATGACAGAAAGCTGATTTAAGCGGTGTTAAACAGAATATTTTATACTTATTGCAGTTTGTGGCATGCCATCTTGTTTTTCATGTATACAAATGATAAAATATTTCATTTTAATTTCACACCTGAATAATACTGAAACCTGTCCACAACGGAAAAAAATTAGGACCATGTCACTTCTGCCTTAAACAGGTTTGACTGTACTATATCAATACCAACCAAAGGAGAATAGGAGACATAATAAGGAGGTACAGTAAGTATAAAAGCAACAATGACGTTAAATGCTATTTGTATGCTATATCATACAAACTTAAAATTTCATATGCATTCATAGGCACAGGATGAAGAGGTTGAGTAAAATTATGAAAAATATATTGGACCTTCTTTACATTGGACATTTATGTAATCAAATTAATTGACATTGAAGAAATTGGACATTTTTTCCAGTGGACATTAATATAGTGTGGACATTCCTGCATACAGACATTTTTGCATTGGACATTTTAACCTCCAACTGAGTGTTTAAACTGGGAAGTTAGTTTCTTATTGGCTTATCTGACTTTTTCCAGTTAAAATACTATTTTCTGTTTTTGAAAGTATATTTAGTAGTTTTATGTGATTGATTCTCGTATTTTCGTGTGATTTATATGCAAATTATATTACTGTCATTAGTATTACTTTGCTATTATTTCAATATTGTATTATTACATTATTTGTATTATGTGCATAGCCTATTTTATATTTGGCCAGAATAAAGCAGCTAACTAAAATATTTTGACTAAGCAGCTACTTATGTGATTTGTTTTAGTGCATATTTAAGGAGTTTTAAGTGCGTGAGCTTCTGCAGTCTAATGATCACACTTAAGAATTAAAATACAGGATACATTAAAACTTAAGGTTATCGTATATAGTTTTCTAAATTGCACTGAGCCATTTTGTCAATGAACAATTTTTTCCTTTAATATAGCTGGAAGGTTCCTGATAAACCAGTAAATTATAGTATGTGTGGCCATTTCTTCTGCAAGCCATGTGTAAATGATGATGGAAATTCCTGTCCTGTATGTGGAATTTTATCCTGTGCTTCTGAGATTACATCTGATCGACTAATTACAAATCTTATTTTGGGTTGGAGAAAAATATCCAGCACTATTGGTTTCGAAAGGTAAGAAAAAAAAATACACACACACCCACGCACGCACACACATTATTAAATTAATTTCAGTTGTGAACTTGTATGATTATAGACTATGTTACATTTCAGCAATGAATGAGTGATAATTACATTCCTTGCATTGAGCATAAGTTTGAAGGACTTGATCCTTGCTTCTTTGATTGTGATGGTCGTATTCTGTTCACCTTTGTTTTGAGCGTACTGTTTCATATAATCTGTGCAGTAAGTAACTATTTGTAGATATGGTCTTAACAGTATTGATGCCCTGAGTGGTATTTGATTTAATGGCTTCACAATCATTTTGATAATTTTTCAACAAGCATTTCTCTACCATGAGCGTAGAGACCTTAAGGGGTTACATATACCTTCCATCATTAAATTTGATATGTTTATGAATTTTATTCCTCCATATAACTAAGCTCTATTTAGAAGAAATTTTATGTTTCATGTCTGAAAATTCCTCTTCAATTTAAAATAAAAAGTGTTTTTCTATATAAAAAGTTTTTTTTATTGAGATTTTTCAGAATTTTCATTTTGCGATTTGTACCTTTAAGACTCCCAAGATTTTAAATATTTTAAAAATAATTTAGAAAACGTACAATAAATATGGGAAATGCCTGTTATTATTCTGTTGAGAAGCTTTTGTCATCCAGTCTGCTCTCAAAAAACCTGAAAGTTTGAATTTATAAAACAATTATATTACCAATTGTTCTGTATGGCTGTGAAACTTCCACTCTCACTTTGAGAGAGGAATAGAGGCTAAGGGTGTTCCAGAATAAGATGTTTAGGAAAATATTTGGGGCTAAGAGGGATGAAATGACAAGTAAATGGAGAAAGTTACATATCGTAGAACTGCATGCATTGTATTCTTCACCTGATATAATAAATAAATAAGGAACATTAAATTCAGACGTTCGAGATGGGCAAGGCATGTAGCACATTTGGGCAAGTTCAGAAATGCATATAGAGTGTTAGTTGGGAGACCAGAGGGAAAAAAGACCTTTGGGGAGGCCCAGACATAGATGGGAGGATAAGAAAAAAAAATGGATTTGAGGGAGGTGGGTATGTGTTAGAGATAGGATTAATCTTGCTCAGGATAGGGACCGATGACAGGCTTATGTGAGGGCAGCAATGAACCTCCGAGTTCCTTAAAAGCCATTTATATATGTGTGTTCTGCCCAACTTTTTCCAAACTTTCCTATTTTCTGCCTTTCTCTTTGTTTTCGCGTACGATCCACATATCTTAATGCCATCTATCCTCTGATATCATCTTCTACCGTGAACTCTTCTCCTGTTCACCATTCCTTCCAGTGTATCCTTTAGTAGGCAGTTTCTTCTCGGCCAGTGACCCAACCAATTCTTTTTCCTCTTCCTGATCATTTTCAGCATCATTCTTTCTTCACCCACTCTTTCCAATACAACTTCATTTCTTATTCTCTCTGTCCACTTCACATGCTCCATTCTTCTCCATATCCACATTTCAGTCCACATCTATGTGGAGTAACGGTTAGCGCGTCTAGCTGTGAAACCAGGTGGGCTGGGTTCGATTCCCTGTCGGGGCAAGGTACCTGGTTGAGGTTTTTTCTGGGGTTTTCCCTCAACCCAATATGAGCAAATTCTGGGTAACTTTCGGTGTTGGACCCCAGACTCATTTCACTGGCATTATCACCTTAATCTCATTCAGATGCTAAATAACCTAAGATGTTGATAAAGCATCGTAAAATAACCTACTAAAATAAAAAAAATCCACATTTCAAATGCTTCTACTTGTTTCTCTTCATTTCGTCGTAATCTTCATGTTTCTGCCCCATACAACACCACACACACAAAGCACTTCACTAGTCTCTTCCTTAGTTCTTTTTCCAGAGGTTCGCAGAAGATGCTCCGTTTTATATTAAAAGCTTCCTTTGCCATGCAATTCTGTTTTTGATTCCTGGCAGCAGCACTTACAGTACAGTACATCCCAAGTATTTGAAGTTGTTCACTTGCTCCACTGTCTCATTTAGAATTCGCAAGTTTACTTCTTTATTTTTCTTGCAACAACCATGGTCTTCGTCTTGTTTGCATTTATCTTCATCCCATACTGCTCACAGCTGTCATTTAGCTCCTGTAGCATATCCCTTAGTATCGTCTCCTCTTCTGCTAACAATGCCGTATCATCAGCAAATCTCCGTTTACCCCTCCCATGTTCTGAAAACAGTTCACCAAATCTCCAAGTAGATGTTGAACAGGGTAGATCGTAAAGGGTATCATTGTCGTGCTCCTCTCCCTGTTTCACTTCTTTAAACATTTCTTCTCTGATTCTGACTTTGACTCCTTTAATATACAGGTTACTGAACAGCCTCCTGTCTTTCAAATCCACACTTGATTTCTTCAGGATGTCCATCAGTTTGTTCCAATCCACTCTGTCATTTAGTAAGTAAGTAATTCTTTTTTTCTTAGGAGTAACATTCATATTAACAAGCCCCCAGCTCAATGGTTAGAATTCACACACTGTAAGAGGAAGAAATATTTTTTTCCATTATACCCGTTATTAAAAAAAACTCCATATGAAGTGGAAAAAAATTATTTGTTCCTCTTACAGTGCGTGAATTCTAACCATTGAGCTAGGGCTTGTTAATATGAATGTTACTTCTAAGAAAAAAAAAATTACTTACAAATGGCTTTTAAGAAGGCGGAAGAAGAATAAAGTGCATAAGATTTGCTGCTGATATGGCATTGTTAGCAAAAGAGAAAATGATACTAAAGGATATGCTACTAAAGCTATGACAACTGTGAGCAGTATGGGATGAAGATAAATGCAAATAAGACGAAGACTACGGTCATAGGAAGAAAAATGAAGAAGATAAACTTGCGAATTCTAAATGAGGGAGTAGAGCAAGTGGACAGCTTCAAATATTTGGGGTGTAGTATAAGCAGTAACATGAGCTGCTGCCAGGAAGTCAAAAGGAGGATAGCAATAGCCAAGGAAGCTTTTAATAGAAAAAGGGGCATCTTCTGTGGACCTCTGGGAAAAGAACTAAGGAAGAGACTAGTGAAGTGTGTGGCATTGTATGGGGCAGAAACATGGACATTATGACGAAGTGAAGGGAAGAGACTAGAAGCATTTGAAATGTGGATATGGAGAAGAATGGAATGTGTAAAGTGGACAGACAGAAGAAGAAATGAAGCTGCATTGAAAAGAGTAGGTGAAGAAAGAATGATGCTGAAACTGATCACGAAGAGGAAAAGGAATTGGTTGGGTCACTGGTTGAGAAGAAACTATCTACTGAAGGATGCACTGGAAGGAATGGTGAACGTGAGAAGAGTTCGGGATAGGAGAAGATATAGATGATAGACGACATTAAGATATATGGATCATATGAGAAAACAAAGAGGAAGGCAGAAAATAGGAAAGATTGGAGAAAGTTGGGTTTGCAGTGAAAGACCTGCCCTCGGGCAGAATACTAAATGAATTAATGCTTTATTTAAAGTTTTAAGAAAATTTACATTGAATTCTTTTTTTTTAATTGCTGTCAAAGAAATTTACGGTTACAGTTTGTTGATCTACTAACAAAAAGGGCCACGCAAAATCTAATGCATTTACCTAAAAAAATTGTGGTGAAAGATAGCCTATAACTTAAACAGTTTTGAGAAAATGAGCAATGAAGTTACAGATTACTGGTTGGTACATAGTCTTTGAATAGCAGGATATTTTAATGCAGAACTTGGTACATTTTATAGATATCTTAAAATTTCTTTCACAGTTATAAACTTATAAAACTAAATCTGTGCATATTAAATTGTTGTAAGAAAAGTGGGGGGGGGGGGGAACAATTTTTACCCTCAAATGTGTAAGGTAAATTGAGGTAAGGATGCACTAATATGAAAATTCAACTTTGGTGCTTAGTAACACTTGAGCCCTTTGTAATTTTAAAATAAGATTTTATTTGTATATTAAGTGGTTAATTCTGTGTATTTCATCTTGTCAGTTGCGTAAATTGTTGAAGCATGTTTTATGAAACAAATACCATTATCACGTTGAGGGTATGCACTTGCCCCGTGATATGGGGCAAGAACATCTCCAGGCTCTAACTTTCCGTGATAATGGATAGAACATAATCAAATCAAGGAGCAAGTGCTTATTCTCTTTCTTTGAGCTACAAATGCACGTTTAAAATTGTATTTTATTAATTTTTTCTGATAAGTTATGTATTTTGGCAATAAACGGTGTTCAGGGAGTAAGATTAATGGTCACTGAGATTGCAGGACGAATCTCAAATGAACTACAGTGATATTGACTGAAGTTACACTTGCCCCAGAAATGCACTTATCCCAACTCATCCTATGTTTGAGAAAATGGAAGATACAGATTGTTGGCTGATACAGTGAAACTTGTTCAAAGTGGAATGTGAATAAGCAGAAACTTGTTGAATGCGAACAAATCCTCTAGTTCTGTTGGATGGAATAGACATTATAGTGTTATTTATTTTGTATATTTAGGAATCTGTCCAATGTGGAAATGGAAAGAAATTTTAAAGAAATTTATCAAAAACTACTTTTATAATGTAGACATTTTACATGTTTGTACAGCCCTGACTTTTACTGTTTAATTTGGATTGTTTGAGTCTGCAAATAGCTTTATAAGGAACAAAAGAAAGCTAGAGTAGGGTGGCCCTTAGCCATAGAGGTGGATTTTTATTTTTCGTAAAAATTTAAGAATACCCCCTAGAATTGTTACACTTATTGAGAAAATAATTCCCTGAAAAATTGGTAGATATTGAGTAATAAGAAGATGTGGTGCATTTGAATTAAAGTTTTAAACACTTTCTTAAGTTTCTATATTCAACCAGAAGTGAAATATAACTTTTTTGTGTTATCCTTCACCATTGATGTTTCTATTGTTCTTAAAAGTCTTTAAATGAAATTGAGTTTTTCACATCCTAGTATTGGTGCCGATATTCGGACACAGTTTGCAGTATAACATTTTTTCTTCTTCTTTTGTTGTCAGCATATTGTTGTAACCTGTCATCAGTTTCACTCTCTGTTCTGCTGCATCATTTACAATTCTTTAAAATATTTAGCGATATGTAGCCCTTTCTGGAAAAGCTCGTTACTTTCCCATTCTGGTGGATGTGTTTCCAAGAAGTCAGAATTTATTGAAAACCATTCAAAAAATCTCCTTGAATCTTGAGAAATAAAGTTTTCAATGCCTTTTCCTAAGTCTTTATTTTAGAACTTTGGTTCAGCTGATAACTTTTCATATTTCTTCTAGACTTTCTGATCAGTTCATAGCATCAGTATTTTAATTTCAACTAAAACGTATTTATTTTAGACCAACTTTCCTGGAATTTTCTGAAAATTTTAATAACTGGCCCTTCAAAATAGTTTCCGAGATATGATGCCTACATGGTAAATAGAGAATATTTGTCCCTAATTTCTGTTCGAGTTCCTAACACACAAGCATCTTTAAAACTACCTGTGTTGGCTGCCATTGTATCAAAATAGAGCACTTACACTTTTTAGCTGATTTCCACTCCCCTAGTAATTGATACATTGTATTAGTTTGGTGTTGTGCAAATCAAGCTTTCAGGTATAACTCCCTGTAAAGTTGATTTGAATAATAGTTTGGTGTTGTCCACTACTCGAAGCAAATACAGGTATTTCTATCGTTTTATTTCACCAGAAGTTATGATCATTGAAAGCCTATCTATTTAGTCTTTACCAATAACAGCCGGAAGAGTTTTTCCATCCCAATGAACAGTAATCGGATCTAAGCCTAGTTCATTGAATTTTTTTAAGAGCTTTGTACATATTTCACTTTACAAATGCTTACGACATCACAATATAGAACTGAGATTTATAATAACGTCACTCAAGTCATGACCTAAGGATTCTCTTTTGGAGACAATATTTTCACAGCATCACGATCACTCACTTTGTACTTATCAAGTGTTTTGGCGTGATTACTTGTATTTTAGCTCATTTAGTTCCTTGTGAAGCAGTGGCATCATCTGTTAGAATTAAGTTGCTAGGTTGAGGGACTTCGCTATTGCTTGGACCAGGTTCTTCAACTTGAATCTAATCATTTTCTGTGAATAAAGGGATTCATTATGTTCTTTTCCCTCTGTAAATAAAAACCGGTGTATATCAGAAATATTTGCTATTTATTCAGTTATTTTAAACAGTTTGTGAATAAATTAGGTGTAAGTTCACGTTAATGTGATATAAACTTAATTCTGATAATATTCATTATATTCAACAGTAAGCATAGTGTACCGTAACAGCTTTTATTATTTAATTGTGTTAGTTGCACTATGAATGTAATTATCACCACTATTAATAATTAATAATGTACATTATAGCTGACATTGAATTAATGAATTAACAATATTTTTATTTTTAAGAATTCGCAGTAAAAGTTACCTTGCACTGACATTTTACTGCATTCTTTTTGTTGCTGACGTAGGCTACGTTTTGTCTCTTTTTCCATCAATACGCGATCTGTTCCTATCATTGGGCCTGGTCTACCTTTCTTCCTTTGGTTTAGAAGAAATTTACCATCTTCTTCAATGGTGATCATTTAAAGGGCATCAGCATATGTAATAAAGAAGAGATCATCTAGTTTTTACAGAAATACTTGCTCTCGTTGTTCTTGAAGTTGAGATCTGTGTTTAGAAATCTTTTGTAACACTTACCACTCTTTATATAATGCCTCCTAGTTTTTCGACATTATGTTGAAACTTTCTTGTAGGAATTCGTGCTTTCTCCCAAAACACTGCCACTTCTTTCAGAACTAGATGTGCACTAAAACGTAAGTTTAGTTTTACTTTACGTATATTGTAGAACAACACTTTTAAAATCTGGCCATTACAAGGCAATTCTGCACTCACTGTTTGTCTCTCGTCTCCCAAGAGAAACAACGAATCAGATTTCGTTTCCATTTTTTATTATTTTTCGATCATAAACGTTATATCGTATCTCCATCATCATCTTAGCAGTACAACAGTGTAACCACGCAATACCAAATACGTATTTGCTACATCGGCACTTGATAGGTAGGAATCTCCCACTCAAAGCTATGCGACATGAGTTCTCTCCATCTAATCTCACTCACCTAAATACGTTTTTTTTTTAGAATCCAGATGTAATTGTCACCCTCCAATCACACACACCTCAAACAACCCCTAGTCATAAATTCAACTTCCAATAAAACTCTATTCGGAGAAAAGTGTTCCGCTGCCAGTTTTCAGAAAAGATGCGCCATCACTTACCTTTGTTGGATCAACTTCAAACTTCACACGATTTTTATTTGTACTTATGTAATAGGTTTAAGAGAGGTCTCAAAGAAAATTCGAAAGTTCAAAATTAAGGACCACCCTAAGGTATAGGCACAGGCACTAATTGTATTGGGCAAGGACAGTTAAAGGAAACAGACAAAATTGCAACCAAAGGAAACTGAGAATGCCATTCCTTGCAATAATAAAGCTTGTCTTTATTTTAATCGAGTTTTCTAGAAAATCCTCAGGAATGTGCAGGAAGCAGACAAGGTCTAAGTAGGTCTAAACATGTGTTTACATGCAAACAAAAGTTTCACTTCTAACAAACCAGTCAGTTGATTTGTCTTCAGAGTGAAAAGCATGGCTAAACGAAAAATAGATGTGATCGAAGCTAAAGAAAAAGTTTAACTTTCATTGCGGGAAATCATGATGTAGTTCAAGTATGGTAAAACGCAAATTTATAACACGCTTAAAGAAAGGGACAAAATAATGAACAAGTGGTTACAAGTAAATGGTCAAATGAAATGGAAGGCTAAGACAACAGGTAATGAGGAAATTAATGACATAATGTGAGAATGGTTCACTAATGCAAGGTCAAAAAAAAACATGCATATATCTGGTCCTATGCTTCAAAGTCAAGCTCTCGCAGTAGCCAAATCTCTTGGAAACGACCACTTTAAGGCATCTAAAGGGTGGCTGGACAGTTTCAAGAAGACACAATATTGTATGGAACAAAGTTTGTGGGGAATCGAAGGATGTGGATGAAAGTGTAGTGAGTGACTGGAAACCAAAATTGTTAAGAGTTGATTTCAGGTTATGAAGACAAGTAGATTTACAATGCAGACGAAACAGGATTATTTTTTCGTGCACTACCAACAAAATCACTCGTGATTAAGAGAGAAAAGTGTGCTGAGGGCAAAATATCGAAGGAAAGACTTACAGTGTTGTGTGGGAATATGGCGGGAGAAATAGAAAACCTCTCATAATTGGAAAGGCGGCAGAACTAAGATGTTTCAAGAACCTAAAAATTGATAATCTCCCAGTGATTGGAGAAACAACAAAAAGGCTTGGATGATTGTATCGGCAATGGAAGTGTGATTTAATTTCATTAATGCGAAAGTGAAGAAAGAAAATCGAAAATCTAGATAATGCCACTTATCACCCAAAAATTACTCTTTCAAATGTAAAACTGGCCTGGTTCCCACCCAATACAACAAGTGTACTGCAGCCCATGAATATAGGGTGACCAGATTGTCATCGATAAAAAAGAGGACACAAAGCTTCAAAAAGGAGGACATTGTTCGAAAAAAGAGGACAGAAAATGTGTACTTAGATTTAGGCTTAGACCTATATTATACTTTAAATTACGTCAATATCTATTTTATTACAAAATATTTACAGTACAGATTTAAGCCCATAATACATTACAGCGAGAAATACATAATGGGTTTTTTGAGCTATGGAAAATGCTTTCCTTTAGCATGGAGTAACTCTTGAAATAAGGCATAGGTGACATTGATTTTTTTTAAACATAGCTACTACACCATCTATGTTTCTTGCTCCCACAGGTAACCTAACCTAATTGTAGCCTATAAAATTTGTATTGCCTGAATGAAATTAAACAATTAATAGAAAGTCAGATGTTTAAATTTATATAACTTTATTTTTATCAGCAAATATCAAGCCCAAAGACCTTGTATAGTATATAGTTCTCGGTATAGTGTGTTACAGGCCTTAAGACATATATACTTAAAAGTATGTTAGTATCTATTTTATTACAAAATAATTATGGAAAAAATAATAATGATTTTACAGTTACGTAGCTACATATGAAAGTCAAGGAAACTATAATTATTAAAAAGGGCAAAATATCTAATTAGATTTACATTCGCACCTCGATTTCTCGATTTATTAGCTACCACTGAGCAACAACCATATTAAGGAGGAGCAAAGAGAGTTATGATAGTTGGCGAAGAGTATATCTGTTGATGCTGCTGTCACCTATAGGCAAATTACTTAAAAAAGGCGTCAGTCAGGTAATTTCAAAACATCAGGTATACAAGTTACGAAAAGGAGGACATTTCTTGATTTTTTTAAATATTCCCGGACTCCGGACAAAGGCCTAAAAAGGAGGACATGTTTGGACAAAAGAGGACATCTGGTCACCCTACATGAATATGGGCGTAATTTACATGTTCAAGTCACACAACAGGATCTTCTTAATGCAGTCTTTGATCGCAAATGTGGAAGAAGCTGACAGATCTTATGCTTTGGCCAGATCTGTATCAATTTTGGATGCTGTGAATTGGATTGGGTTGACAGTAAAGAAAATTAAAGCAGACACTGTGAATAAGTGTTTTGTTAAAGCAGGATTTGGAGACTGTGATGATGGAGATGGACTGAAGAAAGTGAACGAAAACGTAATTGCAATATCATCACTTTGCAGAGAAAAAAAATCTTCCAGGCAATGCAGAGGAATTCATTGGAAATGACGACAGTCTTGTCACATAATTTTGAGTCAGCTAAATCCCTTCTAGCTGCAAGAAATTCTGAAAAAGAAGAAAATGAAAAGGAGGAGGAACAAGAAGAAGTAGTAGCAGCAGCATCAGTTGGACAGGTGACTCAAAATAAGATCTGCAAACATGAACAAGCTATTCAGTGCATCAGTGATGTCATGCAGTTTGCCATTGATTCAAATTCTCCCAGTCTTCTTGAGTTATTGTATTCAGTTAAATACTCTATTGAAAAAGACATGGCCTCAAAAAACTGGAAACAAGTTACTTTGTTAGATATGTGGAAAAAATCTTAATGATCTAGGTCAAACATGTAAATAATTCTTAATGATCTAGGTCAAACATATACATAATTATACAGTGTTAATACAGTAATAAAGTGTAAAATATTGAATAAATATAGTGTAGTGTAAAAAAATATGTCAACAACATGTTCTTTACATCAGCCAGCGTAACCAAGTTTCACCATGAAAAGGTACATACTATGATACTGGTAACATATTTACAAAATTTATGTAATGTGGAAACTTGTCTAATGCGGAAAAACATTTCAGTCCCTTGCGATTCCACTTTGAACAAGTTTTACTGTATTATGTTTGCATGGAAGGACATTTTAATGTATATAATTTGGTCAATTTAAAGATACAGTAAAACCTCGATACACTTCCACTTATAATGTTATTCCGTTTATTACACTCTTTTTATACAGTTCCTGGACATTTCATATATAATTCTGCATAATTTTACCTTCTTGTAACGCTTCCAAATCCTGCTTGTAGCACATTTTTCGGATCGGAAATGAATAAAAAATTCCGTATAAATTGCGCAACTTGTAATGTTTTAAAAGCATGGTGAAGAAATATGTTGCTGTGACTGTACTGAGGGTCATTTCAACATGAGTTCAAGAAATTTCACCCTATACCGGGAAATCCCTTTGGTGGGCATTGTCAAAAGTTGCACTTACCTGTACAGAGTGTCCTAGCTTAATGTTGAGGTTAGGTTCTGAAAAATGAAACAACGTAATGGAGACGGTTTTTCTCGTAAGAAACAATAGCAATAGAAGAGGTTAGGTTCTAAATTATACTGAATAGATTATGAAATACACAATTCTAACATACAAAACACAGTATTTATTATTAATACCATACAGTACTGTACATGTTACTTACATTCTACGCCCATTAATCCTTCATAACAATTCTGTGTTGTTTGGGTAAAGGGAGATAAGTCATAAAAAGAGTTTGGAGGTAAATGAAAATTAAACTTGGAACCCCTATTGCATATAATTTTATACACAAATAAAACACATGAACTACTAGTATTCTTTTGATTTTTGCACACTCGTGTAATTAACTTGTGTGTTCATCTGGTGAACAAAATTTCATCTGCAAAAAAAAAAAAAAAAAAAAAAAGACTTGTCCCCCTTTACCCGAACACCACAGAATTTCTGAACTGTATTCGTTGTTCTTTAGCTGGAATCATTAACCACTTCCTATGTTGTCTGTTCACCTCCTGCCTTGAAAGAACAGAGGGTTAACTGTTTTGTTGCATTCTTCTTCTTTTCTTGATAGCACCAACGTATAACTCACCATAATTAAATCACTATCATACACACTGCACTGCAAAAAATAACTTAAACATACAGTATATGGACTCTCTTCTTCACGTCAAGTGTAAACTGTTTTAAAATGTCTGTACAATACAGTGTACGTATGTATAAGAGACTGAGAAAGAAGTGAATGTACCTACTACAAGTCTATAAGCTTACACTTCAATGCTTACTTGTTGCAAACAATAACAAAAGAAACATTCCTACCCTCGTGCAACAGGTACTACTTACACAACACATCGACACAGAACTAGTCTTAAACTATCTGATATTTTCAGCCACAGTATAATTAAACATCATGTGGTGACTAAGATGTCATTTGTTTAGTGTCATAAGGGTCAAACTCATAACAACTTATCTCTGGTCAGTTCTGTGCTCCATTCACCAATACCTCCCCGCACCGCATCTAATTAAAATACATCTTGCAGAAACTTCCTCGTCAGCTCCTCACAGTATCTTTCCGCTCCATTGCATTCCCGTTATGTCAACACTAGCGACGTTAAAGTGAAACCATTACCAACTTTAAAAGAGGACTGGTGGGTAAAGTGACACGATGCAATAACGAAATGACGTTCATTGGGGAAACGTAAAGCGAGGACCTCCTGCACTTTCCTTTCCTTTGTATGAAAGAATTTTAACACTCAAAGGTCTCCCTGTCATTTCTGTAAAATTTAGTCATTCTTTGAATTCTGTGGAGTGTGCAGTAAGTTTGCAGTACAAGTGACATAACAACTTGTAAAATGTGTGCCCCTTTCATAATAGATAACAGCAAGGATTGGGTTCCTGTACAGGAGAAGTTGGGGGAAGTTAACATGGAGGATTTTGAGTCAGTTGACAATTTGTCCGGTGACATCAGAAATCCGTGGTGTTGACGATATGTTTGTGGATCATGCTGCCACTACTGCATATGATGAAGGAAATTGAATCTGCAGAGGAAAGTATCCCCACACCAAACGAAGCCCTCAGACCAATAAATATACTTTGGAAATACATTACTGTTGCTCCTTGTGGTGTATCAAGTGAAGTTGTCTGAAGTCCCTTGAACTGCATAGAATATGTTATCATTCATAATAGTAGTATAAAACATGGCAGACAACAATCAAAGATATTTTTCATATGAAATGAGCTCCTATTTGCATTTTACACTGTAACTAATGCACAATAAAATAAGTTTCTAGGAAGTGGTGTCTAAATTGTTTTTCCCCATTTATAAATCATTTTCTGTCTATAGTGCTGTCCCACTTATTACGCTTGAAAGCCATAGTCCCTTGACAAGCACTTTAGCAGGGTTATACTGTATCTTGAAAATTTCTTTTAGATATATAATGCTGAAAGTTTATATTACTTTACTATAAGAAAAATTAAAAATAAATTTTTTTGACCTAAGGTGTATGTAACCCATTAATAGAGCTGTGACTTGAAATTATTTTTTTTTTACAATGGCAGGGTCCTTAACATGCTATTTTCATCCCTATTTTACAAGCGTGGCTCATAAATGTCACTAATGACAAAAAGAATAGACCACTTAGTGAAACCAGAGTGATGTATTAATTTATTTATGACATAGTTTCCAATATGCATATTTCTATATCTACAAATCTATCTTGGTGTGCATTACACAGATGTGATTGATTTTCCAGAGTGAGTACTGATGGCAGTACAATACAAGTGAAAGATGATAAAATGCCAGATCTACCAACAGTACAACAAAAGTACGGAAGGTAGATCTAGCAAAAGTGCAACTTCTTTTTGTAACAAATTTTAAATAGTATTATAGATTAGTTCTACAAGAGAGGCACTTGGAAGACTTGTGAAACAGAGCAAATTAATTCATTGTGAATGAGTAGTATGTCTAGTAGTTACATAAGAAATTGTACCTTAGATAATTATACGTAAATTATTTGTTAAAGTTTTTTTACAATACACTTTTGTGGTCAATGTTTTGAAGTACCTATTGAAATGCAATATTTTCTTCAGCCATGCTGACAGTTTGGATGGCAAGATACCTGAATATGAAGATTCAGAAAAAAATCGAAACTCTATCAAGAACAAAAAGTCAATCAAAAGAACTTCAGAAGCTAGCACCGAGAAAAATATTTCATCAAGGGAAAATCAAGCTAAAAAGAAAACAAGGAACAGTAAAAGTAACATACCTCCTTTAACAGATACAGAGAAATCTTCAGAGACCACAATTGTGAGAAAATCAAGGTCAACACGAAGTAGCAACACACTAAAAGACGTCAATAAAAGAAATGTAAAAGGAGAGACACAGCTTCATGTTGCTTGCATTAAGGTGAGAGTTCTTTTAATATTCCTAATGTGGTATTCATGTTGCATCATGTTAGTAAGGGCTACTTTATGTTGACTGATGTATTCTGAATGTCAGAAATGGGAGTACATTACAACCTGCCAAGACTGTCACCTTCACTTATAAGTTACTTCATTAAAGGATAGCTTTTTCTCCTTGAAACTGACATAATTTATCATAAATCCTGTATAAATATTTCTTCACTTTGGCTGTCAGACAATTTTTATAGATTCATATCTACTTAGGTTCAGTCAGTCATAGATTGTTCTGAATACCATATTTTCTGTGTCCACAGACAAATTACATAAAATCTCTTTATTTCGCATTAGAGAAGCAGTCAACATTTTTTCTAAGAATTGTCTTTGGTTTGAAAGTTATTAGATTACTGCTTCTGTTTATAACACTTTGCTAACTTATGATATCATGACATGGTCCTGTGACTGCACACTACAATACCATATGTACACCCTTTGACACAAAAATTGGTCGCTCTCTTGTAGTGTGAATTTGCCTAATTGTTGTCATTCAGGTTAACATGCAATGCAAGCAGGAAAAATTAAGCATTGATAATGAAGTCAAGTCATAGCAGTGATGTATTTGTATGTCATGAAATAACATACTCCCTACAAAACCTTTATGGCTTAGTGGTAGAGCTCTTTTTTTCTCATTCCAAAAACCGAGGTTCGAATCTCTCTATGTATGTTTAAAATGTTGACATTTTTAATGTATTAGCATGCAGGGTTATTGATTTTAATTTGAATTTCCAACGCTGTAATTTAGTTTATACACAACAGTAATATTTAAATATTATATATTTATTTTTATAGAAACATTCTTATTTCAAAATATCATCACATGAAAGCCACTAAAAAAAAAAAAAAACAATTACTTTACATTATTCGACACTCGAAACAGAATTAGTCATGAAACTTATATGCAAGTGGTGGTGAATAACCTCATAGAATAACAAACAATGGTTAGGCCAACATCGAATTTCTAAGGAAGAAAACTGTGTTTTTCTTTCTTTGTATGTTTTTGGTTTAAATGTTATTTATTGTATACGTTTTACTGAAATTAATTTACATATTTCTAGTATAAATTAAGATAGACTACTAAATTTGTTAATTTTGTATTTTTGTGCACATATATACTGATCACTAGAGTCCGGATGTGTATGACCTAAAAATTAAAAAAAAAAAATGACCTGTAAAATTTCCATAAAATTCTCTTAAAATGATCTAAAATGTAAATTACCAATTAAGTCTATATAATCAATGGTGTAATGATTACTTTATAAGTAACTGTATTGTAAAGCAACCGTTCCTATTGGAATTATTGTATTAGTTACTGAAATAATAATTATTTATCAATAGATCACTTCTATTAAAATAATATGAAAAAATTAATAACCAAACACACCTCAGTTAGCATATTAACATATTAATAACCAAATACACCATAGTCATCCTCAAGTTATCAAAAGAGAAAAATCAGTGGTTGTCAGTTAACACTGTTTTCTACTTGGAGACACTTCATTCTACTTCCACAGATGTAATGGGAACATATGTTTGTTTTCTACTTGGAGACACTTCTTTCTACTTCCACAGATGTAATGGGAGCATATGTTACTGTCTGTTAAATCCTGTTAAAAATGTCAAGTCTAGAGTCTTCTTCTGACAAAATACTGGCTTTTTGACACATTGTCTTATACCCTTTATTTTTATCTAAAACAGATTTTATTTCCTGTCTTACTGTGTCCCCATTATCACCTTTCACATATTGTACACAATAGTAAAGTTTCTGACTAACTCTATTGACTTGTTCAATGCCATGTCACATTCTCTAAGCGGGTTTGGTTTCTGGCAAAAATGCAAAATTTTATTTAATGCAAGCCAATTTACCTTCCATTTGACGATCAGGAAACGCATCCTGTGCACTCCCAATTGCCTTAGCATCTATCCTATCGAAGCTGTTCACTATTTCCCTTACTTCTAAAAATTGTCACAATGGTATAGCCTATGCATGCAATCAACCACGTATCCCAGCATGTTAAAACAGATACTGAGGACAAAGCTATGTCTGGGGCCTTGTCTTTGAAATATGTAGTTTGGGACGAATCTTTCTCAAAGATTTTCTTTACTATGAAAATCAGTCTGTCGTCTTGCATATTGCATGCTGCATGACTATAAGATCATTCAGTGAATGTGACCGATACTGGGAAGCAAGAGGTCATATGGATTAATGGCGACTATGCCAAAATCCTGCCATTGAAAAAAAAAAAAAAAAAAAAAATATCTTATGAAAATTTTTGATCTCACCTCCTCTGCGATTTGATGAAAGGCATGGGCCAGACAAGTAACATTTTACTGTAAAATGATTTGATAGATTTTGCTGCCTTTACCATGTTAGGAAGCGAAGCACATTCTCATGTTGTACTTCATTAGGCTACAGTAAACACATGGATTTATCGAATAGTTTGCATATCTTAGTGTAGTTAACTGCCTCCAAAACCTCTGAGGTTAGAAGTAAAATTTGTCCTTGACTATTTGTTTGTAGGGACCCTATCACTACATGACCTACATAACAGTCCTCGTAATCAGTAGTCTCGTCTCGTCAATTGATATAAACCATTTTTTTCCATTTACATATTAACGTATTCAGTTTAATGTGTCGTTATAACATTCTAATAAGTAGTTTGTATGCGATGTGTATTTATCTGGAATTGTATGATCAGTGTGGCATTCATGGAAATTATGTAATTTAGAATTGCTTTGTTTCCCTTGGGAATATTCGCAGTAAAAAAATGAAGATTACTTGCTATTTGATATAGAAACAGTTTTTTTTAAGAGTAATAAAATTATTGAGACACTTCTCATTTGTTCATATTTTCAAGAGATTGCAAATGTTTCTCACGCCCGATATGTTGTTGCATGGTGAACCATTTATCTGTAGCAGCTTTTATTTTACACACTTTACAGAATAATATAGTTTCATTGGTTGAGAATATGTTTTCACCAAATTCTGACACACCTACTGTCTTAAAGCGGCTCACAGTTGACAGTTTCAGTTTTGGCATTTCAATTGCACTGCACTGTAAAATGTCACAGACTTCAAAAGTAGTAAGTCTAAACTGCCACGTATCACACTTCTTCCTTGAGGATGATGTAATGCAAGAGCAAATGTGACGCACTAATAAAATAGGACATGGGTGGCCAAAAGGATCATCCGTGCCGAATCACTTGCAAGACGCTACTTGTGTAAGCTCATGACCTTGAGTGGGAGGGTTGAAGATGAGGTTGCAACAGGTGCATTAACTAGAAAAGTGTCTGGTTTATGTATGCTAGACATCATTGGGGAAGTTCATGTACTTTCACAATTTGTTAATTGAGGGGCTCACAACCAGAGTGAACTAAGTCCACCAGTGATCAGTTTGTGGATTAATACAATCTCGGATGAAGAAAACTTAGATTTATTCGTTGCATAACAAACCAAGTCCATAACTCATTTGTTACTCCACAGAGGGCAACATTTCCTATGGAAGGTGAAGGTTGCTAAGCATGAGCTAGGAACTTTAAGACTCAATTTCTCAAAATTATTCCAGAAGGACTTGGTCCACTCTGGTTGTGAACCTCTAATTAATAGAAATAAGAATACAAATAAATACATAAACAAACCATAGACGTTGGAACAGTATGATAACTACTCGGAGTATAAACTATTAAATAGATTCAAAACACTTTGGAAATAAACAATTATTAGGAACTACAAGTTCCATGTAAATTGAAATTAAATACATAATCATCATTAGTCTGATGTGAAAATAAACCAATATTTGTGTCTACGTATAATAAGGAATGAAATACATCCTGGCGAAATTAGCCTTCTTCAGTTTCACATATTTGCTTCAGCAATATTGAATTGAAATCTGGAGTTACATCACACAATGCCAACCGTAACTGATCACGAAAATGTTCGTCTGTCATGCGGGTCCTTCATTTTGACTTTGCAGTTTTCATTCGTGAGAAGAACTGCTCACATATATGTTGTTGTTTTCTAATGCCAGGCGTTTGACAATAAAGTCATTTGACCTCTTGCACTCCAATATTTTTCAAAGATATTATCATGGCCACTGAAGCACAGATTTGAGGTGTTCCGAATCCATTTCTTGGTTTGAGTTGCACAATGGGCAGTTAGGGGACTGATATATTCCAATTCTGTGCAGGTGTTTGGCCAAGCAATCATGGCCTGTTGCCAATCTAAATGCAGCTACAGACGATTTTCGTGGTAATCGGGAATTAACTGTGGATTTTGATGCAGAGAGTTCCATTTTTTCCCTTGAGATTGTGTTATCAAATTTTGTTTGTTGAAGTCTAAGTATGTAGATTTAATAAATCTTTTCACGGAGTAATACGTAGATTTAGTAACAGGTCTGTAAGTAGCAGTGCTGCCCTTCTGTGCTAAAGCATCCGCATTCTCGTTTCCCAGGATTGCACAATGGGATGGTATCCATTGGAATACAATTCTTTTATTGAGTGATACTAATTGAGAGAGCATTTTAGTTATTTCTGCTGTTTGAGATGAAGGTGTGTGTTTAGAGACTATTGATAGAATAGCTGCTTTGGAGTCTGACAATATAACTGCATTTTTAAATTTATTGATGTGGCATAGAAGATTCCTGAGACTTTCACTTATTGCAATGATTTCTCCATCAAAACTTGTTGTTCCATACCCAAGAGATCTATAAAGTGAGAAGAGACAGCACGTAACACCTGCACCGGCACCTTGTTCTCTGGAGATCAAGGATCCATCAGTGCATAAATGAAGCCAGTTTTATGGAGGGTACTTAATATTAATTGTCTCTAAAGACAATTGTTTTAGTATTTCAGTGTTTACTTCTGATTTTAGTATTTCTTCTGTTAAATTTAGATTATATTTTATATTTAATAGAGTTAAAGGGTTTGGTTTAATTTGTAGGTTTTCTTTTAAATTCGGGATATTGATTTTCTGTTTTAATTCTTGAACAATGGATATGAAACTTTTTTGAGTTTTCAATCTACAGAGAGGACTGTATGAATGCTAATTGTTTCCTGGTAATCTAATAAGTTTTTCATATTGAATCAGTGCTTTTTCTTCTATTGTCATTTTTATGCTGTTAATATTAGTGAGGAATCTCATAGAATCTATTGGAGTTGTTTTGATTCCACTAGTAATGAGTCTGAGAGCTTGGTTTTGAACATATTCTATTTCGTTTATGAAAGGTGAAGTAATTAAAATTTCTCTGCAGTATGTCAGCACTGGCTGTATAAACATTTTGTATGTAGTGTTCAAAGTATTCCTAGAACATCCCCATTTCTTTCCTGCTAGTCTTTTTAGAAGGGAGAATCTTTTACGAGCTTTTTCAGAAATGTATTTCAAATGGTTGCTCCATGTTAACTTGCTATCGAAAATAACTCCAAGATATTTGGAATTCATAAGTCCTAGGAAGGTGTTGGCCATTGTATTGGATATTGAATTCTTTTTCTTTTTTACCAAGTGAAAATATTTGGTAGTTACTTTTGCTTAAATTGAGTGTCATCAAATTTGATGTATATATAAGTAGTCTCAAACATGTTTTCTACAAAGCTGGTGAAAGATCGAATATTTTGGTATTTGTTCTCACACAAAACTTGTACATTTTTTCTTAGTTACTGTCTGCTTGCAATTTTATTAGCTCAACTTGCATGTCTATGGATGCTTTTCTTACATCTATAGAGAATGGATCATTATAGGCGGCAATGTGACTTTCTAAATCAGTGGTTCCGAACCTTTTTTGACTGATGACACACTTTACTAAAGACCTACGATATCGTGACACACTTGTTTTTATTAATAATAATATAATACAGTATAATAATAACACCCAGTGCTTTTCTTCTGGAGACGAAGGTGGTGAAAGTCTGTGTATAATACTTTATAGCGGACAGGGAGATGATTATTGTTCACTGCACAGGAATTTTGTCGTTTTTACCTCCTTTTCGTCCAACTAAGACTTTCAAAGTCTAAGTGAAATTAAAAAAAAAATTATATTAAAAACATTCACACATATTTCGATTCCATGATGAAAAATGCAACAAAAATGTGCCTGAATGCCGTTCCAGCGCGTTCTGCCAGAAAAAAGCACTGAAAACAAATTCTATGTAGTGTCGGACATCCAGTGTTGTAAATAGGTCAATATTCAAAAGAATAATGTTACTTTTATTTACAAATACAATGACTTTCTATAACTGAATTTAAACACTCCCGTCAACAATGGGTATTTCACTCCACACAGCAACACAGAATTCGTTATTGCACTCCACAGACGACAATGACAATTCACTTGGATTATTGAGAACAACAGTGTAATCCTAATCTCAACTAATGTTCACAAAACACTATTTACAAAACAAAACTGTCAGTTCTCAGTTCACAGTTCGTTTGCCTTGGATAGTTCTTCTAGCTCATTCACTCAAGTTCACAGTAATCGAACCCAAGATTCCAGTGACAGTCCACTGAACTTCGAACTCAAGACTTTCAGATAAAGTTCACTGCACGCCGAACCAAAGACTTCCGGCCATGTTGCTTCTGCCTGGACGCTCACGGCTGTTTCACAAAAACTGACTGAACTGAACTGGCCTCTCGAAGGCTGCTCGCTTTTATTTGTTAGGTAATACTTTGCGAGCCTTCGATTTCTGGACGTTTCTGTTTCTGGACGATTCTCGGTCTCCCCATCACTCGGACTCCTGATGTTTCCTTTACGTCTGTTGCAGTCGGTTTTCTCCCCCTCTCCCTTTGCCATGCGCCACGCCACAGTGCTGGCCTTCCTCTCTCCCCACGCACAGCTGTCAGCGTCTCGCAGCTTTCTCTCTTCTCCCCTCGCGCCTGCCTTCTCGCGTGGCCTCCCTTCTGCCGGACGCGTGTTCGACTCCCGACGCGGCTGTCACAATATTAACACGCAATCGAAAAAAAAAAAACAGTGGCATTAGAAAGAAACAAAGGTATTTGTAAAAAATTCCAACCTATCTATGTTGGATGTCCGATAAAAGGTTTTTATCAGGGGCATGGCGTCCATGTAACCGATGTTAAAGGCGGTAACACTAAACAAAATACAATATTGAAGCTTTTAATGCTTCTAATAATTCATTAATATTTTAATAGGCCTATAATACAAAAGAACAGTATTTTCGCTGGTCGCTATTCAATAGAATAGACTGTGTGAGACACTGCAACGTCAATGCAACATTTTGTTACCGGCAAAGGACAGTGTAACAAGCATTTCAATAGAGGATGTTGAACCCTCGCAGACGCAGACAGTGTGGCTGAAAACAAGCAAAGTTAAAGTAACGCCTAGTACGGGGCCGTGTTACCGCTCGGCTTGACGGTAAAAGCGCGGGGAATCTTAAATGTATAAAGTCCCATTCACAATGAAAATTAAACATAACCGTAACATAAACACAGAAGTTTGCGGCCAGGTTATCAAATGGGATCATTTACATAAACATTGACGTAAACATTACTGTTAGACGTTAACATGAAAGTTTGCAAACTCCAAAATTTCATGCTTATGCTTACGTGATTTGCAAACAGTACACAATTGTGGAGCACTGATGTATACAACAAAATATGAGGAAATGGCGTCGTTGTTATGTTTCCATGGTTACCATGTATCTTTGCAGTTATGTTTATATTCTCAACGTGAATGTTCTTGATTTTACCATAACGTTTACATTTTTAAGTTAACGTTTACGTTATGTTTAATTTTCATTGTGAATGAGTAACTCCTACTTAGTGGCCCTTTTAACACGCTGATACATTGTGAGCTTGCCGGTTGAGAAAAAATCATAGTTTCTTCGTGTTTTCGTGTGGTGATTTAGTGACAAAATATTATCAAAAAGAACAAAGGCTCTTGATCGACAAGTTAGAAGACGTGTCCCTACGACGTCTTAATACAAGATGGAATTACAAATCAAGGATGATTGATGTTATCATCAATTTCAAAGATGGGGCTTTTTAATGGATGATGGAAGACTGTGACGAATGGGATAGTGAAACATGAGGATGTGCAGCAGCTTACTATCAGAGTCTTCAAAGCTTTAATTTTGAATTTTTGCTAGAGGTTTTTTCTGTACTTCCGAAAGCTGAAATTTTGTTGTGCATTTTGCAGAAGAAATATATAATACTAGTGGCTTGTGCAGCAAAAACTGCAAACTAAGTCCATAAGAAGTTCAAATAAAAATTGTTCAGATTTATTTTCAATGAAGAATACCAGACATTTTGAAAGTTATTTGCTTTCATAATAGTGAAATATACTCCCTCTGAATGTTTTTTTATGGCAAATACTTTTCCTTGAACCTATCGGTCTTCAGTTCTTGGGTTTCAATGCGAAATCACAAGTAACAATGTCAGGACGATCAGCGAGTTTTTCATGTGGTAGTAATGCAGTAGCTATTTCAGGTCATTGCAGATTGTAGGTGAAAGTTAAGAAAATGTAAGGTTTGTCATGCTTTGAACAAAAGACTTAGCTGCATGTTTCGTGAACTACCCTGAAATGTAGAGGGCAGAATCACTTTTTCCCACTAAAAGATCTTGTTGAGGTGATCAAGAGACTACAAAATCTTGTAGGCCTCTTATTTTATCAGTAAGTAATAGCTTTTGGTCTTTTCTTAGGAATTGTAATATTTGCGCTTCCTCTAGACAATATTGATCTACTAAATACTGCTGGATTAATTTATGTAACAATGAATGTTATCCTGTATATTTTCTGTACTATAAGCTGTTGTGAGGAATCTATTGCTGAGATGCGGAAAATGAGGCGAATGATATGTCAGAGTTGTAGAATCTTATATGCACCTTAAATAAAATTGTCCATCGTAAATCGTTAGCAGTTTCAGTGTTTCATTCGTTGCTGGTTGCCGGAAATAAACTTACTCATCACGGTAGCAAGAAGTGAAATGGCATGCTGTTTTCCCTACAACAAAATATGCTTGGCAGCGATCACAAATCTAATCGATTAAACCAAAGAAATATGCAATTAATTTTGATGTAGTTTGAAGATGCAGCTAAAATAGGAAGCATGACTCAATTACTACCAAGGAAAATGAGAGAATCAGACATAAATATCTATATCACACTGTCATTAAATATATGAAACAGACTCACACTACTTGATTAATAACTATAAAAGTATTTCATTTTTAATAACAATATTGTTACCTTACGTAAGTTTTATAGTTTTCAGTAACATATATATAGCCGTTACTCACTCAGTAAATAATAGAAATGAAGATCTAATATAAAATATTCTTTTTCTGCGTCTACTCACTTTCATATCATCGGTATACCATTGTGTGTTGCATTAACTATAATAATATTTCATTTTTTTTATACGTTATCACAAAATTACACAAATGAAGATAGACATATTGGCATTATGATGTGAAAGAATCTGAGCCATCTGAACTCTATGTTAGCAATCCTGTAGGTCATGGCCTTCGTGTAATAGTCTATTGTTTATTTAGTGTGTGTTTTGTTTTATTCTGAAATGCAACACGACCGACTTGATGCTCGCTTCGCTTTTCCTTTACCGGCCTTGACAATTCATTTTGATCCCTGTGTTAAACCTGCAATCGAGAAAATATGAAATTCCCACCAGATGACACTGACTCCCAAGGTTCACTGAGAAATGTGTGTATGGTTTCTTGTACGGTTATAATTAGTAATATTGCGCTTCTTTCTACGGTATGTGAGTTTATTGTGATATTCAAAATGACGTATTGTGTACAATTGTATATTACTTCGAATAGAAAAAAAAGAGTGAAGGAGCAATATCATTCCACGAATTTCCGAGTGACAGGGAAAGATGATTATATTTCGTGACCAGAATATTGTACGAAATGGAAATATAAAAATTGGAGTTCTATCCTTTGAAGAGGTGGAAAAATTCAAATATTTTATTTTATTTTAGTAGGTTATTTTACGACGCTTTATCAACATCTTAGGCTATTTAGCATCTGAATGAGATGAAGGTGATAATGCCTTTGAAGTGAGTCCGGGGTCCAGCACCGAAAGTTACCCAGCATTTGCTCATATTGGGTTGAGGGAAAACCTCGGAAAAAACCTTCACCAGGTAACTTGCCCCAACCGGGAATCGAACCCGGGCCACCTGGTTTCGCGGCTAGACGCGCTAACCGTTACTCCACAGGTGTGAACAAAAATTCAAATAACTTGGAGCAACAGTAACACATTTAAATGACACTCGGGAGAAAATTAAATGCAGAATAAATATGAGAAATGCCTCTTATTATTCGGTTGAGAAGCTTTTATCATCTAGTCTGCTGTAAAAAAATCGGAAAGTTAGAATCTATAAAAACAGTTATATTACCGGTTGTTCTGTATGGTTGAGAAACTTGGACTCTCGTTTTGAGAGAGGAACAGAGGTTAAGAGTGTTTGAGAATAAGGTTCTTAGGAAAATATTTGGGGCTAAGAGCGATGGAATTAGAGGAGAATGGAGGAAGTTACATAACGCAGAACTGCACGCATTGTATTCTTCATCTGACATAATCCAGATGTTTGAGATGGACAGGGCATGTAGCATGTATGGGCGAATTCAGAAATGCATATAGAGTGTTAGTTGGGAGGCCAGAGGGAATAAGACCTTTGGGGAGGCCGAGATGTAGATGGGAGGATAATATTAAAATGATTTGAGAGAGGTGGGATATGATGATAGAGAGTGGATTATTCTTGCACAGGACAGGGACTAATGGCGGGCTTATGTGGGGGTGGCAATGAACCTCCGGGTTCCTTAAAAACCATAAGTATGTATGTAAGTAAGTAAGGGAAGGATGCGAAAATGCCTTAAAATGATTTCACGCAAAGATTTTGTTCCTAAAGCAACTCCCCATCTTCAGTCGTCGTAGTTTACATTTCAGGGAAGAAGATTACTCTAAAAATGGGAAATTTAGACTATTAAAACCAAATGCTGTGCCAACAATAGTCCTTCATTATCCTAGGTATAAAGTGACAGATATCAGAAGACCATGACGAACAGTTACTAAAACTGATCTCCCTCCACCCAAGAAACGTAAATCTTTTAGTAATATTGGTTTTTCACTATTTGAACAAGATGTTCCGAGTGGCTCAGCATCAGTTAATGACATTCACTTCTTGCCAGTTGAAAATGACCATAAAGCGACGCAAAAAGACGTTGTCAACTTTGTGGGGCTAAAAAGAAATAATTAACAGATTGCATGTGAAAATTACACAACTTAATCAGGTGTTACAAGAGAAGCAAGATGAGATAACGAAAACAACCGAATAACACCAACTAATTGAAAGAGATCCATTACATAAAGAACTGTAAAATGTAAGGAAAGAGGCCGATGAAGGCAGTATTCATGCAAAATTGATTCTAGATCAGCTGCTTAATCATCGAAAGAGAATACCAAATAAGAATATATTAGAAAATTTGTGTTCAGAAATTGAGCCGTTACTGTGTAGATGCCCTCTCTTGCAATGCCAATTTGTGATGAAGGCGGCCAAAAAGACTTGCTAATATCATTACTGTGAAATTTGTTAGGCCACTTCTAGGTAACATTGCAGCAGCTTTAACTGAAAAGCTTGTTCCTTCGAAGAATGCGGCTTATAGTCCACTGAGTCACAAAATCTTGAAACTATGATTCTTGAATCTGCAATATCAAGTGGAATGTATCAGTGCAGTGAGTGAAATTATAAACTTAGTACAAGTTATAGTAAATAATTACCCAAGTGATTACTTTGAAACATCGCAGTTTAGCCTAGGGGTGCTACCCAGTGAATGAACTACAAAATTACGCCTCTGTCATAATGTTACTTAAACTGAACAGGTTACTATGTGTTACCTCCCCTGCTTTTAAACTCTCGTTTTTCCATAATTAACAGAACTAAACATAATAATACTTATTATTTTCTTATTTATTATTTATAAATGTTATTATTACTCTTTAATCATTTATTTTAATTCATATTGAGTATTTATTCTGTGGACATCAAACAGCGCCTCATGGTGGAATTGAGAAATTAACCAATTTCAGCATAAGATTACTATTGTCAAGGCCGTATACAAAAAAGCGAAGGTAACATCAAGTCGGCCATGAATGCAATTAATTAGTTCTCAAAACTGACGAAAGATGGATTTTGGAAAATAGGAAAATTATGTAGGAAAATTGACATTTCACTGAAAAGTATTATTCTTCGGAAAAACTTTGGGTTCCAAGCTTCAAAATGAGGAGTAATTTATTAAAATTTGTTCAGCCATTTTCCCGTAATTTCCATTACCAGTTCAAATTATATATATATATATATATATATTTATATATAGATGGGCTACTGCAAACAGAAAATAGGTGATTTTGTAGGCGATCTCACAAATGTTCGTGACAGTTTTGACACTATTTAGTCTAAGGTGGAAAGATCGTGTGAAAATTTGGAGACGCCGCGCTCGAAGAAAGTGAGACGTGATCACATTGACGAAGAGAATAAAACTTCCTTCTGGCGGCTATTCTATGAAATCATTGACACATTAAAATGATATATGATAGCCAAATTTTCAGACATTGACAAACTGGAATTCGTAGTGTTGCTTAATTCTGAGAGGTACACGAACTTCGCAGAAGTGTTTCAGGAAAAACGCTTTCGGATCTTGATGCAAAACTATGGGTCATTCTTTAATATGATGCGATTGAAAAATGAACTGTCGTACATACATTCTTCTCCCGAATGTGCTAACAAGTCTATGTATGAGTTAGGTTTGTACTTGCGTGCCATTGGTCTCACAGAAGCTCTACTGGAAGTTACCAAACTCTGTAATTTGATTTTAACAATTCCCGCAACAAGTGCTTCTCTCTCTCTCTCTATCCCTCCCCCCCCCCCCTCTCTCTCTCTATATATATATATATATATATATATATATATGGATAGATGGATAGGTAGATAGACAGACAGACAGACAGACAGACAGATACTTTATTGCTCAGACATAAATACGTTATGCATAGCAACGTCAATATAAATAAGATTATACAAAAGTATTTACCAAGTTAAAATAGTCATTAATATTGTACAAACTGTTTTCACACAATTTTCGTTTAATTAACAATTTGAATAAATCGTAATTTAAATTTTTAGTTGAACTTGGTAAGCTATTATACAACTTCAGAGACATATAATAAAAATTGTTTTGTGTAATCTTGTAACTGCATAAATCAAGTCTTGTATCATCATAACTTCTCGTTTGGTGTTCGTGAAAATGCAAATAAGACTAAAGTAGTGAAAGAATGTGTATATTCTTCTTTTCTCCTAAACAAGTGAAATCAACATATATTTTTGCAAATATACTTAAATGGATGAAATAAAGTATTACTATATAATGGAATAATAGAAACTGTGTTAACATACCATAAATCAATACCAGTTGCATAACTTCTTCAGCATGTCCAAACTCTTGACTGAAATGAACTCCTCAATTCCCTTACCTGAAATGATAATAAAGAAATTTAAAATGTAGTCTGTTAATATAGATTTTTATATGTTCTGAATAACTCATGCAAATTGCTAAATTTTTAGAATTGTGGCATTTTATCCATTTGAGTTGAAAAACTATAATCCCATATAAATTAAAAAGATTATATTTATATGTTTATTTAATTATTTATATTTGCATTCATCAGTTCACACAGTGTAATCATAGACAGCGGTCGAGTGATAAATAGTGTCTATAAGTAGGTTAGCGTGTGAAGAAGTTATGGGCAAGTACCTAGTTTCCTACAGGTCACAGATTGGTGGATATAATGCAGAGCATTACTGCAGGCGTACAGAATGTGAAAATACTGTAGTGACTGATAGATTCAATATATTGCTGACCGCGGCTGTTTTATCAATCCTATTGATTATTGGAAATGTGGAGTTAAAGCTGGGGTCAGGCTGTAGGGAAGAAAGAGACAAAGTGATAAAGTGTTTCAAAGAGAATGGATAAACTACATGAAAGAAACGAGGGAAGACAGACAGAAGGCAAGTGTTCTACTAAAAAAAGTTTCAAATGATATAGATACACGAGTTAACAAGTATACTGAAGTGGAAAATAAGATAAAAGAGGTTATTCAAGAGCAAGTTGTGTTAAAAGCAGTAGTGAAAAGATGAGAAATTGAAAGCAGAAGAAATAACATTGTTTTTCATGGTGTGGAAGAGGATAATTATGAAAAAGGAAGTGATATTTGTTTCACTGTGTTCAGACTAAACTTGGATGTAAGCACAATAAGTAATGCTTATAGAGTTGGTGGAGGAAAAGACCAATTGCGAAATTAAACAGTTATTTTATTAAAGAACACATAATTGCTAATGCGCGTCAATTTAAAGGCTCTTAAGATCTACGTCGAGAATGACTTCACAAAAGAAATAAGAAAGAAGAGAAAGCAATTAGTACCATTACTAAAAGAAGCCTGCATTAAAGGTTTTTAAAGCAATATTAGTAAATGATAAAATCAAGATAAATGCGAATATAGTCGACTTAGAAGCCTTCAAAAATCAAAATATTGAGGATGTATTGAGCAGCTGCAAAAAGAATAGTCATAAGAAAATGGCGACAAATAGAAATAGATCATTCTTTCCACAACACGCAAACATAAGAAGAAGTGTGTCATGAAACTGAAAATCTAGAAGCGTAGAGAGGACCGAGGAGATAAGTATTGCTACAAATGGGTTTATACAATCCGAAATAACATATTGAAGAATGGATGATATGAGAGTCTACTTAAATAAAATTTAGAACGATGTTAACAGAAATTCCAATAGAAGAAACAAGAGTGAAGAAAGAAAACCTAGTTTGGAAGAAGTTACAAGAGTCAGAGAGGATGCTGTTAGGGGAGCTGTACCATAGGTTGAGGGAATCACCAGGGAGGGTAGGCCGAGGCGCTCGAGTGGATGTACAACAAGGAGGAGCAGTTTTAGAGCAACCAATGAGGTCAGCACAAGTGAAGATCGGTTACAAAGGGTGCCACATTCTGGTGGAAGTCCGAAGGTGCTTGAGAGGAAGTGAAACGTCGACTGAAAGGAGAAGCGTTGTTGGATTAACAGATGAGGTTGATGCAGGTGACGAACATTTTCTAAGAGGTAAACGACACGTAGGAACTTTAATAGAAATAGATGTGAACAATCAAATTCGAATAATATAGTTACTGAACAAATTACTTGCTAAGAGGTAGGCACCAACAACGAATAAACTTTCCTGCTATTAGGAAAGTTAATAATTAACTGAATAAGAATGGTAACCATATTTCGAAAATAGGATTTAATAACGTCGACGTTTTAATAAATAAAATTGAAAATAATGCATTTATGACTTTATTAAGTAATAGCAACGCAATTCTAATAGCTGAAAAGTTTTTGCAAATAGCTTTAATGATTAGTAAATGATCAAAAGATTAAGACATTATAAATTGGTAAATACTATACTTCAAATTAGACAGGATTGTACTAAGTTATAAATTTATTAGAAATATAATAGCAATGAATGATAATGAATGCATGTGATTGAATTGATTAAAGTGAAATTGATGTTGATTATGTAATTAGATTGACAAATGTGTTTAAACAAGTAAGCCAACAGCTGTATTGAGATTACATAAATGATTTTGCTGACTAGCGACTGTGCATTAATAGTAGACATTGCCCTACATATACACAGAGATTGTACCGATTCAGCTATTCAGTTTGTTCACTTATTGTCGACATCTGCTAACTGCAATGTGATATTTATTACACGAAATAGTTAATTATTATGTAAATGAGGACCTAAAATTTAAATATAAATGTCTGTTGTAAGAAAATTGGATGAATATAGCAGCAGGGATGATTTATATAAAAGAGAATTTCAAATTTAGCAAGTAAAGAAGTTTGAATGTTTAAAATAAATGTGATAGGGAAGCAGTAATATCTGTTGTTCTTTGAAGAAGGCATGCACAATCCTCGCCACATGTGGCTGGGCATTGTCCTGCTGAAATATGGTATGTGAAATTGTCTGAAGGAGGGGCGGTACCTCAGGCTCTAAAACCTCCCTAATGTAGCAGTTGCTGTTCAGATTGCCCTAAATATGTAGGAGGCGAGATCGCATATTTTATCCAATGGCGCCCCAAACCATCACACTGTCCACTATGCCGGTCAACAATGCAGGCTCTCAGATTGCGTTCACCATGGTATCGTCTAACACATATGCGACCATCATTGTAGGTCAAGTTGAAGTGGAATTCGTCCGAAAACACTACATTTTGCCACTCAGCACACCAGTGACAGCGTTCACGTGCTCATTGCAATCTATGGCATTGGTAGTTTCTGGACAATGGAAGCCAACGTAACAGCATGCGAGTCACTGAAAAGACTGTGACGAACTGTTGACGTAGAGAGGTCCACACCTGTTGCAGTACTCCAATGTCGACTCAACAGTTTGGATGAAGCTATATGGTCCGTCACTGCCGTGCGGACAAGATGGCGATCTTTCCGTGCTGTGGTCACATTACGTGATCAAATACCCACTCGTTTCTGCATACGACCCTCTTCTATCCAATGGTTCCACACATGCATCACTGTCGTAGCAGCATGCCCTGTATGAGCCGAAATGTCACGATATGACAAACCTGCTTCTTGGAGACCAACCATTCTGCCTCGTTCGAACTCACTCATGTGCTGATATTGTGCCCTTCCACGTCGACGAGGCATACCTGCACTAGCTTTAACATTTCCACTTCATTTGGAAGCTCTGCACTGACTGAGCAAGGCATAACACTGACCTTGCTGGTGACACAAGAGACATCACTGTTGGGCCTATGTGTACGTCATCTCTCTGGAAACGTAATCAGCTATAGGTGGTACACTGTTCTACATGTCTCCCGAGTTTGGAGTCGTTCGAACCATTCTTTCTGGATGTTGCATTTTTCACAAACAGTAGTGTATATATGGGGTTAGTTAAAAGTCTCGCAATACCTAAATAATTTCTGAAGCATGTGGTTCAGTGACACGGAACTTGGTGTGTGAGGATAGCCATATAGGCTACTAAGAACTCAATAATGGTACAGTAGAACCTCTATGGTGGTAATAAAGGGGGTGGACTGAATGGTTAAACGAAAAAATCGGATAATCCGTACTGTAAAATATTTTAGTAAATTAAGTGAATAATACTTGCATTTCTTAATGTCCTCCATGTTCTTGTGTTTAACACACTAGATGGTGAATCAAAGGTTCACTCATTCAAGTCTGGTTGTCAACGATGGGTTTTTAAGGGCCAAGGAAATTCCTTGTAATGGCTGTCAGCAGAAACATAGGAATAATACAGGTCTCGTGTTGTAGATTTGCGTACTTTATACACTTTATTGTTGATTTTTATTAAATCGGGCACAGTTGTAACACCAATCTCGTACTCTGATGCGAGAAGAGCCACAGTTTCTCTTTCCCCTAACCACTCAATTATTTCTGTATTTTTTTTCGGTACTTAGCACAACACGTTTTCTTTTGATACTCATGAAATATATTTTATATAGAAATTATACAGTACGGCAACTCTAACAGCAGATCATACTGTGTAAGTGTCAAGGTTTGTAATATACTCTAGAAAAAATACGTACTGGTACTAATATAATGTATAGTAGTAATTCATACATACATACATATGAAGAAGCAGACTAACATGTGTCTCTAGTAGCAAAAAAAAAAAAAAAAAAGCAAGAGAAAGATAGTCAGGTAATCTCCAGCAATCGGTTAATAGGGTGACAGATAATCGGGGTTCTACTGTATTACCGAGTTTTTCTCCTTCTGGAACCGAAAATAACTCCTACTCTTTTATTTTAAATGGAATACCCAATATATTTTTATTCTTTCGAATAATGCTGATTAAGAACTTTTCAAAAAGTACCCACACTAGATACATCTGCACAAATTTATTATATTGCTAAATCAAGATAACAAAAAATTGTACTAAGCCTAACAAATAATTTGTGTAAAATGCTTCTTGTGTTTACTGTGATTTGACTGTCCTTTGTTTATATCTATGGAATCATGTTTATTGATACAAAAACATCTTATTTAAGGGACTGAATCTGACATCTAGTGCGTTAAGTAATTCTGTCTAATGTTGAGGGAATTGGCCTATAACTTTTGCATCTCTGTTTTAGATCATTTTTTTGTGTACTGATATTAATTGGTCAATGTAGAATATCCACCGCCCATTTAACGAATATTTCACACTTTTATCACTGCCAATGCTGTGCTATAAATCAATTTTCGGCAATCTAATGTAAAAGACTGCCTACAGATATTTGGAAAGTTTCAGAGAAAATACACAATCTTCTAACACGATTTTTTTGTTTTTATGAATTAAGTAATTTGCTGGGAGACATCGTTAGATATAGACCACTCTTACACTAAACCTGGAGTAATTTGAGCTTATTAATCAGATATGATTCTACTTATTGTTTTTTTATATGCTCACCTGTATGTAATTTCTATTTTATACATATTTCATTGTTATTTTCCATCCAAAGATCATTAAGAATGCTGAATATTACTTAATATCTCCTATCTTTCTTCAAATAGTGTTTATATGCCATGTTAATTTTCATTTGTTTTCGTAAGTTAACAATGATGCACAGTGGGAGAAACATATAAGAAACATATAACATATGCCAATCACTCCGTATTATTTTTCTCGCGGCATTCAAATCATTCTAACCTATCTGATAATATCCCCCCTTTCTTAACTGCAAATGAGCACAAACGCTACTTAGGTATAAATTTTTCTGACATTTTGCATATCTGATTGCCTAACCGTTTCTAATGTGTATCATTTTACCTTTTAGGTGTGTTTCCAAATTATATGTAATACGCTTTGTCAAATCTGGCAACCTTTTCATAAGGGAAGCTAAATTTATTTATTTATTTTTCCTACACAATCCACGCTATATTCGCGTTATTTTGAAATGATTGATCGAAGATGGTTTGCTTATTGTTTATTACACACACATTAATTGTACGTAATTTCTAGTCCATACTTTTTTTTCTATCCCAAGATCATTAAGAATGGTGAATAATATTCATGCTTGCTTCCCGTATTTCTTAAAATATAAATATGTTAGTTTTTATTTGTCGTTATTTACGTAAAAATGATGCGCCAAAAAATAATAATAGGGTAATTCCACGGTAATGGACGGGACAATTATACAAGTTGTTCAGTATAATATATATATATTTATTTCGTACGGAAATTATTTAATATACAAAATAAAAGTCAGAATGCCTGCATCAGGATATAAGCTGATATTATTTCTGTAAAAAATCAAGTTATAACATTTGATAACAGTTATAACTGTTTAAAGAAAGGTAACAGACGGGACATAAAAATGACACAGAATATACAACGAACACAAACTCCATACAATCTCTGTCCTGCTATGAAATACAAAAATACCATAATATTACCAAATATTGCGAGTGTACACAGCTATTCATGGGTACATTCAAATTTTGTGTAATATGAATTGTGTATTGAGAGGAACGGTCTAAAAATGGGTAACAGACGGGACATACAGGTAATGGACGGGACATTTTCTGAATGGTCTTGTAATGAATGGAAAGAACAACTGAATAAAACAGTGAACTATTATAAACAAGTTTTAAACAATTAATAGACATTATATCTGCACATATTACTTTAGCATATCACCTATAACAACAAAATAATACAATTGAGTAGGTCTATAATATCGCATATTATACAAGTAATCATTTAACGTTGTAATACCAAAACTGTTGATTGATGCAAGTACAAATAAAACAAAGAGTAAAAAAATCAGATTGAACATACATACCATAAATGCATTTAATAGGTCTATTTTTATTTTGTACTTGAAGATTTGGTTTTTTTGAATGTAAATTCATGGTCATCAGAGCTGTAAGAGTAATATTTCCATTTGATTTTGTATGGAGATACTCCAATTATGGAATGCATTTTTGGTGTCTGGAAGGGACGCTGTGTTGTTTCAACACACGTTCAACATATCATGATGTTTCACTGTTTCGTCTGTAATAAAAATTAATTACATCATATTCGACATCTTTGACAGGGTTTCCTATTACAGATATGTTGCTTTCCTTTATCCATAATTCACAGGTTCTCGCTAATACACCCACAACCTCACAACCCCTTCCTGGACTTTGAGGCAGATTACGGAGAGCACGATGGACAGCTTTAGCCCTAGTGTTAGAAAGAGAATACTTGAACAAGTTGGTTCTTCACTTGGACTCAGACTATTCAATTTTTACCGGTAGACACGTTTCCGTTCACAATCATATTTCTTTGCTTACTCATATTCTTCAGTGTCATAGTTGTCTTCTTCAGAGCCCGTGCATGTTTCTTCCTTTTTGCCTCCTTAATTTTAGCATTTTCATAATTATCCGACTGTTTCAGGCATTCTCTATACCGCTTCATTTTCTCAGCTGGAGACATATTTGCCATGTTGTTAAAGTACTATTAACCTGCAGCATACACTTCAACTTACTATATGGATGACTATGATGATGATGATGATGATGATGATAATAATGCTGATGATACTAGTAATAATAATTACATTAATAACGAATTCATGGTATGGACTTCATGATTACAGGCAAGTAACGGATGGGACAGTTTTTCTTGTCCCGTCTGTTACCACAGGATGTCCCATCTGTTACAACGATTAAAAATATTGTTTTGAATTTAATTAAGGTCTTGAAGGTTCATGGTGTTCATCATGGAATATTGGAAGAGAATATATTTTTTCATTGGCTAGTTTGCAATAGTATGGCTTGAAACTAAATAAATTCAAACATTTGGTAACGGACGGGACATAAACTTGAGCTGATTTAGATGATCTCATAGCAAAAGTTAAAACTATCGAATGAGGCTATGTATTATACCTGCTTCATCCTCTTTCGCGAAGGTGTACGTTCAACCAAACCACTCACTGTTAAGATCATTCACAGACTGATGAGATAAGGGAGACCAAAGTTCACTGCAGTTGCTTCGCTTGTAGGAATAGTATGCTCTAACTTCCCGCTCACATTCAGAACAAACTATAAACGAAAACAAGCTCTCTTCTGTGCCTTGGCCTTGTCCATTCATTACTCTCAGACATAAAAATAATAAAGACTTTAAAACAACAACTTCGTATGTGACATCTGATGTCATGGTTTTCGTGGAATTACCCAATAATTTCGTACTCACTCCACATCCCTATATTCACATTTGTTTTTCAGTGATTTGTTAAAGAATGTACTGGTATTTAAAAGACTAAGAAACATGTTACATAAATCATCCTTGTGCCAAAAGAGAATTCTCCCTGGACCAAATTAATATTAAAGAATGTATTGGTATTTAAAAGACTAATTTTTTATTTATTTATTTATTTATTTTTTTTATTTATTTATTTAATACTTTACACTTAAGCTACATTAGGCATTGCAGCCTGAAAGAGCAGAAGCTCGTGCTCGGGTGCAGTTCAGATTAGTTATACAAAATATATCACAAAATTAAGAGAGTTCATTGAGCACAATAAAATTAATAAATGGTAAAATAATACATCATGTAATAATAGGGTCTATATACAAATAGAAAATACAAAAGTACATAAATATTAGAGTATCAATTTTTAACTCAATTAGCTTAAACAATTAAATAATTAATCTGATTTTTTTTCTTAAATCTATGTGTGTTAAGTGTACTTAGCTCAGGGTAAGCTCTAATTAATTACATAAAATTTACTTTGTCATACGTTAAAAGTGTTAAAATTGTTAAAAGAGGTATATACCTTCGACAGACGGCCCGTTTCGACGCTATGTGTCGTCGTCCTCAGTGTCTCTTGAACCACTGGTGATCTTGACTCTGCGATGTGCAGTTGTCGATGGTAGGGGTGGGGGTTGGCTGTTTGTATGTTATGATTTATTATGACGTCAAATAATGTGTGTAACACTTGAAATACTTCGGAAAATGCTTATCAAAAATAACATACCACAGACTCACATTAACGAAATTATACACATCACAGAAATTATTACTAAACAAAATTATTTCACACATAACAATAAATACTATACACAAACTGAAGGATTACCAATGGGTTCACCTATATCAAGTATATTAGCTGAAATCTTTATTCACAACATAGAACAAACACACATACTAAACACCGACAACAACAAACACGCAGAGAAAATAATGTACTGGCATCGATATGTAGATGACATAATAGTCTTATATAATGGAAACAAAAGACAAATAGAAAACCTACATCAACAACTCAACAAAATACATCCCAAATTAAAGTATACAGTAGAAATGGAACATAACCAAGCTATAAACTTCTTAGACATCACCATGACCAAAACAAATTACAGACACGAATTCAAAATATACAGGAAACCCACTACAACCACAACACATATACACAATTCATCAAATCATCCCATACAACATAAACATGCAGCTTTCCGTACAATGACACACAGATTAATTAATATACCAATGAACAATGACAACTATACTGAAGAATTAAACACAATAAAATATATAGCACAAGACAATGGATACAACCCTAACATAATAGACACACTAATAAAAAAGTCAAAACAAAAACAGAACAAATCCAACACAAACAGCACGCGAGAATAAATACATAACATTAACATATCACAATACCAATACCCACAAAACTGCAACTTCATTCAGAAAACTAAAGTACAAAATTGCATACAAAACAAATAATACAACACAGAAATACTTAAATAACCACATTAAACATTCAAATAAATATAATTCAACTGGAGTTTACAAATTAAAATGCAATAGTTGCCCACATTTTTACATAGGACAGACAGGAAGATCCTTTCACACAAGATATAATGAACATATTAAAGCTATAACCAAACCCTACATCACATCAAATTATGCAGATCACATTATCAACAATAATCATGACTACAATAATATAGAAACAGATATGGAAATTTTACACATCACACGAAAAAGTTCACAGTTAAACATCCTAGAACAGTACGAAATATATAAGAATACAATAGCATACCACAATATATATGTAACACACAACTGCAGTTCGATACGCACACATTATTTGACGTCATAATAAATCATAACATACAAACAGCCAACCCCCACCCCTACCATCGACAACTGCACATCGCAGAGTCAAGATCACCAGTGGTTCAGGAGACACTGAGGACGACGACACATAGCATCGAAACGGGCTGTCTGTCGAAGGTATATACCTTTTTTAACAATTTTAACACTTTTAACATATGACAAAGTAAATTTTATGTTTTAAACAAAGTGTTAACGAGAACTTTAATCAATCTAATTAATTCATTATAATTATATTTTGGGTCCAAAATTTCTGCTGCGTAATTTAGAAACATGTTACATAAATCATCCTTGTGCCAAAAGAGAATGCTCCCTGGACCAAATTATATTAAAGAATCTACCGGTATTTAAAAGACTAATTTAGAAACATGTTACATAAATCATCCTTGTGCCAAAAGAGAATGCTCCCTGGACCAAATTATATTAAAGAATGTACCGGTATTTAAAAGACTAATTTAGAAACATGTTACATAAATCATCCTTGTGTCAAAAGAGGATGCTCCCTGGACCAAATTGTCGTATTTTGCAGTGGTCGTCAGTACTCGCTGAAATGGGTAATAATATAATTATGTTGTACGTAGCAAGATCGATTATTCAATTGATAGGATATTTTATGAGGTCATGACTGAGATATCTATTGTCAAATTGCTTTTATTTGTCAGAAGGCCTTGACTGACAGGTATATAAGGACTGGCATTCTCAGGGTGGAAGTCGGGGTTTGGGATGGCCCACAAGCAACAAGTTATACTAAATATGTTTAGGATTAGTGTAAAACTGGCCTATGTCTCCTATAGTGGGCGGGACATAAGTAACATTCACCTATTATTTTCGAAATTTTTAAACTTCATGGGAAATAACGTTCATTCAGTGACAGATGTATAATTTGCCATAATGGTTTAACAAGATATGAAGAACACTTTTTAATTTAAAAAGTTTGACCACTCATCTATACCCAAGGACATTTTGTTTTTCATGTTATTAATTATAGAAAGTAATTCATTTTCAGTTGTCAGTTTGAAGTAAATGGAAAAGTAGATCACATTTTTGTTTACAGTTTTTTGAGAATATTAGTTATTATTGGCTTACCATTATTAATCAAGTTACTAGCAATGTTTACAAAGTAATCATTGAATTTTTGTAACTATGATATCCGGATTTGATGTAACCATACCCTTACTGTTAATACTGTAATTACTGCTGTCTCTTACAGAACCCTGAATTTCGTGTTTTATTATATTCCAAATAGTACCATCATTTCCCATAATTGTCCTGGAACACAACTATGGTCCACGATACAACCATTCAAAGAACATTGTAGAAGTAACATAGACTGTTCTTAGATAGTTGCAGTGACTTGACTGCAAACTAGCCTACAGTACAGCAAAAATGTAGATAAACGAGGTAATACATTATGGAATACAAAATCTGAATGGACTATAATTGTGTTCCAGGACCATAGTTATAGGAAATGACGGTATTTGATTTATTAATGAATTCTTAATTACATTTCGTTACATAGCTTTTAGCCATCCTAATCACTTTGTTATATATCTTATTGTAATTTCTAAAATATAACTTAAAGTTGTCAGTAACAAATTTTTCCTTCATTAATTTATTTAGACAACGTAATTTTTCACTAGAAATATGGATACCTTTTGTTTTCCAGTTTGGCTTGTATTTGTTAATGATTTTTATTTCCTTTACTGGCATTGCAACATTCATACAATATTTTAATGTCTCAACAAATGCATTATTAGTTAAATTAACATAATCTTATGTAAGTACATTGACCCTATTTTCTTTGGCTAGTAGGTTATTTAAATAAGTAATGTTTTCTTGACTGTATATTCTAGTTACATTATATTTATACTTACTATGATTTATTTTCAAATTGTTCAAGGTTAAAGTAATTTTCTGTCCATAGTTACCAGAAATACCTGACACAAAATTATCAATTTCATACTGGAATACATTTGGATTTATAATTAACTGATCTCTTGCACTCTTAGATCTATGAGTAACTCTAATGGTGAGTTTATCATACAGTAGTTTCTAGGCCATATGGAAGTAGTAAAATTTATAAACTATTGTTTTTTTCTTACAATTATTATCTAGGAGATTTATATTTAAATCACCTGAAATAAACATTACTCTTACGATTATAAAAATAATTAGGGATATTTTATAACTTTTCAACTAAAATTTCTAGTTTACTCTTGGGGTTCCTATATAAACACATTACAATTACATTATTTTCTATTTCAACTCTGCTTCCTTCAAAATGTTCTTCACACATCAAATTGTCAAAGTTAGAGACTCTTTTGGACTTTATGCCTTCTTTAATGAAAATGCAAGTACCTCCACTGTTTTTGTTTGTCTGCAATACATGCTCTTCAATTTAAATCCTTTGAATTTAATAAAACCAATTTCCATTTCATCTAACCAGTGTTCACTAAATACAAGTACGTCAATATCACCTAATTCATCATTAATCAATACTTCTAAGTATGTTTTCTATATTCTTATACTCTGAAGATTGTGATGAAATATATTTAATGTACTTTCATTGCTTTTTACCTTATGACAAATTTTCCTATATCTTGGTTGGTTGTTTTTCTTCAGATTAATACAAGTTTTTAGTCAGTTCACTACTTCATTGGTAGGCTGTTCATTTCCTCCAAAACCTAGGGCTATTACATTGAGTTTGCTCTTATTTAGTTTATGAGTGATTTGTTTACTTATTTCATATTTGCCCGACCAGTATAGGTGCAGCCCATGTTGAGTGAAAATGAATACTATTAATATTTTCAGTATCTATAACCTGCACGTTTTTGAAATTTATCACAAAGACCGTGTATTAGGTTATTAGCTTTTACTATTTCTTGATTTACACAAAATTGGGGTAATAAATTATGTTTAAAAAAAGACATTAACTACGACTACATTTGTATATGTTAATGATACTAATGTCTTCTTCATAACCTTTAACATAGCCATAGTTTGATTTTTATACACATCATTTGACCCCCCTATTAGCACCAGTGTGTCATTTGAACTAAAATCTTTACACTGATCATGCATATTTTGCATTACTTCTCTTAGCTGTGCGTTGGACTTGGTGGATCCTTATATAAGAGTCTTGTTTACATTATCCAGAAGGCAGGCAGCAATCCCTCTTCTGTGGCTATCTCCATACACTGCAATTCGATGATTTGAGAGCTTTTTTTTCTCTACGTGGGTTTATTAGCTCACTGATTTCTGCGTTCTGGTTGTCAGTTTTACTTAAATCTTCAAATCTGTTGTATGTTTAAATTACTTCATTTTTCTGTGTTACATTTGAATATTCATTTTTGTGATCGCGTTGTGTTTGTACTATATTAGTGACTAGCTGGTAGTGGACGTGGTCGAAGTCCTGGTGGTGTTGTTGGTTATTTATTTATTGTAGTGTGTCTCGGAAACTTTCGAGTTTGTTGTCTGTGGTGAAAACGTATCTATAGTTTACTTTTAGTGGATATGTTGGTTTTTGGTAATCGTTGAGTTTTTTTAACCGTTTCCAGAATGTTCCTGAGTTATATCGGTGCGTTGTTGTCTAGGTTTGTGGCGAGCCTGAGTCAGTGTCTAGTCTTATACCCATTAATAGCATTTTTCACATCCTATTGTAGTTGTCGGTAGAGGTACCGGTTATTATGTTTGTGTCCTCATGAATAGTCTTTGTGTCCGTCTCTTGGTTTTAATTAGTCTTTTTAAGTCTGGCGGTAGTTCACGTTTAATATCTGGTCATCTAAGTTTATATGGTATCGCTCATAGTCGCACGTCGTACGTCACTTGTTTGAGTTCGTTAGCCCTAATGAGGGATTCAACGTTGTTAATGTTTGTTAAATGTTGGGTGGAAGCGGTAAATTTTGAATAATATAACTTTGATACTGTTCCCAATCTGCATCTCAGTACTTGTAGATTATTGTAGGTCGAGCTAGTGTGGTTGGTGTCCACATTGTTGTGCCTATTTTGAAAAGGATGGGACAGTGGTCAGAGTTACTGAGTGGAGGCAGGACTTCGATGTTATTGACTTTGTTAATTAATCTCGTTCTTACAAGTACCTTGTCCGGTTTAGTTAAATTATAATGGTTTTCCTGTATGAGGAATCTAGTTGGGCCTGCTGGAATGTGGCTATATGTCCTGGCTTCCAGAAAGTATTTAAGTTGGATGCCTGGCGAGTTGTTCCTAATATCACCCGTGTCATGATGATATGCATTTACATCTCCAACGATTATGGACTTATTATGAGAATTTAAATGGTTAAAATAAATCATGCAGAAAGATTGTTTGGGGCAGGAGATAAATTGCAGTTATATACAAAGTGAAGTTTCTAATATGAATTTGAATGGTGACATGTTCAATATTGAAAAAGTGGTGGGAAAGTATGAATTCTGATCAATCAATCAGTCAGATAGAGGTTGAGCCGAAGTGAAATTATAATGACAGGCAGAATAATTGTCTCATGCCTCCATGTTAATTAGTGTACCAGTGCACTTTGTTAGAACATGAATTCTGACTGTTAGCAAGGATGTTATATAGCTGCTTCTGTGTTTCTACCGTTCGCTGGTTGGTTGGTTCTCCTCCCTTGTGATTGGTCTGATGGTCGTTCATTCATTGTGCACATTTCACAGAGTTGCATGAAAAAGCGAGGTGACCTTGACTGATGGTGTTCTGCTCTGGTCTTTCATAAGGGCCTTATGACTTTGACTGCTGATGTTCTACCACGTTGCAGGAAAGTGAGGTGAGCGGCCATTGTTGCTTCATCTGTTGAGACTTTTCTGTCTAGAGATGAACTAGAGAATGAACTTAGTGTTGAAAAGTCTGCATTGTTTTCTTTTACTTCGCTGGAGATGGCACTAGCAATATTGTTGGCTGTTGCTGTTCAGATTAAATATGCATGACAATTGCCCAGTTCTTCAATTCTAGAATAATATCCTTCCATTTTCACATCTATGAAACTTCCAGACAGCATAAGCATTAGGTCTTTCTTCCCGTCAAAATTTATTAAATGAGGTTTAGCTACATATGCTATTTCTTTACTTAGTAGAACCCGGACAAATATCCCGTTGCTTGCAATGTGTGCGCATTGCAAATATAGCTTGTTTGGAAGGAGTGGTGAAGGACATAATGCAGATAAACTGGAACAGTAAGTAATAAGGACAGGGGTGTGTAAGTAGCTGAATACAAAGTAAATATAGAGTACTTAGTATTAACTAATGATGTGAAACAAATTTATAATATAGACTGCAGTAAATAAATGTACAGTAGTTACATTGTAATAATCATTAATTCTGTACATTTGAAAACATAAATTACAACATATGAATATACTAGTAAATAAAAATAGTTTGTACAATGCAAAATTTACTAGAAATTCATTTGTATTGTCATCTTTTCCAAACACATTGCAATGAATAACAATGTATATATTTATATATTGTATAATATTTACTAAATGAAAACACCCGGTATTACCCGGGTTTCATTTTTGCTTCTATTTTTAATTAAACCGGTTCTTAGATTTTTCGAAAATCTCAGAAACTCAATTATAGACAACCCCGTTCATAAAGTTGAATTTTTACATAGTGTCACATGCCTACCAGGGTTAACTCAATTTAAAACAGCTATAGCTCAGGCACCGAGAAGAAAACATTGCATCATGAGCCTTCCGTTTAACTGTTTTTAATTTAATTATATATATATAATTTTTGTTTATTTATGTAATCTGATGTAGTTAAGGCCATTAGACCATCTCTTCTACATCACCAGAAATAAAATAAAATAATAGAAAAAAAAATCAAACTATAAATAAAGTAAAACTAACGAAAATATATACAGGCTACAGTTGCAAAAACTTTAAATGAGTTAGCATTGTCTTGAAGTTCAGCAAAACAAAAACACACCCCTTGGTCTCTATACACCCACTTAGTGTTGACCCAATGTTCTACAGATCTTACATTTCATCTCTGGTGGTCAATGACTGTTAAATTTCAAGTGACTATTTCATGGATATTTGAGCATTAAGAAGCATTACAATTTTTCTGCCATCTCTTTTCCTCCCCACCACAAATGTGACGTTACACAGAGGCAGAGATAAAATGATATAAGATCTGTACATTGATGTGAAGCTGTCCTGACACACATTTAACGTAATTTCATGACTATGTGTGCTTTCATTTGAACTTCGGAGAGAGCTGACGGTAAATAGGGAATTCCCTTGTTAACAGTCTTAACCCACTGGGGTGTCATCATCAGCAAAAATTTATTTCTCTATCGGTCATACCAAAGAATCAATTTATACGTCATGTAATTTAATTATATTGGAAGATTTTTTACACCTTGACCACTGTATGCCAGTTTATATCATACCCAGTTTATTTAAATATGACTTGAGAAATTATATCTCAGAAATTTAGAACATATTAATTAGTATATATCTTATTTTGTATACAAAATAAAGATACAATATATAAATTCACAATAAGTCATTGTTTAACATAAATAATAAAATTGTGGGATACATATATTTTAGAAATTAAGACATTGTTCTTCTCACAATGCTTAACTGATTGGCAATGTGATTATACAGATAGAATCTTCCAGTAACACATTTTCGGACGTGAACAACAATATTTTGAGAGGGTGTAATTTAGAATTAATACAATGTTATTTTCAGTGGGCTTACTTACATTCACGTACTAACATTGAAAACATAACAAAAATATCATTGAATTGCTTTTTGGTATGTGTAAAATGCTTTGTTTTCCCCTCTTTTGCATAAATATATGTATATAAAATATGTTTAGGTGTGCCCACTCGAGAGCAAGCTGCATAGTTGGGAATATGAAAAATACGGAGTTTCTAAGCTAATATCTGGATCATTCCATAGTGACACGTAACATTTTCGAAGTAACTTACTATGATCTTCGCAGGATATTTAATTAAATACTTAGTAGTTCATGAAAAAGACACTACTGTCTTTTAACATAAGCATTCCTAAATATAAACACAAATCTTAATGAAAAAGAATAATTAATAATGTAAAAAAATATGAAATATTATTTGGTGTGCGCACACGAACATTTTCTTGCCACTTAATTTATTACCAAAATGGAAAATGTTCATATTATTGTGCCAAATGACATAAATGCATTCATTTGTCTTTCAAACTGTTAAGACACTTGTGTAGTACATGTAACTGCTAAATCACAAACTTAAAAAAAAATAATAATAAAAATAGTGCCCTTAAAAAATAAAATATTGCAAATATGTTGCGACACATGAACATGACACACGAACATTTCTGTCATGTTGATTACTAATTGTTTTAAATGCACTATAATACAAGACTTCTTGTAAAAGACTTATATACTATGCCTACAGTTCTTATTATACAAAACAATACTTGATTATACTAAAATGCACTTGAAATATCCATCGTTGTTTACAAGCATATGTGGTGATTTCTCCTGTGTAATGTCATGTGACAAATACACCAATATGTCCACTTTTTCTGCCATTTGTAGTACTTCCCTTCCTTGAACATCACAGACACTTCAAATTTTTCGCCACCACAAGTTTTCGTAACACCCTATGTATCTGATGTCTTTTTTTTTTTACTTGGTCATTTAACGACTTTGTATCAACGCCTAGGTTATTTAGTGTCAATGGGATTGGTGATAGTGAAATGGTATTTGGCGAGATGAGGCTCAGGATTCGCTATATATTACCTGACATTCGCCTTATGGTTGGGGAAGACCTAGGAAAGAACACAACCAAGTAATCAGTCCTAGCAGGAATTGAACCCGTACAGGAGCGCAACTCTGGATTGGCAGGCAAGTACCTTAGCCGACTGAGCTGTGCCAGTAGCATATTTGATGTCATCATATGTAAGTTACAGCACACCAATCTTCTCCTATCTTCAATTGACCTTTCGCAATACTGCAACATGCTACATTCCTTGCTGTGGACTGATTTATTTCAATGAGTGATAAAACATGTTGTGGTAAATGATCTTTAGTGTTTCTAAAAACATCTACCACGAGATGCCCCAATTCGCGAATGCAATGAGCATATTGTATTCCACTAATTGGTACAGTCTTTTGAAAGAACTTTCTGTCTTCACTCAGGTTCATATTTATCTATTTATTTATTTATTTCATCAATCATTGTTCACGTCATGGTGGATTAGATGTATTCCAATTCTTAATCCGCCATCACTCTCAATACAAATATAACACAAACTAATACACAATGGACCTATAAGCATCCTCTATTTATAATAATAATAATAATAATAATAATAATAATAATAATAATACACAACTAGTAATAAGTATAGCTCTTGTATTTAAAACTCCTACCTTAGCTTTTTCATTTTATGCTCAATCTCTTAAGAATTATTCTGTTAACTTCATTGACTACTCTTCGTAGTTTCTTATCGTGTGACTACTCAACATTTATAATTCCATAGCTACTATAGCGTTTATTTGTAGAAATTTTTTATCTACCCAACTGTGTCTCAAATCATTCGTTGCCTGACACTTTAGTGCAATATGCATTGCGTCTTCAGCTAGTCCACACAAAGGACATTTATCCTTCTGTACGTTCCCTCTTTTATTCTTGAGTCTCCAGATACCTAATCTCCCCACCATGCCATTCCTGTTCTCTCTTCCCTTGAATTTAGTCTAACATATTCTTCCTGTTCCCAAAACTGCTTAACCTCCCTATAGTATTTTAGTGATCCTAGGTCTTTAATATTACTAAAAATATCTTGTCTCGAAATTTCGTGTGCCCTCTCTTTTACTATTCTTCCAATAGTTTTCGTGTTTATAGACCCTAGTTCTCTCCATAGCCAATTTAGACCTAATCTGCTTAGTTCTCGTTTCAGCTCCTTCAGCCAATTCGATTTCCAATTAGCGGCTTTCATACAAAAGATACATGTTTTCATAACTTCCGAATCATTCCTACACAGAATATTACCTAAATATTTTATTTTTCTTTCTAGAATAATTCCCAGACTCGAATCGATTTCCATCTCTAGTAACGCTGCCAGGTTAGAAGCATTCTCCGGTATTCCTAGAAATTTTTTACACATTTTGGCTCTTACTTTATCGATGTTTCTGCTGGATAACCTACTACCCCAGATTTCAATATTATATAATATCTTTGATTCTACTAGTGCATTATAGATGTTGACCAAATTCTTCACCCCAATATTCGGCCATTTATTTAGGCATCTGTCTACTGCTTGGAGTGCATTTTTACCTTTATTCAGTGCCAATTCACTTTGCAACTTCCAATTTCCCCTACTGTCTATTATCACTCCTAGGTATTTGAATCTGGAAACACAATCAATTGGAACTTTATTCACGTACCATTTCTCTTTCTTACTATGCACGTTGCCCTTTTTGCAGATTAGGACTTTTGATTTTTTTTCGTTTATTTTTAGATCCCAAGTTTTACAGAAGCTATTAATTTCGTTAATCGCCTTTTGAAGCCCGTTGATCGAAAATGGTCCAATAGTGTAGTCATCTGCAAAAAGTAGTCCCGGAATAGATATGTTATCTAACACTGGGCAATGAGAATTCACATTTGCTACATTATCTGAAATATTAATAAATATGTTAAATAAATAAGGGCTCAGGTTACAACCTTGTCTCACTCCTCTCGTTTGCTCGATCAATTTGGACAGATTTCCATCTACTAGCCTAATCCTAAAACCCACATCTCTATACACTGATTTTATATTTTCTAAAAATAAGGAACTGATATCAATTTTTTCCATCTTGTACCACAATTTCTCTCTGTTAATTGAATCAAAAGCCTTTTCTAAATCAATAAAGCACCAGTACATACAACCTCTTTTAGAATTTAGATATTTATCAATTATTGTTTTAATGATTAAAATGTTATCACTTGTTCTTCTCTTTTCCCTGAATCTGCTGTGAAAGTCAGAGATGATATACCTCTCCATCCATGATCTTAACCTTCTTGTTAGCAGACCTGTATAAATTTTTCCTAAGCACGATAAGAGTGATATGCTCCTATAGTTATTCGTATCTTTCTTGTCCCCTTTCCCTTTGTAAATTGGCACAAGTATTGCTGAAGCCCACGAGTCCGGGATCCTGAACCTTTTTCTCATTCCGTTAAACATTTTCACTAATAATTTTAACCAACTCTCCTTCCTACTAACTTGTTTCCAGCACTGAATGGAAATTCCATCTACTCCCGCAGATTTCTTATTTTTAAATTTAAATATAAAGTCTCTAAGTTCCTCTAATTTAAAATCCTCATCGAGTATTTCATTATATCTCTCATTTACCACAGGTATATGGACTCTCAGCACCCATACATTTTCTCATTAGTTTATTGAAATGTCTCAGCCAATCATCTTCCCCAATTGCATTTGTCTTTTTCTCCCACTTCGCCACCTGTTTAATTTCCTTCCATGCTGCTGATATGTTATTATTGCTAATTAATACATTCAGCTTGTTAAGCTCATTCTTTGCGAAAGTTTTCTTTTTTACTAAGAGTAGGTCTTTATATTCTTTTTTCAGATATAGAAAAGCTTCTTTATCATCTCTACTGTTACTCCCTCTCCACATCCTGTGTGCCTTCTTATATCATTTTTTGCTTTCTATACATTTCAAATTGTACCAACTCCCATTTTCTATCTTCCTTTGCCCATTTAAGCTGTGCATCATACTTCTACTAGCTCTTTCGATACTGTGGTAGAGTAGTTTGACTGCTTTATCAAAGTTATTTTCAATTGCTTCCTGTATTTCCATTTGTAGTAATACGCTCATTTTGTCCTCTAACAAATTATTAAAGTTAACTTTTTCCTCTTCTCTCCACACGATTCTTTTGTTCCCTTTCATTCCCCGTCCATATTTGATCTCTTTACCCTCTTCTTTTGAGTCTGTAATAGGTGCTTCTACTTTTAGTTCGATACTTGAAGCCATATGACTGCTTAACAATCGGTCTTCGATTTTAAAGTTAATTACCTTATATCTCAGCTCACCTGCTATTAACATATAATCAATCACACTTAGCCCATTCGAACAAACGAACGTGAAATTCCCTTCATAGTCCTCCCCATATTTCCCGTTTAACAACTCAAAATTCTCTTCTTCACAAAATCATATTAGTTTCCTTCCTTCTTCATTAATTACTTTATCTTTACTATTCCTAATTTTCTCATTATCCTCGTCCCAAAGACTTATGCTTTCAGTATCCTCCTCTGCTGTCCTTGCGTTGAAATCCCTCATTAATAATATTTCCTCCACTTCGTAGTCCTCTCTTAATTTATTCACGTCCAATTTTAGCATATTCCAAAAAATTTTGTTGACATATTTAGAATTCCTTGGGTGCACGTATGTGCAGCCAATTATGAATTTCACTTTCCTTTTAAAATCTAATATTCCAATCCATATTATTTCGTCTAGTTTAGAATTAATTTCAATTATCCTGCTTTCTAGTTCCTTTCTAATTATAACGGCAATCCCCCCCCGGATTTCTTCCCCCCTTTCCCTGTTTTCGCATAGTTTTACTAATACATATAAAGTTTTGTAATTCTAACTTTTCATTTTCCTTTAACCATTTTTCTGCTAAGCCTGGTATATCATGATCACTTAACAACCTTATCAGATCTTTATTTTTTTATTTTGTTCAGGACCCCTTCAATGTTAATAAATCCGCATTTTATTATCTCATTGCCCAGGTTAACTACCTATTTTTTCATACCTTTGCTTGTGTTTCCATCTCCAGTCATACACCAGTTGCGGAGATTGTAGCTCTTGTTTTCCCTTCCTGATGTTAAGGTCATCAAACTTCCATTGGGTGAGGATACCGTCACTTCATTTGACATATCCCTCGCTGTTCCTCCACGGTGCTCCGAAGATCGTAGCCCTTCTTCATCTCTTCTTCCCTGCGTCGAGTCATGAATTCCAGCTGTCAGCTGTCCGGTTAATGCTGACTCATGGGTGCTCCTATTCCATACGTTGCTCTGCTGCCTCTGCAAATTCTGCCGGTTACTCTTCTCCTCCGTCACTTCTCCTGAATCAGCTGTTATCCTCTTTTCCGCATTCTTCTCCGGTGAGGATCTTGACCCGTTTCTTCTTGCTGCCCCTGGTTCTGTGATGTTTCTATTTTTCCGGCAGTATTCTAGGTCTACTAGGTTTTCGTTTATCTTCAGTTTATTCTTCACCAGGACTGCAAACTGCCCTTTTGCCCTTGCCTCTTTGAGAAACAGGACGAGTAGTCTTCTCTGCTCTCTAACTTCTGGACTGTAATCATGCTCCACTCTAATCCGTGACCTGTTCAAATTTCTTCTATTTTCCAAAATGAATTCTTTCGTGTATAAACTCGTAAACCTGGCTACGATCAGACGATTTCTCCCCTTCCCACTCTAAAGACTTCTTCGATCCTACCTTCATTCACGTTCAGTCCTAAGAATTCGCTACATATGTTCGCTACTACATTGTACGTATCTAGTCTCCCTTCTCTATGCACTTCATTCACACCAAAGAAAACTAGGTTCCTTTTTCTATGGTAGAATTCGAGGCTGTTCACTCTAGTTTGCAGAGAACTTACTTCTTTATTTAGTTTGTCTATTTTTTCCATTTGCCCTTCTACCGTTAGCTGAATCTTATTTAACTTCTCATTTAACTGCTCGCTTAAACTGCTCATCATTAGCTGAATGTCTTCCTTTGTAGCCATCGTACTTGATGACTCTTCTCCTGTTCTGGGACCTGGATTCATTTCTACTCCACCAATTATGAGCAACATCACTAATACAGTTCCTATTGTCCATAACAACTGAGGATCACTTGTTGCCACTTGATTTGTTCCTGTTTTCAATCTTCTTGCATTAAATCTGCCGATTCTTGCTCTATATGTTCCCAGGTCAACACTCATTTTGACATGTAGAATGCGCTACACTTGCTCTATAAATTACACAACTGAATATAATCACACTATCAACGCCTTGTACAATCACTATTTATAAACTACAATACACCGGTTAATATTCTTCTCGCAAAGGATAACTCACAATCGCACATAAGAAAACTGAACGCTACGGGTAACAACCTTGCCTTGCTGTGTCAGCATCAACACCTTACGGAGTTATTCCGACACAACTACACGCTTCAACTGCTGAATGATGAATGACTCAGGTTAATATAGTATTTGTCTACAAAAATATATTTCTCATTGATATAGATTCTTTTATCACATTAAAAAATCTTTCTGGTGTTTCACAACACTTCTTCCATATAAGGTACGTTGCCAGACATATCTCCTGAGTGCTGCTCCATTGCCATCATGTGCTCCTTTGCCGTGATAAGATTCAAAGAAATTCCGTGAATTGTAATGGATGGCATCTGGATAGTTATTGTTCGACATGGTTGCCATCGTATATCTATTCTTAAAATGTGCAGCTGCACTATGCCTTCCAGGCAGTTACTTTCTTTATTGTTCTATTACTGGAAAAGTCATCAAGTGTTGTTTGTTCAAAATTTTTTCCTAAGATGTTATATGTTTCGAAACATTAGATATAACTCTGTAACATTGAGTGCATAGTTCATCATGTTGCCCGTTGTTTTTGTAGTAGAGTAGGCCTACTGCAGCATTTATGGTAACTGGAGAAGTTGGGTCAGTGATTTAGTGGGCTGATATTACCTCATTTTTGTGCTAACTATAAATTTATCTACCGTTAACTTAAATTTTAAAAATACTATTAAAAAATGTTCAAAATGTATAAATATTTATGATATCAATGGAACAACTAATATAATTAGATTAAAAAAAGGCCTATCTTTTAGAAATTGCTAAATGATATCTAGGGTAAGTTAATTAATGTTATTAAATAAAACGATTTTAAATTAATATCAGAAATTTAGTATCATTTACTTAATGTGCAAATATATACACCAGTTTATTTATACATAGGCCTAGTACGGTGGCTACCTACTTAACATAAATATGTACTGTATAAGCTTGTTTTTTATATGATACAAATTAAGATAACCAATTTTTATAAGTTTTTAATTCAAGGAATTAAAAATAAATAAATATTTTATACGAACTTAGACATAAATTAAATGTTTTAAACGAACTACACACTACATACTACAAACTATATTTTTACAATTGTTGTTTAGTCAATTGTCTGAAGACAGGTGTGAACCTTACAAATGATACCAAGAAGGTACCACTTATGAGGCAAATAGGCCAGGAGATAATGGGGTAGGGTGGTCACTTCCTTTCCCCCTTACAATTATTATGGAACACACATTTTCAAGATTGTTTAACCTACACTATATGTACAGTATGTTGAAAAAAAACGCACACACTCACGCACGCACACACACACTTATCTAAATCAACAAAAAATACTTGGAATCCCACTGCTAATTATATTTAGGCATACAGGCTTCCAATAACAACAAAAATTATAACTGCATTTGAGGATAAAATTTAGTAACACACGAACATAACATTTTTGTTTGTATGTCATAATCACTGTGTTACGTATGTCACGTGTTTTTCTTATAAAATTTGTATATAAATCAAAATGTTGTCCATGTAAGAAGTTGGTTGTTATGTGATGTCTCATTTTAACATTTATGAAACATTTAAAAATGAAATGGTTTTGAGGAAATATAAACAAATGTTCATTTGAGTGTGACATGAACTCTCAACCTTTGTTTGTAATAATTGTAATCAAGCATGAAATAATAATTGTTTTACGGGTTTTTTATGCATTATTTATTAACGAAGGTCAGCACTTCATTATTAATTGAATTTGACATACAGAAGTAATGATTTATTTGCATTAAATGTGCATTTAAATATGTGGTTTCTAATAGATAATTTCGCGCTCTTAAGCCACAGACTTCTTTTTGCTTTTTCTCTCGCGTACGTGTTGTTACGCAATTAGTGTTTTCAGATTAAAAAATTTAGGATCATAATGAAAAAAATGACATATTACAAGCAGAGATTCGTGAGATTTGTCTTTTTCGTGAAAATGTCGCATTTTCTTGAAATGACCCATCTGCAACTTTGAGCGACTGTCCCTAACCTTTATTTTAATAAGGCCATTGCAAATGCTAGTCGCACTGAAATTGAAAGGCAAGTTAATACGTATCATAGGAATACGTGAGATAAAAACATCTTCTCCTTTTGTTTCACCAGTTAATATTGTCACTTATATTACCATTTTTTTCTCATTCTTGTTCCATTGTATAATTTTGGTGTGTCAATATTTTATCACTAATTCCAGACACTACACTTACACGAACACTTACACATACACTCACCCTAGTACATGACATAACTCTCCACAGATACCCATCATGTACAGTGTGGCCCGCCGAAGTGGTGTACAACTAGAAAAAATGGGTCGCAGTCCTGCCATCTATCCACAATATGCGGAACCCAAATCATGTAAAGTGAAGTAGGTAGGCATTGGATACATATATACTTACTTTGCAATAGTTACGGTACTATTGGTGATTCAAAATTAAGTACTAAATTATGTGGTTTCAAAGAATTAAAGAATTCATTTGGATAAAATACAGCCTGCTCACAATCTGCAACTATATTGAGAAACTCATACCACGGTCCTGGACTGCGGAAAGATACTTATTGCATGAATTGTCTAAATTTTGGCCTTCATGATGTATCAACAATGCTTTCATGCTCTTTCTTCCACTGCCTCATGAAAGTCGGATGTTGAATACAACATAGGCCTACAATAATAAAGGATAATTTACTGTAGAAGAAGGCCTACAATAATAAAGGATAATTTACTGTAGAAGATTGCATTTATGGATGAATGATTCATTGTATATAATTTCATTTTTTATTTTTTTAAATTTATTTAACGTCCATTTGTCCGATTTTAATGTACCCTATGTTTTTCTTCTAGTTATGAAGGTTAAATATGCAAACTTTAGTATGTATTGATCAAAGCGTGTAGATTTGTATAGAGAACATACATACGAACATACATACATACATACATACATACATACATACATACATACATACATGAAGTCAGCTTCGGTCGCATAGTTGGTATAGCGCCGGCCTTATATGTTCGAGATTGTGGGTCGATCCTGGCCTAGGTCGATGGCATTTAAGTGTGTTTAAATGCGACAAGCTCATGTCAGTAGATTTACTGGCATGTAAAAGAACTCCTGCGGGATAAAATTCTGGCACACCGGCGATGCTGATATAACCTCTGCAGTTGCGTCACTAAATAAACCGTAATTTAAATTTTTACACTCGCACACACGCATTCTCACACACACACACACACACACTCACTCACTCACTCTCTCTCTCTCTCTCTTTTTCTCTTTTTTTTATATATTAAGATACATAGATTTTTTAACATTTAAAAATGAAGCTTCTCCTGCTGTTGTCTAAACAATGTTTATAACGTGAAATACTTCGGTCTACACCACAATGATGTGCTGGAATGAACAGAAAATATTGTGGATCATGTTCAAAAGTAGATAATCTTTTGTGAGGCTCTAGAAAACAATTTCTTGTAACTATAACCATTGTAGCATAATCAGGATTTCTCTCAAGAATGGTTTTTCTGTGATAGGCCTAGAAACTGCTTTTGCTCTATCAGTTTTTCTGATAAAGTTCTTCTACAAATCACAAAGCATCAGGCATTTGAATATTTGTTGCTTCTCTAACTCTTAATGGTTTTTGCCACATCTGCATATTTGTTTTTAATGTTTTAACACTAGGAAGACCAGAATTACTGTCTACCTACAAGGATCGGATCCATCATTTTGACAGGTGCAGGTTTATTCTGTTTTCTTTCCAAATATTTAACACTATTGAATAGAAACTTTTATTTAGACCCTTTTTAAATACTTTTCGGAATATGTATAATATTTCTCTAGGATATGAGATTCTTTAAACTTTAATCACTGTTGAGTTCATCTTAAGAAATCTAAGTACAAAGGAAAGGAATAATTTTCACTCTGTGTTACACTGTAAACAAGAATAAAAGTACTATAAAAAAAAAAAACGAAACAAACAAAAAAGGAATCCTTTCACGATTTCAAAGCCATCAACTGCATCATAACACCTTACACAGGTATACTCGAAACTTGCTAAGCATGTTTCACATACGTACTTGAAGCATTTTGCACACTAATTTTTACTTCTATTCTTCCCTCTGCATCCTCCAGTCTGACATGTCTTGTGAACGTTGGTCTGCTGAGGAATTCTTTCAGGAAGAGGGGCTAGTGGTCTAGTGGTTGCATATCTAACTGCTAGTTCTTCTCCTAATTTGAAAATGAACTGGCGCCGATAAACTTTGTCTTCTGTTACTTCCTTCTACAGAATCCATGGATTGATTGCGGCAGTCCAGCACAGAGATTTTTTCATATTGCTGCGCGATAATTCAAATTGAAGTAACATACTATTTGTAAAAAATAATGTGATGTAAGTAAGTAGTAATAATAATAATAATAATAATAATAATAATAATTTATTTATTTTTATTTATTTATTTACTTACTTATATTTAATGTGCTGTACAACAGCCAGTGACCAATTACAGTTCAGCACAAAGAAAATAACAAAAACATCGGACAATAAAAGTACAGTGGAATAATTAAAATAATGGCAATTAAATAAAATGATAATTACAAATGAATTAATGGAATCATATAAATGAAAAATGGCATCATATAAACAGTATACAAAGATATGCAAGATGACGAAAATATTATGATACATATCTAAACAAAAGGCATAAATTAATAACAACTGACATAAAACTCAAAAAGTATATACTACACATTAAATGGATCCAAGTTCAATCAATGCAAATTAGCATATTTTATACATCTGCAGACTGGAGAGATTTAGAATTCCTATTATAAAAAAAAATTATGAAATCTTAAACCCTTAGCGGGAATACAAAGACTGATATTGCTTATAAATGATTCACAATCAATATCACCCTTAATGACTTTACAAAAAAATAAATAATCAAGATCCTGACATCTGGTAAATAAACTACAGCAATTAAAATATTTGCAATTAATCTCATATTTATAATCGGAATTAGGTAAAAATCTATAAGAACACAAGGAAATAATTTTTTTTTTTAATATTCTCCAATTTAGCCGAGTCAGTGGAAGTAATGAAGTTCCATACAACAGATGCATATTCAAGCTTGGATCTAACCAATGTATAGTATAAAATTAATAAACACATAGGAGTAGGAAAAGAATAAGTTATAGATCTATTAGACCAAGCATTCTTAGTGAATGGGTATAAATAAATTGCACATGATCATGGAAATATAATTTAGAATCAAGTAAGACACCAAGATCTCTAATACAATCTTTCTTAGTAATTATGACATTACTAAGAGAATAATTAAATTTTAGTGAAGTAGTTTTTCGTGAGAAGGAAATGACAAAAGTTTTGGATTGATTAATTTTTATTCCATTTTCAACAGACCATCGTGAAATTGAATTAATGTCATTTTGTAGAATTTGACAATCAGCCAAACTATTAATTTTACGAAAGATTTTGAGATCATCCGCAAATAAGAGGCAGCTAGAACTTATTCTTTTACTTACATCATTTATAAATAATAAAAATAAGAGAGGTCCAAATGTAGAACCTTGAGGAACGCCACATAAACTATTAAATGGAACCGAGAGAGAATTACCTAGTTGAACACAAGATTGTCTATTTGTTAAATCATTTTCAAACCAATTAACATAGTTAATGGAGACCAAAATACTTAATTTATTTAATAAAATTTTATGAGGAACAAGATCAAATGCTTTGCTAAAATCAAAATAAATTGAGTCAATTTGACCTTGATTTTCAACAGCAAGCATTATGAGATTGAGCTAGGAAACTAAAATAGTAGTAGTAGATTTTCCTTTAGTAAATCCATGTTGGGCTGAATTGATCTTATTTTTGACATAAACTGAAATGTGTTTGTGAACAATTTAAAAAAAAAAAAAAAAAAAAAATTGTTTAGGATAGAAATGGGTCTATAATTAGTAATACTGTTTTTATTACCATTTTTAAAAACTGGAATAATAGATTCTTCCTTCCAAAGTGAAGGGTAAATTCCTGTTTTTAAACTAAGATTGAATAAAAAAGTTAAAACGGGTATGAGAATATTAGAGCATCCCTTAATTATAAAGTGAGGAATGTTCTCAGTACCGTAGTTTCCCCTAACTATGGTTCACATTTGTCACATTTTTCTTTGTATATTCAATACTATTCATCCAGATTAAGTGAAATTTTGGCTTCGGACTCTTGTAAATGTATATTAAATAAATATTGACATAAGTGTTTGAAATTATTTAATTACAAGTGTTAAAAAAATAATAAGCATTGGTACATAGTTGTATTCTGGGTTGCCCAACTATGGTCCACTCATATATTCATGCTTGAAAGCATGAATGGACTATAGCTTGAGCTGTAATTATTCGTAAATCAGTACATTGTGTTTCTAATTTAAGGGTAGAAACATAATCTAGCACAGAAATATTAAAAATAAATGAAAAGGTCATGGATTCTTTTTATTAGTACACATTGCATAAACACACAATAAACAAGTGAAATCTCAAAGTCATTTTCCTGCAATAATGAACAACTACACTCACCGGCAAAAATACCGGGCCACCTAAAGTTTCTCAATTTTTTTTTATGAGGTGAGAATCAGAAAACCCATTATGAAATGAAGAAAACATTGCTTCCCAGAAAAAAAAACTCTTTTTTTATTATCACTTGCGCTATTATTTTCAATGCCAAACAATGGATATAATTAAAAGGTGTAAAAACTTACAAATTGTTTCAATTTTCTTCCAAATGTTCAACTGATTTTGTGGCCACCCAGATGTTACTGATAGCGGATATTGCCTCCCCATGACTGTATGACTGTTACCATTCGCCGATTCAACCTTTTGATTAGATTCTGGATGTCAGTCTGGTTGATACTATTCCATTCTTTACTTATAACATTTCAGAGCTGCTATAAGTTGCTGTGAGGAGTTAGTCAACTTCTAACTTGCTTCCCTAGCATTTCCCACACATGTTCAATAGGGTTTATATCAGGACTTCTTGCTGGCCATACCATCCTATTCAATCCAACGTCGTGAAAGACCCACACATATTCAATAGAGTTTATATCAGGACTTCTTGCTGGCCATGCCATCCTATTGAATCCAAAGTCATGAACGAACTCATCCATGATTCTTGTAGCATGAGGGCGAGCATTGTCATTCATTAACAGGAACTTTTCACTAATAAGTGGGGCATATGGTACCACATGTTAAATTAGACCTTCGATGTATCTTGGAGCAGTCAAAGCACCTCCATTAATGAAAACAAGTTCTGTGTGAGCTTCATACGAAATGCCATCCCATACCATTACTGATCCACCTTGGAAACTCACACTTAAACTGAAGGTACATGAAGAAAAACGTTCTCCTTCTCTTCTCCACACTCTTTCACGTCCATCTGCAAACTAAATCTCGATTCATCTGTGAAGCGCACTCGTCGCGACTGCCCCATGTTCCAATTAGCATGATTGTGAGCAAAACGTAATCATTGAACACGATGTTGCTGGAGCAATTCTGGGCCTTTAGCTGGTCTTCTGGAATTCAGCCCACATTCATCCAGACGTCTGCTTACAGTTCTCTCACTCACGTTAACTTGTCTCATTTTCTGGAAGGCTCTTCTGGTCCCAAGAACTGCAGCCACATAACGCTATTCCCATTTTCTATCAATTCAACCACTTTTGCTGAATCGGTAGGACTTAGTGATATTTGTATACAATTAAGTACTCCAATACTGCCTCAAGAGAGCTTACCAGTCTGTAGACTTCTTCAGCATAGCTTGAAATGAGTCTGAGAAGTTCAGACACAATATTGCAAGAAGAACGAATCTCCTTTTCGTGTCTTCACATATTCAATAGAACGATGCACACTGACCTTGTTAAGCATCCATATCATTGCCACGTGTAATGGTAGATAGAAGCATCTATGGGGAACATAATTCCATCACAGTGGCACCTTAAATGGCAAACACCGAACTCTTGGGGGACTTAGTAGTACATAATGCGTTTTGGACCATAGTTGGGTGCCTGGACCATAGTTATGGGAAATTACGGTACCTTTAGATTTATTAGGTTTTAACTTTTTAATGGCTTTAGTTACATTATCGAACGTAATTTTAGGCAGTGGCAAACAGTCAGTAATATTCAAATCATAAGTAATGAAATTAGAGTTATAATTTTGTTGAACAGATTTAAATTGACTAGCAAATGCATTTGCAATTTCTTTCTGATCAGTAATGTGAACGCCATTTATTATTAATTCAGTGGGATTGATATTAGGCTTTCGAAAAGCTTCAACATATTTCCAAAATTTATTTGGTTCATGCTTTAGGTTATCGTCAATTGATTGTAACCATTTGAATTTATCGGATTTAATCATGGGTTTGACTTTTTTTTTTTAATTTATTGAGTATGCCCTTAATTTATTGAGTATGCCCCAACGATTATAACTCATATGTAGGGGCTATACAAGAACACATACTTGTTTTCTAAAATTAGAATAAACTTGATAATGATGATCAGTTTTATATTTTTTGTAATTTTTATGAGCTTTATTATTTTTCTTAATAAGCTGACGTAATTTGTTTGAAAACCATTTAGGATAGTGCGACTTTTTAACAAAGATGACAGGGACAGAAAGAGATATAGCATTGTTTATAATTTGAGACAAGGAATTAGCAGCAGTGTTTACATCAGTAGTCTGATATATGCTGTTCCAATCATAATTGTAAAGAATAGAATAAAGATTCAAATAATCACCTTGAGAATAATTTAAATATGAACTAATATGACAGTGTACTGGTAACAATAAATTAACTTCAATATCAATAGAGATAGATGGATGATAAATATCCTCTAAAACTAGAGAGTGATCGGTAAGTTTAACTGTACTATTATTGACATTAGTAAAAACCAAATCAAGAAGATTCTTACTACTAGTAATGGTAGAGTTAATTTGATTTAATCCAAGAAGGCAAGTCGAGGAATATAAATCCTTAGACTTAATTTTAGAGTAATAATGAGTGTCATTAAGATTAAAACCAGTTGACCAGTCCATACCCGGGGTATTGAAATCACTGAGAATTGCTATTCTAAAATTATGAGTATCAAGATTTTTTTCAAGAAAATTAAGATAAGATTTTAAGTGATTATGATCTGTATCAGGAGAGAAGCAGGACTGGGCAAAATACTGACATCCAAGTATTTCAAATACAGATACAAAATACTTCAAAGAATAGTATTTGAAATACAAATATAAAATACTTTAAAATAATTAACCAAAATACATTTGTATTTCATATACTCAAAATACATTTGTATTTCAAATACTCGATACAATATACAAAGAAATAAGAATATTACTGAAAAATCTAAGTATTTTTACCTCGAAGTTTTATATAAATACTGTAACTGAACATTCTTCCTTTTCCCAGTCAGCAATGAAATTATGTCATATATGAATAATTACTGCTCCCTTTAAAAAAAACTCTCTCAAAAAGTTTATCAGATAAGGATCCCCTTGCTTGGGAATGAATAAATCCTGCAAAAGAGAACAGTCTTTCTACAGGCGCAGAAAGCTTGTTTCATTGTTGGATAATTCTGTAGAGTGCACAGAGTTGTCCCTTTGCAATTGAAGAATTGTGTGAGCTCATACTCCGCAGTACACAAGTTCTTTTCTTTTTGCTTTTCAAAGTCTGTTGTACTTGAGTTGAAAACATAAGAATTGTTTTGAACGTCTTCAGCAGAGAACTGCCCAGTTGATTTCACGCACATATTCTGTGTCCTCTTCTTATCATTTGGTAAGGCAGTGTCAGGTAGCCAGCCATTCATCTTAAATGATGGGTGGAATCAAACTGCCAAAATAGCTCAATTTGCTTCTGGGGTCAGATCAAACATTGCTTTAAATATTAATGTAAGCGAACTTATTAGGATTGGAGTTACTTGGAATAGGGGCGTAGATTGCTAGATAACAGAATATGTAATCTGTTTTGGAGGGAAATTAATGTGGACAAAAGTTGGCCATAATAGCACATCTTCTCATTTTGCATTAAATCAAAGGCTACGACAGTGGGTTTCAGAACTGCACAACATTCTTCAAGGTACTGAAATTCAACAACTTTGAAGGTTGACAATCCCAGTTTTTCACATATACTGTTTATATCATGTTTGAATTCCAATATTTGAGAGATTGAGTCGTAAAGAGAATTCCATCGAGTTGGGCAAGGAAACTTTAATGAATATTTCGAGACATCTGATATAATTTCTGAGGATTTGGGTCTCCTAGACGCATTCCATAATGCGAACATTTATTAAGTGTTGGGTGATGGATCCTTGATGTTGTTGGAAATTTCTTTATGGCATTAAGGAAATCAGTTGTGGCAAGAAAACTAAGTGTATGGCTAGCACATCTGAAATGTGTAACTTAGGCAAATAATACAAAAGCTCATTCTTCAAATCCAAATCTTGGACAAGAAGAAGAAGAAAGTATTTTGAGTATTTGAAATACAAAATACATCAATTTTATGTATTTAAATACAAAATACTTTCTAAAATCCTTACAAATTACAAAATACAAGTGTATTTCAAATACTGCCCAGCCCTGGTCAGAAAAGTAATGGTTACCACTCACCACCACCTCTTATTTTGTTAATGTCTTCAAACATTGTCTGCATGAAACAGAGCATAATTATTAGGAAATAAATTTGTATTAATAATTAATTGATGATTAATTAATGTATTAATAATTGACTCTCATAACCATATACATATTTTGATGTACCGAAGTACATATGATATTTCCATGCAGATGTTCTGCGTCATCACATGATGAAAGAGTGATGGAACGGAGAAAAATTCTCTCCGGCGCCGGGATTTGAACCCGGGTTTTCAGCTCTACGTGCTGATGCTTTATCCACTAAGCCACACCGGATACAATCCCGACGCCGTTTAGAATCGTCTCAGATTAAGCTCCATCTCTTGGGTTCCCTCTAGTGGCCGCCCTCTGCATCAGCACGTAGAGCTGAAAACCCGGGTTCAAATCCCGGCGCCGGAGAGAATTTTTCTCCGTTCCATCACTCTTTCATCTCATAACCATGTTTCAGTGAGACAGATAATGAGATCATTATTACTTACTACATTTTGAAAAAAATTCATCAACTTTAGTATTAAGACCGCGAACATTTTGGTAAAATATCTCAAGATGATTACTAGAACTACCCATTGAAAGTTAAAGAGAAATAAAACTAAGAGGCATTATGAATATTATTTTTAATACTAGACATTGTACTAGTGTCTTCATCACATCGAACAGTAGGTGAAATGACCTCATTACCAGATATATGAACTGTCTGCTGAGAAAGTGGAATTGAGACTGCAGGAATTGCTGACACTGAATTCCCTAGGTTGCTTATTCAAGCAGTGTCAAACACAACACTACTATATGATTTCTTAACAGTATTCGCAGCAACCTGCTGGTGACCCACTTTAGAATCTCGAACAATCTTTGGAGGATAGGAATTCCTATCCATGATTACAGCAGCAGCAGCAGCAGCAGCTTCAGCAACAGCAGCAAGATTATACTTCCTGTACAGCATAATATTCTACTTCCTGTAGATCAGTATCGGTTGGCTGTTCTGGTTGCATGTTATCTTGCCTTACATTGTGTGACGGAATCATTATCTGAAGATTCACGAGTTTCACCTCTGCTAGGAAAGTAATCTGCGTCCTTATCAGCATAGTCTGTACCTTGATTTTCACATAATTCGTCGATTTCGTCAATGTCACACAGATTACTTGGATTTTCACCTTCTGATTCATGACCAGATATATTCATCAAATAGTCAATTTCTTGTTCTGTAAAGTACCGTTTGTCTCCAGAGGCTGACATTGTGAAACTGAATTTTTGCCGACGAAAACAGTGCACGCATGTCAAATCGACACACACCCAGAGAGCAATATTCTATTTTTAGATACCGACAAAGGATCTGCCGAAGAATCATAAAACCTTGTAGAGGTCGAAATGAAATCTAAACCTTGCTGCAACAATAGAAATTTGAACCACTTCTGGTGTGTATGTATGCCCGGTCTGAGACTTTGCACCTGTCAAAATGACGGGCGATGGTGCCTCTAGTAGTAATTGCTTGTAACATTCTTCAGAAAGATCGTGAAAGTCCAATATTTTCAGGAATCATACATCACAAAGATGAAATAAAAGTCGTAAATCGTGGGTCATAGGATGAAAAGCTTTTAGACTAATAATTATTTAAACCTGTGGTACGCGGCATAATGACAGGTCAGATTCTCCTAGTGTCAATGAATAACACATTTTATTAATTGTTTACCTTTTTATTTAAAGACTTTAGTATTGTTGGTTAGATTTTTGGGTGGTTGGTTTGGATATGAAATTTCTAAGATTAATATTGGTAATATTATTATTATTATCTATTAAGTTTTATTTATATTCAAGATTTATAGGTTCCAAAGTTTTATTGAAACAAACAATTGTGCATTTCTTATGGCAGACCTATCTTCAGTATTACAGTGTTGCTTTAATGATTACAATCCCTTGTGTACAATGGAATTTTGTCTATTAAATTTCTCCAATAACGTATTTAATGTGGCAGCAAGTGATGTTTCTAACATTATTGAAGTTCACATAGCTGAAGAATAGAGTATAAACACGGAATGACCACAAAACAATGATGAAAATTTATTCTATACGAATAAGTTTTTGTGCGCTTCAATACAATGACATTTTGCAACTTTTTATCCCTGTACAAAATAAAATATTTGAAAAAAAAAAAATTATCGGTCCACCCTAGTGTACAGTGATTATGTATTTAGAGAATATGAGAACATAAGAGAGCCCTGAGCCTAGATTAGACATCAGCAAGAAAAATTACTGACGATTTCTTGCCCATATCGATATTTACTTCCTGCTATCCTATCATTAGAGGTAATGAATTCCATCTTACATGTGTTCCCACCTAAGAAATATAATATTTCACACTGCCAGAAGGTCTTCATCAAACATGCCTAGAAGTGTTATCAACCAACCATCACAGAAAACAGTAAGACTATTTCACAGGCCTCACAAATGGAAACATTCACCAGTTTTTTTCAATATAGAAACGACTTACATTCTCAACTGTCTTTTTTCATAATGATGAAATGTGCTCTAAGGATTTCACTATATAGTTATATGAGGTAAATATTGACATTAGGATCACTCTGTAGTTATTTCAGAAATTAGAAGACATTGTTATTGGTGTGATGATTTGTTCAGTGTTATGTACAGACCCAGAAACAAAATTTGGGCCACCTGAATTTTGCAAGTTCCAGTTATACAAGGCGCATCCAGAAGGTAAGTTTCCCGATTTTTTCCCCTTGAAAGTAAACATAATTAGCCGTGTCAATTGCGCATGCGTAACAGATCTATGACGTATCAATCGTATGCCAGCCGGACAGGTTCCGCCTGGTGCCAGTAGCGTTGCAGCAGTGGTCCGAAATGGAAGCTCTTATTCCTTCTCCTGCCGCCTGCGAGGTTCGGTCGGTGATAAAGTTCTTTAATGCACAAAGCATTGCGCCAATTGAAATTCATTGGCAGCTCTGTCAGGTCTGTGGGCCGAACATAATGAGTAAGCAGATTGTGCGTCGCTGGTAGGGAGTTTTCTGAAGGTCGTCAAAGTGTCCATGATGAAGAGCGCAGTGGGCGACCGTCCCTCATCAATGATGATCGTGTTGAGCTGGTGCGGCAGTGGATCATGGAGAACCATTGCTTCACGATTACAGAGCTGAGCAGCCATTTTCCGCAGATATCGCGATCCTTGTTGCATGAGATTGTCACTAAGCACCTGCTGTTCAAAAAAGTGTGTGCCAGGTGGTGCCGAAAAACTGACACCCTAACACAAAATGCAACGTTTAGGAGCAGCACTGACATTTCTGCAACGGTATCACGATGACGGCGATGAGTTCCTCGATAGGATCGTCACGGGCAATGAGACTTGGATTTCGCACTTCACACCAGAAACCAAGCAGCAGTCAATGCATTGGTGGCATAGTGGATCTCCGGTCAGGACGAAATTCAAACAGACGCTGTTGGTACGGAAAGTGATGTGCATGGTGTTGTGGGACAGGAAGGGCATTCTGCTCTTGACTTCCTTCCAAGAGGTGAAACAGTGAATGCTAACTGTTACTGTGAAACACTGCGAAAATTGCAACGTGCCATTCAAAACAAGAGGCATGGAATGCTTAGTGCAGGTGTTGTGCTCCTCCATGACAATGCTCGTCCACATACAGGTCGGCGCACAGCAGCTGTTTTGACGGAATTTGGCTGGGAGTTGTTTGATCATCCACCCTACAGTCCTGATCTTGCTCCGAGCGATTTTCACGTTTTCTTGCACCTCAAGAAATTCCTGTCCTCCGGTGAGCGTTTTGGCAATGACAAAGAGCTGAAGACGTCTGTCACACGCTGGTTCCATTCACAGGTGGCAGAGTGATACAAAAGTTGATCCCACGATACGACAAGTGTCTCAATTCTGATGGTGGCTATGTTGAAAAATAGCTGAAACATTGCTGTACCTGTTGCCAATAAATGTTTTCCTGAAAGTGTGTGTTCTTTTTTTTTTTTTTTAATAGGGAAACTTACTTTCTGGATGCACCTCGTAACATACTGTGCATGCTCACTGGTTACTGAGCATGCACAGTATGCTATAACTGGAACTTGGAAAATTCAGGTGGGCCAAATTTTGTTTCTGAGTCTGTTCCAGATTTACTTTAATGAATGTAATTTAATTTTTTTTATGCAGGGGAAGATTCAGCAAGTGAAGAATCTACTAGAAGATGGAGCAAATCCAAATACTAAAGACTATGCTGGCTGGACGCCTCTGGTATTGTTATATTTTAAATTTTGCAACTTAAGACTGTATGTTCTCATATTGTTACATAGGTAACTCAGATTAATTTTATTTTTTCGTTATACAAAATATAAAAGAAGTAGGCCTCTTTGATGATGAGATTTTCACGAAACACATTTTAGTATGCAGTTTAGAATAGTTTTGACTTTTGCTGAACTAGCAATCTGTAGCTAGAAATTTTCCTTGTGTTGCGTACCCTCATCCATTGTGATAAATAGGAGGTAGAAACCACTCTTATTCCTATGTCTAGCAGCAGCAGCAGCAGCAGCAGCAGCAGGAGTGTGGTATGCAGGTATGATAGTAAGCATGAGCTGGAAATACGTATTGTTAAGCTGTGTATTGCAATCTGAATTACCTTCTCTGTCTATATTACCAGATTTCTTAGTTAAGTGACCTCATCAAAGTTTACCATATTTGATGGCCAAGGTTAATGATAAAATCTTAAATTTGGTTCAAATGATTTCCAGCATAAACTTGCCGGGCTGTCAGGATGTTTCCTAAAAGTTAATTAACATGCTTACCAACTTCCTATACCCTGGAGCATTCCTACAGATTGGTTTGCAAAGTGTCTTGATTATCATTTACAGTAATTTCAGAGTGAGGAACATTTTCTTTCACATAGCTAGTGCATCAAAACTTGATTGAAGCCCAGAAACATGGTATGATGCGAAGAAATGCTTAGTAGATTTCAGAAGGCAGTAGAAAGAAAATGATGGCAAAATTTTGCAGCACCAATTGTTGTGTGGTAACAGTTGTGCTGGAAAATCAGTACACAGCAGTGGCGGCTGGTGGTGAAAATTTATGGATGTGCACTCTTATACAAGATTGTCTAACCTTGACATAAATACATGCATACATACCTCAGCATACAGATGGAGGTTCTTCGCAGCAATTTTAGTAACATTATTTCCTTCCAAGTTCATTAGTGACACTTTCAGTCCATTTAAAAATAGTTTATGATATATACAACTTAAGTCTGTTAATTGACGTAAAACTACAATGAAACACAATTACAAAACGCTGAATAACATTTCAATCACATCACATTTGAATCAATTTCCTGTGAATAAAGTTCATTCTTCTGTCCTTCTGTTGTGAAAATTTATCGATTACTTTTTCGTTGAAGTTCGGGATTGATCGAACAAGTTGTTTTTCATTCAACAACATTGCTAATGCAGTTAGTCTCTCTTGTGACATTGTGCTGCGGAGAAAGGTTTTAATCCTCTTTAGTGTCGAAATACATCTCTCCGCTTCGCTAGTGGTCATGGATGTGGTAGTCAATACTTTGAGAACTTTCAGAGCTTCACTGAATATTTTCTGCAAATTATTCTGAATAATGAATTCTAGCATATCAACAGCACAGGCTACATTCCGGAAGTCCTCACGCATGTACATGACTTCTACTTCTGTTATTAGTTTGGAACTATCAACAAATGGATAGGCATGACATGCTTGGAAGAGGCTTTCCTCTGGGAAATTCCTATTAAATGACGCGAAATTTTCCGAAGAAAAGAGATTTGATGCCATAAGATGGCCTGTGAAGGAGAAACGTTCTTTAGCTGCAACTCTTCTTGAGGCTGGAGTCTCTTGACATCTTCATTTCGTTGAAGACAGTTCTTCTGAAATGTCGTCCACTGTATTCATAACAGATTCCACTGCAGATTTAAATGAAGAGACTGTAACAGTATCTATTATTCTCTTTTGGAGCTGTTGATATAAAATATCCACATGTGGCATTATGTGGTGAAAAAATTCAAGCCAGAATAAGAACACAGGCTGCTCCATTTTAAAACGCAGATCTCTTGCTTGTGTGATGGTGTTTACTTGTTTACTTGAATTTTCAATTATCTCAAGACATTCCATCAATGATTCTCTGTGTTCGTACACTGTTTCTACAGTTTTAGATTTGAAGTTCCATCTGATGTTTGAAGTTGAAGGAATTCTTCTGCCCACAACTTCATCTGAAACGTTAACTCTTTGAGGTCAGTTGGCAAAAAACTGAGGAATTTCAGTGAGGTCTGCAAAAAATATACGAACTTGTGTATTTTGGCTGGTCGCTTGAGCCATTATCAGATTTAGTGTGTGAGCATGTACCTAATGAGCGTAGCCTATGGATAAATTTGTTTCACGATCTCCTGTACATCCGAATGTGCCCCACTCATCACATTAGCTCCATCATAGCTCTGTGATATAACTTTCGTCTTGTCTGATACCACTTCTTCTAAAGCGTCTTTCACACAAGTAGCCAAAGCCTGTGCGTCATGACCGCAAGGGTTTTTGAATGTCCAGAATCTTTCAACAGGCTTTCCGTTGGAGAGCAGGTAGCGAAACACTATGACCATTTGGTATTGGGACGAAACATCTGAAGTCTCATCAGCTATTATGGAGAGGAAATCGGCTTGTTGTATTTCTGTTTTAATTTCATCTCGGCACATGTCAAGCATACATTATAAGAGTCATTCTGGATTTCTTTAGATGTTCTTTTAAACACTGTTGCCCTTTTTAGATGATCCTTTAATAGTGTATCCAATTCAGATGTAAAATCTATTAGTCCTCTGAAAATACCAGGGTTCATGGAATCTTCTGTCTCATCATGTCCTCTCAGGGCCAACTCGAATATCCCACAAAACTTTATGCATTCAATGATTTGAGAGCGAATGTGTCGGCTCTTTGATACCTCAATATTTTGTTGTTCTGTGTTCCTCCTGAATGCACAATCAAGTTGTTGTCTGATTTCATATTTCCCTTATACCTGAAATTCTAATTCAGCATTCATATGCATTTTTGTTTTAAGTGCCCTAGATTACAAAAGCCTGATTTCGTCCATGTATCACTACTTCTGTCTTTGTCACATGCAAACATTAAGCACGGAAAACAATATATGCTGTTGGTTAGTACACAGCCACAAACCCACCCATACATGCTATATACATCCTTATGAAATAAATGGTTCCTAGCCTTTCCTTTGCACATGGTCGTTTGCACAAAATTCAGATTTTGAACTGGTCTTCCTTTTTCTTTAATGGTCAATTTTTCTTGCAGCATTAGCTGGGAAAAATTAAGGTTTTTTTAATTCTAGAACAGTATTCATTATGTTAACTTCTCAGATCTATAACACTGATAATAACACACACTCAAATCTATAGGCCTAACACTGATGATAACGCGCACTCAAATACTCCACAATTCTAAACAGAAACACTCACAACCAAGATAGCCAACGTCTCGTAAAAATATAAATATTTAATTTTATATTTTCTGTCACGCGTTATTCGTTTAGTACTCTAATATTAGGCAAATTGAAATTATAACCATACAGAAACTTAAAAATTGACAAACTATAAATCAATTTTAAAGTAATGAATTTGAATTTTTTTGGTATTAATTTAATATCCGTATAGTTGGCTGTTCTGTGAATTTTAACTATGCTATGAAAGTCAATCTAGCTCCCATTTTGATAAGGATAAATATTGTTGTTATATCAGCTCGATCTTGAGTTTAAGACGGACCCTCCTTGATGTAATGTATTACTTATATATTAACAACAATACATGTTAAATATTGTAAGCGTAATCCTTTATGATATTACTCCATTATAATATGTTGTGAAATTTTTCTAGAGACTATGACATTCACTTGTGAAACTCTGGACAGGAAATATTATCTAGGGGCAGTGTTAAAAATTTCGTCTGCTAACTTGTGAGAGAGAGTTGACATATTAAATCACGCATCCGCGCTTCTATGAGCCAGGCAAAGAAGTGTCTCCTATCTCGACTATATTGGCTGTACTTTACAAATAACCCCTCTTTCCTCCTGCTTTAGCCATACAACCCATGCTCTGGCTACAGATTAGCAACTGGCGAAAGAAGAGGCCTGAGTCTATACAAAGAGGAGAAACAAACGCGGTACATTCAAATATGAAAACTGTGAGGTATGTAGAGTGTTTGCTGATGCTTTAGGATATTATAATTTTATGTTTTTTATATTTTTATACAAATTAAACATTTCAACACGCTCTTGCACAAGAACGGGTGTGCACTGTCTCCATGGCAAATACCCAGAAGCCGCCACTGGTACATAGTGACAGTGACTGTGCAGTGGTACACCACTATTTACCTTCCAAATTTTTTTTTAAGTACGAGAAAGGTGATTGAGGAAAGTTTTTAAGGACTCTTGCAACATCATACCAACACCTCTTCCTGCCAATCTAACCATCAGCATTCCATTCACCCGGTTGGCCTTCAGTCCTGATCTGGAACCTTGTGGTGAAGAAGCAGCTTTGTGGACAGTGATTTTCCAGCCCAAATGGCTTCGTCTGTAGACATGAATAACAACTGACAGTAATAGAGAAAAGTAAATGGCATAATTGGTCTTAGAAGTGATTTCAAATGTGACAATGTGTATACATATGAGGTGGTACTGATAAATTCTTAACCTAACGTGGAAAACAAATTTTTATGTATCCAACATGATCATCTTTTTGAACATAGCATAATGGGCATCAAGTAATTCTAAGCCTTTTGAAAGAATTGTTTATCTTGGTCTGCAAAGCACTCTTCCACGGTACTTATCATTGCTTCATTCAGTGAAAACTTCTTCCTTTAATGTAATGCTCTCTCTTTCTGAATTGGCTAAATATGGTGAATATGGGTCATGGTTAGTGAATTCATAGCCAACTTCAACAGTTTTCTGCAACATAAACAGGGACTTTTGATCGGATACAGTGTCTTGCAAGACCAGCACACTTTTGATCATTTTATTATGGTTTCACCACCATTTTTTCCCTGAAGCTTAATTAATAAATAATCAGTAATATCTTCCTGATACAGTTTTACCTCGTTCCACTACCGTCTGTATCTTTAAACTGCCTGCTCTATGCTTAAGTTTTGTATGGAAAGTTGCGTGCAGAAGTATTTCTACAATCTGCCGTCAGAGTACACTAGTGAACACCGCATCAGTACTAATAGCACATGTCTTGCACGTGGTTGTGAATGCATTATTTTAGTGTTATTTTCGGTTTTTGAAAATGGTAAATTGTTGTGTGCCATTATGTAAATCGAATCAACGAAGTTCTCAGTCTAAAGGTATACGATATCATGAGATACCATCGGCTAAGGAACTTCGAGAAAAGTGGCTTTCGGCAATTTCTAGACAAGGCGCGTATAAGGGTAGTAGTTGGATTCCCGCCGACCATTCTCGTGTTTGTAGTCTCCACTTTCGCACAGAAGACTATAGAGAAAATTGTGCAAGGAAAATTTTAAAACCTGGTGTCATACCAAGCAAATTTCCAAATTACCCGTGTTACCTACAACCAAGAGAGAAGAAATCGCGAAAGGAACCTGCTGTCTCCAGAGCAAAGAACGAAATTCGCATCGACATAGACTATGGTATGTAGGCCTATTTAATATTAAAAAAAAAAAATGTTCATTTTATGTAAAATCCTAAATACAAAAGTATGAATTTCTTAATTTAAGTACGCTCTTTGATTATTTCAGAAACTATCTCTCACGACACAAGAATCGACATCCAAGATGAAGTTACAAACACTAAATGTGACGTAGCCATTCAAGTAGACATTATTGATACAAGAAATAGTGCAAGTCTGTATCAAACGAAAGAAATTAATAGGCTTCGTTCCAAAATTCTGTGGCTACAAAAGAAAATTATGGAATTGGAAAATGATGTTCAAAACGAAAAAAAAAAACAGTCAGATAGTCACACTGAAATTAATAAGGTCATGGCTCTGAAAGATGCTGCGGGCAAAAAGGATATCAAAGCCGTATATCTAATGGACCAATTAAATAATTTTGGACGAAAAAAACCGGAATGGTCAGAGTTGAACATTCGCTGTTGTATAGCATGGAGATCAATATCCCCAAAGGGTTATGAACATGCCCGAAATTCCAAATTATTGTCAGCTCCTTCGCGCTCCACTTTAGACAGGTATATAGGAAATACTGATTGCGATGCTGGAATTTCACCACTGATTAAATGCAGACTTAGGGCTGAATGTGAAAGTCTCCAGCCAATGGAAAAGATAGTATCTATAATAGCCGATGAAATGGCAATCAAAGAAAGGTTGCTATATGATAGAGCGAGTGATAAGTTTTTCGGAGTTGTCAATGCTGAGGGGGTTTATGATGAATGTATTGGCCTTAATCCTACTTTAGCAAACAAATTACTCTGTTTTGTCGTGACTGGACTCTCAACCAAGTACAGCATCCCAGCAGCTTATTTTCTTGTGAGGAGTTTATAGGGCCCTGATCTTTTTCTATTGACTGAAAAAGTAATCAGAGCTGTAGAAGACTGTGGCTTTCATGTCTTAAGATTAGTGACAGATAACCATAGAACCAACCATTCTATGTTTAAACATTTTGGTAATGGTGAACTCCGAACTTGTGTTCCACATCCCTGCCATCCGCAGAGACAACTTTTTCTAAGTTTCGATTATTGTCACATCATAAAAAATGTGAGGTCGCAATTTCTGGATAGGGAAATGGCTGATGGCAAAGGGATAATAAGTTCAAAATACTTGAAGGAAATTTATTGTCTACAGAAAGATTTGACTGTTAAGCCTGTTCGATATTTGACAAGAAAACATATAGAACCGACCTCTTTCGAGAAGATGAATGTTCTTTCTGCCATTCAGATTTTCTCCCCTGCGGTGACCGCCACAATAGAGTTCATGAAGGACAATCACACTCGATTTGTCACTAATTTGAATTTTGCAGATGCCACTTCAACAATAAATTTCATGAAATGCATGTATAAATTTTTTACAGTGCATGATGTAAGTGATAAAACTCAACATCTACGGCAAAACAATCCTGATTCTATGCATTTCTATGCAGCAAATGAAGAAAGACTACAATGGTTGAAAGAAGATTTCTGTCACTATATAGAGAAAATTCAGATTGAATCTAAACGAGCCAGTCTGCAAGGACTAACAAAGGAAACGGCTGAAGCTCTTTTGTTTACGGCTAATTCCATGGTTCAGTGTGTAGTCCACCTTCTTGACAATGGTTTTTTTTATGTCCTCACCAGAAGATTCTCTAGCGATCCTGTGGAAGCTTTATTTAGTGCTGTCAGAATGGGTGGTGGAAGCAATGACATGACTGACGCACGTATGGCAGCATTCGCAATCAAGAGAATTGTCAAATCTGGGCTCATGACACCTTCGAAATCTGCAAATGTCGCGAACAATATATATGATTATTGTGGGACAGCCATCAACTCAGAAGGCAACAGTTCTGTCAATGGGGACGTAAATCATTGTTCCGACCAAGTTCTTCCTGATCATGTATTGTGTATCCTGGACAAACTTCGACTTCCTGATTGTAGGATAGATATCAATTTACAAACAGTTTCACAAGCTCTGGTATGTGGATATTTAGTGCGCGTGATAGAAGAAAGAGTGAATTGCGACATGTGCATCAGCAATATTTCCATGCCTAAGGTATCGACACCATTAATGGACATAATTCGTCACCAGGACAGAGGAGGACTTAAGTATCCTAAACCGTGCTTTGTAGGTTTAATCAAACACCTGCAGGAATTTGTTGAAGCTGCTGTGCCTTATTGTAAAAAGTCCAGCTGCTTAGTGCAAACTATTTCTACTTACGTCACTTTGCCATTAACGCAGTGCACATTGCTGATGTGTGGGGAACAAAATCACCAACAGATAATCAGTGAGTTACTGGTAAAGAAATTTGTTAGACCTATGCTAACTAACATAGGAAACAGAAGAACGCAAAAAGTGTCCCGTTCCGTTTGCCATTCAAAACCTTCGTCCAGAAAGATTCTGAAGTTATAAACTGGGGTTCTTGGTCTTCAGGAATCTTTATTATATTTACCAGGTAAGATTTTACATCTACATAAAGTTTATATACTTCAATATGATCTAATTAGGGGCTAAAACACATAATACTTATGTGGAACGTATAGATATTCATAGTTGACTTGCGGTGTTCGGTGCTGCCATCTATGATGTGACTGGCTACGCGGAAAGGTTAGCATAGAGCAGGCAGTTTAAAGATACAGACGGTAGTGCCTCGTTCTAAGTAGTCTGTCATAATTATTCGGTCTTTGACTCAAAAACTGATGTGAGGTCCTTTCCTGCTGATTTTTGAATGGGAAATTTCTTTGGGCAGGGAGAACCAGGGTGTTTCCATTAATTTGATTTTTTTCTGAATCATCATAGTGGATCCATGTTTCGCCCCTAGTTACAAAATATGATCCCAAAAGTTAAAAAAATGCCCTTTAAAACAGCGACAAAGCAACTTAGAAATTGTCACTCTAAGGAATTTCTGAATAGCATTCAGGCATTTAGGAATCCATTTAGCATATAATTTTTTCATACCCAAATCATGATATACAATGTGAAAGACATGTTCTTAGAAAATTTTCAGTCTCTGATATACAGTACATTTGAGTCCAGTTAGTCAATCCTCAAAAATCATGTCATACACACTATCAATATTTTCTGGAGTGATCAAGGAAATAGGTCTCCCAATATGGGTTTGTCTTTGATCTCCATTTGTCCTCTCTCTAATTGTGCAACCTAATTTTTTATTGTAGTGTATGGAGGACTGATTTCTTAATGTACTCACCATATACACATATATTTCCTTGCTGGACAACCTTTTCAAATACAGGTACTTTATTAACGACTGGTACTCAGTTTTTAAAAATTGAATTTTTATCTGACATTGCCTAATTTTTTTAAAAGTCCAAAATATATATTAGGCTAAAGTTTTTATCACCAATCATGAAGTAAAACTATTTATCAACTAACATACTCTTTTCCATGATAACTGATTTTGCTTTTGTTTATAATGAAGATCCAAGGATAACTATATATCATTACTACCCCCTTACATTATAAAAAGTGTGCTTCGAAAAAATGCAATTGAAATAATAAAGATTTGATTGTTCAGTGGAGTGCAAGTAGTGTCATGGTTAAGGTGTAAAGCTGCAAGCTGGTAGGTCACAGGTTCGATTCCCTGTGGGGTCATGGATTTTTCCATTAATCTAATCCTTTCAGCTGCACTATGGCTCTGGGATCTACTCAGCCTCTAACAGATATGAGTACCAGGGCCATTTCAGTAGAGGTAAAGATGGCAGGCATGTAGGACTGACATTCCTACTGCCATTAAATACCAATTGTCTGTGAAGGTGGGAGCCTTAACTTTTCACCACCCTCTGGGCTAATTTGGGCTGTCATGGGGTTGACTTTACCTGTGATTGTTCAGTGGTGTATATCTCTAAACTTTTTTCTAGTGACCATTGTTGACTTGCAGGTTTTTTTTTTACTTTTTCATTTACCTGCCTCTAGCCAAGCCTTCAAAGAGTTATCACTGAAACTGAGGGTAAACTAGTGACCTTTTCTTCTTCCCATAAGTCAGCATTTCTCAAAGTGTGTTCCCCGGAACCCCAAATTTCCGTAAGCAACTCTTAGGGGTTCCGCCAATTCCTGATGTAAAATTATTTACTTTTTAATGTCTAAAATATGTTATAAAAACATGAAAAAAATAACAGAATTATATCTGTTTATTCAGCCATTCTATTGGCAATTATCAGAACAAAAATGGGTACCGTTTACGCCAATCCGATCATTAATGCACATTGTTGAAATAATAATAATAATAATAATAGGTGCGCTTGAAGTAACTTATGTGTCTCCTGCTAACACATTTTCCAACAATAATGCACAAGTGTAAATTGTATATAGAATTAATTGAAAATTCTGTGAAGGATATTTCGCAGAGTTATTTTGGCGAAATCACAGGAAACTCTGGAGAGGTAAGACCATTCTTTTGAAATTCAAGGTGAGTTGTGTGTTAATTTTGTGTCTCAAAGTTTATTTAATAATATCACAAAAAAGGTCAAATGTTTTAAAGAAAAATTGTGCGAGTTTTGCCATCCCTTCAAAATTGTGTAAATAGAGGACAAGACCGATCATTGCGAACTACGTCATTCTATTTTTAATACAGAGTGATACCGATTCTAACTCTACCTTTTTTAATACAGGGTGACACCGAATCATGGATTGGTAGCTTAAAACAGGATCATCAAAACAATCAACATCCAAGTGTGCCACTACACCTTCAACTATCCCTAAACAAGAATGTGGGTCTGATGAAGGCGAAATGGAAACACCAGGTTTACAAAATAGCTGCTCATCATCTGAAAATGTGAAGGAACCAACATTCAAAATATAACATCATCATCATCATCAACAGGGATTAGGCCTTTCGACCTGTTCCGTCCTCTCAAAGAAATTGATCTCTCCATCTCTTCGTAGGCCTTCCTCTGTCTCTCTTGCCTTTGGGTTTGTACTCTAGAATCTTTTTAGGAATGCGGTATTCTGGCATTCTTTGTACGTGTTCATAATATTTTTCTTGGTATTCTTTTATTTTATTATTTAAGTTGAATATGTTCAGTTCGTCTCTTATCGTTTCATTATATTGTCTGTCTGTTCTTCTGTATCCAGCTACCGATCTCAAAAATCTCATTTCTGATACTTCTATTTTGTGCTTTTGGTTTTCTGTTAGGGTCCAGCACTCTGAGCCATACAAGAGAGATGGGACTGCCAAGACTTTGTAAAACTTCAAAATGGTTTCTTTCCTTGTTTTGTTTAATAGGGTTCTTTTAATTGTTCCATATATTTGATTAAAATTTTGTAATTTTCTTTGTTGATCTAATTCTCTTGTGTTTCCAATTTCACAGCCCAGGTATTTAAAATCTCTTACTTGCTCTACTATATTGTCGTTAATTAAAATTTTACATCGTACCTGTGTTTTCCCTTGGAAAGCTAAAATTTTTGTTTTTGTCGGAGATATTGTTAAATTATAATTTGAGGCTGTGATTTGTAATTCATATATTAGTTTCTGAAGACCATCCTCTGAAGCAGCTATTACTAATTGATCATCTGCAAATAAAAGAGTTGTTAAAACTGTTTTGTACAATTTCTTTGTTGATTTTATCCAGTCTTGTGTGACTTGGTCAATATATAAATTAAACAATGCGGGCGACAGCGGACACCCTTGTCTTACTCCTAGGTTTGTTAAAATGTTTTCTTTACTTCTTCTTGTGCCACTTGTTATTTGTATTTTTGTTTCTGTGTAAAGGCTCTGAATAGCTCTTATGAGATGTAGTGGAAAACCTTTGCCCTTTAGTATATCCCATAATAGGTTCCTTTGTACATTATCGAAGGCTTTTACATAATCTATAAAGCCAATATACATTGGAAGATTATATTCTCTTCTCTTTTCTACCAGCTGGGAAATTGTAAATACACAGTCCATACACGAACAGCCTTTCCTGAATCCATGCTGTTGTTCTAGTAATATATTTTCTGATATTATGCTTAACCTTTTCGTTAAAATCTTTGCATATACTTTGTACGAGGAATTCAGGAGGCTTATTCCTCTATAGTTCGAGCAGTTATTCCTATCTCCTTTTTTATGTAGTGGTATTATTAAGGCTTCTTTCCATTTATCCGGTATAAATCCATTTTTCCCTGTAATTAAAAAAAAACGTAAACATAATGAGAGTTACTTAGCCTTGGATTTCATGGATGCTGAAAATTGCCCTCATAGTGTAATATGTGGCAGAATTTTACCTAATAGTTCGATGGTACCTTTAAAATTACGTCGCCATTTTGAAACAAACCAATGCTCTGTTTCATGACAAGAATATTGATTTCTTTGATAGAAAACGTCGTGAGTTATTAAATTCACAAAAGTTCTTAACTCAGACATCTTATAGTACAAATGAAAAGGTAACAGAGGGGTCTTTCCTTGTAAGCTACAGAGTGGCTCAGGCAAGTGAGTCCCACACAGTAGTCGAAAATTTAATAAAACCCTGCGTGATTGACATGGTTAAGTGCATGATCAATGAGAAGGAGGCTAAACAATTATCTTCCATGCTGCTTTCAAATGACACAGTGGCTCATCGCATTCAAGACATGGTAGTTTATGTCGAGGAAGAATTAAACTGTCGGCTCAGATCATGTCAATTTGCACTACAGATAGACGAGTCAAGTGATGGTAGCAGATCTGGCAGTTGTACTAGTGTTTGATGCTGTTGAAGATGCTGTTGAAAATTCTGTGAAGGATATTTCACAGAGTTGTTTTGACGCTATTATGTAAACTGCTGCCAGCTAATGCAACAGGATCTGAAATTTTCAGACTTGTTAGTAGTACTTAGAAGAAAATCGTATAACCTGGGACAATTGTAGGCAATAGTTGGGAAAACAACTGGTGCAGTATCGCGCATAAAGTCAGTTGCAAAAAATTGCAAAAGCAGTCATTGTATTTTGGACCGTCAAGCTTTGACCACATAAAAAATGCCACTGTCCGTTAAAAATGTTCTTAATAAAGCAGTGAAAATTGTTAAGTTTATCAAGTCCAGATCACTAACTTCAAGTCTCTTCAAAATCATTTGTGAGGACATGGGAAGCCTTCATAAATCTCTGCTTCTCCATACAGAAGTGATATGGCTTTCTCGTGGAAAAACTTTAAGTAGACTCTTCGAACTTAGGTCTGAGGTGATGACTTTCTTCATTGATCACCATTTCGAGTACGACGATTGTTTGAGTGACAAACAATGGCTCTTGAGACCTGTCTATTTATCTGACATTTTTGTCAAAATGAACGAAGTAAATGTGTCATTGCAGGGGAAAAATGCTAATATATTCACTGCAGCAGATAAAATCAGGACTTTCAAGAGAAAATTGCAGTTCTGAATGAGAAGTCTAGCTGGCTGTGAATTTGAGAACTTCCTGCTTTGAAAGATTTCCTTGATGAGAATGAAGAAACTCTACGAGAACTTGATGAAGTTAATGAAGAATTTGTAAAGCATTTGGAGGATATGCGCCACACTGTAGAGCAATATTTTCCGGAACAGGAAAGTGAAAACTATTCTCAAAACTTGTGGATCAAAAATACATTTGACATCAAAGAAAATACCTTCTTCCCTCGCTTCTGAAGAATACGAAGCATTATTGGAATTGACGTCTAATTCACCCCTGCAATCTCAGTTTAAGAATCTCCCTGTGATGGACTTTTGGCACAGCCTGAGAAGAGTACCCAGTGTTATCAAAGAAAGCTATCACAATCAGCAACATTATTTATAATTTTTAAATATATTGTGACTTTAAATTCAAAACAATAATGTTACTTTTATTGTCAACAATAATGGCTCTCTATTTCTGAATTTTAAACACGTGAACAATGGGTATTTCACTCCACACAGCAACACGGTATTCGTTATTGCACTCTACAGACGACAATGACAATTAACTTGGATTATTGAGAACAACAATGTACGCCTAATCTCAACTAATGTTCACAAAACATTATTTACAAAACAAAACTGTCAGTTCTCAGTTCATAGTTCGTTTGCCTTAGCTAGTTCTTCTAGCTTATTCACTCAAGTTCACAGTATATCGAACCCAAGACTTCCAGAGACAGTCCACTGAACTTCGAACTCAGGTCCCCCCCAACTGCGGTCCACTGCACATCGAACCAAAGACTCCGGATACGCTGCACTTGCCTGGACACTCCCACAGTTGTGGACCCACTCAAGTCAAACCCAAGACTTCTGGGTACACCGCACTCACCTGGTCGCTGCCACAGTTGCGGTCCTCCTCGCGTCGAACTCCGGTCTCGAAGGCTGGCTTTGTGCTCATTCACTGCTGCTTCACAAGACTGACTGACTGACACCTGGGCGCGTTGCTTCCACCTGGACGCTGCTCAAGTTCACTCGCGTGTCGAACCCTAGACTCCTGGGCACTGCTGATTCACAAGCTGAATTCGCTGTCCAAACTGGACTCACGTCGCGCCGCTCTTCTATTTATTACTAAGTAACACTTCGCAAACCTTCGATTTCCAGATGTTTCATTACAACAATCAGCTCGCGTAGCTTTTCGAAACTTCCAGCTTCCCCCCTTTGCTTCGCGCCACACCGCACATGCCCTTGCCTAGATGCGTGCGCAACTTCCTTTGCCGCGCTCAGCGACCGCCGATCTCACCCTCCTTCTGCCGGATGCATGTTCGACACTCGAGACAGCGAGAACATTCCAGCATGGTTGCCACAAAATATATATATATATATAATATACACACATACACTACTAATATTCTGCTGGGTTCCACAGTTTTATTTTGAGTTTAAAAGAGGTCTGTGGATAGAAAAGTTTGAGAAACACTGCCATAAGTGATTCTTTCCCATCTTGCTGATGTCTTAGTTGAAGCTGAATTGACTAATGAAATAAAACTGTCAGCTACTTTAAAACTTTCTCTTATCTCTCCTACACAAAGGTGAAAGACGTGTGCCCAGCTAGTGGAATATAGAAGTCTAGTAGTGACTGCAGCTAAACACATACCAGCAGAATGTAGGCTTTCACGGTGGTGTCAATAGGATTCGTATTTTCTGGGCTAGAAGGCTGTGGTCTGTCGGTAATACAACCAAATGTAGTGGACAAAACGTTTGGTTGTATTACCGACAGACCACGGCCCTCTAGCTGGAAAATACCAATCTTACATACTAGCAGCTTTCATATATGGAGCATTATCAGATATTAGAGCTACAAGCTCACTTCTTCGAACACCAGTGTAATTTATTGCATTGTTTAGTATTGTGTCTACAATGTTGTCTGAAATGCAATGTTGGACTATCTTTTGACCAGACGTGTATTTTCAGTAGGTTACTCCTGTAGACCAGCAAGAACGTTTACTACCTTAAGGTTTTTAATATCGACACTTTCATCTACAATCACGCAAATATTCTTTCCTTCACATTTCAATTTATTTAAATTCAGATCATCTCAGCAATTGTGTAGATATTTTCTTAGTTTGCTTTCACTAAGTTCTGTTTTAATATTGGTAGATGTTTCTGTCCATTGCCTAAATTTCTGATTTCTGAAAACATGAAGAGATATTGAGCGAAGTGAACATAGTTACCATACTCTTGATTTTCAAGCAAAGTGAACACAGTTACCATACTCTTGATGTTAGTGATGCTTTGCACCACCTGAGGAATAGTACTTTGAATTCTGAATAAAGATTACAGGAAGAATAGCTATTCATCTTCTACACTGAAATGATTTGTTAGAAATGTCACAGCCTTTAATTTGTGTATAAGTTGATTTTGGCATTTTTAAACAAAATTCATGCACCCTACTGATTTGAACTCATATAGAATATTAGTGTTCATAAATTTGACCTACCCAAAGGTTGACAGTGACAGGGACCAAACAGCCACAAGACCACATTCCAATTACCAAAAATTTTTGCTCGCCTTATACAAATAGGCTTAATATTTCAGCTACCGAAAGACTGAATTTATGGGCTTATAGTATGCTGAACACATGTAAGCAATGGATAAAGATATAAACAGGTCACATCACTTCATGTTCGTGGAATACTGTCATCTTCCAATATAGTGGAGTAAGCTTACTGTTGAACAAGTTTTGAGCAACTACTGATATGAGGCGTGACCAATATGGAGCTCCATTTCCGTCTGTTCATTGCAGTGAATAATAATAAGTTACGGAACTTGAACTTCCTGCAGATATCACTTAAAATTACTTTATATTGCGAGAAACTTCTTTCAGTATCACATGACGTTATTTGTGCATTAAAATAATACAAGATGTTCCTCTGACATTTCTTCGTGTTTCATCAGGCTATTGTGTATGTCACTCGTCACTTGCCACTGAAAACCCACTATTTTCCTGTTAATTTTTTTAGAAATTCCCTAAAATTTCGATTATTTAATTTAGTAACTGGGATGTTGGTAATGACCATCATAGTGCACAAATCCATGCTAAATGTCGATGCTAATATCTTGATAATTTTCAGACTATGATGTTACTGGTTGTTTAAGATTACATTCAACACATTGTCTATGCCTTTTGGTATTGCAATGCCTTCCAATGTATTGTTTTTGTCACTTTTATGTTTATTGGACATATTTTGTATATAATGTCTATATTAATAGTGAAAATATCAGTTCAATACTCCTCAACATGGTCTGCAACATTACACACTTGAGCATCTTCCCTAAGGCGTTTTACTTTTGCAATGAACCTATAATTAGCCAGAGATGTAGTTATTTAAATAACAAGACTAGTAACAATAGCACTAATTGATAGCAATACTCACTATGTGCCATGCTTCGATTTACTAGAGCAAGAGGGTAGAGGATATGTAACTATTTTGTACACAAACATACCTATACCTGCACTGTGAGAACACATGTACAGTACTACAAATCAGACAACTTCATTCCACCTTATAAGTAGCTGAATTACGAATCCTATATACAAGGTGTCTGATTTAAGCTGTTCATTTTAGTTTAGGCACCCCAAATATCAGTCCAGACATATGGGAGGTACTTAATGGTTTCGCAGATAGAATCAGGGATGTATATAACGTCCGCTGATATTGTCACGTGAATGTTACGAATTTTAGTTTTCGTATGATAATTTTATGTGAAACATGTGCAATCAATTATTTATTTTCTTTCTTTCAGCATTCTGACGTTTCTTTTATAATCACGTTTTTCATTGGATAATGTTTTATTGAGTCATTTGCTTTTCTCATATTATTTCTTAGTACATAAGTTATCTCCAATTCCTCAAATTAATGTGTATTCTTTCATTTGGAATAAATAATAATAAGAAGGTGCCTGTAAAAAACAAACAGGATGGAGTTTGAACACAATTTATTCAATTATTTAAATATATTTTGAGTATGTTGCTACTAGTTGAAAATGTTGAATTCAGACTATGTCATACCAAATGGTCTATGACATACGAGATCAATAACAACCCACATGGAGCTGTATCATGTTCATGTATACTGCTTACTGGAATATCTTATATTCATTTCTTCTGTTGCCATCATTCACTTTTGCTGTCACAAGTTTCAGAGATTCGAACTGTGAATGATTACCGAAGGTAGAATTCAAGCATTTTTAGCTACTGCTGTGGAATATTCTGGTTTGTAAGATGTTTCATCGATTACATATTTCCGTTTGAAAGTAGTACACAGAACCTTCTAGAATCACCTACTATCGGAGCTCGACATTAAAGAGACAAAAAGAAGAGCTGGGGATCGAACCCTCACAAGCAGTAGAAATATTCATAGAATTCATTATTGTGGTTCGTAAGATGTTTCCTTGATTACATATTTCCGTTTTAAAGTAGTGCACAGAACCTTCTAGAATCATCTACTATCGGAGCTCGACATTAAAGAGTACAGAAAGAAGAGCTGGGGATCGAACCCTCACAAGCAGTAGAAATATTCATAGACTCCATTGAGAGATCTGCGTATTAGAAATTAATGTTTCTTTACTCAAAAATGCATTGTTTCATTGGTCTATGTATGAAAAACAAGTTTCACCATCTATGTTAAAAATTTGTATCATTATTTGTGTCAAGACCAGGTATGCAGTTAATTTCAACAAGAATTTTGAAAGTAATAATGTGAAACAGTTTGTTGCTGCTACTACTACTGCTGCTGCTGCTGCTGCTGCTGCTGCCGCCGCCGCCACCGCCACCGCCACCGCCACCGCCACCACCACCACCACCACCACCACCACCACCACCACCACGACTACTACTACTACTACTACTACTGTTGTTGTTGTTATTGTTATTCACAGCTAGAATCTGTTAACCATGGATTTATAAAAATCACCGAGCTTCTGCTTGCCTATGGAGCAATGGTGAATGTACCTGGCTGTGAGAATGTCACTTCTCTGCATGAAGCGGTGCTGAATAACAAACTGGAAATGGCAAAACTTCTTCTTATGTATGGCGCTGATATTGGTTGTCGTGATGTGAATGGTTTGACACCAAGGTATGTAATTCTTGAATGTATATGATAAAGTAATTTTCAAGAATAATTGTGCACACATCTTTCAATATTTAATGTGTTTATTTCATAATTATGTGGATTATATCAGGAGTGCTATCACCCATATGATTAGGTGTAGACATTGATGGAGTTACAAGATAATCTATACTAATGGGCAATTCCATGCAAAACAGTATGACGAAAAACATATCTCCAAATTTGTTAAAAATTGTACATTCAACTCTCTATGTTGTATATATTAATCATGTACAAAATTATGTTTGCGACAGCTACCGTTTAAATGTAATGGGCAGTTAAAATATTTTTATTTGAGCACATAGCTCTATTTTAAATTTGTTTTCTGACCATAAGAATAATTACAAAAAAAAAAATTTTAAGATATCATTAGATAGCTTACAAAATAGGTTATTAAGATACTATAATTCATTGCAGCTCTGAAAATTGTATTTAGAGAAATTAAAAAAAAATATTAAAAAAAATGCCATTACATAAAATCGAATATTTCAATTCATATAAAAAAAATAAATGACAATTTACTGAGCATTTTCATTAGGCTGTCAAATTTTCATAATGGGATCTTCAAAAATAAGGAAATTATAAAATAAAACAACTCGCCGTGTAAAGAGTGATCTATGCTGCTGCGCCATGCGCCATAACTGCTGCTGGTCACTGCGAGAAACATTTCCGCGTTGATGACCAGTGCGTGTCACACATCTGATTTCAACTAGTTTCGGTACTTCTGATGAAGCAGAATAGGGTTTTATTGCTAACTTTCCATTAACTGGAACCACACAGTGAACACTTCTTGTTCCGGGAACAGTCTTGAGGCCAGGAAATCTTTGAGGATTTCGATTTGTAACTACTTACTTCTTCATGTTTTTCAATGGATGTGAATTGACACAATAATTCCCTGTATATTGCATTTTGACCAATCATACAGTTCTTTAGGAGTTCAAATTAGACTTCCTTGCAGGCTGGCTTTTGCAGTGAGTCACTTGATTGTGCCCCTTACACTGTCACTGGACCCTTTACCATGACTAGTTCCAAAAAAATGCCACTCCGCAGGTATTTGAAAATTGTGTTCATGATTGAGTAGATTAATGGAGTTTTTTTCGTTCTTGTATTGGCTAGCTGCTCCATCACTGAAATCATATATTTTAGATTTTTCGATATATGTTTGTTTCAGATGTTCTATCATTTTCCTTTAAAAAACATGAACTGTTGCACTATCGTGAACTAAGCATTCCGAAATTACTGAAAAACAAAGGTTCTCTAAATTACCACCAACTGAATTTCTGTAATATACTGTGAATGGGTGTATTGTTGTTTGAGAAGTACTCCAGTGATGACCTTGTGTAGCATCCTAAATAATGAATTTTTGAAGTCAACCAATGAAGTTATTAATGAAATTTACACAGTCACTTTTCACTAAAATCATATTGGCCTTGTCAGTTGTCGTCCATTCCTTGTACTAAATTTCTACTAAATTTCTCTGTAACAATGACGTCAATATTTCTGATAGATATCTGATAGATACATTTATAGTTCCTTACGTTCAGGAGCATATTTTTCTTCACTTGTTGAATTTCCCGCCTCTTCTTCACTTGTTGATTTGTCGACCTTACTTTCAGTCCCAGCAACTTCACTAATTATTTAAATTTTTGAAATCTTATGGCAAAAGCGTTAACAAATAGCATCACCTATCACTAAATGCAGGACTTTTTTTACACATGCTACTTGTCACTTTTCTTTTACAGACTTGTGACGAATGTTTTTAAAGTCCGAAAATGTTGCAACATCACAGATGACTCCAACTTTTCGTCTTTAATTTAGGCATATTGAACACTTAAAACTTACAATGACCAGAACAGATCAAAATCGCCATCTAAACTGAAGGGAAAAAGTTACAATGACAGAACAGATCAAAATCACCCTCTAATGTGAAGGGAAAAAGTTGCGCGGAAGGAAAAAAAAAAAAAAAAAAAAAAAAAAAAACTCTCACGTGAAATCTATTAGTGTACCGTTGAGCAGATGTAACATCTGACATTTGTCATATCGATTGCTAAGCACGCGTTGCGGGTGTCTGGTATGAGCACGTGACATAATACACTGCACGTGACTTTGCTCCTTAATGGAAACATTTGCAATTCTGGTTTATTTAATATTTCCCAAAGTATTAGAAATCCCGACATAAAATTTTTGTAATTGATTAAGAAATTGTTTATCTCACCGTAAAAAATAGAGCATGGTAAAAAAAATATTCGATTTGAAAATATTAATATTTCTTTATTTTACTGTAAGTTTTAATACATGCTCGAAGTAAAAATCCATAATAACTCAGAAGTAAGTTTAAATATGTAGAGTCATCATTGTATTGGCACAATTTTTACGTTGATACAATGGAGCATATCATTTTAATAATATTTTTAACAATAGTCTACTGTACATATCAACTCCCAGAATATTTCACCCTTCCTTACTTTTCAACCATTGGTGATACGAAGTTCATATTAGGCCATTTAACAATTTATTATTATGACATTCATTTACTAGAATATTGAAAAAATCTAGAACTTGATGTTACGAATTTTAAAATTTTGTATGGAATGACCCTAATAATAAATCTGTAACCGAAAGTTTTCTGGTAATTTTCGATTTTCCAAAAATAATTTTAACATGTATAATTAACTATCCTGAAACCGAAAATCGTTTTTTTTTTTAATATTTGTTTGTATGTCTGTCTGTCTGTCTGTCTGTCTGTCTGTCTGGATATTTGTTACCTTTTCACGCGATAATGGCTGAACCGATTTATATGAAAATTGGAATATAAATTAAGTTCGTTGTAACTTAGATTTTAGACTATATGACATTCAAAATACTTTATTTAAAAGGAGGATTATAAGGGGGCTTGAATTAAATAATCAAAATATCTCCCTTATTATTGATTTTCATGAAAAATGTTACATAACAAAAGTTTCTTTAAAAATGATTTCTGATACATTTTATTCTATGCAAAATTTTGATGGGACTGATATTTAATGAGATAAATGAGTTTTAAAATTAAAATAACACTACCACCTATTGGGCTGTAATGAAATAAAAAGAAATGACTTCGTCTGTAAGGGGTCTTGGACAACAACAAACGGAAAATATTAAACATAGCCTACAGAGAATGTTTCTGTGTTTGTATGAAGTAATCTCGGAAGCTAATTAACCAATTTGTATAATTATTATTTCACCATTGAAAAGTGTAGTTTCTCTAGATCAGACATGGGCATCAGTAGTACATGTCGACCGGAGTCGAATGCAAGGACGTGATCTCCCTCCCTCCACACACCTAGCTGGGGTACCTGTCAGACCGGTTGAGATACTGGCAGTCAGCAGTGGATTTCACTAAAAAAAATGTCGCTCTCTAAGGAAGCTCATGAAGTAAAAAAATCGAAAATTATTACTTCCACAAAGAATGGGAAAATAAATTCTTTTGTTGTGAAGAAGGGGAAAGCGTTAGGTGCTTATTATGCTACAAAATTTTACTAGCACGTTCAGCAACATTATGAAAAGACTTGTTTTAATAGAAGAAAATTTTTTTATATTATTTTTTATAATAATAGTAGTCCACACCTGTGGAGTAACGGTTAGCGCGACTGGCTGCGAAACCAGGTGTCCCGGGTTCGATTCCCGGTCGGGGCAAGTTACCTGGTTGAGGTTTTTCCGGGGTTTTCCCTCAACCCAATATGAGCAAGTGCTGGGTAACTTTCAGTGCTGGACCTCAGACTCATTTCACCGGCATTATCACCTTCATCTCATTCAGATGCTAAATAACCTAAGGTGCTCATAAAGCGTCTTAAAATAACCTACAAAAAATAACAATAGTAATAATAGTGGTGGTGGTGGTGGTGGTGGTGGTGGTGGTGGTTAGTAAGTAGCAGTAACGTAATAATATCGTCGGTTTACAAGCAAAACACATTAAGCAAAAATATTACTTCTGAGAAAAAGGCCTTTTTATTACAACAAAAGTGAATCCCCAAAATATTATTAATTTGAGTATGTTATTTCTTTTTAATTGTATTTTATTTTCTAATTTTAACTTTATACAAATGCAGTATATACAATACATAGGCTACTCCTATTTCTCAGAAGTAATATTTCTGACTTAATGTGTTTTGCTTGTAAGCGACGTTATAATCATAATGCATTTCCTTTTCGGGGTGAAACGATAAATGAAGCGACAGACGAGAGGTGGGTAATTGATTTGGCTTTTCTGTGCGACATAACCAGCACTCTTACCGATTTCAACATTTCTCTTCAAGAAAAGGATAAAAATATCGTACACATGTACGATGAATTAAAGCTGTTTGTGTCACAACTGCGTCTATTTCTGATGCAGTTAAATCACAGAGAATTTTATCATTTCCATTCTTTAAAAACGCTTAATCTATCACCCGTTTTTAACATTAGCCACTTCTATCAAATATTGGAAAATGTAATAAATGAATTCACAGACAAAAGATTCAGTGATTTTAATAAATTAGAGAATGAATTTCTATTATTTTCTAATGCATTCTCCGTTAATGATCAATGTGTAAAATTAGACCTTCAGTTAGAAGTTCTTAGACTGAAAAATAACACGTTTACCAAGTGCAAGTGCACACATATGGCTGGTTTAGATGTATATAAGTTTAAACAACTTTGCAAAGTAAAATATCCACATCTTCGGAGTTTTGTTATGAAAATTGCTTCTATCTTTGGCTCAACCTTTATTTGTGAACAGTTTTTTTTTTCTCAGTTGGCCATTGTAAAATCCAAATTAAGATCACGCATTTCAGACGAAAATTTATTCTATCAGCTCACAATTGCAATGTCTGACACAACTCCAAATTGTGAAACACTTGCTGATTTACGTGATGAAGAAGAATAAAGGAATCCTTTCTTTTAAGGGAATGAGTCAATTGATGTAAATTGACAAAAACAACAAAGAACTACAGTAAGAAGTTTAAAAAATAGCCTAATTGTTGTTTTTCTGTTTCTTAGTTATGTGCTTGATATTTTGTTAAGAATCTATTTTTCCTTAGTTTCTTAATTTTATTTTCCAAGAATGCAAATTAGTGACTGATGCCCTTTCAAAACAAAACAAATAGGTTCAGATTATGGCATTACTTTTTAACTGTTGTGGAATTGTACGTTTTATATCATTTTATAAGGTTTTTACAGTAATTGTTTAAATTAGAAATACAGTTATGTTTCAGCTTTTTGTAAAATAGTTTGTATTTGTTTTGGAAAATTTGTTTTCTTTCATTGTCATTATTCATAAAAATAACATTTGCAGAAAACTGTGCACTTTTTTGTCGTGCTTAATTACTTAACGTTCCATGTTTCAATACTTCATGCGATCCACCGCTGAGTATTACGTTAACAGGTGTTGCGTGTTGCAGCAATCAGAGTAGTACGGCGCATCTCTTGAAATGCCCACGTCTGCTCTAGATGAACATAATGATATAATATTATTACAGTAACTTCTGAGTGACTCGAGGACAGTAAGATTAAACTAGCTTCTTGTGCACGGAAAAACTGATAGGCTATTCTGTATATTCGTTTCCTGTATATCTTAAAATAATGTTTATGTACACATTCATTTAATGGACGAGAGTGTATTGATTTAGCATGCAGTAATAGTACATTAGCTTAGCATTCCATTATTTTATAATCCAAATTTTAACTATACTCAATAGAATTATGTTAAAATACATAAAATAAATAAGCAATAAATGCAATAAAAAATTGGGTAATGAGCCAAGCAGATTATGTTGCGCTGTTGCAAAAGTTGTTCCTCCTGAGAATCAAGAGCCCCCACAGCAAATTAAAAACTTACTTATCGGAGTATATCCGTTATCAAAACACTTTTTATATAATATAATATAATATAATATAATATAATATAATATAATATAATATAATATAATATAATATTATATATGATATAATATAATATAATACTAGCTGAAAGGACCCGGCGTTGCCCAGGTTGTTCTTTTTGCTTCTTTTTTTAAATTAAATTGGTTGTTAGACTTTTCGGAAATCTCAGAAACTCAACTATAGACAACTAAAACGAATTGTCTTTACTAAGATTTCCTCGTCCATAAAGATGAAATCTTTACATAGTGTCATTTACATGAATTAATGAACTTCTTAGCTGAATGCCTGAAAGGATTATCTCAATTTAAAACAACTATAGGTGAGGCAGCGAAAGAGAACATTTCATCACGTGCCATACGTTCAAATGTGTGTGTGTGTTAATTTTTTTATTTTGGCATAGTTAAGTACTCTTCCACATCACCAGAAATACAAATAAAATAATAAAAAATCAAACTATATTTAAAATAAAACCAAACGAAAATATATACAGGCTACAGCCACACAAACTTTAAATGAGTTAGCATTGCTTTGATTTTCATTCTCTATTCTCCTGGTGCTACAGTCCATGAAGGACCCTGGCCTCTCCTTCAACTCTGGCCCAATCTTTCTTGCCCGCAGCAGACCTCCAGCATTGCCTTGAAGTTCAGCAAAACAAAAATGCACCCCTCGGCCCACTTAACATTAACTCAATTAATGTTCTACAGATCTTATATTTTATCTTTGCCGGTCAGTGACTATTAAATTTCAAATGGCTTATCTTAGTCATGGGAGTCAGCATGTTAAAAATCATTACAACTTTTCTGCCCTGTCCTTTCCTCCCCATCGCAAACGTGACATTGCACAGAAGCAGAGCTAAAGTAATTATAAGATCTGTAAATTGATCTATGCTGTGCTGACATACTAACTTCATGTCTATGTATGCTTTCACTTAAATTTCAGAGACAGCTGACGATGAACAGGGAATTCCCTTATTCCCAGTCTGAACCTGTTGGGGTGTCATCATGAGGCAAAATTTATCTCTGTATTGGTCATAGCAAAGAATCAGTATAGCCTATATGTGTATTTTAATTTATATTGGAAGATTATTTTTACCCCTTGATCGCTGTACTCTCACTTATATAATATCCAGTTTTTTTAAATCATGACTTGAGAAATATCTCACAAATTCAGACTATATTAATTATATTATTATTTTATATACAGAATAGATACAATATAAACTTGCAAGAAGTTATTTTTAACACAAAGAGTAATATTCTGAGAGACTTATGGCAGTATTTTAGAAATTAAGAGATTGTTCTTTACACAACGCATAACATACTACATTGGCAACGTGATTATACTGATAGAATTTCGCAGTAATAAATTTTCGGAATACGTATATTTTAGAATTAATACAGTGTTATTTTCAGTGGGCTTACATACATTCACATACTACATTAGCAACATGACAAAAGTATCATTGAAGTGCTTTTTGATAGGTGTAAAATCTTTTTTTTTTTTTTTTTCATTCATTTGTATAAAATATAGTTGAGAATATGAAAAAACACACAGTTTTTAAGGTAATGTCTACAACTATGAGCAACTGTCCTTGAGCTTCATTTTAATAAATGGCCATTACAAATGCTGGTTGCATTGAAATTGCAGTTGCCTAAAATGGAAAGGCATTTTAGTGGGTATCATAGAAATACATGGGATAAAAACATCTTCTTTCATTTTGTCAGTTAATACTGTCAGTTCTATTACGTTTTTCATGAGTTTTTCTTACCAATTCTCGTTCCATTGCATAATTTTGGTGAGTCAATATTTTCGCAATAGTACTATTGGTGATTCAATATTAAGTATTCAATTATGTGATAGCAATCCTTGTGGTTTCAAAGAATTCAGTTGGATAAACACACCCTGCTCACTATATACAACTGCATCGAGAAATTCATAATACGGTCCCGGACTGCGTAAATATACTTATTGTATTAATTGCCTTCTAGATTTTAGCCATCAAGATGTATCAACAATGTAATGTAATTTTGTGTTATAATTTCCATGGCCTCGTGAAAATCAATGTTGAATGCAACAGAAAATAATAAAGAAGAATTGACTGTAGAAGATTTTGCATTTTAATATTATAAATGAATATTTGATCTATTTATTTTTATTTTTTATATTTTTAATTAATTTAACGCCCATTTGCACAATTTTAATGTAGCCTACGCTTTTCTCCTGGTTATGAAGGTTAAATGTGCAAACTTTGGCACATATTGGTCAAAGCGTGTAGATTTATATAGAGAAGATACATACATAGATACATACTCACATTCACTTTTATATATTAAGATAATATAATAATATGTTATATTATAATCTGTACTAATAAATAATTAATCCGTAACCGAAATTTTTCTGGTACTTTACGCTTTTCCAAAAATAATTGATGTTAACATATATAATTATTCATCCTGAGACCCAAAATCGCTTGTTTGAAATTTTTGTTTGTATGTCTGTCTGTCTGTCTGTCTGTCTGGATGGATGTTTGTTACCTTTTCACGCGATAATTGCTGAACGGATTTCGATGAAAATTGGAATATAAATTAAGTTCATTGTAACTTAGATTTTAGGCTATATGGCATTCAAAATACTTTATTTAAAAGGGGGCTTATAAGAGGACCTGAATTAAATAAATCGAAATATCTCGCTTATTATTGCTTTTTGTGAAAAATGTTACATAACAAAAGTTTCTTTAAAAATGATTTCCGATAGGATTGATATTTAAGGATATACAAGACTTTTAAAATAACAATACAATACATTTTCACTGCCGCCTCAGATTATAGCATCGTTGTTCCTGCAATAACTCCTAAGTGGAAAATATAAGATTTTTCAGTAGGAAGAAAAAACACATTTATTCATTCCATGGCAGTGGTACGTAGGAGATCGTGAATTCTTATATTTTTGAAAGAAAGAAATATAATTTCATATAGGAGATTTTATTATTTGCAGTATCACTATTTAAGTTATTTAATAGAGCAAAAATCTGAAAATTGATAAATATGTCACATAGGAGTTATTGCAGGAAGAAGGGCGATGGCTATAATGAACGTAAAACAAATGACTCCGTCTATTTAAAGTGGCCTTGATGTTTATCAATATTAATTTACAGAGAATGTTTGTGTATTTGTATGAAGTAATCTCAGAAGCTAATTAACCAAGTTGGATGCTTCCTTCACTATTTGAAATAAGTAGGTTCTCTAGATGGATGTAATGCTACATATGAGGACTGAGGTAAGATTAAAATAGATCTTTATGCACAGAAAACTTGATATTCTGTCGAAATATTGTATAACTTGATTATTGCAACTTTATTTGGTCTATATAAAATACTCTAATTTTATACACTTAAGTTTCTTTTTGTTCACAGAATATAATAGTTAAAGAGTTTTGTCGTAAAGATGAGTATTTTTACTGAAACAAAAATACAACCCATAATAAATACTGTAGAGCTCACTGGAGCTGAGTTATTTTAAAAGGTGTCACAAAATGGCGTTCCTGCGTTCATAATTTACCCATATTCGTTTCCTGTGTTTCTTAACATAATATTTATGTAGGGTATCTCATTTTTTTATTTGCATAAACAATGATACACAACTGAGCAAGTTGGCTCAGACGGTAGCGTTTGAGATGCATTCGGGAGGACCCGGGTTCAAACCCTGTGGCCAACCAATCTGACTGGGTTTTTCATGATTTCCCTTAGTCATAAAGGCAAATGCTGTATTGGAAAGATACATGCCATGATTCATCACCACCTCAATCACTAATACCAAAAACACGAATCAAAGTCTATAATCAGTTACATTAACACAGGCCATCTACAACACACAATAGAAACAGGAACTCAACAAGAGTAAAAATGGCCTACTGATATACCCACACATTCTAAACATGCGACATGATCACAGATGTTAAGGTGTGAATAAAATAAACTTAACAAACAACATACACAATCCACTCTATTAATTTGGAGTGATTTATTAACCAAAAACGGATGTTCTCTGAACCAAATGATCATATTTTAATTATTTGCATGTAATAACAATTAAGAAACATGTCAAAGGAATTATCATTGCACCAAATGAGTGGTCTCTGGACCAAAATGATTGCATTTTAATTATTTAAATACAATTTAAATTAAGTAACATATTAAACTATTTATTCTTCTATCAAACATGAATGTTCCCTGGACCAAATGTCCTATTTTAATTATGTAATTACATTATATTTATATCTAACAAGTGCAGCGGAGTGCACGGGTATGGGTAGTTACAAATAAATTCGAATATAACTTTCATGAACTAGGCCCATATATTAACTATAATAAACACTACCAATTATATTACTATTCGCAAATGAAGTAGTTATTCTAGCCAATGTAGGACATAATATAAAACGAGCCCTTTTCAAGTTAAGTTTTGTGGCAGTGAAACATAATGCAGAAATATCTACACAGAAAACGAAAGCTATGACCCTCAGGAAAAAAGAGAAATTTCGCAAAGAATAGAAGTTATTGTATTGTATTTACATACATACATACATACATACATACATACATACATACATACATACATACATACATACTACATACATACTCGGCTCACAGCTAGAATATGGAACATGTCAAAATAATCTTAACAGTACTATAAAGCCTTAATTCATAATCACAATCTAGTTGAAATATACAGGATGATTTACGAGGAAAGGTAAAAAATTTAGAATGTGAATTCTGAAGTGATTCTGAGTCAAAGAGTTCATATGAATATGGGTCTGTTTTTGAACGGTTACGGAGATATGTCTCTTTGATTTCACAAAAACTTCTGGGATTCCATTGTACTAACTCGCATTTAGAGACACACAGTGGACAAATTTAAAGTTTATATTCACATATGCATACATAATATTCTATACATCGGATCGATGTTTCCGCACATTTTCGAAGATACCTCCTTCAGCTTCAATGCACTGTTGTGCTCAGGCGTGAATTGCGCTCGTCACTCAGGAGAGTTGCTCGTGGCTGCTCTTTATGTGATGTGCAGCATCCAAAATACTGTCGATTAGCGCCTGTCTCATTTCCACCTTCCTTTGGTACGGTGTACCAAGTCTTTCATCCAACTCCAAAAACAGTAAATACTCTTCGATCTGATACCCTTCTGTTCGGAAAGCATCGTTCATGTTCAGCGACGGCACTTAAGGAACTTTCATCGCACAAACCATAAATATACACAATATCGGCATATTCTGCAGTCGAAAATTTATAAGGCATCTTGAAAAACACAACTTGCACTTCCGATAACTGTGCCTGTATAACTACTGTAATGTAGATAGCTGATTGAACTGCCGTGAACTGATAAGCGATACTATATTAAGTATTATGTGTGGGTTCTGTTTCATTACATCAGACAAGGGCAGGCAATTGGACATTTGTAATGCCTCACCACCCAGTTTGTGAGGTGAATGAACTTCCCTCCACATCACTCACAATGTCGATTTCAGTGTTACGTCATTCATTGCGATCAGTGACCTTGTCTCACATCAGCAGCATATAGTAACGTCTCATGTTTTACCAAAAAAATACATCTAGCTCCACCATCGTTCAAAAACGGACCTATGTTCATATGAACTTTTTCACTCAAAATGGCCTAAGATATCGTATCCTAAAATTTTTACCTTTTCTCGTGAATCACCTTGTATACAGAAGGGTTTTACAATATACCGAAGGGTTTTACAATATGCTAGTACAATATAAGGGGTTAGTATTAATACTTAATACAAGACAGAAATATTCATGCAGTATTGTTGAATGTCATAAATTCATATACAGAACAGAAGGCATGAGAAATTAGGTAGTTCTTTAATTTGGCCTAAATAATCTTAATTTTGAGTTTGATTTTTTTACATCCATAGGGAGATAATCAAAAATGTTTATTGTCATGTAACACACTCCTTTTTGGTAGCATAATACACTTGCCACTGAAGTATGAAATGTATTTTTTGACGTTATATTTATGCTATGAACTGTTGAATTGCAAAGTTTTCACGCGTACATAGGAGGAAGTTTATTAATGAAAAAATATACTGACAATCCATCGGCATTATTTGTAGTTTTTTGAAAATGGTCCTACACGATTCCATTATTTGGCACCTACTATTATTCTGATTACTCTTGTTGTTATAATAAATAATGAGCCAATGATACAGATAGATTAATTAAGTTGTCCAGTTTCATATAGACTAAACAAGTTAGGAACATAAATGCATAGTAACGTAAATTTAAAGAGATAATAGGGGCATTAAAAATAATATTGGCCTATGTGGAAAAATAAGAAAAACCTAATCTTATTTTTTTTTTGTGATAATGACTGTTCCCACACTCGTTTAGTAGTCAGAAGAATAGACCAAAACAGACTTGATAGGAGAAGAAGAATACAAAACTGTGGATTAAAAATGTAATTACATTAATATGAAAAGGAAACCCTGTAGACACAGTAGTAGATAACACAAATAGTTTGCATTAATACATACTCAAAATGGAAGCACTTCGTATCCGTTACAAAGTATATACAGTAAATATAAGTTTTGCACTTATGCGTTTTTCACACTTATTTTTTTTTCTGAAGTTCTGGCAAAATTCCTGTACTTTCCATGTTCATTTTGGTTATACAGTACCTACGTTTTTTTGTTTATTCGTTTTTTGCAATTATATGATCGTATTTTAAACACCAGGAGATACGGAACATTGTATATTATATGTTTTAAATCAATTTGCTCGAAATTAGCGAAAATACAGCACGTGTTAAGATGTGAACCACTTTGAAATTCATGGAAATTCGAAGCAGCCCATACTTGCCTCTAACAATCTTGTGTCCTTTAATGATGCTGTTACTGCTTTATAAACAATGAAACATTTCGTAACACATCATGATGTAAATGAACAAATTATGAAACAGTTATCATAATTTAAGGGCGTGGTTTATTTCTTAGGAGCAAGCACTCCAAAATAACTGTAAAAATAATCACAGGTTATTAAATGAAGATTCCATGGGAAGAACAAAGAATGTCAATTTCATACATTTTTTTTTGGATTGGAATTTGAAATGTAATATGTCAGCCAGCTTTGGCTCTAAGCAGCTAAGATTTCCTACAAACAATGTTACATTCTTCAAGAATATATATTATAAATTTGAGTACTGTATTATAGACTGAAATATGACTTAACTGTGAAGTTATAAATGTCTCTTGTGAAAATGTTGCAAAATTGATTTAACTCGTTCTCTCCATATAGCAGGGCCGGGCATGAGAGCAGCTCCATTTAGCTGGCCAGAGCTGCTCTCGCTCCGCAAGGCAAGCCGGAGCAGAATGCTCACGCAGTGGCGGACTCACATTACAGCTACCTTCCCTGCATTAATATAACAAGAGCCACGGTTGTTTTAGTCATTCAGTCAGTACATAACAATTTATAAGGATATTACATCAATCCTTTGTACAGTACAGTACAGTGAATTAATTTAATGGAATAAACTTCGCTCTATGCACACACACAAATCATTAGGCTTATTTACAAAACCCATACGCACATACTGCAATCTCCTCACTACGGTTCTACGAGACAGGTGTATGGCTTCCACTTCCTCTACTTGCTGTGGACAAAGTTCATCTGCCAATATAATTAAACATCGCTTGATGAATTCACCTTCGTTGAATGTTTTCAATTCCTTCGCAATTTCGTGGCAAATTTTGTAGCTAATTCTCATAGCTGATTCACTAAGTGCATTATTGTCACCCATATAATATAATATAAATAATATAATATAATATATAATATAATATAATATAATATAATATAATATAATATTAGTACTTGTATAATTTAAAATTATATATTTCTAAATGTATAATAACTTATAATGCAATATAAATATCAAATAGATACTCTAATATAATGTACCTGAGAAACATTTTCTTTAAGTTTTTGTATTAATTTATGGCGTTCATTACCGACATATTTGTCATATTCACTAGCATGTTATAAAGAATAATGTCGTTGGATATTGAACTTCTTAATCAGTTGGAGTGTTTTATGACAAATTAAACACTTTGCTAATCCACTGCTCTCTACGAAAAAGAACTCCTCCCATGATACATTATAAGCATTGGGAGTAGCGGGCCACTTTAATATATGAGCGGAAGCTCCGTCTTCAAAGTTCGCCATCATACTGCAGAGTCAACCACTGCACCGACACTGAATGACATACAGTATGCATACGTCACAGCTCTCGGAAGAACCACTCTTTAAAGGACACAGCGCTCATTTCTCAGAATCACGTAATGTGCCCAGCCCTGCCATATAGTCTTAAAGTGCTATTTCAGATGTTATTAAATGCCATTTCAGTTATAGCTTTTCTCACTTATGCGGTTTTTTTTCTTCAGACCCTCATAAAAACATTTAAATGAAATTTTACTGTATATGTATATAGAGGAAGATAGAGAATAGTGGAGAAAGCCCAAAAATAGGCTGAAGTGCCATAGATAGAACATTTCGTTTATATATCCTCCACTATTCTCTATTTATGCAGCTGCCTTCCAGTTGCGAATAAAGAGCATTTTGACAGAAACAAAATATTGGACACTTTGAAATTAAAATGTAATACAGTCATCAATTGATTTTACTTAATGTGGCATGGAGATAGTACAAGCATAATAGCCTAAACTGTGAAGTTTAGGTGACTATGTAAACTGTCCAGAAAGTACTGTAAGATTTTCTTTGGTATTGTGCCATAGAGTTGTACCAGTAAAACTTCATTTGTACATTTTTTAGGATCAGAAGTAAAAACTCATAAGTGAGAAACACATGCATGTAGCTGAAATGATATTTAATAACATCTGAAATACCCATCATTTGAAAACTATATGAAAAGATCAAATTAAGTGAATTCAGTAAAATTTTTACAAGAGAAATTTAGAACTTCATAGTCAAGCCATCTTTGAGTCTATAACAGTAGTCAAATATGTAACACATATTCTTGAAGAATGTAAGATTATTTTGTAGGGAATCTTAGCTGCTTGGAGTGAAATCTGGCTGATATACATATCACATTTTCAATCAGAAATTATACGAAATTGACTTTCCTTGTTCTTATCATGTGATCTTTATTTAATAATATGTAATTATTTTACAAAAAAAGTTGGTTATTTATTACTGTTTGCTTCTAAGAAATACCGTATTTAGTTGCGTAATAGAGCCATCACGTAATGTACACATTACATTTTCAATTACTGCCTGTGGTAATATACAATATGACAATGATCGATGTGATTGTGCAGTAGAGAATGATGAAAGTGATGATGTAGTAGAGGATGATAGTGATTCTGAGTAAGTATGGATGTGATTTTATGGTGATTATTATTTTACCCTGATTTTGGTGGTGTGGATTGGAAAGACAGGAGGCTGTATTGTAGGGCCATGTTTAGTAACTACTTCCGAGAGCGGAGACGTAGGGCTAGGGGAAGCTAACCTCGCGACCTATGCATGTGATATGCCGACTTGAGATAACATTCTGTATCATCGGTTCAAAAATATTACCGCTCCATAGTCTGTATAGATCTTTTATTACCTAAATCTCTGCCTCTGTACAACGTCACAGTTTGCGTTTAGAGGGAAGAGAGAAATAGCAAAATATTGTAATGTCTTTTTAATATTATGCTAAAAAGCATGTGGTTTCTGCAGAAGATATTACAGAATTGAAAACTCATTCGAGAATGACTGAACATAATTGATTGGCGTTGCAGGAATATCACAAAAGTTAAATAAATGCTTTAGAGCAGAACAAAAACAAATTATCTCTATTATCTCGATAAACACCTATTTGACTTTCCAAAAATGGTGGCAGAAAAGAAAAGAAGGAAACAAGTCCAAAAGGCTTATAATAGTAGATATGGGTTTCGAAACTAAATTTCTTGATGGTGGTCTTCTCATTTATAAAGGTGGCTCAACTACTGATGATTATCGCCAAAAAATGAACTCCACCAGCTTCGAGAAATGGTTGAGGGAGTGAGTAACTCCAAACTTGCCACCTGCTTCTGTAACAGTGCAAGTCTACTATGGACGAAATAATTCGAGTAAGTGGAGATGATGGAAGTGGTAGTGCTAATGGAGGTGATGGTAGTGGAATGAAAGTGCTAGTGCTAGTGATAACTCTGTTTTAGCTATGCCTTTGGAGAGAAAAGCACATTGTTTTATGTTTTATGTGAGCGTAATAACTAGGGGGCGGATGTTGATGAAAAGTCATCTTCTTATTTTTTACATTAGGACGATGCCTATTAATATAGGAATCCTTTCTTTGTTAGTATCAATGTAAAAAATTAATTTCTTATATTGCATTCTTTTAATTTTTTTTATAGTTTTTTCGGAATTTTTGGGCCATTTTTAATACTTTGAAGAACTTTTAGATCATTTGGAATGCATTTTACTTTCTTCTTTATCAATAGGCCTGTTAAATATTTTTCTAAGCAAATAGGTCAGTACCTATTGAATAAGTGAATAACAGTGAAGTTTGAGTATTATAGTTTGAAACAAAGTCTAAAGTCCATCCCTCATTTCATGGAAGGCTTCACTTTCACTTCACACAACAGAAATAATATAAAATGCTTGACAATAGCTTAGTTTAAGTGAAGCTTTGACCGCTGCTATTCTTTTGTTAGTAAGAGGGTGTCTTTAGAATTTGTTTCTTTGGAAGGGGAGAAATTTTCACCTTGTCCTGGACAGGACGCTGTGCCCCCATGGAAGGAAGGAGACAGTATTTTTAACACAAAGATTGTAAGAATGCAAGCTGCACCCACAATTTGTTTTGTCAATCACACTCCCCATCTGGAAGATCTGGTAACAAAAGTGAAGAACGGGAGGAGGAGGAGATGGAGAATGAAGGCACTGACATGGATCACCACCAATTGAAACACATTGTAAACCCTAATTAAAATCTATAGTTTTCCCTTAAAACCTTCATTTTTTTTGCATGTCCTTTTCCTTTATCTTAGCCAAATTCCGGGAAGTTGCCTCCTCTCTCCGAAATTTGTAGGGCAATCAATGAAACAAGGTGACTAATTTTTAAGAAATTGTGGTGCGAGTACTTTGAATAATATTTAAATGTCATTTTGTTTTAATTTTATGTCATTTTTCCATTAGTTTAAGGGCATTTTAATGATCATTTTAAGTAGATTTTTAGGTCAACATCCGCAAGTTAGACTGTTGTATATAAATATACTTGGGTATACTATAAGCAGTAATATGAGCTCTTGTCAGGAAGTCAAGAGGAAGATAGCAATGACAAAAAAAGCTTTTAATAGAAAAATAGGTATCTTAAAGAAGAAACTAGTGAAGTGCTTTGTGTGGAGTGGCACTTTATGAAGCAGAAACATGGACATTACGACGAAATGAAGAGAGGTGACTAGAAGTATTTGAAATACGGATATGGAAAACAATGGAGCATATGAAATGGACATACAGAATAATAAATAAAGCTGTGCTGGAAAGACTGGATGAAGAAAGAATAATGCTTAAACTGATCAGGAGGAGAAAAAGAAATTGGCTGGATCACTGACTAAGAAGAAACTGCCTATTAAAGGATGCATTGGAAGGAATAGTGAATGGAAGAAAAGTTCGAGGCAGAATAAGATATCAGAGATAAACAAAATTAAGATACACGGATCATATGCAGAGGCTAAGAGGAAGGCAGAAAGTAGTGAAGATATAAAATTGCTGGGTTTGCATTGAAAGACCTGGCCTTGGGCAGAAAACTATATATAGGCCTATATAAAATTTAAAAATTGCATTTAACTGCTAATTCTCACAATATTGAACTGGGATAGTCTATGTCTACATTTATATTTTACATTGCTTAAAGTTCAATAACATCGTAAGAAAGTGTGTAGTACACAACACTTGGCAATGAGCTTATAAACATAAATAAAGACTTGACACTGTTCTACTTATGGGAATTCTAATATACTTGTACAGCAGATACAGAGCAAATGTTTTTTGTACACTAGTAAACTACTGCAGTATGTTTAGAAGAGGTCTCGCTTATTGCGATTACGTCATCAGGACTATGGAGTCCAGCTCGCTAAACGGAGCCCTACAATACAGAAACTTATGAAATGAGTCAAAGTCAGGATAGGAGAAAAAATGTCAGAAGGAAGTCAAATAGGGAAAGGAGTACGACAAGGATCCCCTTTATCATCTACCCTGGTTAACATCTACTTGTAGGATTTGGTGAAGAACTGATTTCAGAACATGGGAGGGGTAAAAGTAGGAGGAAAACGAATAAAGTGCATAAGATTTGCTGATGATATGGTTTGTTAGCAGAAGAGGAGACGATACTAAGGGATATCCTACTGGAGCTAAATGACAGCTATGAGCAGTATGAAATAAAGATGAATGTAAACAAGACGAAGACTATGATTTTCGCAAGAAGAATAAAGAAGGTAAACATGCGATTTCTAAATGAGGCACTAGAGCAAGTGAACAGATTCAAATACTTGGGATGTACAATAAGCAGTAACATGAGCTGCAGTAACATGACGGGGAGGGGGAGGGGGAGGGAGAGAGAGAGGGAGGAAGGGAGGGAGGGAGGGACGGGGAGAGAGAGAGAGAGAGATATTTTTATGCTTAAAACTCAAGAATAATGGTATTTTACAAACAACTTCAAATTAGTGTAAGTCTGAAAATATTGAGATTAGGACAAATGTTTATATTGTGACTCTTAATTCAAACAATACTGTAACTTTTATTGTCAGAACAATGAATTTAAACACTCCCGTCAACAATGGGTATATCACTCCACACAGCAACACATTATTCGTTACTGCACTCCACAGACAATGACAATTCGCTTGGATTATTGAGAACAACAATGTACTGCTAATCTTAACTAATGTTCACAAAGCACTATTTACAAAACAAAACTGTCAGTTCTCAGTTCACAGTTCGTTTGCCTTGGCTAGTTCTAGCTCATTCACTCAAGTTCACAGTATATCGAACCCAAGACTTGCAGAGACAGTCCACTTAACTCGAACTCAAGCTTCCAACCGCGTTGCTTCCGCCTGGATGCTGCTCAAGTTCACTCGCGTGTCGAACCTTAGACTCCTGGGCGCTGCTGGTTCACAAGCTGTAGCTCCGCACCACAGTGCTGGCTGACTTGCGTGTTTCTGTTTTCTGCCGCCTCGCAGAGCTCGCCTCGTCTCTAGAGTCCCTGCCTCCTGTGGGACGAGTGATCGATTCCCGAGGCAGCTGTCAAAATATGACAATTTTTGCTCAGAATATCTTCAGAAATAAGCTCCGTAAAGGATGGTAAAGCCTCGTGAATCATTAGTACTGTCAGTAATGTCATACCTTGATACAGGGTTGCAGTCTTCATAACAATAAAATTCTTCTTTGTTTCATACAAGCATATCTCTTCATAGTTTAGTTGAGAAACTCTCCACTTGGTACAATTTTCCCCTTCTATACATATTCTCATGCAGTGGTCACGTGAAACATCTTCCAGTTGGTTTCTTAGTGCAGTCAATGTTTGATTCATGACACTAAATGATCTTTCAACATTAGCTGTTGTTAATGGCACTGTCAGTAGTTTGACACTGAGCGTATTTTGCTCCAGCTGAGGGGTCCTGGGTTCCATTCCCAGTGCCGAAACAAATTTTTACCCATTAATAATATTTACGTGATGACTACAAAAAGTCGTGGAATACACAATATTCAGTAGAGGATGGCGAGGTCTTCAAATGAGAATATATATTTGTCAACAGTGGTCTAAAACTGTTGTTGGAAATGGCCATAAAAGTCATTGAAATATTGCTCCTGTATATTTGACATGTAAAATGCAGCTTTTTTTCTTTTGGAGGAAGGCCTGCAGACAAGCACCACAGATGTAGGTTTATTGTGCAACTTCCATATGTTGGAATGATTGTTGAAGTCCTTAGGATCGCTTCTTTCAAGAGCATGATTCACTGCATGGTGTCATCATATCGATTCAGCACAGCATCCAGTTCTGACTGGAGACCTGATTCTCTGCCTATTTATGATATTATTCTGCGGCCTCAGATTGATGGCATTAGTTTGCAATTCATGTGCCTGAATTTGCTGCATCCTCAACCAGAAGAACATGTCACCATCGATTCCACGACTCACCAAGGTGCCATCTATCCAAGGGAGCTACATTCCCCTGGTTACCCGCAAACTCCTTATTAAAGCCTCTGTGGCTTCGCTGGATATGTGCAGCTTCCTCAGACAGATGCTACCTATAGGCAGATCCTGGAATCATGTCCGCCATGTCCTTCTGGTCGACCTGTAAACTATTAAGATGATTAATGGAAATGATGCTAATGAAGACAAAATGAGTCCGAGGTCCAACGCCAAAAGTTATTCAGCAATTCTGCTTCGAGTGGTTGAGGAAAAACCTCAGAAAAAACCCCAACCAGGGAACTAGTCTGGACCAGGACCCACTCATTTCATGGTCAAGAAGGCTAACCGTTACTCCACAGTGGTGAACTAAAAAAATAAAATGCAGTTAGTAGACCATTGATGATATGGAGGAGAGTTTGGCTGTGCTGTGGATCGAGTCCTGGCATAGCTCAGTTGGTTAAGAGCAGTCAGCGCACTAGGTTGAAGGGCCTGGGTCCGATTCTCAGTGCCAGAACGAATTTTTCTCTATTAATAATATTTACGTGATGACTACACAGTCGTAGAATACACAATATTCAATAGAGAGTGGCAAGGTCTTCAAATAAGAATATATATCTCATGTTTTTAGTTGGAATTCGAAAGCTGAGATTGCTCAAGAAAGAGTCACAGGTAATATCCCTTTTGATGACCTTATGTAAGAATAAGTAAAAGAATAAATAATCTAGTTCATGATGTCTAGCATATAAGCTTTGACATTTAAAATAATCACATTTTAGCTCTTAGCTAAGCCCAGAGTTATTGGGCAGAAATGTAAGTGCACATAGACATATGACTTTTCTTTGAATATTTTCTAATTTAACCAAATCAGTAGTTGTAATAGAATTCCAAACTACAGAATCATATTCAAGTTTTTATTTACCAGTGTATAGTATAGTATTGAAAGACAGTGAATATTTCCTATTTTCTGCCTTCCTCTTTGTCTCCGCATATGATCCATATATCTTAATGTAGTCTATCATCTGATATCTTCTTCTGCCTCAAATTTTTCCGTTCACCATTCCTTCCAGTGCATCCTTCAGTAGGCAGTTTCTTCTCAGCCAATGACTCAACAAATTCCTTTTTCTCTTCTTGATCAGTTTCAGCATTGCTCTTTCTTTTCACATTCTTTCCAACACAACTTCATTTCTTATTCTGTCTGTCCATTTCACATGCTTCAGTCTTTTCCATATCCACATTTCAAATGCTTCAAGTCATTTCTCTTCACTTCGTCGTAATGTCCATGTTTCTGTCCCATGCAATGCCACACTCCACACAAAGCACTTCACTAGTCTCTTCCTTATTTATTTTTCCAGAGACCTGCACAAGATGCTCCTTTTTCTGTTAAAAGCTTCCCTGGCCATTGCTGTCCTTTTTACTTCCTGGCAGCAGCTCATGTTACTGCTTATAGTACATCCCAAGTATTTGAAGTTGTTCACTTGCTCTGCTTCCTCATTTAGAATTCGCAAGTTTACATTCTTTACTTTTCTTCTTATGACCATGATCTTCGTCTTATTTACATTTATCTTCGTTCCATACTGCTCACAGCTGTCATTTAGCTCCAGTAGCTTATCCATTAGTATCATTTCCTCTTCTGCTAACAACTCCATATCATCAGCAAATCTTATGCACTTTATTCTTGTTCCTCCTACCATCACTCCTATGTTCTGAAAACAGTTCTTTATTAAATCCTCCAAATAGATGTTGAACGAGGCATCCTTGATGTACTCCTCTCCCTATTTCACTTCCTTCTGACATTTCTTCTCCTATCCTGATTTGACTCATTTTATATAAAGGTTACTGAACATCCTTCTCTCTTTCCAATTCACACCTGTTTTCTTTAGGATTCCCATCAGTTTATGCCAATCCACTCTGTCAAACGCCTTTTCTAAATGTATAAATAATATATACACTTCGTTATTCTTCTCTAGATATCTTTTGCCGATTGTTCATAGCAGTCCAATTGCATCTCTCTTTACCTTTTTCCTTCCTGAAGCCAAACTGCTCTTCTTCAAACTGTTCTTCAAAGTGTACTTAAATGCGACAGGCTCATGTGAGTAGATTTACTGGCATGTAAAAGAACTCCTGTGGGACAGAATTCTGGCACATTGGCGATGCTGATATAATCTCGGCAGTAGCGAGCGTCATGAAATAAAACATAATATAAACCTTAGAATATAAATGTCAATTCAGTATTTGGAAGAGAATCTTTGTCGAGTGTGATATCAAGCTGATATTCTTGAACTCCTTACATTTCTTGACATTATTTTTATTTGGTATTGGAAGCAATACTGTCTCCGTAAAATCTTCAGGCCATTTGCCTTTCTCATATATTTCGTTGCATAATGTTAGAATTTCATTCTTGTCTTCACCCAAGCATTTCATTAATTCAATGAGGGTTCCATAAATTCCTGTTGCTTTGCCATTCTTCATTTCCCTAAGCGCTAGTATATCTTAATAAACCTGTTGTGCTGAATTGATTTTTTTTTTTCACATCAAAGAAATATGTTTGTGAGTAATGGTTTCGAAATTTTTTTAGAAATTATTTAAAATATATGTATCAGCCAGAACCTCAATCAGAGGTAGCTCAAGGTGATTTCTTGAGTTTTTACATGTCTTTATAATTATAACTGAAATTACATCAAACTGTTAATGTAAATGTAGCAACTAATTTACTGTTCTACTGTCAAAAATGCCATATCTCAGGTAGCTCCAGTCACCAAAGTTAAAAGGTTTCGATATCCTAAATGGTTTACAAACATCTTACATCAGCTTATAAATAAAGACAAGGTACACAAATACAAAAAATTCAAAACAGATTTCCATCACCAAAGTTTTTCTTATTATAGAAAACTTTTAAAATCAAAACAGACAAATTTGCTTCAAAATATTAATGAATATCTAAAAAATGAACCTAAAAAGTTTTGGAAATATTTTGAATAATTTTGAAATACAGATAATAATTATCCCTCTGAATTAAACATGAATAATAAACATCTTACAAAACAAAAAAGACATTGTCAATGCATTTGCAAATGAATTCAATTCTGTTCAGAAAAAGCGTAACCTTACTTTTAAAAACAAGAATATCAATAATTGTAATTATTACAGACAACCTACCTATACCTATAGTAATATATGAAGATGTTAGGAAGGCAGTTAAAAAATTGAAGCCGACTAAAACAGTTAACAGTTATAATTTCAATTATAATTATAAAGACATGTTTTTTTTTTAGTTATTTAACGACGCTGTATCAACTAGGTTATTTAGTGTCGATTTGATTGGTGATAGTGAGATGGTATTTGGCGAGATGAGGCCGAGGATTCGCCATGGATTACCTGGCATTCACCTTATGGTTGGGGAAAACCTCTGAAAAAACCCAACCAGGTAAACAGCCCAAGCGGGGATCGAACCCACACCCGAGTAACTTTAGACCTGCAGGCAAGCGCCTTAACTGACTAAGCCACGATGGTGGCTATAAAAACATGTAAAAACTCAAGAAATCACCTTGAGTTACCTCTGATTGAGATTCTTGCTGATACGTATAGCTGTCAAAAGAAAAAGTGGCCGCTCTCTAGAAACGAAGTTCCCTTTGGGTATCTCTGTTACAATTCGGAGAGAGGCATTGTTGTATGTTGTTGGACCACGTAGCCTGATATCTACAGTTATAATTGAAGTATTCTCCATGTTACTGTTGTAGCATAATTGTAGCATTCTGGGCTGGTATTCATGAGGTTGTGCGTTCAAGCACAACCTAGTGCTATTTATGTTTTTAAGAGAGAGAGAAAATATAATTACTCCTGTCTCTTTTATGACTGTTTTAGTAATTAACATCAGGTTCATGAATGTATTATGCCATGACTTTATCATTATTTATTATGACATTATAGCTGCAAATGGAAAGAAAGAAAGATTATATTCTCAACAAAAATATCTTTCGTGGCATAAACAAAACAAACTTACTGGCGATTATATTTGAAACTTAAGACAATTAAAAGTTAAGAAAACAAAACAAAAACCCACGATTCAATATTTAGTCCATCTTTCTCCTATTTTGATCACATTCTTGCAGTCGAGTGGGCATGGAATCGACTAGTCTTTTCATTTCTCAGCCTCGGCATCCCAAGCATCCTGGACGAGTTTCCACAAGTCATCAGGACATCTTGGAGGGGGATTGGGCCAATTTTTCCGCATATGCTTCTTTACCTGTGCTCCCATAGCTCAGTCGGAAGAATGTGGAATTTAGATGTCAAGGTCTCAGGTTCAAATTCTTGTCACTCCTTTTCATTTTATTGTGTTAGTATAATGTAATAATATAAGATGAAAAAACTAACACTAGTATTATGCAACTGTATTGTTTCAAATCTAACATTAAAATTATATTATTTATATTACTAAAGAACAATAACTATATAATGATATCTTGAATATTATTTATATTGTTAAAGAACGATAACAGAGTATAAATGATAACTTGAATATTATTTATATCACTAAAGAACAATAACAAAATAAAATGATAACTTGAATATTATTTATAACGCTAAAGAATGATAACAGAATATAAATGATAACTTGAATATTATTTATATCACTAAAAAATGATAACAGAATATAAATGTTAACTTGAATATAATTTATATCGCTGAAGAATGATAACAAAATAAAATTATAACTAGAACAAGACTCGAACTAACAACTTCAAATCATTAAGCTCTACGAGACGCAGATGTGAATGACTCTTTTAAAGATCTTGGTTCGGAAACTACTTCTATAAGCCCATGCATCATGTAACATCACCATTGTCTGAAGTGGACTTAGAAAATTTTTGCTGTTCACGAGTGTGGTCACTTTTTTTTGACAGCTGTTCATCTGTTATCAGGCAGTACATCTCACTTGACATTGTGTGTCAGAAGAAGAACAATTGAGGCGGGTTCCGGAATAGGGGCACATGTGCCCTTTTTCCAAAGATTGCATGAATTGACCATTCGAGTTCATAGGAATATACCTACCACTTTTCGTTTCTTGACTATAACACATCGGGACAGGAGAGCTGTTTATGCAACGATGCTAGGGGTCGGGATCGAGCATCCCATGTGCATCGGCAGTTCACTGCTTGTACACTGTTGTACAGTTGGTTCGACTGCTTACAGATTGAGGCCTATAGAATATGTGCTTATTGGTGATATTGTTTTATGTATAGCAATTAAAAAACTTATCTTGTAATTATTATTAAATAATGAAAGATATTGGAGTAATTCTGTTCTATTATTGCTTCATAAAAACTCCTACTTCTATTGTTTCATGGAAACTCAAGCAAAAACGAATGCTAATTCAGTGGCATCGTTTTTGTGTGACTGCCTTCAAATAAATCTTAAAAATGTCCTAACGTGGAAAATGTCATAATGATATCTGATGCCGCAGGAGGACAAAATAGAAATTCGATGCTTCTGAAGATTTCTGCTTGGTTTCCTAAGGTATATCAAGTTGAAATAATCCATATGTTTCCTGTTCATAGGCATTTATTTACACAATGTGCCAGAAACTTTGGACTCGTGAGATCTGCTGTGAAAAAGAAGAAATCATTGGAACTGCAAAACCATGGTTGAAAGCTATAGCAACATGCAAAAAACATCCTAGTAACTTTGAGGTTGTAATGGATCATACTATTATAAAAGAATGGGATACAGCGTTAATGCCCAATTTCATGAAGACAGTCTCCTAGACGCAAATTTAAGATTATGAAGTACGTTATAGTGAAATACAAAGTGGATAGTACTTTTTTGTGCTCCGAAAATTACAACCCCTTACGGATTTCCTTCAACTATTTCATTCAACTGAATAGAAATAGGTATAATAATATCAAACTTACGATTGTTCCATTCCCAGCAATCAGCCAAGCCAAGGTTGACGACATAAGATCTCTATTTAAGTACTTAAATGAGGACGACGTGAAATGGTTAGAATTTGTCCTTAAAGAATCTCATAACATAGAGAAAAACAAAGTAGTACTGTGCCTCAGTAGTGGATGGTGGGTTTGAAAGTTGAAGAGGCTAAGACGTGACTGATGAGAATATAAAAACATAAGGCCTTTGACGTATCTCATTACCAAGTGCAGAATTTATAGGCTTTAAGAAACTAAAATGAGGTTTTCCAATCTATGTTTTAGGATTTCTTTAGGGTTTTAAATCTTATGTTTAGGAATTTATTTGATTTTACGGGAAAAAAATAAACAACACAGCTTGGTAAAGATTGCCTCTCTTTAGGACATTTTAAGTCCTAACCTACGAATTAGGTCTTTTTAGGTCATATTAAATTTAAGAATGTTATTTGTTGCTACATAAAACGAATAAGAAAAGCAATATTTCGAGAGTAATGAGATAGCAACAAAATTGGTTCGAACCTAAAAATCCGGGGCTTGGTCATTACTATTACATAGCCTAATTTTACAGCAAATTCACTCGACAATCCTCCTCCTTCGCAAATCGATCAATTCGGTTACAACAACTGAACAACTGCTGCTAGAAGAAGCTAGAGACAATCTGGATTTGTTTCTAAACTCTCGATATATTTATATACTGTATAAATAAATATGTCTCGTAACACAAAAGAAAAAATAACCGGAACACCCGCAAACAAGAGAAAAATCTGCCAACATAAAAGAAAACTTTTACGCAGGGAGAAAACAACATGTGACTCATTTTCTAAAACTAAGAAGAGCGAAAGAGAGAGCTTCGCAATACAGCCGAAAGGAGCTGTGACTTTAAGCAGTACAGCAGTAATGTTGTCAGCGGTAGGTACGATGTCTCCAATTTCGGCTCCCCTCGTGCGTTCTAGTTAAGTTTAAACACTCCGCTAACCAGCTATCTTATTGGTTGAACTGCTGTTGTCATGGTTACTGGGGAGCACAGTGATGTAGCTGTCTCCTCTCTTCCGCTCTCGCATAGACACTGCAGACTGCTAGATGCCGACTATACAGGTTATAGCGCTATTTATTATTTTTCAGTACGAATTATTTGTACTATCTACAGTATAGCAAGCAGACATCATCAACTGGATGTGGTCGACTTTACATAACTTACATCTTAGTCGTAATGAATAGTAAAATTAATATAAAAGGAAAAATGTTCGTCATTTGCTATAACTTATCTGTGATCTTAATTCAGCTGGAATTAATACTGCCAAATTGTGTTCTGGTAAAATATTAGAGGAGGCATGGCCTCCCTTGCCTCCACTAAAAATCTGCCACTGCTATGCCTATGCATAGACAATAAACATTTTGTAAAATAAGTTGATTAATGAGTTATTATTATTATTATTATTATTATTATTATTATTATCATCATTATCGTTGCTATGCTATTCATTGAAATGCAATGAAATCGTGAATATTTTTTATGTTAATAATTTTTTCTATTTGACATTATTTTATAAATGAAGTATTGGAGAGCACGAATGCTAATGGCTTTATTGCTAGATGCAAGGCATTGAAACAACAACAACAACATTATTTTGTAAATAGTTTTACCTTTATTTATTCTTTCGTTTTCATCACTCCTTAAGTTTATTTAAAGCAAATAAAAGTACCTTTGGAAAAAGGCCGCATAGGTCTTACCTACTGTATTTACTGTTGTGGCAAAATATCGGTAGGTTTATAAATGTAATATATGCATATTGGCATATTAACAAAGGATGAATTTATAAAATATAAGAAACTAAATCAAAATTGTGTTTGAAATGCGCACTAGCAACACAACACCTTTGTAGGTTACTATCTCAAAACGCACTTTATGGATATGCCGTTCTTCCGGAACCAGCCTCAATTGTTTGTATGCATCTAATGTTAGTGTAATATGTAGCTAGTCGGTGATGTATGCAGTGGAGGGGAAAGGAACTGGCCACCCTACCCCATTATCTCCTGGCCCAGTTGTCTCATAAGTGGTGCCTTGTTGGTATCATTTGTGAGGTTCAGACCAATCTTCAGACAGTTGACTAAACAACAACACCTTCAGCATAATTTAGGAAGAAACTTTGTTGATTCTGAGTAGAATAAGACAGTTTAACTTCCAGATTTATTCAAAGGGGTGGGTGATAGTTATCCTGAAAAACTAGAGAATGAGTAAAGGAAAATGATGATCATAACTTTTGTTTTTTAATTTTAACATAGTAATGGTGTATGGGACCGGTGGCAACCCAGCATCGTGATGCACTTGGGGAGCTATGATAGGTAGTGAAAATCTGGTTTTGCAAACTAGCTATAACGGTTGGGGGGATCATCGTGCTAACCAAACGATACCTCCATTCTTGTTGTATGATCGTCCACCTCTGTTTCGGCATGTGGACGTGAGGCCAGCAGCCGGCTGGTCAGTCTTGGCCTTTCATGGGCTGTAGCGTCACGGATTTACTTTACTTTTACTTTAATGAATATCATTAGCGCTACAACGAAATGACCATTTCATACAAGGGGCAATAATAATGATAATAATAATAATAATAATAATAATAATAATGATAATAATAATAAATTGCAGGGCTGACCAGCCTTATGGTTTAGTGGTCAGAGCTCCTGGCTACAGTTCATGAGGTCCTGGGTTCGATTCCTGGTTAGAGCACAGATTGTTCCTGTGTTCGTGTATGGTCTGGAATTTAGGTAAGTTTAGATTTATGACCTCTTCTGGTGCCACATAATCACGATTATCCAATCTTATCATCGGGGTACTGTAACTCTGTCTTTCAGATGCCCCAACCAGAAGTGTGTTTGTTACATCTAAGCTACTGCCAGGAGAGAAGACCAGAAATGTCGAAAAACAACGTGGTGGTGACACTGAAGAGAAAAAGAAATAGCTGCAGGGCCTAAAAGCGAGGCTAGCCATGGGATGCGAATTTTATAAACCACCCTTGCATATTACTAAGCTGCACTTCTACTGTCTGCAACTATGCTACTTGCTTTAGACTTGTAATCCACAAGATAGTCAGAAAAGTCACTTGTCACTACCACTTACTTACAAATGTCTTTTAGAGAACGTGGAGATTCATTACCATCCTCACATAAGCCTATCATCAGTCCCTATCCTGAGCGAGATTAATCCAGTCTCTACCATCATATCTCACTTCTCTCGAATCCATTTTAATATTATCCTCCCATCTACGTGTTGGCTTCCCCAAGGTCTTTTTCCCTCAGGTCTCCAAACTCAAGGTCTTTTTCCCTCAGGTCTCCAAACTAACACATATGAATTTCTGGATTCACCCATATGTGCTACATGCCCTGCTCATTTCAAACATCTGAATTTAATATTCTTAATTATGTTAGGTGATGAATACAATGCGTGCAGTTCTGCGTTGTGTAACTTTCTCCATTCTCTTAACCGAGTCATATGCCTTTTTGAAATTTATGAATAACTGGTGTACTGTCTTTATAATCTCAATTTTTCTCCATTATCTGTCGAATACAACAAATCTGATCAATAGTCGATGTATTACACCTAAAACCACATTGATGATCCCAATAATTTCATCTACATGTGGTGTTAATCTTCTCAAAAGAATATTGGACAAAATTTTGTACGACATCAATAAAAGTGATATTCCTTGAAAGTTACTAGAGTTAGTCTTTTCTCTTTCATAAAGATAGGTACAATTATGGACTCCTTTCATTGTTCTGGTACAATTTCCTTTTCCAAAATAGGAAGTACAAACTTATAAATTTCATAAGATAATGAGTTTCTACCTTCTTATATTAATTCTGCAGAAATGTGATCGATATCTGGAGACTTGTAGTTTTTCAACTTTTTTTTATCGCAATTTCGACTTCAGAAAGTGTGGATTCGGGAATAAATGGCTCAGCAGTATATATTTGAATATTGTGCCAATCATATCTATTTGGCAGCTCACAAACTGGTCCTTCAAAAACTTCCAAGTATTTCACTCTTTACATACCCGTCCTGGGGAGTACAGAGAGTTAGCAAGAACTGCAGCCGAGTGTAAAAAACTCAATGACGTGAACTTGCATGAACATGGAAGAGTGTGCAAAATTAACGAACAAGCTTTTTACAGTACATTAGGTGAAGAAATGGAAAAGAGAATGCTAAACAGTCAGTCACATAGATCTACTTCTAATGCATGATATTTAGAAGCTAAATATCAGGAACTTTTAAGTAATTTGGAAGTTTTTGACAAAACAAAGTGGCCAGAAGATGTAGGAAGTAATATTTGTTTTGAAAACAGTAAAATAAAATATCTATGTGAAAAATTGTATATAGGTTCCATGAGGGAAACGGTAACAGTGTTTAATAACCTGGCAGAGTTAAGGCCATACAGCCTTCTCTAACACTCAACCAGGAGTAAAATTGCATTACAAAAAACACTACAAATTTACAAAGTACACTACAATTTTACACACAAAACTGTATAAGGTAATAATAATAAAATGTAAACAACAAGTAAGTGGAAATCAGACATAATATATAACATAGAGAAAGAAAGAAAAAAACTATAATAAAATGTGAACAGCAGGTCAAATAAATGAGACATACAAAGTATAAAATATAAGACAATTACTGATAATAATAATAATAATAATAATAATAATAATAATAGTAGTAGTAGTAATAAAATAGTGCATTACAAAGCATACAATGAATACAATATTTTTAAGTACACACAGTAAGGAAAATTATGATTACATATAGCTCAACTTATCACATTATAGATATACCATTATCAGAAAATATGAAAACAAAAATATAAAATAAGTTAAATATCACTAGAACATAAAAATAAATGTGAATACGTGGAAACATGCAATACAACACTTGTCATAATAGTAAGTTAGTTTGGCAACTCGTCATAAGATAATTTTCTAACTTGGATTTGAAAGATTTCAATGTTCGGCAGCCCTTGACTTCAGGCGGCAGAGAATTCCAGTGACGAGAGGTAGCAACAGTGAAAGATGAGGAATACAGAGATGATGTGTGAAGTGGAATTTCTAGCGTGTTATCGCTTTGTGATCGAGTATTAATATTATGATAGCGAGAGAGAGTATGAAAACGAGCGAATAAATAATAGGTGATGAAGTGTGCATAATTCGATATAAGAGAGAAAGTGAGTGCAGATTTCTCCTCTCATATAACCTAAGCCATGATAACTTCTCGAAAGATATGATCATAGTATCGAACATTACAAATGAAGCGGATGCACGCGTTATGAACACGCTGTAGTTTCTGAGCGGAATCAATCCTAAGATCACTGAACAAAACGTCGCAATAATCGAAGTGAGGTAGAATGAGTGTCTGTACTAGCGTCTGTTTTAATTTAGATGGATAATGATACAATCTTTTTAGTGAATGGAGAATAGAGAATGCCATCTTACATGCATATTTAATATGCGTATCCCAATTGAGATTAGGTTGTATGCATCTGACAAAACAATAACAGATGATTTGAAACCTCTACTTCGGGCTGTGAAATCAATAATCATATCCACTGCCATATGTGAGCGATCATTCAGTGCTATGAACACAATATATTCACCTGAAAGGAATCAGCTCCAGATGAAAACTCCCAGCAACTTGGTCTTCCTAAAGTTGGTAGGGACCAGAGTGCACAAGTTCAAGCCAGAGAAATATGTGAAGACATGGCTAAGTAAGGGCCGTCGCAGTGTTGCTGAAAACAACTTTATGAAGTGAAAGGTATCAGATATTGTTTCCCCAGGATTAAGAGCAATCTGAGAGTTTCTGCATGAATAAGATGATAGGCCTCAAATCAAAAAAGGTACATTTCTGCTTCAGCATACTTTAGTAAGATCATTTTTGTTGTTGGTGCAATTTTTATTAATATTGAAATAAGGCACTTTGAATCTTTAACATTATTTTAAAAGTCCGCCGAGTTAGCTCTGTGGTAGCGTGTCTGCCTTCAGACTAGTTGGCCCGGGTTCGATTCTTGGCGGGGTCAGAAATTTTCATGTAAAATTTCTACCTCGGGACTAGGAGAGATGGCAGTGCACAACTTCTAATCACTAGATTGTGCATCATTATGCCTGGGTTAAATTCCAAATCTCTCCGCAGTGCATATGAAGAGAAATCATATATCATTGTTGATAGTGATTTGTCCATCGGATGGGGACGTTAAGCCTGGCGGCCCCCTTGGTGCTATTCGACAGGAGTAGGCTACATGCCAGCACCAGATTTCCCCTTCTCCCTTCCTCTTCATCATCATCATCATCATCATCATCATCACCATCACCATCACCATCACCATCACCACTCATTCCAGACACTACACTTACACGAACACTTACACATACACTCACCCTAGTACACGACATAACTCCCCACAGATATACATCATGTACAGTGTGACCCGCCGAAGTGGTGTACAACTAGAAAATGGGTCACAGTTCTGCCATCTATCCGCAGTATGTGGAACCCGAATCACGCAAGTGAAGTGGGTGGGCATTGGATATACACACACATTATTTTAAATGACAAGTCTCAATGGACATTGCAAAATAATCTAGTAAATAACTGAAGTAACTTGAAATTATTTTATTAAGAAATGTAATGTTTTGCGTAAGCTTCGAAGATTCGCATTAACTTACTGATTGCACAAAACAGTTATTGTATCATGTACGTGTATGTTGTAAGAGAGGAGTATGTCTTTTTTTAAATGGAGGTATGCCGGGGGAAAATCTTGGGATAGCATACTGCCTCTAATTTTCTCCCACTTTCCTCACTGTATGCGGATGACGTGAATATGTTAGGAGAGAATCCACAAACGATTAGGGAAAACATGGACATTTTACTTGAAGCAAGTAAAGTGATAGGTTTGGAAATAAATCTCGAAAAGACAAAGTATATGATTATGTCTCGTGACCAGAATATTGTACGAAATGGAAATATAAAAACTGGAGATTTATCCTTTGAAGAGGTGGAAAAATTCAAATATCTTGGAGCAATATTAACAAATATAAATGACACTCAGGAGGAAATTAAACACAGAATAAATATGGGAAATGCCTGTTATTATTCGGTTGAGAAGTTTTTGTTATCTAGTCTGCTGTCAAAAAATCTGAAAGTTAGAATTTATAAAACAGTTATATTTCTGGTTGTTCTGTATGGTTATGAAACTTGGACTGTCACTTTGAAAGAGGAACAGGAATTAAGGGTGTTTGAGAATAAGATTATTAGGAAAATATTTGGGGCTAAGAGGGATGAAGTTACAGGAGAATGGAGAAAGTTACACAACACAACTGCACACATTGTATTCTTCACCTGATATAATTAGGAACATTAAATCCAGACGTTTGAGATGGGCAGGGCATGTAGCTCATATGGGCGAATCCAGAAATATATATAGTGTGTTAGTTGGGAGACCGGAGGGTAAAGACCTTTTGGGAGGCCAAGACATAGATGGGAGGATAATATTAAAATGGATTTGAGGGAGGTGGGATATGATGATAGAGACTGGATTAATCTTGCACAGGATAGGGACCGATGGCAGGTTTATGTGAGGGCGGCAATGAACCTACGGGTTCCTTAAAAGCCATTTTGTTGTTGTTGTTATAAATGTTGTAGGTAAATGTCTTCTTTTTCACAGAGGAGTGATTTTATTTTTGCCACATCTGATAGATGTTATTGGTTGTAAATGTAATTATTATAAACAGAGAAAACAATCACGATAATGCAAGAATCATATCAAGTTTTCTATAATAATAATAATAATAATAATAATAATAATAATAATAATAATAATAATAATAATAATAATAATAATAATAATAATCTATAATAATTAGTGTTTCATTCTTTGCGTCTGTAGCAGATGTACAGCATGATTATTCGTTTTATTATATTTTCTGTGACGTTATCTCAGTACTAATATTGTTATTAATCTACTGCTATATCAATAATATTTTGTAAAACGTTTCTAAATTGTCGCAGTATATAGGCAGAACACTATGTACGGACTTATCATATTATATTTGTGGTAAATCAAATATTGAATAATTATTAATTAACAATAATAACTGCGTATCTAAGTTTTTTCATACTATATTTTTTTTATAACTCCATGTTACTGTTGTTGTGGTACGTTCCATTAGACGTTTGTCATAAACGCAGAAAATAAATCCTTATTTTTTATGGTGTAAGCAAGACTTCTGTGTATCTTATCTGTCACCTTCCATACAAGATAAGACATGTCAGTGAGATGACCTTGTATTGTCGGACCATCGGATCTGTGCACCTTCAGTGCTGTCGTCATTTTTGGAAAAGTTAACGCCTTTACTCACTCCATTCCACCAACTTTCCTCCTACCACGCCAAACAGCAGGCCATGAACCTTGCGAAATAGGGATGTTGTCAAACTTCCTTCAAACAATGTCATGTCTCTTGAATATTGTTTATTAATAATGTGAGGTTAATTATTACTTATTCATAATTTAATTTAAATAGGTCCAATGACACTGATTGACTTCTATGATTATTTGGAGATAATTATATGATTACAGTGGATATTTGTTGGTTAAATGGAAATTACGTGAAGGGAATCTACAGTATTTCGTTTTTAAAGAGAAATGTTTTCGTCATAAATACTTCTCCTTCACCTCATTATTTATTTTTTTTTTTGTTTGGAACGTGATCTTGAAATCTTAATAAAATTATAAAATTGTAGGAATGAATGAACACATAGTAATGTACCCTCTTTCTTTCTGATCCAGGCTAGGGACCAGCTATGGCGAAGTTACTATAAGCTACGATCTTATTATTTACATACTATATAACATAACATACTGATAATGTGCAGGAGTTCTAATTTATGCTTATGAAAATAATTTACATATTTACGAAAGACCAAGACTTGTATTATGCATGAAATTACAGAGGGCATATCCCAGACATATCTGAATCTGAGTCACTACTATTGCTGCTGCTGCTTCTGTCTTCACCCAAGTTGATAACAAATCTAGCTACTTCCTCTTCTATTAATCCGTAATGTTTCTCTCCCATCTTGGAAATTTATTGCTTCTCTCGCAACCTTCAATAATTTCTTCAAAGTCGGAACTTCTTTCTGCATGGTGTAAAATTCTTGTATCTTTCTTCTTAAAATACATCGGTCCGTATCATCTACAAGAATTAAAGGTTCCCTTGGTTTGTTCTTCCCTGGTGATTCTAGCTTTTCATCTCGTGCACAGACTCCTTCTGTCCTGATTTTCTTTATTAGGCACTCTGACCTGCCTATATAAATTATAAATTACATAAAAGTGTTGTATTATGTCAGTATTAATTAAATAAGTAATTTTAATACGTAATCAATTGAAATAAAATAAGCCTAACCTGTGATCTCAGCTGCTATTTTCGTTGCCTGATTTATAGGAAACATCATCTCTTCATCGAAAAATGCCATTACTTGCTTAATAATATTTTTTTCACCATTCTGTGCTATAGTATTCATGTTGAGTTGACAACACTGGACTGCAAGTGCAAATAAACTGTCCTGCAAGAAGGCTCAAAATTGTGAGTAGTGGGGGAGAGAAAGGGAGAGAGATAGAAAAGAGAGAGATAGGAATGCAGGGAGAGAAATGAATTACCGAGGCTGAGAAGGAATTAGGGTTCAGTTCGCATATCTTATGGTGCACAGATACAATGGTCCGACAATACTGTGCTTATTTTTCTTCTTCTTATGACAGACCGTATTTCACTCGAGGGAGTGACATTCAACCAAATTCAAGCGAGCGATTTAACTCCAATGTAGCCCTCTGATAGGGACCCACAATACATGAGACAGAATTTATATGAACGCAAAAAGAAATTACTGTATCAATGGTAATGGAACAAAATACTTAACAGCTCTCTCTCGATTGTATTAATATCTGCTGCTGATATCCATCATATTCATTTATATGACATGATGAATAATGATGCTGTAAATTGACCTTTCTATCTTGCTGGAGTACATTACAACAAATTAAATAATATGCCATTTTCCCTATAAACTTACTTCAGAATAAGAACAAGATTTTTCAAAACTGATATGTTGTATATGTTAATAGTCTCTCACTGGTATAATTCTGTACCTATGCTAAAATGTATACACTCACTTCAATATGCAGGTAGATTACCACGCACCTTAAATCAGAACTTAGTCAATTTTCTTGAACAGCCTACTATACAAGTCGCCACTGAACTGTACTAACTTGCTGCTGCGCAATTGCTGTGCTGCTATTCAGGTGCTCATCTAGCACAACCTTATTCACAATTACATAATCTGCCGACCATTGTCTTATAGGTCAAATAGAATATAGTATGTTTTATTTGTGACTTACAAACTCACAATAACAACAACAACAACAGAAACAAAAACAACAGTCCTAATGTGTGTATAAGTGAAAGATCTTGCTAGATAATTCCTGACACAAGGAGAGGTGATTATTGTTATTAAGTGACTCTTGTATCGAAGTGAAGAGAGGAAGTTCTGGCAGTGGTTGGGTTCTACTTTAAGCTTATCTTTTACCGTCCACAATTTGTTTTTCTTATTAAGATTACTAATAGGTTATTATCCGTAATTTCTCTAGGTACGAATCCAGTGATGTGATTAAATTCCTTACCTTTAATGATGAAATGATGTAACAGAACATATGGTGTTCTATTAAAATTGGCTTTTTCAACAGAGATTTGGAAGTTTGATTACAGGTTTTTATGTAAATAGCTTATATTTATGCTCAAAATACGAACATGATGATGATCGTTCATATTACTATATTTGTTATTTAATCACAGTTGAATTCCACTAATTCTTATGTGAATACTGTAAATGAACGAATAAAGCGGAAATATTTTATTTTTGAAGATTATATTTAAGTGATAATTATTATTATAGCATAAACAGCTCGTACAGTTTCACTTTTCGAGAAACAAACGAGCAGACACTGAAAGGCAGAAGAGCAGAAACATGTTGAAATGTAGAAGAAACAAGAAATTGAATTTGGCAACACGTGGTAATAATACCTTTGCAGGTCATTTATATATGTTTTATAACCAGAAACAAATAAAAGTAGGAGAAAAAGTTTGCTGTTTATGATCTGCACATGTTTTGCGAACACATGCTCAGCAAATATGAAATAAATACCATAAAATGATTGAGAAGATGAAATGAAAACATATTGAGAATGAAATGACAGAATGTAAATATACCGTCTATTTTCTTCTTCTTCTTCTTCTCCTCCTCCTCCTTCTCCAATTATGCGTTCCTTTCTTAAATACTACATTGCCATTTTGTTTGGAAATCCTATGTTGCAATGACTGTGTGATTTTTTTTTTTTTAGTAAGATCCAGATATAAATAAAATTTAGAATGAAGTATTGAACTGGAATTCATAATTGTGTGTGTTCTTTGTGTTAATACAGGGATATTGCAAAGACTGATGAAATGAAAACCATTTTGAATTCTAAAACCAATATTACTGTAATGAAACCACTGATTGAACTTAAATCACCTAGATTGGATCGCAGTAAGGCAGTTATGTATGGCTGTGGTCTTGAGAAGGCACAGGATAGACAGCTTGGGACACTGGCTAGAAACTTGAAGCTAAAATTAGTGCACTCATACTCGTAAGTACTGGTGATATTGCATTCTGTTTCCATAACAAAATCATGTAAAAGAGAAGATATTGTAATTACATGCATGATAATATAACATCTTATAAGAGAAATTGCTCTTATGTCGAGAAAGGTGTTAGAATTGAAAGACCTCATTTGTGTACATAACTGAACATGAGAGTAGTATTTAAATTTCTTTATATTTGTGTATACTTAACGATTTTAATCCATTGCTGATGTACGAATTTAAATTTATCTCTACTGTGATGCTGCAAGACTTCACACAGAAGGTACGATAAACACATAGTTTTTCTAAAATGATGATAATTTGTGCATGAATCTTTATTTATATTTTTGCACAAAATTTGCAATTCCTTTTTAGATGATTAATGTAAACTGTACTTTTGTGGCTAAATTACTACTAAGGCATGATCATAAATAGCTTACTCGTATTTCTAACAGTTTCATAGAATCCAAATCAACATTTTAATACAATATGTCATTTTTTTTTTTTCGGAAACCATTTGCGAAGGAAGAAAATGTTTTTATAGTCTTTTGTTCATTATACTTCTAGGAATCATATCTGAGAAAGATAATATTAAATTCTTACTAAATACTTTCATGTTAAGTAGAATACTACTTTCCTTTCTTGGAAATAATAATTATGCACTGTTATGGCATAAGCTGATATGTACATTTTTCTTATTGTACAGGAGAGCAATTTAAAGTTGTTTCTTTCATCCTGTATAATGTGATTACACTGGTTGGCATCAATTTTCTCTCTGCTGAAATTTCGGTAACTTTTATAATTTCAACAATGCTGAGAACGGATATGATGATAAAATTCTCATATCACCCACAATTTTTTAGGAAGAGAATGTTATGTATTTATATTTGAAGTAGATTTAAATTGATATAATATACAGGGTGAAAGTGAAATAACTCTTCAACTTTGCAGAGCGAATTGTTCATATTGAGTATAACACAAAAGTCTAATACCATATCGGTGGGAAGTTTATAGTTTTCGGGGAAAAAAAAAAAAAAAAAAAAAAAAAAAAAAAAAAAAAAAAAAAAAAAAAAAAAAAGTTTTTCCCTGAAACTTTAATGTCATCATTGTGGATAAGCTAATTACTATGCATAGGATCTTGATTTCTCTCAATACTAATGGAGAATGTAATGAAGAATATTTTTTTTCCTTTGTCATATTTCGATAGAATGGACTGTTTTTGTGTAAATTAAGTAAAAAAGTGTTGCAAATTTGTTTCCTGATGAGCAAAACTAGACTTGGCAATACTGATCAGCTGTTCTCTCTCCGTATGAGTTGGTAGTTAAGGTTGTCTTGTCCCAGTTCCGTTCTATGCTTGGTTTCAGGCAGAATATTAAATATTGTAAATAGTAAATTCTATGATTTTGAAAGTGTTGGTTGAAAATAGCAAACATACTTACTTACTTACTGGCTTTTAAGGAACCCGGAGGTTCATTGCCGCTCTCACATAAGCCCGCCATTGGTCCCTATCCTGAGCAAGATTAATCCATATCCCACCTTCCTCAAATCCATTTTAATATCTTCCCATCTATGTCTCGGCCTCCCCAAAGGTCTTATTTCCTCCGGCCTCCCAACTAACACTCTATATGCATTTCTGAATTCGCCCATATGTGCTACATGCCCTGCCTATCTCAAACGTCTGGATTTAATGTTCCTAATTATGTCAGGTGAAGAATACAATGCGTGCAGTTCTGTGTTGTGTAACTTTCTCCATTCTCCTGTAACTTCATCCCTCCTAGCCCCAAATATTTTCGTAAGCACCTTATTCTCAAACACCCTTAACCTATGTTCCCCTCTCAAAGTGAGAGTCCAAGTTTCACAACCATATAAAACAACCGGTAATATAACTGTTTTATAAATTCTAACTTTCAGATTTTTTTACAACAGACTGGATGATAAAAGTTTCTCAACCGAATAATAACAGGCATTTCCCATATTTGTTCTGTGTTTAATTTCCTCCCAAGTATCATTTATATTTGTTACTGTTGCTCCCAGGTATTTGAATTTTTCCACCTCTTCAAAGGATAAATTTCCAATTTTTATATTGCCATTTCGTACAATATTCACGAGACATAATTATATACTTTGTCTTTTCGGGATTTACTTCCAAACCTATTTCTTTACTTGCTTCAAGTAAAATTTCCCTATTTTCCCTAATCGTTTGTTAATTTTCCGCTAACATATTCACGTCATCTGCATAGACTAGCAGCTGATGTAACCCGTTCAATTAATAGCAAACATACGTGTCAAAATATTGTAAATAGTAAAGGAATTTTTTGTGAAAATGCCAATTAAGATATTGTAAATAGTAAAGTCAGTGTTTGTGAAAAACTGAAAGTGCTAGTTAAAATAGTGTAAATAGTAAAATTAGTGTTCATAGAGGTGCTAGTTAAAATTACTACATTTTCAAGGAGTATTCAGATCGATTTGAATACAGTTTCTGTATTGAATATGATGTCCCTGATCCCTGTTTTCATGCAATTTTCAATACAAATTGAAAACGATCTGAATACGGAGGTTAACGAATACAGAAGTTTCGAAAGTAGTTATGTTGTCATCGACATGTTACATGTTAAATTTGAAAGGCATAGTGAGGATCGATAAGCTAATACATAGAAATTAGGAATAGTCAGGGTCCGTCTGTGCTTATCTGCTTAACAAATATTAATTGTTAGAATACTTGTCACATTAATCTATTCAGTTTAATGTTTTTGGCTTAAATAAGCCATTTTCAGAAAAAGTTTTATGCCTAATTACATGAATGGAATTGGTACATGTGAGTATAGTACAATATAGATAAATTAGTTAATTATAAGTCTCTGCCGTGACAATATTGAACATAAATTGATTAAAATGTTAAAACAAGGGCTCATATAAGCCATCTTCAGAAAAAGTTTTATGCCTAATTACATGAATGGAATTGGTACATGTGTGTATATGGGCTCATATAGCCCTTGTTTTAACATTTTAATTAATTTATGTATTCAGATCGATTTGAATACAGTTTCTGTATTGAATATGATGTCCCTGATCCCTGTTTTCATGCAATTTTCAATACAAATTGAAAACGATCTGAATACGGAGGTTAACGAATACAGAAGTTGAAGTTTCGAAAGTAGTTATGTTGTCATCGACATGTTATATGTTAAATTTGAAAGGCATAGTGAGGATCGATAAGCTAATACATAGAAATTAGGAATAGTCAGGGTCCGTCTGTGCTTATCTGCTTAACAAATATTAATTGTTAGAATACTTGTCACATTAATTTATTCAGTTTAATGTTTTTGGCTTAAATAAGCCATCTTCAGAAAAAGTTTTATGCCTAATTACATGAATGGAATTGGTACATGTGTGTATAGTACAATATAGATAAATTAGTTAATTATAAGTCTCTGCTGTGACAATATTGAACATAAATTGATTAAAATGTTAAAACAAGGGCTCAAGTAAGCCATCTTCAGAAAAAGTTTTATGCCTAATTACATGAATGGAATTGGTACATGTGTGTATGGGCTCATATAGCCCTTGTTTTAACATTTTAATCAATTTATGTTCAATATTATCACGGCAGAGACTTATAATTAACTAATTTATCTATATTGTACTATACACACATGTACCAATTCCATTCATGTAATTAGGCATAAAACTTTTTCTGAAGATGGCTTATTTAAGCCAAAAACGTTAAACTGAATAAATTAATGTGACAAGTATTCTAACAATTAATATTTGTTAAGCAGATAAGCACAGACGGACCCTAACTATTCCTAATTTTTATGTTACATATTGGTAACTCTGTAGGCCTTAGCTATAAACAGTAATGAGTTTTCTTAATAAGGCGCATGAAAACGTAATATTCTGACTGTTAATGAAGAATGGTATTAATGGCTTTCCAAAATATTATGTGTTACATGCTTTTTCAACATAATTGTGCTCGATGTTTGTAAAATAGTTGACACATCAAACAGAAGACTATCGATCACACTCTTAGCGTATTGAGATCGTTTCGAATATGATACACGTTTTCATGCAGATTTGAATATGATCCGGTCGATCTGATCCCACATTTTAAGTGTATCGACCTTAAGACTTAGATCGTTTTGAATCCCCGTTTTCATGGAATTTTCAATATGGTATTCATAGCTGACTGCCAACTGATCTGTCACATGAGCAATGTAATTCCAACATTTCTCAAACGGGGTCGATAATGACTGAAAAAATTGTTGACAGGGAAGAGGAGATTTTAAATTTGGTCGAGAAAAACAAGGGCCAAAGCAGTCACTTGATTTTGCAATATGTAGCCTTTTATTTACATCTCATGTTGGATGAGTTCAATGCCTCCATGTGGAATCTTGGGCATTGCGGTATTGTCAGCATGCTTAAACTTTCGATGCAATTATTTAATTAACCATACATTTAATCTTAAAACGTGTAATAGATTTGTAGTTTATTTTTATGTAATCTATTCCTCCTTTCAATGTGGAGGGTTAGATCGCTTCCACTCTGTATACACTTTTGGGTTACATGTAAGGTAAAATGTTTAAATGAATGTACTACATACTTCTTATTATGTAACATCATTACAAAATTATGTTTCTTTTCTACCTTCCTTAGTAAAGCTATTTTCGTATTTAAATAATATTTTTTAATGTGGGTGCAGACGAGAATTATTGCTGGAGATTGCTTGACCTAACAGAAGTGCAATAAGGTGTAAATTAATTTGAATGCACATTCCTCTTTGCCACGAAGTGATTCCTAAAAAGAACAAAGAAAGCCTCTGTCACAGATAGTAAGAAGAGCATACCATCTTTACTTCCAGTGTAAGGTTGGTGATCAAGATTAAGTGTGGTCCCCAAAACATTGTTGCAGTTCCTGTTCGAGAAGACTGACTGGTTAGTTGAAAGGGACACATAAAGCAATGCCTTTTGCTATACCATGGTATGGCGGGAACCTTGCGGTCATGTGATTGACTGCTACTTTTGTGTATGTTAAAATCAGTGGTTTCTCTGGAAAATCAAAACAAAATGCATTAGAATCCCTCATAACTGGCACCAAAGGGACCAGGCTAGTTCCAGATACAAGATTTTGCCAGATAGGAAGAGAAGGCCTGATGGCCTTATCTCTACCAGGTTAAATGAATGAATGAATACCATTATATACAAAAAAAGAGTTTGTATTTTATGGTGCCAAATGTTGAAACTGCAGTTGTATGAAGCTTATTTCTCTATTATTTGCTCATAACTGAATAAACATAAAAACTGTGTGGATTTTCCTTATTAAAACACATCACACAACACAAATAAAACACTAATTCTAGGTTCGAATTTCACTGAAAATTAAAGTTCATGAGAACTTTCTATTGTGACAACACTGATGGCCCAAACATAACTAAATAAACATAAAAACTGAGTGGATTTTCCTTATTAAAACACATCACACAACACAAATAATACACTGTTAGGTTCGAATATTCACTGAAAATGGAAGTTCGTGCGAACTTCTAATGTGGCAACACTGACAGTCCGACACATAACTAAATTAATATAAAAACTGTGTGGATTTTCTTTATTAAAACACATCACACATCACAAATAATACACTAATTTTAGGTTCGAATATTCTCTGAAAACGAAAGTTCATGCGAACTTACTAATGTGGCAAAACTGACGGCCCAGACTGTGGCTTTTTTTTTTGCTCAGGCAAAAGTGCTGTTGTTTTGGTATTTGGGTGCCGGTTACAAGGGATTTTACTGTACTTTATCAGGACCTACATTCTTTGTGAATACTTATACTGTATGATGAATCAATGCCTGTGCGATAACCGCCACAAGAGTATGATGCGGAATATGAACCAGAATCTCAAGAAATTTCACCTGAAGCTGGACCGAGTTCATCTTCAAGAGATGGTGAAGATTTTTCAATGCCTTGTACCAAAGAGCCCAGTCTGAGTTAGATGCCGGCCCGGATGGCTCAAGCGGTAGGGGCACGGCATGTCCCTATCGCTTGGTCCGAAGGGTTGTGGGTTCGAGTCCCGCCTCGGGCATGGGTGTTGTGATTGTATTAGTATAAGTAAAAAACAAAGGAACCAAAGGTAAAACAAACAGAAAACAAAAATAGATAACTTTGGAAAATGGCCTCTGGCCGGTCGAAATTTAAAATTAAAAAAAAAAAAAGTTAAATAACTTAATTCGAATCTTGGATCTTCCCAAAACGATGGCACTGTTAGTTGGATTGAGACTACAACAGTGGAATCTACTAGTAAAGGATGTGAAAATCTCATTATGTAGTAAGAGACAGTCTGGCATTGTTAACTATTTTTCAATGGATGGGGATTTAGTTTACTGCAGTGATGTCCATAACCTGATAGAGGAAATTCAGAGTGACTATACTCCTGAAGGGTGAAGGCTTTTCATTGACTCATCGAAAGTTAACTTCAAGACAGTTTTACTGCATAATGGAAACAAACATCCTTGCTCCTTGCTTATACAGCACAGATGAACAAAATAAATAAAAACCTTGAAAGATTGCTTAATAAAATAAGATATGAAGAAGAGCAGTGGAACTTATGTACTGATCTGAAAGTATTGGCAGTGGTTACTAGCATGCAAGGAGGTTATAGAAAATAATTGTCTTCTTTTGTGAATGGGATATACACGATTATGTATGGCCACTCCGAGCTGAAATAGTTCCAGGAGAGTGGTACGTCCATATTTAATCAATTTCACAAAAGTCTTCTTTCCACCATAGCATATAAAATTAGGCTTAATAAAGCTATTCGTGTAACTACATACTGTTACACTTCATAGTGTAGACAGATGATATTATCAGAGTAACTTCAGAATACACAAGAAAAAATGTGAGAACATGATGCATTAAATTATAAAAAGGCGCAATAATTTTTATGAAATGCATTCAGTGGAATTATAATAACAAAATGTTAACAAGAAATGAAGTAAGTATAAGGATTATACAAACGATCTTGTAGTAATGTCATATTGCATTTTTGATCAAGGAAAATACTTTTCTTTTACAAAGACACTCGTAAAAATACAAGTACAGTTGTCAAAAAAAAAAAAAAAAAGTGGCTGCACTCGTGAACAGTGAATGTTTTCAAAGTCCACTTCGGGTCGTGGCGATGTTACACGATGCATATGCTTGTACAAGCAGTTCAGGAACTATGAAAGTGTTCCATATCTGCGCCTCGTAGACCAGCGGTAGAGTGCTTCTTTAATGATTCAAAGGTTGTGGGTTCAGGCCTTCAAGTTTTCATTTTATTTTTTAATTGTTATTTAGCGATGTAAATGATATTCAAATTATCATTTATATTCAGTTATCTTTCTTTATGGATATCACGTTATTTATATTTTGTTATCCTTCTTTAGAGATATGAATAAAATTCAAGTCATCATTTGTATTCTGTTATCGTTTTATAACGATATGAATAATAATAATTATTATTATTGTATCTCCAATGGGGGTTAGCCCTATTTCACATATGCATGTTAGGGCTATAGTTTTATACACAAAAAAGATAAGCATAAGAGAAATGGAAAAGAAAATTAAATTAGCTTACGCGATGTAAACAAAACATAAACAATCCGTAAATTAGGCATTGCGATTGCAAAACAAATATCAGTTATCAATTTGAAACATACAAAAACATTAACAACACACATACGTAACACTTCTATAACACAAATATGCAGCTATCCATACCATACATAATAAATTAATACACAATAGTCACACAAACACAATCAAACTATAATTATGACATTGCGACGACATCAAGCATCCCATAACTGACTCACATACATAACAAATCAAGCATCCGTTACAACACATACATTTCAACATAGTAACCACACTTTTAAAAGTTACAAATTTGGCTCCAAGAAGAATAAATAGGACACTGTTACTAATTACTATTCTTCTACAATTTCTTAAATACATCTGTAATAAATCTGTGAAATTCCGATATGAATAATATTCACGTTTTTTATATTCTGTTATCGTTCTTTAGCGATATAAATAATATTCAAGTTATCATTTATATTCTGTTTTTCTTCATTAGCATTATAAAATAATATTCAAGTTATTTATATTGTTATTGTTCTTTCGCAATATAAATAATCTGTATTTTATGTAAGTAATTATTATAACACAAATAACCATTTTCTTTTTAAAATAGGTTATTTTATCTAGATAATTAAATACGCATTATATAATATCTTATATTAATTAAACAAACCGATATTTATCATTTATATTCTGTTATCGTCCTTTAGTGATACTGTATAAATACTATTCAAGTTATTTATATTGTAATCGTTCTTTGCGATATAAAAAACATAAATTTAATATTAGGTTTGGAAAAATCCAGTTGCATAATACTGGTATTAGTTTTTCTTTTTGTATTATTACATTATACTATTTTGAACCACAATAAAATGAAAAGGAGTAACGAGGAATTGAACTTGAGACGTTGACATCTAAATTCCGACGTTCGTCCGCTGAGCTACAAGGGCAAAAGTGTGGAAACATTTTCGGAAAAATTGGCCCAATCACACTCTAAGATTTTCTGATGATTCGTAGAAGCTAGTCCAGGATGCGGGGGGCAAAGGCTAATTGGGATTTCCCGTTCTCTGATCGGGTCAAACATCCTGATAGAACTAATATTTAACCCTTGCCGTGACTTTCCGTGAAGTCTGGAGGGCCCAATTAGTCAAATCCACTCTCCTCATCGCCATGCTTGGGCCCCCTAGAATCTAATAAGATGCGAAAGAGATAGTGGTGTGCAGAAAGCAATGGGATGTTACCGCATTTAGGTCTATCCTTCCCAAGAAAAACTGCAAACATGAACAAAGGAAGTTTTTAATAGAAGAAGAAGGATCTTCTGCGGACCTCTGGAAAAAGAACTAAGGAAGAGACTAGTGAAGTGCTTTGTGTGAAGTGTGGCATTGTATGGGGAAGGAACACGGACATTACGACGAAATGAAGAGAAACGAATTGAAGCATTTGAAATGTGGATGTGGAGAAGAACGGTGTGTGTGAAGTGGACAGACAGAATTAGAAATAAAATTGTGTCTGAAAAAGTGAGTGAAGAAAGAATGATGCTGAACCTGATTAATAATAATCCGTGGCGCTACAGCCCGTGAAGGGGCTAGACCGACCAGCTGGCTGCTGGCCTCACGCCCACATGCCGAAGCAGAGGTGGACGATCATCCAACCAGAATGGAGGTATCGTGTGGTTAGCACGATGATCCCCCCAGCCGTTATAGCTGGTATTCTGAAACTGATTAGAAAGAGAAAAAGGAATTGGTTGGGTCTCTGATTGAAAAGAATAATAGATGACATTAGGATGTGTGGATCATATGCGGAGACTAAGAGGAAGGCAGAAAATAGGAAAGATTGGAGATTGCAGGGTTTGCAATGAAAGACCTGCCCATGGGCAGAACACTTATGTATGTATGTTCAGAATGCCTGGAATATCGTGTCTAAGAACAGTCGCTATTTGCAAAGACTAGTCGATTCCATGCCCACTCGACTGCAAGATGATCGAGATAAGAGGAAGATAGACTAAATATTGAATTGTGGCTTTTTGTTTTGTTTTTTGAATGCTTAATTGTTTGAATGTTTTAAGGCCGACACCAGTAAATTTGTTTTGTTTATGCTACGAAAGATATTTTTATTGAGAATAAAATCTTTTTTCTTTCCATTTGCAGCCACAATATCATAATGATAAAGTCATGGCATAATACTGTATATTAATGAACCTGATGTTAATTACTAAAATAATCGTAAAAGAGAAAGGAGCCGTTATGTATAGTTTGTCTCTCTCAAAAACAGAACAAAAAAGAACATAAAAAGCACGACGTAGTCGAATGCAGGACCTCACGAACAAGAGGCAGGAACGCTACCATTACACTATCGAATAACACACAGAATACTTCAATTATAACTGTAGATATCAGGCAACGTGGTCCAACAACAGGTAACATCGCCTGTCTCCGAATTGTAGCGAAGATACCCGAAGGGAACTTTGTTTCAGGAGAGCGGCCACTTTTTCTTTTGACAACTGTACTTTAATAAAAAAAACGCTATATTTTAATTTGGTGCAAGAGAAATGTTACCAATTGTTTATTTTAACATTATGATCGCATTGGGACAGTACAGTTACTAGCAGTGAGGTTATATTTTAGAATCTAGCGAGAATATCATAAAATTTGTTACTGTTACTGAATTTGGTCACACAAAAACTAAAGCAATTGTTCTAAAGAAAGGAGTCATGCAAGGATCTCCTCTGTCGCCAGCTTTATATAATTTAGCAACAGATCATATTTTAAATGAATTATGCGAGCAGACAATAACATCAACTTTTGGATTTGAACTTGTACCAGGACTGCCTCCTTTAACTGTTCTCGGCTTTGCCAACGATACCGTAATTATTGGTAAAGACGAAGTTTACGCTATTGAACTGACAAGAATGACTTATCAAAGATTTACAGACATTGGGCTAAAATTAAATCCTAATAAGTCCGTAATTATAAATATCTCCAAAGGTAAGCTTGTCGGACACAATCTCAGTATATATCCTGATTTTGAAATTAAATCTATTGGTACAAACGACTCTATTCGCTATCTGAGAGTAAACTTCTCTGACTCAATAGTTTTCAATTCCCAGTCAACATTAAAAGATCTAAATAATAAACTTGAAACTCTTACCTCGTCACCTTTTCTTCATGCAGACCAGAAATATTGTGTTCTAAATTGTGTGCACTTATACCAAAAAAGTTCTTGGATGACGCCGACAAATTAATAAAAAGTGCACTGAAAGAGGTACTGAATCTGCCTACAGACATTCCTGATGCAGTAGTCTATAGTCCCAGGAAGTACAAAGGATTAGGAATTTTTCGAACAAAATGGGAAGCACTATTACAACAAATTAATGCCCTTCGATGTTTACACAAATCTCAAAACCCATACATCATACAAACACGTCAGGTTCATGAGGAGAGCATTAGATGTGCCCAATCTCTGAACATTGTTCCAGAAGATGACTTATTTTATAAGAATGAACATTTCTTAAAAGCTACAAAGATTCATAACCTTCTGAGGAAGAGAGAATTTGATATTTGGTGTCGTCATCCACAGAAAGGGAAAGGCGTAGTTTTATTTAAACAATATCCTGGTGCCAACGAATGGATTTGTAAACATGAAAGACTCTCAAACAGCGAATGGCGCGATGGCATTAAAATGGTTGGAAATGTTGCTGCAGTACGTGCTGTGCCGGGAAGATCTCAGGACAACCGTTGTAGGCATTGCCACAACGAGGTTGAAACTCTTGCACATGTCCTGGGATCCTGTCCGCATGGCAAAGCTCTGCGAAATGCTAGACACCACCAAATACGATCAATTATAGCCACTGCCCTTAAAGATGCCGATTACAACACCTCTGAAGAAGTACATGGTCTCTCCGTCACTGGCAGTACACAGCGCATAGATATAATAGCTTTCAAGGAATCTACAAGATCTGGATACATAATTGATCCCACTGTGCGTTTCGAAACGGATGAGGAACAGCCAGCAGAAGTGGATAATGAAAAAAATAATATCTACAATCCTGCCATTCCCTATTTCCTCCAGAAATATCAGTTAAAAGAGCTTGAACTAATTGGACTTCTAGTTGGAGCAGGAGGTACTGCTACACTCTTCATGAAAGATGTGTTTAAGAGGCTTGGAATACCTACATCTATTATTCCGATTGTAACCTTAGCTGCATTGAAAGGATCAATTGCTCTCCTGAAGAATCACCTATATTCGAAATCAAACTACTTTACTTTTTTGTAACACTTACCTCTCTAAAAATAGGTATATGTCCACTAATTTCAAAAAAATTATTTGCAGCTATGTAGTCTACTTGTAGGAATGTCATTGTTAAAACAAAATCAATGGTTCAGTGAACTTGTAAAAGTTTCTGTGGTTAAGTACTGTTTGTCCCTTGTGGCAGCTCACGAATGGTGAAAAGATTTATAAAAAAAAAAGTATTGGTAATATTTAATGCTCTAGCTTTGAATAACTCTGTATGCATACCAATATAGCTAACTGATTGGTTTCCTATGGCTCAGCATTTTACATTTCACAAGGTGATTCTCAGCCATTACTCAATCTTCTCCTGTACATATGGTACATGTTGGGGGGTATATTTCTAAATGATGCAGATGAGCGGCCATACAATCGTGTCCTGTTAAAAGTTTGAATATTGCTACTGCTGTTCTTCTTGGTTCGTCTGGTATAACATTTCTGTCTTTCGAAATTTATTTCCAGATTTTGTTTTCACTTTGTGAGATGTAGTACTTTCAGAGTTCTCGTTTGTGATTTCTTTTGCTAGTATTGTGGAATGCTGGTAATGTGTTGAATTTCTATACCTTTGCAGGTCAGAAGTAACTCATATCATAGTACCAACAAATGAAAATAATGTGTGCAGTGCAAAAAGAGACGTTATTCAAGGAATTCTCGAGGGCAAATGGATTGTTAGTTACAGTTGTGAGTATGACATGTCAGATAAATGTTTGTAATCTGTTACAAATCTTACAGAATTTTGTTACATATAATATATACTCGTTACCAGGAAGTCCCTTTCTTCTTTTCCTCTTCCTCTTCCTTTCCATTCTTATGTTATGAGATCACAATGTAAATTAAAATTGTTTTTGTAGTCATATTTTATAGATGATGTGGAAATGAGCAAGCAATGTTGCCGATAGCACATGGCAGTTGGAGATGACATTGGCTGGTTCTCTGTGAGGGCCATTAACTGTGAAGGGTATTTTTATCTCCTCCTACTCCTCCCTTCTTCTTCTTCTTCTTCTTCTTCTGACTTTTTTCTGGTTTAGACACCTCTGTCTGTTTCTGTTCACTATGTATTACTATTATTATTATTATTATTATTATTATTATTATTATTATTATTATTAATTTTCGTTCATAGTTTTCTGCCCAAGAACAGGTCTTTCAATGCAAACCCAGCATTCTCCATTCTTCAATCTTTCCTACTTTCTGCCTTCCTCTTAGTCTCCACATATGATTCATCCATATCTTAATGTCGTCTATCATCTGATATCTTCTTCTGCCTCTAACTTTTTTCCATTGACCATTCTTACCAGTACATCCTTCAGTAGGCAATTTCTTCTCAGCCAGTGATCCAACCAATTCCTTTTCTCTTCCTGATCACTTTCAGCAGCATTCTTTTTTTACACCCAGTTTTCCAACATAGCCTCGTTTCTTATTCTGTTTGTTCATTTCACACGCTCCAGTCTTCTGCATACCCACATTTTAAATGCTTCTAGTCGCTTCTCTTCACTTCATCATAATGTCCATGTTTCTCCCCCATACAATGCCACATTCCACTCCACACAAAACTCTTCACTAGTCTCTTCCTTAGCCTTCACTAGTCTCTTCCTTAGCTCATATTCAAGAGGTCCGCAGAAGATGCTCCTTTTTTTATTAAAAGCTTCCTTGACCATTGCTGTTCTCCTTTTGACTTCCTGGCAGCAGCTCATGCTACTGCTTATAGTACACCCCAAATTATTTGAAGCCGTCCATTTGCTCTACTGCCTCATTTAGAATTCGCAAGTTTACTTTCTTTACTTTTCTTCCTATGACCATGGTCTTCGTCTTGTTAGCATTTATCTTCATCCCATACTGCTCACAGCTGTCATTTAACTCCAGTAGCGTATTCCTTAGTATCATCCCCTCTTCTCTTAACAATGCCATATCAGCAGCAAATCTTATGCACTTTATTCTTCTTCCTACTGTCATTCCTCCCATGTTCTGAAAACAGTTCTTTACTATTATTATTATTATTATTATTATTATTATTATTATTATTATTATTATTATTATGAATACTATTATTGTTATTGTTACTGTTATTATGTATTATTTTTTAAAATTTGTTTATTTATAGCCGCTTTGACATCTGAGTCATATCGTGACCAATTAACAATAAATTACATTTATTATTAAGTCTGCCGAGTTAGCTCTGTGATAATGTGTCTGCCTCCAGACCAGCCAGTTCTGGCTTGATTTTCGATGGAGTCAGAAATTTTCACACACACACACACACACACACACCGAAATGGTGTTCAACTTGAAAATCTGTCTATCCATCTATCCACAATATACGGAACCTAAATCACGCAAGTGAAGTGGGTAGGCATTAGACACACACACACACACACACACACACACACACACACACACACACACACACACACACACACACACACACACACACACACACACACACACACACACACACACACACACACACACACACACACACACACACACACACACACACACACACACACACACACACACACACACACACACACACACACACACACACACACACACACACACACACACACACACACACACACACACACACACACACACACACACACACACACACACACACACACACACACACACACACACACACACACACACACACACACACACACACACACACACACACACACACACACACACACACACACACACACACACACACACACACACACACACACACACACACACACACACACACACACACACACACACACACACACACACACACACACACACACACACACACACACACACACACACACACACACACACACACACACACACACACACACACACACACACACACACACACACACACACACACACACACACACACACACACACACACACACACACACACACACACACACACACACACACACACACACACACACACACACACACACACACACACACACACACACACACACACACACACACACACACACACACACACACACACACACACACACACACACACACACACACACACACACACACACACACACACACACACACACACACACACACACACACACACACACACACACACACACACACACACACACACACACACACACACACACACACACACACACACACACACACACACACACACACACACACACACACACACACACACACACACACACACACACACACACACACACACACACACACACACACACACACACACACACACACACACACACACACACACACACACACACACACACACACACACACACACACACACACACACACACACACACACACACACACACACACACACACACACACACACACACACACACACACACACACACACACACACACACACACACACACACACACACACACACACACACACACACACACACACACACACACACACACACACACACACACACACACACACACACACACACACACACACACACACACACACACACACACACACACACACACACACACACACACACACACACACACACACACACACACACACACACACACACACACACACACACACACACACACACACACACACACACACACACACACACACACACACACACACACACACACACACACACACACACACACACACACACACACACACACACACACACACACACACACACACACACACACACACACACACACACACACACACACACACACACACACACACACACACACACACACACACACACACACACACACACACACACACACACACACACACACACACACACACACACACACACACACACACACACACACACACACACACACACACACACACACACACACACACACACACACACACACACACACACACACACACACACACACACACACACACACACACACACACACACACACACACACACACACACACACACACACACACACACACACACACACACACACACACACACACACACACACACACACACACACACACACACACACACACACACACACACACACACACACACACACACACACACACACACACACACACACACACACACACACACACACACACACACACACACACACACACACACACACACACACACACCCCCCCCCCCTCTCATTATTAATTACTTATCCAGTTACGAAACATTACAGAAATTACTGTTGTTATGGAAGCCAACACTGGACTGTCATCATGGAAAGAGTAGAATTGTGCTTCAACAATTCAATACATTCACCAATAGTATAATATTTCTCCTTTCCATGCCTCGTTCAGATAACCACCAATTCTAACTTAATGTAGCTCTCATTTTTCATAAATGCTGTATGTGCTGTTAGTGCCTGGTAATTTCGTCCATGGAAGAAATGGTGACAAGTAAACAACACGAAGGATGGAGTCATTCTCTAGACAAGCTACTACCGCTAAAAAAAAATACATTTCTTATCTTGTACAGTAGAATCCCTCTTAAATGGCAGGAAAGGAACCAGACTAGTTCTTGATGCAAGATTTTTCCAGGTAATTGAATAAATATAAGGTATAAAAAAATACCTGTTCGTGTTTTATGATGCTAACTGTTGAAACTACAGCCACGTGAAGCTTATTTCTCAACTCGATCATAAGTAAATAACATAACAACTGTGTGAATTTTCTATATTAAAACACATTACACACAAATAATACATCAGTTTTAGACTCTAATATTCACTGAACATGAAAGTTCGTGCAAACTTCTTAATGTGGTAATACTGACGGCCTATGCTGTGGCAACGTGGAAGATTTAAACTTTATTTATTATTTTCTTTAATTAATTAATTTTTTATTTTATTCTTTTATTAATTAACTTTTTTTTTGCCCAGCCAAAAGTTCCATTGTTTTAGTATTGCTGGTTAATTGCGTGCCAATTATGAGTGATTTTACTGTATATAGATACAGTGCTTAGACAGAATATACATCACAACAGACTGGAGAAATCTGAACTATAGAATAACTCTTCTCGGGTTCTCAGCCAGGTGAGTTGGAGATTAGCTTCCAAGCTTTCGACGGCTAGCTCTGCCATCTTCTTCAGGGACTGGTCACTTCATCCCTGAAGAAGATGGCAGAGCTAGCCGTCAAAAGCTTGGAAGCTAATCTCCAACTCACCTGGCTGAGAACCCGAGAAGAGTTATTCTACATCAAACGCCGGGAAAGCCTCAAGTCATACATCTGAACTATACTTTGCAGCAAACCTCCTGCATATGACCTTCAATGTTGACTAGCCAAGGAGTATTGCTATCAATGGAGATAACTGTTGCTCGGACATATTTTATTCTGAAATCCATTAGCTTGTTAGGTTGGCTTGGCTTTATTGGGCTGGACCTAGGACGGATAGATAGGCACACTTCAGTACATGTGCGCCTTATAGCCTATATGCGATGATTTTCCAAGTCCAAGAGATGGTCTGGGTAACATTAGTAAATCCGATGCCAACAGATGGGCCATCCTGTCTTGGCCTCTGATAGAGCCAGGTCCTATTTCGCAGTTAAGTAACCCGATAAGCCCCAGGAGCCCAGAACCCCAATTCCTTCCTGTCCTTGTTGGCTGATAGGTGTACCATCCAGCCTCAGCCAAGTCCCATTTGCCTGATAAGCCCCAGGGGCCCAGAGCTCCAAGTCCTTCCTAGATCAGTATTAGAAGCCTGTACTACCCCCAAGATTTCACCCTAGCCAGTTTTTACTATTGTAAATGGTAGATGAAATGAGGAGGTAGAGAGAGTTGGTAGAATGGAACGGTGCCCTTTCCCCCCGAAAAGAAACACCTCTGGAGCGTCTGCTTTGTTCATCACAAATTTCAGCACAATCTAGTCAGGGATCGAATCCAGGCCACCTGGATGAAAGACTAGTGCACTAGCACTTTGAATCACAGACGTGGTTTACCTTTGCAGGTATAATGAGAATTAATTTCTAAGTATGTCTAGAAAAAGAAGCCATAATTTTAGGTCAAACTGTTTGCTTTGTACAATTATTATAAATGCGTGGGTTGTGGAGCATTTTTCGAGTGGCAATGCAGCAGGGAACCTGGTTTCGCTCTCCCTCTGTCTTGCATGGGACAGTGATGTTACTACGTCGCAACAATCTGCTATTGCTTCTGGTAACATGCAGGGGGTTTGCATTGCACTATAGTTTCATTGTTTCTATCACTATCAGAATCTAAATGCATTAAGATGTCTTATCACATCCGGAATAACACGATCTTTCTCCCAATACTGTTCCTCAAGAGAAACCACATGCCGACAAAAACCATTCCAGTTTTCTCTAATTACCTTCTTATTGCATCTATTGTCGTAGTGTGTAACTTTTCCAGTAACCAATCTGTCTTTATGTTGCTTTCCTTAATAATTATTTTGAATTTCGGCCAGGCAATTTATAAAAGATTCAGGTCGCACATGTGTGAAGGCAGACGAAACTCAGTTTGTCCATATCTTCCTATTATATAGACGTTTTTCTTTCGAATGTTTTTTTTTTTTATTGTAGAGAACAATACACTGGCGTACATAGCAATCCCTCCAGTTAACTTAGGCAACGGAAGTAATAAATATATATTTTTTTAACGATTTTCGCTATTATTTCCCTCCCTTCACTGTGCACAACCGTCTTTTATTCTGTCATAGGCATAGTAGTATTACACTACATTATGCCACTATATTATACTATTATACGGTACAACACTACACTATCTCTGAACACTACATCATAATACACTGTAACAATTACAGTAATGCTACACTGTATCATTATTGGAATATAAGAGAGTTCACAAATCAGCTTTAAGAAGATAGAAGCTTATCAACTCAACTTACAACGCACTACTGCTCGCAAGAAAATGAAGTAAATTCAAGTCTTGAGCATTGGTAAACAACAACAACAACAAATCAGCTTCGCTGCAATGCAGCACATGTATTCTGAATAGAGAATAGGTGATACCACCTACATGTGAGACCTAAACACCCTTCCTTTGCCTGTCTCTGCTGAGGTTAGACCAATCTATGATGGCTAGTCCTACTGGGCACCAACAGTATAAATCACTATAAACAGAGTAAGAGTTATCCTCTGATTGAGATTCTGGCTGATATGTAGATCTATCAGGCAGTGAATATCTGAACTATTACTGATCCCAATTAGTTCAAATAATCGACGTTCTACTGTAGTTGGTTTCCAATGCCCTGTCTCCACAAAAATTGTTGGAATTCTGTTAATCTGCAAGAATTCAAATTCATATTACTAAGGTGGGAACACCAATATGGTGGAATTCATTACCTATAATAGCCCAGTGCATGAGAAATAAGGTTGTGATTGACGTGCATGTGTAGAGGCTCGGTGTCACCTTTCCCAATCACAATTCATGACCTAAGGGTGATATAAGGGATTAAGCACTCAGTGTTGTCACATTTCGTATTAGATCACATGCCTACAGTTTACATCCAGTTTCGAGTTCAGTGCATTGTGCACTGTTTTGTTCACAGTTCAGCAACAGAACACATTAACTCACTAAGGTTTATACAGTATACATACTTGTATCATTCAATCATGTGAGAAGATTTCTAGAGACAGCGTAACAATGATATTGATAAAGAAAAGGATTTAGGTGTTGTGCAATTGGAGACCGACAGTGAGCAACAGTTTGTAATTGACTCTCACTGCTGTATTATAGCATGAGAGTACTGTGAACCAAACCTTGAATCTAAAATTTTAATTTAATCTAATTTTAGTAGTTGTGTAATCAAGATGTATATAATTTTAAGGTTGGTTTCTGTAAGAAAATGTCATTAAAATGTATACAAAGTACAGTACTTAAAAGAAATGACACAGTATCTTACTGCATGAAGTAATCACAATGACGTCAACAATTTCTCATAATGTTAGCACAAGCTGAGGTCAGCTGTACATTAGTACATAATACAGAGCAGTCGCGGCTCGTGGTTTTAAAATTGAGGAAGGCTGTAGGCTGAAATGGCAAATTTTCAAGGACTCGAGCATGAGTATTTGTTTATTTATTTCTATTTGTTTATTCGTGTATTTCCGTAACTGGGAATTTTTAACAATAAGTTATTATTATTATTATTATTATTATTATTATTATTATTATTATTATTATTATTATTATTATTATTATTATTATAACATACAGGTTGTTTCCGGGCTAGTGTTACAAACTTTCAGGGATGAAGGGGAAGGGCACATGTATCAATTTGAGATAAGGAACCCTGGTCCAGAAATAACTGAGCCGAAAGTTATAAGCAAACATAGTTATGTGGAAATGGAATTGTAATTTGGCACCACGTCCCCTCCTTCCCTTAACCTTTAGAACAGTTGTGGAAAGATGGTATGGGCCGGATGTCTCCTACATGGGTACTTGACCGGATACGATCTGTGAGCTTGTCTACTGTTCCCATTGGCTCATCCGTATTCGAAAATCATGTCTGCATATTTTGCTCTCGTGTACTCCTCCATTTCACTAGGACTGATCGACTGAACACTGCAACTTGTACACATACACTGCTGTCTGCAGACGTGCATATCAGGACCGACCATGTCCGTTACACATTACACCATCTGCATTGCTTTAGCGTATTTTCCTGTCCCCACCTCTCAGACAGCGCACTGAATGGAATACTGTAAGTAGACAACGTAAACAATGTCACATGAATACAGTATGTGTAAGATGTACAGATAAATACACATAAATAAGGTGTACAGAGGAATAAAATTATTTCATTTCCACACAACTGTTTTTGCTTGTAACTTTCAACTCAGTCATTTCCGGACCAGGGTCCCTTATCTCAAATTGATACATGTGCCCTTCCCCATCATCCCTGAAAGTTTGTAACACTAGCCTGGAAACACCCTGTATATATATATATATATATATATATATATATATATATATAACTGGCACTTGACTTACTTTCATTCATTTGCTTGTATATGAAATCGGCCCTTCTCTCTTCCAATATATTACATACACAATTCATTGTTCTCAAATAAACACTCGCAAAAGGTTCTCACAGTCACAAGTTCACGACCACATACAATACTGATACTCGTATTACGAAGCAAGTCAAAACTAATTCCCACGTTAGAATTTCTGTTGTGTTGTTTTCCCTTCCCTGATGAAGGTTTGAAAAACTTTCACTTTATGGGATACTAGGGATACCAATTGTGTCAACAAATAACTAAACGACTCCTTCATCTTATCATCGCAATGTTATCCTAAAATGCAAATTAGGCCTATGATCTACCGTAATGAGAGAGCAAACACGTAACCTCAAGAATGGAGTGTCAGACATTGTTTCTTTTCTCTTCTCCAAGAGAGTTATTTAAAACTCAGAGCTAGAAAATGTTGGCAATGACTCAAGACGTAGATCTCTAGCCTTAGCTGTACCTTTATTAGCCAGACTCCACTAGGAAACCACCCCTTCCTGTTTCTCTTGTGTGGAAGAGACAGTAAAAGGTTGAGCCTTTATTACTAGGCTTATAACCTATCTCAAAAACATCTATCGATACCAACAGTTCCAAATATATTGACTGTTATTAACGAACGAGCGAAGTAAAATTTCTATGTTTCTCCTCTATTGAAAATCTTTATTCTACTATTAAACATAAACAAATGTCAAGATTTTTGTAGGAGATTTTTATAGGGGCCGCTCCGCCTAAGAGCCTTTAACTACGAGCCGCTACTGATACAGAGTTACAGAAGTGCATGCCCTGAAGCACGGGAACCCACATAGAAGGATCAATTTTTTCAACTGGTTTATTCAGTCTGTACATGATGGCCATTTAGATCCACAATTTGTGATTTTTAGTGATGAGGCATGGTTTCACTTGCATGGATGAGTTAACACTCGAAATAATCGTTACTGGATATTCATGAAAGTCTGTTACATGAACCTAAGGTTGGTGTTTTGTGTGTATTAAGAGCAAACGAATAATTGGCCCAATTTTTTTACATGAAACAATACTGACAGATACAAAACCTTAATTTTGGATTAGTTTTTTTCTCAATTAACTGAAGAAGAACGAATGTATGATATGTTTCAGCAAGACTGGGCTATATCCCATACAGCGTGCGATTGCTGATGTGTTTGATGAGAGGGTGATTGGTATAGGGTTATAGCCCTTTCGATTCCCAGACTTAATGCCATGTTATTTTTATTTATGAGGCAGTTTAAAAGACAGGATCTACAACTCAAGTCCACAAACATTGGATAAATTTCAGAATTCATGAAAGTCTGTTACATGAACCTAAGATTGATATTTGGTGTGTATTAAGTGCAAACAAATAATTGGCCCAATTTTTTTTACATGGAACAATACTGACAGATACAAAACTTTAATTTTGAATTAGTTTTTTTCTCAATTAACTGAAGAAGAACGAATGTACGGTGTGTTTGAGCAAGACTGGGCTATATCCCATATAGTGTGCGATTGCTGACATGTTTGATGAGAGGGTGATTGGTATAGCGTTACAGCCCGTTCGATTCCCAGACTTAATGTCATAGTATTTTTATTTATGAAGCAGTTTAAAAGACAGGATCTACAAATTAAGTCCACAAACATTGGATGAATTGCAGAACAAAATCTGACAAGAAATAGCCAATATTTCGGAAGATGAGCAACAATATTGTGAACCAAAATGTGTTTAAGCGCTACAATGAGTGTTTCTGTATTTAACATACTTTCAGCATTGCCTTTGGAAAAGGTAAACTCGTTTTCTTACTTAACTTGTCGCGTGATGTGCGGGATTGTATACTGCTGCTTCGACTCTACTTCTGTGGGCAGAGGAATATAAATAAAATGTATGCACTGTAGAAAAATAAATGCGTGGCAGTGCATAAATATGTGCTAGTTTCACATTTAACAAACTTCGGTTAATGTTTATTAGTACTGTAACTTATTGTTAACAGGGTTAGAAGAGAGTGAGGAAATGAATGATTTGATTGACCCAGAAATGTTTGAAGTGAAAGGAACAAATCATTTTCCTGACAGTAATGCTCCGAAGAAGGGAAGAACCAATGCAGAGAAACAGGTTGTGTATAATATTTTTTTCTATTCTATGTTACATTGAGCTTTTTATTACAGCTTTCATTTCTCTCTCTCCCTCTCCCCATCTCTCTGTTTTTATATCTCTCAGAAATAATGTTCTAACTCTGAATACAATGGATAGTATGAATAAAAATGTACAGTATGTGCTAAATTACTTGAAAACAATTACATGAGTTTTATAATTTCAAAGTGAGTGAAAGACAAAATAATTTTAGGAAATGAAGATCATGTTGTAATTGCTATTTTTTCACATTATGTAACTCCGTGTGGAAAATAGAGATTTTGTTACTGCATTTGTTGTGGTTAGCAGCAATATTGTGTTTCAGTTCTTGCTGCATGTAAAAATTGTATGTACAGATATGGAATTAAAATTTGGAGCTAGTTTTGATGGGAGTCCACCTGTATGTAGGCAACAATTTCACATGACTGTCCACAAGTAGCATATATACAGGGGCTCTTGCACATGCACAGTGTGTCGTAAGTGAAACTTATAGAATAAGGGAGCTCTAAATTTTATTTCTGTATCTGTACAGAGTTAATGTTTAAGTTTTACCCATACTTAAAATTTACAAGAATTAAGATCTGACTATATTGTGTTCATGAAAATCGTAAACATTTTTTTATGTAAGTTAAAAAAAGACTCTTGAATATAATTTATTGGCCCCGGTGCAACTCAGTTGGCTAAGGCGTTTGCCTGCTGATCCAGAGTTGCGCTCAGGTGCAGGTTCAATTCCTGCTTGGGCTGATTACCTGGTTGACTTTTTCCGAGGTTTTCCCCAACCGTAAGACGAATATCAGGTAATCTGTGGCGAATCCTCAGCCTCATCTCGCCAAATATCATCTTGCTATCACCAGTCCCATTGACTCTAAATAACCTCTTACTTGATACAGCGTCTTTAAATACCAAGTAAAAAATATATATAATTTATTATTAATGAACGTATCTTGCATAGTTTATTGTCACTTTAAGAGGCTTATTATTTGTAAAACACACATCAGGCGCCATTTTTTTAATCGTGAAAAGAATGTAAAATATGTAGAATCTCACTGCTTCAGTAATTTGGAAATTAACATAACCTGATAAATGAACTATACTTCAGTTCGTTCTTTTTACTTCTAATCTTTACACTTGTAATTCTCGGATTTTTTTCCCTGTTCTTAAAATGTGACAAAAATATAAATACTACCCGCTACACACAAAGTGAAGACGGGGTGGGGAGCATCAGTTGCAGTAAGTTAGACAGCAGAGGCGGTTTGTGATTGTTACTACCTTCCGTGTTCATAAGAAAGAAATAACAAGAGAAAGAAGAAATGAATATCTTTTTGGGATTATTTATTTTCATCTCCATTTTTGTATTTTTTGATTACAGTATTCCATTCGGTAAGATCTCAAAATTAGGGGTTGCCTCATAAGTAGCCACTGTCAAATGTACAGTTTCCCTGGAAAAGAATGAGATGATTGAATATTCCTAAGTCTCAGATGTAAGACACTGCGCATGATCGGAGACCAGAGCACTGATACACAAGATAACGAATATTGAGTTACTTAAATTCAGGCTGTTTGGTTTTTTACTAGCATCGTTCCGAAATTCACTTCAAAGACTGCAAAAAAATATAACATTACGTAAATAAAAGATAAATATATACATAAATCATGTAGTTAAATCGACAATGGACCTTCATGACTAGATCGACACTCAGCACAGAAAGGAAAGCTTTCGTGTCGTTTCAATAGCTCAGATGCTAAGACTTCTGCGTGTTGTGTAGAAGAGTGCGAGTTCGGTTCTTAGTCAGATAACGATTTTTTTGTCTATATTATCTATTGAAATAGCTAAGTAACATTGAAATAGAGTTTTACAATGTCCTGAGATTAAGTGTTAATGATCGCAAACAGTACAAAATTACAAGTTATATTATAAACGTTAATCTAATGAATGCCTTTATATATATACACACACACACACACACACACACACACACACACACACACACACACACACACACACACACACACACACACACACACACACACACACACACACACACTCTCTCTCTCTCTCTCTCGCTCTCTCTCTCTCTCTCGCTCTCTCTCTCTCTCCCTCTCTCTTCCCCTCTATCTCCCTCTCTCCCCCTCCCCCCTCTCTCTCTCCTCTCCCTCCCTCCCTCCCACCCACCCTCAATGCATATATATTAAAACTAACAATTAAAATGAAATTAAAAAATATTCCTAAGGCACACAGACAAACTTTTACGAAGTCTTAGAGTCCTTAGGCTATGTCATTTGATGAGTAATTATTGCAATATTTTATTAGTAGCTTTCCCATATGTGTAAGAAATGCACTCGCACAAAACAATTTTTGTTAAAAGTGTGGCTTTGGATTATTTCATTCTCACCCCTTCAGTTGGTTATAACTATATTATCTACGTGTTTGCAATAGTGGTTAATTTAATGTGGATTCAATTTTATTCATGTTATGATTGAATGAAAAAGCACTGTTGCAGTTATTGACTAATTACATATATTAATACTAATGATGAAATGCATCTGTTAAGTAACCAATTGCAGTATCTTTTGCAAAATCTTGAATGCTTAAGTTGTCAATAATATTTCTAAATACTATATACTATAAGACGTTAAAAGAATTTGCAATAGATTTGGGATCCTCTACTTTATAATCACTGGTTTTAATGAAAAAATATTTTCTTTCTTAGGATATCTACAAGTTTAAATTTAATAATATTCCGAATAGCTTTAATTGCACTATCTGAATTTTGTACTTTTCTATTCAAATGTATTCTATTTCCCTCTTTCATAATTTTTGATAAATTACACTGTACTTGTAGTATTTAAGAACATGAGGATCATTACATTGCAACTCATTACATATAGATTTTTCTTTTTAATACATGAGATTTTTAAGTCCCTGCGTTATCTACATGTTTTTACTTTTGAATTTTTTCACAACATTGAGTGGAAGAATATCCACTGAAGTGATTCTGAAATTAAGTGAAAAATACAATACATTTACTCTTAATATCAGTAGTACCAGTATATCATATACGTTTTTCCAAGATTCATTTTGTAGACATAAATGTAAATAATAGATACAGCATTTACGATCCTTTTTAGTTTTTAAATTAATATTTTGAAATTGTTCAGTGACATTGGAAACACTTAGCATTTGTTTATCATGTTCAGACAATAGGTTTAGGATGGAATGAGGCCATCTAATGCTTATCTACTAATATTGTATTAATATGTTACAATTTATTCATCATGAACGTTTTCAGCATATTTATGCCATCTTCAGTTATTATACTTTGTCTTTGTACATGCTTAATATATGCCACAATGGTGAAACATGAGTAAAAGCGACATAATCGTTGTATGCTATTTAAATGAACTTATGGATTACAGTGTTCATACAGCTATTGATTACACACTGTCACATCGTAATGAATTAAAACACACACACTGAATGAATGAATGAAACAACTAAAACAGAATGTAAAAATTTAACGCACTAGCAGATGATGTTTGGTAAAATTCAAGATGAATGTCATTAGTGTCAATCACTTAGTTACATTTTCAATAAACCACTTTAAAACGATTAAATACACACTGACAGAATGGGACAACTAAAAGAGAAATATAAAACATAAGCTTTAACACACTAGTAGATGATGCTTGGTAAAATTGGAAGATGGATGTCATTAATGTCAATCACTTAGTTACATTTTCAATAAAACACATTAAAACAATTAGTCTCTGTGTTTGTAGTGATTTGTGTTGTCTGGTTTTCAGCCACTAACAGTAGAAGTGCAGTGATGTTGTTATTTGGTATCAGCTTACTGTGGTTGTGTATTAACAAATTTCAAACGTTGTCACTTCTCGGAGTTCAGATAGCCAGACTGTAAACACGCGAAATATTAGGACTTTATACAACTGAAGTACTTTTTTGTAATTTTTAGTTCTTAAGGAGAAATTGTAGAATAACTTACGTGCAGAAGCTTGTATTGTTGTATTGATATGTTCATATCGGTGTCTCGACTCTGACTGAAATTCGGGAAGTGCTCACATTAAACAACCTTACGCTAGTGTACATCCAGCAGTACCGGAAGTGGGGTTAGCGGTGGGGGAGCCTGTATGGAAGTTTGCCTAAATTGTTTATATGGAATTAATTTAAATAAGTTGAATAATGGGTTGGAAGTATTAGTTATTTGCTTGTTTATGATGGGATTACCTTGATTGTAACTTTTAGCAATGTAATATTGTTCAGCCATGTCAATTAAAGAACTATCGTTAATGACTTTTAGAACTTTTAGCGTGTCTGTTATGCTAGTTAATTCATGCCCTTCATCAATAAGATGTTTTGCAAATTTTGATTTGTTTCGATTATATTTGAAGTCTGTTATGTGTTCCTTGTATCTGATTTTAAAGTTACGGCGTGTTTGACCTATATATGTCATGGGACAATTTTTACAATTTAGTTGATAAATACCACTGTTTTGGAAAGGTTCAATATTGTTTGTTTTATTAAGGATTTTATTATGTAATTTGTTATTGGTTCTTGGAGCAATATGGATCTTCTGTCTTTGAAAAAATTATTTAGTTGATTAGAGATTTTACCGAAATATGTCATTGCTTGCCAAGACTTTTTGGGTTTTGAAATTTCCGGAGTGAGTGTGGTAAATTTCTTTTTAGACAATTTTGACTTCCTTTTATTAACTAGTTTTTGAATTAGATGTTTGTCAAAACCGTTTTCTATTGCCAGATTTTGGATGTATTTGTATTCTTTGTTATAATTTTCTTTGTTCAGTGGTGTTGTAAGCATCTGGTCTATTAAATATCTGAATTTACTCATTTTATGAGTTGTGGGGTGTGTGGAATTTTTATCTATGGAATGTGAAGTGGCTGTTTGTTTCCTGTATATATCAAAGACTATTTTGGGAGGTTTTAATTTAATATTTAAACCCAAGAAATTTGTGCTGCCATTAGTACTTGCTTCATGAGTGAATTTTAAGTTCTGATGTAATTTATTGAATTCATCTTTTATAGCATTAGTTTGATCTTCGTTATTATCGTAGATAATCAGAGTGTCATCGACATACATCGTACGTACATGGAGAAGTGGAAACTATTAGTTAAAGTATTAATATGTTCTTTTTCAAGTTTTTGTAGGAATACATTTGCTAAGAAGCCTGATAAGGGATCGCCCATTGCTAGACCTTTGGATTTGGCATAGAATTTATTATTAAATTTAAAGTAATTTTGTTTCAATGAGAGTTCCAGTAAGTTAATGACTTGTTGAATTAGATTACTATTGAGTTGAAGTTCGTTCAATTTTGCAGATATTATAGCTAAAGTTTCCTTTATTGGGATGTTTGTGTACAAGTTTGTTATGTCTAGCGATAATAACTTCGTTGTTTTGGTGGTTTTTAATTTTAATAATTTGTTTATTAATTGTTTTGTATTGTTGATTGTGTATTCATTGTCGTGGATCATAGTTCTATTTAAAAAATTGTATAGATATTTATTGAGTTTGTAATTGGGGGCATCTCTACAATTAACTATAGGCCTCATGGATAGTTCGGTTTTGTGTGTTTTTGGAAGGGTTTTCAAGGTGTGGGCTCATGGGTTTTTTGTGAGGATTGTATGACTTTTATTTTGCGGAATTAAGTCTGGAGAATTCTTGATAGCTGATTTTATTTGTTTTTGATATGTGTCAGTAGGGTCGGTTTTCAATTCTACTATCTGATTATTATTAAAAACGTGTTAGTTTTGTCTATATAGTCTGTTTTGTACATGAGAAGAACTGCATCATTTTTATCAGCTATGTTGTGACGTGTTTTAGCTGTTTTGAAATCTTTTTTGGTATTGGGATCAGCAATATAATCATCTAGTTTTTGTTTTAGATTCTTTATTATGTTGTGCACAACATAATAAAGAATCTAAAACAAAAACTAGATGACAATAAAACTACGCACATCACGCTACTGTATGAGCTACCGAGACAAGACAGTGACAGCAGCAGTCCAGAATGTAAATCCCATAGCAGGCATTTGCCATTCGGTACAAAGAAGCAATGATATTTTGTGACTCGAGCCATGTTGTGAAATCGTGGTCATTTAAGACTGTCTTCTTCGTGATCCTTATTCTGGGCCTTGTCCTTGTTGTGGTCCTTATAACAATTCTTGTATTTGTCATGGTACTTATCGTTATGTCGATATCGAGTGAACCGCACTGTAGAACTTTAACGTCTGATGACCAAGAATCGTCTCATTCTTTTTAAGGGTAACTGTACATGAAGATTGTTAAATGTGTCGTCCTTTTTGATTCTAATAAGTTTAATTCTGAAAAAAATATATTCACAAATAGCATATGCATAGAATCGAACATGCTGCGGTTGTAACAGCAAATGATCTGAGACATGGATATTTAGAGGAGTCTGTATTTTTAAATACATCTAAACCATCACAATCCTTATGGTTGTTTTTCACAAAGGTGTCATTTTGGAGAGCAGCAACCTCAAATTGGAGTTATGCAACAATAGACCAACAGACAATTTGAAAAAAAAAAAAATTGATATATATGCACAAATCTGTTTTTTGCTGGATTATTTAACTCGAAAAAAATTAAGAATGCGATATCTGCATTTTGCTGCTGTTTATAAGCAAAATTCGTTTACTTACTTACTTACTTACAAATGGCTTTTAAGGAACCCGAAGGTTCATTGCCACCCTCACATAAGCCCGCCATCGGTCCCTATCCTGTGCAAGATTAATCCAGTCTCTATCATCATATCCCACCTCCCTCAAATCCATTTTAATATTATCCTCCCATCTACGTCTCGGCATCCCTAAAGGTCTTTTTCCCTCCGGTCTGCCAGCTAACACTCTATATGCATTTCTGGATTCGCCCATACATGCTATTGCATGAAATTTATTTACCTATTTTGCTTTGCAATATTAAATCAACTGCTGGTCTGTCATTAAAAATTGGTTAGCCCTTTTTTAGTATTATTTGTGCTATTTTATAATAATATGAATGTTATAATACTTCTTGCATAAAATGTTCAATAAAAACCAGATTTTTTTCAGTGGACATCTCGAAAACAGATTTTTGGCATTGGTCTCTTATTGCGTAACTCCATTCAATTGTAAGCTTGGTTGTATCTTCAGAATGGTTATGTTGAAAGGATTTGCAAATAGAGAGAAATTATTTTCCACTTGTTTAATTAAAATCACAAAACCTTCTGTCTCTAAATTCTGAAAGTAATGTTTCCAGGATGTCGCAGTATTTATCTATTTTTGAATCAGAAACATTTGGAAGTGACTTCAGACAAAAAAAATGATGAATCTCATTTTCTTTCAATTACACTTTCCACACATTAATCCTCATGGAAGAAGATTTCACCATGTCATACATGTTAACTATGTTCTGATCACGTCCTTGAAAGCCACCGGCATGGCTCAGTTGGTTAAGGCATTTGCCTGCCAATCTAAAGTTGTGCTCGGGCATGGGTTCGATCCCCGCTTGGACTGATTACCCGGTTGGGTTTTTCTGAGGTTTTCCCCAACTGTAAAGTGAATGCTAGGTAATCTATGGCGAATCCTCAGCCTCATCTCACTAACTCCCATCTCGCTTTCACCAATCTCATCGACGCTAAATAACCTCGTAGTTGATACAACATCATTAAATAACCAACTTAAAAAAAAAAAGTCCTTGAAGTTGGCAGTATCGTTTGTTCAGCTGTTCAGAAATATCTGTTATGAATGCCAAATCACTATTCAGATAGTACTGCACAACAGAATGAGCCACTGTTAACAGTAGAGACAAAGCTAGAGGAAGGGATTCAGCTTGGAGAGGGGTGTTGTCACTTGGATCTTACATCATAGTCAGGCACTGTTTCACAAAAAACAATTTTGCGATGCCTGCTCTATATAATTAAATTTGATTAATGATTGATTCTGTGTCTGTTATAAAATTTTCTCATTCCTCTTTTCGTCTGAAAGTGTATGTCCTGCTGCTTTTCTGAAAAACCTCTTTTAACTGCTTTCAGTCTGCTCTTGTCTTTTTTTGTTTGTTTGTTTGAAAACAGAAATTTCACTGCAGAAATAACTAGGAAAGCCTAGGATACTTTAATACTACAAGATTTTTTCACATTTACTGCTACCACCACCATCATAACTGCTACTGCATCTACTAATACTGCTAATACTAATTTATTTTATTGGGCCTATAGTGGAAAGAGTTTAGCTGTTTTGTATCTTACATTAATGGATTGTATTAGAATTTAATATTGACGAAAATATTATTTTAGTTTCCAGGTATTTTCAATGGATGTCACTTTTACTTGGCCGGTGTTGGAGGAATGTATAAATTTGATGATCACAAATTGACTAAAACAGATATGACTACATTAATTAGAAGTGGAAATGGAGTTGTCTTGTTAAGGGAACCAGATCCAGAGAGTATTCCACCAGGGGAGCGTACTGTTCCATACCATGCACCACATAACAGTGTGTTAGCAAAATGTTCCCATTATGTTATTTATGGAACTGGCAAGGAAGAACCCAAGTTAAAGTATAATATGACTCATATAAAATCACTTCCAGTGCAGTGGTTGTTTGAGTGTATGGAACGTTTCAGCATAACAGAACCTATGGAATTTTCAAATAACTAAGATGACCTTTGTGGATGTAGATTGAACTGAATAACAATTACCTTAGCTGTACTATTGAGGTATAGTATACAGTGGGTGAGCTGGCCGCACTCAGAAATCTGAAATAAGTTTTTTCTTCAATTGTTACAAATAAAGATTTCCTTAAATTGAGTAAACGAAAATGAAAACCACTCTAAAATAAAGTTTAATATCTTTTTAAAAATGATTATATTTTTGTTAATGAGTAAGCAGTTGAAGATGCTGGACTATATTAACTTTGACCTAGTCCCATCCAAAATATTTTTCCTGATGATAGAAGAAGTAGTTCTTTGAACTATAATTAGTGCATACTGATGACATTTTCCAAATCTGCAGTCAATGGAATCTCGAGAGAACTATGCAAATGTAACATCCCATTCCCATCTGGATAATTACGCTTCCAAATAATGAACACTCCCGAACCATATACCAATTACAAGATATTAACAATCATATCATAAAGATTGAGTCATATAGACCTCGTCCACATATTACACAATGTCGTAAGTGTCAGGGTTTTGGTCACACCTCACGTCATTGTAATTTACTCACTCGATGTGTTAAATGTGGAAATAATCACTTATTCGCCGAAAGTTCTCTGAAAGATCCTGTACACACCCCTAAATGTGCAAATTGTGACGGCGCACATACTGCCAGCTATAGCCAGTGCCCCGTTCAACTAAAGAAGAAAGCGGAACTTCAAGAGAAGATGAGAAACAGGAGAATTCCCTCTGAAGAACGTTCTACACAACCAACGTGGAAACACAGTGACTTTCCTTTACTTGCAAATCCTGGCAATACCAAAGCTTTCCAGTGAACATTTAATTCTTCCAGTGCAGCATCAACATCATCAGAATCAATATCAGACTCCTTCAAAGATATTGTTAACATCCTACGCTCACTGAACATTCAACATACAATTCAGCTTATCCGCACAACTTTTCATAAAATCCAAAATGCAAATGACTCAATATCCAAGGTAATAATATTCATTGAAGGTTCATTAATCTTTTCAATTTACAATCCATAAATGGTCCCTAAATGCTTTCCAAACACAGAGGTCTAAACATCTTAAATTTCAATGCAAACAGAATAATTCATCAGACATATGAACTACAAACCTTGCTCTTTAATTATGATATTGACCTCGCATGTATTAATGAAACTCATCTAAAACTCACCATGAAATTTCGTATACGCAACTATACTGTTATCCGTACTGACAGAAACAACCGACCTGGTGGAGGAACTGCTATACTCATTAAAAACTCCATTCCATATCGAACAACCATACTACCGATTTTTCAGACTCTTGAAGCCACTGGTATATTCATCCAGCTTCAAGGAACAGAAATAATAATAGCATCTGTTTATTATCCGCCATACGCTCAACTCAATACAAATGACCTGATCTTGCTTATCACTCATCACAAACATTTCATTTTCTGTGGTGACCTCAATGCCAATCACAAATCATGGAATTCCTGACTGAATACTTCGAAAGGTGAAACCTTACTATTACATTCAAATCAATATCATTATTCAATTACAGGACCCAAAGAACCAACGAGAATTCCCTGGATAAACACTCATCATCCAGTTGTACTTGATATTTGTTTATATTACACAAAATACTCTCCAGTTCAACAAATCTGCTTAAACGCTCTCAACTCCGACCATATTCCAGTTCTTTTGAATTTCAAGGCCCCCTTTCATGTGATCTCAAGTCAACCTTCTACAGAGAAAGTTACAGATTGGAATATCTTCACGAAACGCTTGCACCAAATCATCCCGGGTAATCTACCGACCTTAAAAACTTCTGAAATAGAAACTGCTATACAAATATTTTCTGACACTATAATAGAAACATTCGATGAAACGTCCTCCACATTTACTTTTGAGACATCAGATAACGTTTACGGTAGTAATGAATTAAAACATCTTCTTAAAGCCAAAAATCAAGCTCGGAAACGGTGGCAGCTTTATGCGGATCCTCAAGCAAAAAGAGCTTTTTATCGGTATCAACGTGTTATCCGAAGAAACTATGAGACTTACAAAATCAATAAGTTTGCCGACACAGTGGAAAATATTAAGCCTTCAGGAAAAACCTTCTTGACTTTTACAAAACGAATGCTAGGAAAAACTACCACAAAAAAGTCAACACCCATTAAAGACTCAAGTGGTACATTTAATTATGATCCTATTGATAGGCTTGAAGCTCTTGCAAACTCCTTTCAAAATCGATTCTCCTCCCATCATCATTCCTCACTACAAGACTTTTCAACAACAATATCGCAACATGTACAGTCCATATTACATCGGCCTGAACCTAGAAATACACCTCACGTATGACCACAAGAAATCAAGACCATAATTATTCGAAACCTAGCACCGAAGAAGACACCTGGCCCGGATAAAATCACACCAGCCATATTGAAGAAATTACCAAAAAGAGCCATAACACATTTAACAAAGATATTCAACTCATGTCTACATCATAATTATTTTCCAACAGCATGGAAAACAGCACACATTTTGCCAATAGTTAAACCTGGAAAAGACCCAACATTACCCCAAAGTTATAGACCAATCAGCCTAACCAACTTCCTTGGAAAAATTTTTGAACGTATCATTCTGGCACGACTAAAGCCATATTTAACTGGACCAAACGCCATCCACCATGAACAGTTTGGATTTAAACCTCAACATAGTCCCAGAGAAGGACTTCACAGATTAACGACATCCATCCAAAGAGGATTTCAACTTGGACAATATACAGTAGCTACATTTATTGACATCCAGCAAGCTTTTGATACTGTCTGGCACACCGGTTTGTTATATAAACTTCACAATCTTAACATTCCTGTAAATCATATTCAACTTATCGCCAGTTATCTTACAGATAGAACCTTTCGTGTTCAAGACGGACGCTATCTCTCTAACCCTCACGTAATAACTGCAGGAGTTCCTGAAGGATCGGTTTTAAGTCCAACACTGTACTGTGCATATACCAATTCATCCCAAATGTAAACTTACGCTATACGCTGATGATACTGTTATTTATACTAAGCACATAAACATTCACTTTGCTTGTCTACAAATGCAGGAAGCCTTAAATATGGTAACCCAATGGTCCACAAAATGGCGTCTCAAGATAAATGGCTCCAAGTCGCAAGCAGTTGTTTTCACAAGAAAATTTCCGCTGCATTTTCAGCCCTTCACCATCCAAAATGAAAATATACCTTTTACAACTACCGTCAAGTATCTTGGAGTTCTTCTTGATAAGAGACTTACTTTTAAACATCACATCACACATATTCGTGAGAAGGCCTTCCAAAGATATATGCTTCTCTACTCATTTTTCAAGAGTTATACATCTTTAAATATCAAAACAATGCTGTACAAAGTATTAATTCGATCCTACATGACATACTGCTGTGAAATATGGGCTGAAGCAAATACACGACATCTTCAACGATTAGACGGACTTCAACGAGCCATCTGTAGAACCATCACTGAAGCGGATTATCTCATCCGAAACAGTTAACTGTATGACGATCTTGGGATACTATACTTCTCAGATTATATCAAAATTCTTCGCACAAAATTTCTAGCATCCCTCCACAACCATCCAAATCCATTAATAAGTAAAAATATACCGGTTCCTCTTACATGACATTATCAATTTGCTCACTCTACTATTGGTAGAGTAACGTTGCCTTGAAATATTTTAGGTTCTAACTTGTCATATGATCTCCTACACTTCTTTTAAAAGGAAAGGGCCAAATTCGACCTGGTACTTATGAAGGAACAATCATTGAAAAAAAAAAAAACAAAAAAAACGGAAGGCAGTTTGATCAAAGACCTTATTATTACTATGCAAGGTCTTTGGGTTTGATATGCCATCGCATGTTATATCATTTTGAACATCTGACTTTCTATTAATTGTTTCATTTCATTCACAAAATACAAATTTTCTAGGATTATAGGTTAAGTTACCTGTGGGAGAAGGACAAATGTCAGCTGTGCCTTATTTCGACCGTTACAATCAGTGCTACACGGAAGAATTTTTTATAGCTCGACAAACGCATTCTCGCTACAGTGTGTAACGGAACTAATGCTGCATCTACACAGTTCAATATTCCAATCGCGTATGCGTGCAATCTGGGAAGAATATTGAAAGAATCAAGTTTAAAAGGTACGTTCAATCAATAATACATGGTGCGCCGTTTTGAACGTCGTCTTCACTGCGTAAATCTATACTAATAATAAATCTGTAGTCAAAATTTTTCTGGCAATTTTCGATTTTCCAAAAATAATTGGTATTAACATGTATAATTAACCATCATGAAACCGAAAATCGCTTTTTTGACATTTTTGTTTATATGTCTGTCTGTCTGTCTGTCTGCCTGGATGCCTGGATGTTTGTTACCTTTTCACGCGATAATGGCTGAACGGATTTTGATGAAAATTGGAAATAAATTAAGTTCATTGTAAGTTAGATTTTAGGCTATATGGCATTCAAAATACTTTATTTAAAAGGGGGTTATAAGGGGGTCTGAATTAAATAAACCGAAATATCTCGCTTATTATTGATTTTTGTGAAAAATGTTGCATAACAAAAGTTTCTTTAAAAATGATTTCCGATACGTTTCATTCGAAGCAAAATTTTGGTGGGACCAAATTGCACCAAAAACGGATTTTCTATGAACTAAATGATCATATTTTAATTATTTGCATGTAATAACAATTAAGAAATATGTTAAAGGAATTATCATTGCACTAAATGAGTGGTCTCTGGACCAAAATGATCACATTTTAATTATTTAAATACAATTTAAATTAAGTGACATATTAAACGATTTACAGTATCCTTCTATCAAACACGAATGTTCCCTGGACCAGATGTCCTATTTTAATTATATAATTACTTTATATTTATTTGTAACAAGTGCAGTGGAGCGCACGGGTAGGCCTACAGCTAGTAGTCTAATAAGTTTATTTATGAGCAAACTAAGGCATTTATATTTAAAGCAATGCTTAGTTATAATATTTAGATTTACTTCTGTTATTTTATATTATACGTTAGAAAATACGTAAATAAGTTTAGTTATATTACAGTGAAGGAGGATGTCCGCTAAGAAAACGCCAATATGAGTCATTCTCATGAAACTCGTCACTTTTAGAACCCAAACATGGCAACAACTGAAATTGTGAGGAGATTAATTTTTTATAGGTATTGGTTAATGGTGTGAAAGATAAGTCAGGTGTGTTAGTGGCCATGTCTAAATCTTCGTGTGCTACGAGAAATAAAACAAAATCAATGTTTAGATTCCACAGTGTCCACAGCATCTCCATGGTGTCTACAGTTTTAATCGGTGGATTATTTCTATAGCTTGGCAACCGCAATTTGATTTACACACCGATTTGAAATCAATACTAAAAATGAAGTAAGTTACAATTTATCATTCATAATAATATTAACTGATTTTTATTAAATATAATCAGCTATATTACAAAGTGAAATGAGTATTTATGTTCGCTCGCAAACTTATTAATTAATAATGTGAATGGTATCATTAACATTGATAAACGCACTAATTTATATATTTATAAACAATAATATAATATTGAATTTCACTTATTGGAGAAACTGCAGTTAGTGTCCCGCAAGAAATTGTTCAAAGTCCAATGATGGGACACTGCGCATGCGCAAGACACAGACAAGTAAAGGAGCTACCACACCATAGATAGATAAAGCTGGTGCTCTAACAGTAACATGTACTTAAACCGTTTTAGCAGGTACATTTCACAATAGCTGAGACTCAACATAACAAATGGCGGCAGTTATATTGCATCGTTTAGGGCCGTTTTCTCCAAAGTTAGTTAAACTTGGGAGAAATTAAACCCGTTCAACTTTACTATTCAGCAGGGGCTACAGTGCTACAGCACAATGATAATTTTTGCTCAAATAATGTATTTCCAATATCACCATAGTATCTGATCTGCCATTTGACAATTTCCCGTGGTTATGTTCATGACGCGTTATAGAGTGTTTAGTTCTTCGCTCTTAGCTCTTTGGTGCCTCAGGGGGTACAATGTGCTACCCTAGATCATATATGTAACAGATAACTCCTCGCTACGTTAAAATCGGCAGCACTTTGAAGAGAACAACCGCCAGGATCGCCACCCGTCCGCCGTAAACGAACACGAGATGGCAGCACAGTCGCTAATGCAATTCAAATGGGAATTATGACGTGATTCCTTACGTAATAACTAGATGGCAGCGTAGTAAACCTGACAAAAGTTGTTAACCTCAAAGCCTATAAGCCCGACATATCTGTTACATATATGATCTAGGGTGCTACTCAAAACTCTACATGAAAATCTAGACAATTAATGCGCATGTGCGAAGCTGAAATCACTGCTCTGATTGGCTATTTTTACGCGGGGAAGTGCTGTAGTCAGCTTCAGCACAACATAGCTTGGAGATTGCAAAAGTAAAGCGTAAAGAAAGAATGCTTGTTTGTGGAAGAACTCGGTACTATTTACAATGTAGGCCTATTTGGTAATTCAAGTGTCCGACTGCTGCTGCCGTCTACCTGGTTTTTGAGGTTCCTCCTGAACCAGTCAGCAAGCGACGGAGAATGGAATCCCAGAAAACTGAAATCAAGGAAGTATGTGACAGTATAATTCAGAAAACTACTCACCGTTTCCAGTCTTTAAGCTATCTAGACGCAACAAAATTGTTAAACAGCAAATTTTCTGGCAATTTTTCGCATAGCCTAATTTTCCTGAACGCGAACTTGAAGTTGCTGTCAAGAGCTATACTGTACTGAACAAAAGAGTGTTAAAGACGCAACTTTGAGTTCTATACGGAACACCTGCCTTCCGGAATATAGATGGAGCTTTTCAATTGTTACGATACATAGCCTCCAACAATTCACAGGATCCATTCTGTGAAGTAACGAAGTTGTTAAATATTTTGGTTACAACACCAATGACCTCTGCTGAGCCAGAAAGATGTTTTTCTTGCTTAAAACGCATAAAAACGTTTTTAAGGAACACTATGTCCCAGGCTCACCTCACTACTCTTGCAACACTGTCAATAGAAAAGAATATGATGTCCAAGATGAAGGGTTTAACACCAGGGTAATTGACAGGTTCTGCAGTAGGAAGGAACGTCATATGGATTTCATATTTCGTCACTAGGTGAGTCTCAAATTAAGATTAATATAAGTGTATACAGTAGGCTAATATAGGAATTGTAGCACACTCATTATTTTTACCACCAGCCGCTACTGCTATTCAGTTTAAACATGCTTCCATTTTCTCCATAAATAGCTGGCAGCCAAAGAGTTTGTAATACTTACATATTATATATTACAACTCTGCTGGCAGCCCACCCGATTAAAGTAATGTTGGCACCAGATGCTCATGGCTTCTCATGTGTTGGCTACACTGAATAGCAACAACAACAACAACAACAACAACTAGCCAATCAGAGCCAAGATTACTGATGGTGCGTATTATACGTTTTCAACATGTCAGCTGTTTACAGAGAATTGATCCTACAATCAAATCAACGCGAATAAAGAAGAAATGCATCTACTAGTTTCACAAATAAATAAATCATTTATACCCATGTGAAGTGTTGTGTATCATTTAATCAGCTGTTTTCTTGAATTTATTGGAAAGCATTCTCGATTCCACTTTTCTGTGATAGGCAAGATCGTACAATAACTTGTGTCTTGTGTTAATGTGCATTATCTAGTGGCATATGTGGATCCATTTTAATATAAACATTAATTTCCTTTAGTTTATTCCGTTCCCTCCGAAAATCATGATCTCCATTAATTTCAAGAAAACAACTTCTAGCTTTTTAACGTGTTCGGTAACCCACTAAATTAGGCCTAACTGATGTACCCAGGATCTTGATAATTCTAAGGTTTAAGGTTTTATTTTTAACGTAGTATGTGATTTAATCTAGTTATGTAATATTCACAGGCCCTAGTTTATAATTGGCTAGAATGAGCAAATACCCAGAGCAAGGGAGCAAGAAAAAGTATTTTAAGGTAGGATGTTGAAATAATTGTTAAATACATGGTCAAAAATGAATATTTATAAGTAATGTAATAAAGACAGCCTTTTGTTTGGTGAATTGGCAAAATTATTGTTTCACATTTTTGTTTGGTAATAGAAGGGACAAAGTTAAAGAAAGAGGTTAGGGTGCCAACATTTGCTCTGTCCAGTTTTCCAGTGACCTAAACCCAGGGCCTAAATATTCATAATAGGCGCCATTCTCTTGTATTATTTTTATTTCAATAAACGGTTGGTTGTACTGTATGATTGCTTCATCATCCATTATGAATTTTGATCAGATTATCATAAGCTGATTAACGTACACTGTAAGGTCCTGTGTACAGACAATGGAGTATTCAGGAAAAAAATGTAAGAATTTTAGAATATGAAACTCACAGAACTTCATATAATAAATAAGGAGTTTGATCTTGAGATGAAAAGAAGAATTCTTGAACTTGATGTTAGGAATAGGGAATTGGACCTTAAAACAAACAGCTAACTGAAATCACAAGATTTTGAAGTAGTTATGCTGTTCATTTTGTTCAAGTCTATATGTTCTTTTTTATTTCAATTAAAAAATTTAATCTAACATATTAAATCACATTAGGTAACTTATATGTTTAACTTATATATTGATAACTTCAGTATTGTAGTGGTCGTAATATGTTATGATGTCATTTTGATATTTTCATAATGTCATTCGGTTTATATAATTCACTGTATTAATAATACCATATTCAACATATCACATCAGGTTATCATGCTGCTTAAAACAGAAGATTAAATTTATGTAGCTTCTTAAATAATTGAATAACAAGTTAATCAGTAGGCAGTTTAACTTAATTCCAATTGAAAAACGAAATTTATTGCATGTTATCACTAGACATCGGATTTTTAGGCACTAAAAATTTCAGTTTTAGGCGCCTAAAATAAGCTCAAAATTTGTAAAATTAGGCTCTATTTTAATGAAAATAGGCATTTTAGGCACAACAAGGTATCATACTTATTTCTTTCACTGAAATTTTTAATTATACACTAAAATACGCACAAAAAAGTATGTTTAAACATTAAAAAAATACTATATTATATTTATAAACAGAGCTGCACAAATTTAATATATTGAAACTAATGAAATAATGATTATTGATATCAAGATTACTCATTTTAAGTTATTGAAATTCAGTTCCATGCTCAGACTTTATTATAATTTGCTGCACAGTACAGCACCAGAATTTTTTCTAAATTCTCCACAGTTAACCTTTGCCTTTTGTCACTGAGAATCATTTTGAAAGCAGAAAAACTTCTTTCAACCGAAACTGATGTGAGAGGCGCAAATTTTAAATTAGGTACAATAGAAACATCAATACTTACTGGAACATTTACACTTTCCCCCGATATCACTCTTGATACTTTTTCCAACAATGAAAATCCTACATTCTTATTTAATACGTTGTCCCACTTATTTTTAACTTTTTTCCCAGTTTCGCCCAAAGCAGAATATATGTTCACTTGAGCTTCCTTTACTATTGCTATTTGGCTACAAAGAGATTGTTTTTCACGTTCTAATTGTTCAATGCTTGCAGGTATGAAAGAAAAGTTTGATGTTATGTAGGCAATATCGTTTTTCACTCGTGAGTCATTCAGACAATCTTTCACTGCTTTCACACATGCTGCACTATCAGTTTCAGGTAATTTATCAATAACTGTGACCACTTCTTTAAAATACTTAGAATAATACACCACTGACTGAATCCAGGTTCCCCATCGTGTAACAACCGGCTGAGGTGGGAATGGGATATCTGGAAAGTTCTCTCTGAATATTGAAATCCTGGATGGGGCTTTACAAAAACATTTTTTTTTGTGTTAGAAATAAACGAATTGACAAGAGGAAATTCATTCCGGATTGTTTCAGAAACCCTGTGAAGGCCATGTGCTAGACAGGTTACATGCATGAGGTTAGGATAAAATGTTTTAAGAAGTGGAGCTGCAGCAACTATGTATGAGGCAGCATCAGTACAAAACAACAAAACTTTAGAATCGTCTATATTTCCTCAGTATAAAGACTGTAGGCCTTTATTTACAAAATAAGCAATGGCTTGGCTATTCACTTTCGAAAGTTCCTTAACACATACGAGGTGTGGAATCGAAGGTCCATCAGGACTAAGTTTTCCTACTACCATATTTGCTATATACCTATTCATAGGATCTGAGGTTTCATCCACAGAGACCCATATGTAAGAATCACCTATATCCTCCCGAATGGAAGCTAAAGTTTAATTGTATATTTTGTCTAAGTAATTTTTTCTTAGGGTCGACTCAGATGGGATATTTTGTTTGCAGTATTTTTGTAAAAACTGTCTTAAAACCGGATTTTCAATTGCATTCCAGGGAATGTTAGCAGCAACAAACGCTCTGGTTAAATCAGCATAGAAATTGCTGCTGAGATTGGATGAAGTAGGCTGTGTTAGTAAAGTTTGTTGCAGTTGATTTTTCTGCTGAGCTTTAGTCTTATGAGCCGCTCCTTGCACATGCTGCTTTAGGTGGCACTTCTTTTCTTGCGAAATCTAAAAATGTAAAGTAAACTGAATTAAAATAAAATCCTAATTGTTGTATTGCCGTATTTCTATCTCAAAGTTAGTGGGTTCGAACAATCAAAATTTTAATGACCTGCAAATAATTTAACTATCGGAATTTAAAAGGTTAAAATGTAGTGGTCTTAAAAAGAATTATACCTCAGGATAGCTCAGTCAATGTATAAATATTATAGGCCTACTCATTAAAATTAATAGAATTTATGTATTTCAACTATTGTTACATACCTGTTTGCTACAAATCTTGCAGAATATTATTTTTCCATCATAAGTGAATTCTGAATATTCTGTTAGTCATTGCCGGATCAATGTAGATTTTGCACTTATATTTTTCGGCATTATCGCGTTAAACTTCACAGGAAAACGTCCTACCGCTCAAAACTTCTCAACACAAATAAGGTGAGGGAAAGAGCAACTGTTAACGAGCATTCAAATGAACCGTTGTTATTGAGATTCAATTGGACAAAAATACAAAGTTCCACTTATTGTTGCATTTCCTGGTAGTGTTAACACTAGGAGGGCCATTCTTTTAAATATTTTGTAACGGTTTACCCTACTAATTCGCAGTTTTACGACTTTTCATAAATATTTCAAAAACACTCTTTCTCCAAAAATTGTGATTTTATGACACTCTGAAGGGCAGTACAGCTAATCGGTTTCAGACCGAAAACAGTCATTTTTATAGTATAGTATATCTCTGAATCGGTAGCAGCACATGCTGTGATTGTTGCCTGCTTCAAAACTAAGGTTGGTTCTTTGTCGGCATTTATGCCTCCAAACATGTTAAATTCGGTGAAATCTATTGCGAGTGTCGTGAGATTCAAAACATTTTGTTTCCTTTATCAATGGTTTCATGGCCGGTGTGAAGCAAACTTTCCACTTTTTAAATGCCTTAAATTTCGCAGTGAATGCATGTATAAATTATAAAAAGTAAGAGTAGAATGCGAAACTTTACAGTGAGTTAGGCATTTTTAGGCGAATATTAACAAATTAGGCTCTAATAACCGTTTTAGGGCATTTTAGGGCACTATAAAACTCTTTGAATACCTTACAATTTCCATGAAACACAAATATTAATAATTATTTTTACTTTTCTCCTAAAGAAACAAAATAGGCATTTGCCCTAGAATCCGATGTCTGGTTATCACCTATCACATAATTTATATATGGCTTATTTATAATATAGTAATAATACATAAGAAAAAAACAGTAGGCTAGGCTAATTATAACATGACATCCCAAAATGTTCATAAATCAATTGTTAGTTTCATTTCTAATTATTTTAATAAACATGAACATAATATGAAATATACAGTATATTCCCTCCAGCTAATTTCTTGTATGTTATAAAATAAACACACTGCATATTTCAAATAATTAGTTACTTTCTTTCATTGAAATCTGACATTAATATAATTTTGATACAAATGCAGATATATTTCAACTTCTAACATCACTGCGTAATTCAAATATAATGGAATTTTTACATAAATTGTGACTACACTATAATGTGTTAAAATATTTGTGTATCAGTAGTAAAATTTTACACAACACAGTTACAGTTAAGTCATGCCATCATTAGATTCTATATTATGGTGGTTGTGTTGCATCTAAAGCTACACCACACAAGATAATATGTCAGGTTTTAAAAAAATAACAATTTTAGGCTTAATAATTATGGTGTAAGTTACTGATACAGCTTAATTTTCAGTGACGTAAAGTTGTAATACTTTTGAAAATATACAAGTTTAACATGAATAATAAACATTGTTACATGTACTACAGTGAATGAATTACTTTATGTTAATTTCATCCCTTTGTTTCACTGATTCACAAACAAATTTTAGTCATGAACGTACTGATGGATAAGGTGCTGGTAATGCTTAATTTCCAGTGAAGTAAAGTTATAATATACTTTTGAAAATATGCAAGTTTAACATGAATAATAAACAATGTTACATGTACTGCAGTGAATGAAACTTATTTTATGTTAATTTAATCTCTTCCTTCACTGGTTCATCAACAAATCATGGAAGTACTGATGGATAAGATGGTTTCGCCTGACATATTTGGGTGTTGATCTAAATGAGGGGAAAAAAAGTCCAAACCCCTCACCTAAACATACGAGGGTGGATCAAATTTAAACCGGAATTTGTATCTGGAGGCTTTGGTAGCGAACTGCAAAGGTTGCGGTTTGGAGGGGAAGTTGGTGGGGGTGCGTGGAGTGGGGATCTTGATGTGTCGCACTCCGCAGAGCGGCCGCTTGCTTCAGAATGCCATGAGCGAGCAAGAGGTACACCCGTCTGTTGCATAACGCATTATTATTAAGTTTTTTTGTTTTTTTGTTTTTTTTTGTCTTTTTTTTTTTTTTGGCGAAAGAAGGCACTAAACCTGAAATTGTGAGAAGGCTCCATGCGCAGTTCGGGGAAGCAACCCTTTCGAAGACGCAGGTGTTTGATTGGCACAAAAAATTTTTAGCGGGCCGGGATTCAGTGGAAAATTAGCCCCACCAAAGACGGCAACGAACGTGGAACAAGCATCACTGCAGACAACATTTATGCTGTACGGGACCTTATTGAGGAGGATCGGCGCGTAACAATTTCTGACATTGCTTCACACGTTGAAATGAGCTTCGGAAGTGTTCAAGCCATCATCAGTGATGAACTCAAATTCCGAAAATTGTTTGCCAGGTGGGTTCCTCGGCTCCTCAGCCAGGAACAAACAAATTTGCGCCAGGAAGTGTCGCAGAGGCATCTGAGTCGCTACGAGGAAGGAGATGATTTTCTGAATCGCATTGTGACCTCTGATGAAACTTGGGTTCATCATTACACCCCAGAGTCGAAACGTTCCAGCATGGAGTGGCGAAAGCGAGGTGCGGCTGGACCAGTTAAGGCCATAACACGCCTTTCTGCTGGAAAGGTCCTTGCGACTGTTTTTTGGGACTCTGAAGGAGTTTTGCTAGTGGATTTCCGCCGGAAACCGATCCGAAATGTGATTGTGCTGCATGACAATGCAAGGCCACACACTGCTCGGTTGACACAAGAAAAACTGACGCATATGCATTGGACATCTCTGGAACATCCTCCTTACAGTCCAGATTTGTCATCCTGTGACTACCATTTGTTTGGGCCACTGAAAGAAGACCTGGGAGGTAGGCGGTTTGGTGACAATGCAGCGGTAGAGGAGTTCGTGCGCAACTGGCTGACTGCACGTCATCCCTCATTCTTCAAGGACGGCATAAAAAAGTTGCCTGCATTTCCAACACACTTTTGCCATCGAGTTGCCAAAGGGTTGCTTCCCCGAACTGCGCATGGAGCCTTCTCACAATTTCAGAAGGTTTAGTGCCTTCTTTCGCCAAAAAAACTTAATAATAATGCGTTGCGCAACGGACGGGTGTACCTCTTGCTCGCTCATGGCGTTCTGAAGCAAGCGGCCGCTCTGCGGAGTGCGACACATCAAGATCCTCACTCCACGCACCCCCACAAACTTCCCGTCCAAACCGCAACCTTTGCAGTTCGCTACCAGAGCCTCCAGATACAAATTCCGGTTTAAATTTGATCCACCCTCGTACATTGGGGTGGTTGTTAGCTGCTTAAGGGAAGTTATGCACAGCGTTAATGGCATCCAACTGGTATATTTTAATTCTCATTGCAAGCTATATTGTGTAAAATAGTTGCCACAATTAAACTTTGAATTCTGTCCAATTTTAGTCTGATTCCAGTCGCTAAAACAGGAAATCTTCTTTTCTATACCCCATAGCTCCTCTCTACTGGACTTATAGTCCTTATGATGGCCTTCTGAAAAAGTTGTTGCTCTGGCGTGTGTGTAATTGTCAGTGGTGTAATGAGATAATTTTGTACAGCATATCCACTATCTCCAATTAGAATGGCTGCACCAAATTCTCCATCTTCAAATCGCCTCTTAATTCTTGAAGAATTAAAAATATGTGAGTCATGAGATGAGCCTGGCCACACTAGCCACAATGTCTCGAATCAACAAGGAAGAATCAGACACAGTTTGCACATTAATTGAAAAAATTCCTTGCGATTTCTGAAGATTTCTGCATCTCCTCCACCAGTGATTGTATTTTCACATGTGTTCAATCAATTGCACTTATATAGTTAGGAAAACGCGAAATCGTATAAAATCCGTGCTTAACCCTTGCCGTTCCTTTAGGTGTTGTTGGCATGTTGATATAACGCTGTGACAAATGTCGTATAGCAGTAGAAACTTTTCCAAGGACTGAGAGGACAGAGACTGGAATTAGAGTACAGAGAGTGGACTGAGAGTGCAGAGAGTGGACTGAAAGTACAGAGAGTGAACTGAGAGTACAGAGAGTGGACTGAGAGGACAGAGAGGAGCCTGGGAGGATAGATAGAGCATTGAGGGATATAGAGTAAGCTAAGAGAACAGAGGGAACAGAGACTGAACTGAGTGACAAGAAGGTGGAGAGCGAGGATGGTGAGTAGACTGAGAGACCAGAGAGTGGACGGAGGGGACAGAGAGTAGACTGAGAGGAAAGGAAATGGACAGAAAGTGGACAGAGATTACAGAGAGTGAATTGAGAGTACAGAGAGTAGACTGAGGGGCAGAGAATGGAATGAGACAGAGGAGAGTAGACTGAGAGGAAAAGAAATGGACTGAGAGGACAGAAAGTGAACAGAGATTACAGAGAGTGAATTGAGAGTACAGAGAGTAGACTGAGGGGCAGAGAATGGAATGAAGGGACAGAGTGGACTGAGACGACAGTGAGAGGACTCAGACAACAGTGTGTAGCTGAGAGGATAGGGAATGAGCAAGAGGAGTGGGAATGAGCTAAGAGAACAGAGAGTGAACTGAGAGAAAAGAGAATGTTGAGTATATTGAGAGAACAGAGAGTGGACTGAGAGGACAGAGAAGGGGCAGAGATTACAGAGAGTGAATTGAGAGTACATTGCGTGGATTGAAAGGACGGAAAGTGATACAAAGAAAACTGAGAGGATGGAGTGGGCTGAGGAGAAAAAGAGTGAACTGAGAAGACGCAGATTGGATTGAGAGGAGAGAGAGAGGACTGAGGTAGTAGAACAGGGAAAGGAAACAGAGTGGACCGATATCAAATATTCGGTAATCACTGAAATTACAGTGAGTGAGCATAGAGAGGACTGAGAGGAAAGAATTCTGACTCGCAGTTTCCCCAGTTCACTTTCAGTCCTCTCTATCCTCTCAGTCCACTCTGTGTCCTCTCAGTTCACTCTGTACACTCAATTCACTCTCAGTTTTTCACCCCACTCTGTCCTCTCAGTCTTCTCTCTGTCCTCTCAGACTACTCTCTGTCCTCTCGATCCACACTCTGTCTCCTCTCTGTTCTCTCTGTCCACTCTCTGTCACCTCAGTCTACTCTCTGTCCCTTCCCTGTTCTCTCAGATCACTCTCTGTTCACTCTGTCCTATCAGTCCACTCTTTGTCTTAGTCCATTCTCTGTCCTCTCAGTCCACTCTCTGTCTTCACTCTGTCCTCTGAGTCCACACTCTGTGCTCTCAGTACACTATTCTCTCAGTCAACTCTATCCTCTCTGTCCACTCTCTCTTATCTCAATTCACTCTCTGATCCCTCTCTATTCTTTTAGTTCCCTCGCTATCCCCACAGTGCTCCATCTATTCTCTCAGTCTACTCTCTGTCCTCTCAGACCCCTTTCTGTCCTCTCAGTCCACTGCCTGTCCTTTCATTCCATTCTCTGTAGGCCTATTCACAATCCACTCTCTGTACACTCAGTTCACTCTGTCATTTTTGTGCCTTCTCTGCCCTCTGCCTTCACTCTGTACACTCTGTCTCGTCTCAAAGTTCAGTTCATGAAGGAAAGAGAAGACTGAGAATAAAACAGACTGAGAAGACTGAAATTTAGTGGAAGGAGTTCAATATGTAAGGTTTTTTTAGATCTAGATTTTCCAGCAAATCTTTCATACCCATACTAATGAATTTTAATTTTAAGGGGCTCGAACTAAGATAACACGCTCACTAGGTTCAAACTACAGTCCGATATTTAACGGAGGGGGTTCATTATGTATACAAGTTCAGATTTTTCCTGCAATTCTTTATTCTTACAATAAGCAATTATACATTTTCAGGGCTCGAACTCAGGAAGTAATTCCGTCATAGGGTTAAAACTACAGACTGTAACGTGGCGGAAGATTTGCATTGTGTATACAAGTTTTTAGTTTTTCCTGAAATTTTTTATTCCTTTAATAAAAAATTATAAATTTTCGAGACTCAAACTCAGAGAATAATACCGTCATGGGGTTCAAACTACAGGCTGTAATTTGGCGGAAGATGTGCATTGTGTATACAAGTTTTAAAATTTTCCTGGAATTTTTATGTCTCTAATGAAGAATTATAAGTTTTCGGGGTTCAAACCCAGGAAATAATGCCGTCACAGGGTCCAAACTACGGACTGTAATTTGGCGGAAGTCGAGCAGTGTGTATACAAGTTTTCAGATTTTTCCTGGGAATTTTTATGCCTCTAATAAACAATTATAGCCTACACTTTCGGTATTCGAACTCAGGAAATATTGCCGTCACTTTGTCCAAACAAGAGACTGTAATTTGGCGGAAGATGTGCATTCTCTATACAAGTTTTTTATTTTTCCTGCAATTTTTTATGTCTAATAAAGAATTATAAATTTTCGGGGCTCAAACCCAGGATATAATGCCGTCACTGAATCCAAACTACAGACTGTAATTTCGCGGAAATGGAGCATTGCGTATACATGTTTTTGGACTTTTTCTGTAATTTTTTATACCTATAATGATGAATTATATATTTTCGGGTCTCGAATTCGGCTTTAATTGGTTCCTATATTGGCGGTTCCATAGATGAACCGTTCCTACTACAAATACAATCTTTGTAATAATACAGCAGTATTTTACACTCTTTACGCGTCTTCTACTCTCTGCTCGACCTGCATTAGGTTTTTATCGAGAGGAAGATTGGCATAAGTAACAATTTTCGTTACAGTGGAGGCAGATGAGTTAAGGTTGGTATCGCAAAAAGCGCTAGAAATATGTTGGCACTCCTTCAGATGTTACAGCATAGCGGGACAAATACTGCAGTTGAGCCCACTTATTTTTGGTAGGTTATTTAATGACGCTGTATCAGCTACTTGGTTATTTAACGTCGATGGAACTTGTGATAGCGAGATGGTATTTGAAGGAATTAGGTCGGGGATTCGCCATAGATTACCTGACAATAGCCTTACGGTTAGGGAAACCTCGGTAAAAACCTAACCAGGTAATCAGCTCAAGCGGGAATCGAACCCACGCCCGAATGAAACTCCGGATTGGCAGACAAACTTCTCAGCCGACTGATTTCACTTATTCCGTGAAGATATTATTTAAATAGAAATATGAAATAATTTACAGTTATAGTAATAACAATAACAATAATGATAAATATTTTACCCTTTAATTCTGATTCTTTTATAAGTAGCCTACATACACTGTTATGCCCTACAAGAAAACAAGAAGCACTTCTGTAAAAGACAATAACCTACTTTTTTACACAATTGGAAATTTTCAATGACCCATACCATAGTGAACACATTGAAATTTACAGATATCACAACTCAATTCATTGAAAATTAACAAATTTGGATTTTATTTATGCTACTGATACTGATGCGCTTTTATTGTATCACGGGATGCTTGTACTTTGAACTGTGGTTACTCTTTTGTCTATAGGAATTATTCTGACGATCAGCTGTGTGAGAAACTATATACTTCTTAATTATTATTTTGTCACATACTGAGTCTTACTATTTGCTTACTTTTATATCCGACGGAAGAACTCTCTCTCTCTCTCTCTCTCTCTCTCTTTTTTTTTGTCGGAAGGAATTGGACGCCCTCTTAGCAAGTGCGAACTGCAGTGCGCGAGGAAGATAGGTTTGCTTTTTTCTCCTCTGTGATGATAAAAGATGGAGTACAGCATAGGCTTATTTCAATTTTTCTTTACACGTGAATAATGTTTTTTTTTCTTTTATTTCTCTGTTAAACGTTTACGCTTAATGTTTTCGGCTTTCAGTTTTCGAATGACTTCACTACTTTTTATTAGCAGGAGAGCTTTTTGCATCCTTTCCTAAGTTACTATGATTATATTGTTGAACACATTCTTTTGTTCTTAATTTTCGTGCAATATTCTCTCATCCATTCTCTTCGTTTTTTTTTTTTTGCTCTTTTAATTCTCTATTAGTCATAGTCATGGCCAAAACTGTCTTAATTTTTCCTTACTTCTTCCTCTAAGACCATTTCTTACTCTCCGACGCTATGTAAGCAGCGTGCTTTTTAGGATCTGCTTTCACCGTAAACGCTCTGGTTCTATTTTCCTTGCAAGATGCACGTTTCGACTTTTGACATTTTTTGAAACGACATATTACTTACTTTTTTAAATTTTTGTCTTTAAGCTTTTTTCTTTCTTCTCCTTCCCATAATCTCATATTTTTTTCCGTCCTCTAATCAGTTTACCACCACTCATCGTGTAATATAAATACATGATACAGTCGCAATATTGTATCCATATAGAACTACGTAATCCTAGAGACCTTATTTTTCCACCTACATCATAAACATCACATAAACAATAATTATCATGGACTGTGACTTAAATATACCGTTCTAAATAAATACACGGTGTTTACGACCACGGTGTCCACTTCCACGGTGTCCACATTTCAGTCTTTGCGCTGGTGTGTTCTAATTAATTTTAAGCATATTAATTTTCCGATCATATTTGATAAGTAGCCTATGAAGTCATTACTTACCCAGCAGTTAGTAATTCTCCCTTGCGTAGTTAGCAATTTTATCCACGGTGTCCACTTAAAAAATGAACACTTGCTATTCGTTGCTGCTTTTGAACTTGACACGCAAGTGCAGATTTTTGTATGTCTGAGAATACACTGGCAATTCACAGTCTTTATCTCCCGGATGTTCTGGGAGCACCACATTGAACTTCTCCTTTAAAGCGGCAAATTCTAAGCGAAGAATCATCCGTTTCATGGCAAAGCCTGAAACTCGTGGACAAAACATATATCACTTCTGCAGTGACATTGAACATTTTTATGAAATAGTTATATATGAGATATTTACTTCCTTTAACATACTTTTTAATATAATGTGTTTCTTTGTAATCGGATTTATAGTTTAAAGGTGTTATTCATTGAAATCTATATTTTGTAGTGCGGGACATCCACGGTGTCCACGCGTTTGGGTATTCCAAGCTATGCATGATGGTAAGAAAATGTAATATCGACCTAAGTTTAGGGTGGATAACTAGGTGTAATAGTGCTGTATTCTTTACACAGGAGACATTTTTCAAGTTAAGGCCATTACAGAAATCTATTCAGGAGAAAGAAATGTGATGGGTTTCATGAGAATGATACATATACCCAATGGTATTTTCTAAACTCTGAATGCTTTATAGAAACAATCTTTCGTGCTCCCCAAACATGGCGTCGCTCGGACCTGCGCGAGAGGTTTCAAATTTGTACAGGACATAAGCGCCAATTGTGTGTCTAGATATATATATATATATATATATATATATATATATATATATATATAACTACAGTACAACGTCTTTGCTTCTTTCCAACGAGCACAGTGCTCGTTGCTTCTTTCTGGGTGGTTGAGACCCTGTCAGAGACTACAATACGAATTTTCAAGTACCCTTATAAGCTCCTTAAATGCTGTTCATTGGTCATTTTAAAAGAACAGAACAAACCAATGACGTTATAGTTACTTACCAGGGAAAATTGAAACCCTTCGCGCATCGTCATCATTGTGGCAAGTGTGGCATTTAACAGGTGGTTGTAATAGCGATTGCGAGTGTATCCAATGTACATTTGATGAATCTATCATCATGATGCATTTTTGTAACGCATATAACTGCACAAATCTCTTCAGGAAAGGCTACAACACCACTTTTCATGCGTAAATAACGATATTTAAATGCATATAATAGTTTAACGTACAATTAATGCAGGCAATAAATTGCACTTTCTAGTAAGCTTAGATTTAATTATTCTGCCAGCTTACACTAGAACTATTTCTGCAAACATATTACTGGTATTTTTTAAATGTGATAAAGGCATTATAATAAAATGTGTCATTTCTAGCTTTCCCCCTAAAAAAAGCAGAACTACTGTTCTGATTGGTTATCTGTCATCAGAAGAGATCATTTTATTGGAACAAATTAACACAACACAAATTGTTTTCTGAAGATTTCACAGAAGATTGCTTCCGGAAGTCACATGAAAAAATGGAAGGTCACGTAGTTTCAGTCCTCTTTAATTTTTCAGAACATCTTATGCGGTTAGGTTCATTGTTGAAACAAGTTAAATTCACATAGACCTAATTTCCATTGGCTTCAACTTCATCATTTAAAAGTATATTTAGTATAATTTCTTTTTTTTTCGTGGTATAATATTATTTTTAGGTTAGGATTCTGAAAAGAAGTACTGGAGTCTCAGAACCAGATAATATAACTGTTATTGCGTTTTGTTCACATGTCCCTGATACTATTAGTGCGGAACACAATGCTCAGTCCCAAGAAAATATTGAGATTAATGGAAGGTGAGTTATAGAAAAAGAATGAACAGATTAGAAGTTTGAAAAATGAAAATCTGCTTGTAAAAGAAAATGTGACGCATTGTTGTTTAGTCAACTGTCCGAAGACAGGTCTGAACATCACATGTGATACCAAGAAGGCACCCTTATGAGGCAGCTAAGCCAGGAGATAATGGGCCAGGGTGGCCAGTTCATTTGCCCCTCTATTGCATACATCGCCGACTAGCTACATATTACACTAGTCAGACTTCATATGCATACAAGCAATTATTGTTCTTCCTTTGACACATATCGTCAAGTGAGATGTACTGTCTGATATAATAGATGTACGAGTACATTTCAGCCAGAACCTCAATCAGAGGATGTGACAGATATACAGTTATGGTATAATATCAAACTTATGAAGCTTGACTAAAAAAACTGAAGGAAAAACAACCTGATTAACGAAAATTTGTATGACATTGTAAACAGCAAATTTTTCAGATCTGACGTTTGATTTAATAAAGAGAGCTACAAAACCCAATAATAATAATAATAATAATAATAATAATAATAATAATAATAATAATAATAATAATAATAATAATAATAATAATAATAATAATAACAGGCCAAAATTATTATTATTATTATTATTATTATTATTATTATTATTATTATTATTATTATTATTATTATTATTATTGGGATTCCAGTTTCATGAATTTTTAAGTACTGTAAGATCTAGTGGACTGAGTAGAAGCACTCAACACAATAAAGTATTTTTACTTTTTTTTAAAGGATAAATAGTAGGTCTACATTTTCTTCATTCCTGTCCGTTTTTATTGTCACTTTATTCGTCACAATAACACTTGTATAGTATTTATATGAATATCAAGAGGATTGTTAGTTTCGACAAAAATAAGATAATTATCAGTGGCGTAGCGTGAAATTTTGAGCAGGGGAAGCTAACGCAAGTTGTCTTTCATATATGTTGCGAAAATGTAGTCTTAAAATAAATAGTAGTCAATGTCAAGTCAGCAGTCTGAAGATTGGTTGGAACCTCATAAGTAACATAGTAAAATATGATTTCATTGTTTACACATATCTCTAACAAATAGACACGTACAGTATGTATAATTTAACATCAGCTCACTCCCTGTCATATTTAGAGAAATCACAATATTAACCGTCAATAGATACAGTATTAGCATAATTACGTCAATCAACGTTAAAATCTTTATCAGAAGATTATTTTTGACTACATGATTTTACAAAATCAGATGCCCTTACCTTAATACTTTCTGTAGATGAGCTCCATTCCCCGCTCTTTCTTCTCTGCGAAGACGTCAATAACGTACTCCAGAAATGAGGATTCTGAAGAGAGTTCACTAAGTTTTTTTTTTTTCAATGGCTAGTGCACTCATACACGAAAGTTGATCATTGGACATGGAGTTTCTTAGACATGTTTTGATCCTTTTGAGTGTGCTCATACTCCGTTCGCTGCTTGCTGTCGTGGCAGGGAAAGTTAGAATTAGTCTTAATAACTTAGTCGTTTCTTGATATATGGAATCCAGTCCAGTAGTCACAAAGTATTTTAGGAGTTCCTGAGGAGGTAACTGTTTCTTCTCATCTGCATAAATGTTGTGTAGTTCATTTTCAAGTTTTTCCGAATCAAAGAATGGATACTGTTTCACCAAGTCAGCCACTTGATTAGAGGGAAATTTTGTTCTGTAGTCCATGAATTTTTTTTCCTGAACTAATTCTACGAACTCAAGACGTGGAAAGTCTTCAAATCTCAATTTAATTTGAACTATTTGAGAATCTACTATAATATTTCATAAGTTACAGCTCTCAAAGATATTTGGTGTTTTTCATTATATGACAAATTGTTGTTTAGCTTTTTACTTTTCTCGACGCAGTTTTCAGTGAAGATATCTTCTCTTAGATTTTCTAAGTTGCGAATAGCAAGATGTATTTCGGCATGACACACTGTGATACTAGCAGAGGTAGATTGCAAAAGTCTGAAGAGTGGCTCAATGTATACGAAGCAACCTTCAAATACACACAACAAGTACACAAACATTGGATCATCCATATGTCTCTTCAGTCCCACAGCACAATTCCGGGAATCACCATCCCACAGACAATTATCATCGATTATTGCAGTGAAGACACTGTACAAGTCATTGAAATGTTTTAGAATTGTTGAAACTGCTCTAGAATGGAAGTTCCACCGAGTTGTACATGCTTGTGGCAATTTGAACCCCTTTTCATTTAACAAAACCGTTCTCTTGGAAGACTTACTGAAAAAGGTGTGAAATGCAGTTAGAGCAGATATAAATAAACGAACTTGTTTCACAGTTTTGCAACCATGCAAAAGCACTAAATTTAATTGGTGCGCATAACAGTGAATAAAAATAGCGTATGGACAGAATTGTCTCACCAGTTTCTGCCAAGACCCCACACTGCCAGCTGCGTAGAAGATACGACTGGACCCAAATTGAAGCGATCGCTCGCTGCCATCTTGAGGCGGACGGAAAGCAATGCTGATAGAACGCAATCGTAAAACAAACTAAGATTTATTACTATACAACATAAAAACAACCAAACATGAGCCTAAGAGTAATAAGGATAAAGACAAATATAAATAGTAAAACGTAATTACCTGCATTCTTGTGGTATAACATCAAATAATCAAAGCTAATAATCCTGCAACTGTCAGTCAATAATCTTCGTCGTCTTTGTGACTTGGGGGTATTTATGTTTACATAATTCATCATATCCGTAGGATGGGCTTCCTGAAATATATTTCAGTAACCGAGTGAGAACATTAACTTAATCTTGCACATTGTGTGCATCTTGCGGTCGTGAAAAATAGCGGACGAAAAGTAATGCTGATAGAACGCAACCGCAAAAGGCACTAAGAGTTATTGCTATACCATAAAAAACAACCAAATATAAGCTAAAAGAGTAACAAGGATAAAAACAAATATAAACAGTGAAACGTAATCACCTGCATTCCTATAGTAGTCTACAACAGCAAATAATTGAAGAAACTGGAACTGTCAGTCAGTAATCGTCATCTTTGTGAACAACATATATTAAGCTGTTACGCTAAAACTGTCAATTAAAAATTATTGTGTTCGTGTTTTAGACCTATTCATATTTACACAATTCATCAAATCTGTACCGATGGAGTTCCTGAAATATTTAATTAATCGAGTTAGGACATTAACTTAATCTTGCACACTGTGTGCATTTTGCTTAGGCCTAATAATAAATATTTCAATAAACAAGGAAATGCATCAACTGTTATTATTAAATCGAATATGTGCAAGAATGTCGAAATATTATAACTAGGCCATATCTAGATAGTATGAAAATACTTAACCAGATTTATTTTGCACTCACTTATTGATTCATAAATAAAATTGATTTAGAGAGATGCTGTCTAACTATCTTCTTGTGCAAGGCAATACTGGTGGTGAATTGATGGTATAAATTTATCGCGTTTAACAGCAGATAACCATTTACTGAGAAGCTCAGGCTTTTGCAATGAAAACATAAAAAGAAAGTTTGCGCTTACTCCTATAAAACATTCTCTTCTATTAACACAATATATATGTACTAATGTTCTCAGTCATTTTACAATATCCTAATACAATATATGTAACTAACTTACTTGTGAAAAGAAATTTCCGAATCCTTCTTACGTCGATTGGTACAGTTGTATGCGGCACAACTATGCACCATGGTTCCACTTACGGAATTTATATAGGAGTACGATGAAAATAAATGATAAAAGAACACTATTTGTACAGTTGTATGCAGCACAAGAGCACACAATGGTTTCACTTTAAAAAAAGAAATATGATTAAAATACTATTGTTTGTGTAGGCCTCATATGTAGCACAATAGTAGGCCTACACTGTGATTTCACGTACATCGCAGGAGAACGATTCCTTTAAACTATATACTGTAAACACTATATACACACACACACACACACACACACTATTGATTAAATTAATACGCACTTACTCCTGACACATTCAATAATACTGAATAACCTTCTACGTTATTTCAAATTAGGCGGAGTTGTGATGTAAACATATTGTAGTCACATGATACTCACCCCAAGAGGACTTATAGGCCTTTTGACTCACCCTCAAGATGGAGATGCGCGAAAGTGTTCAATTTTTGGTCGAGGAACAGCGCTCGTAGTGAGTCTAGGTTAAACTATAAAACGTCTTTGGTTTCTGCATTCCTCCTTCCCTACCAGACATCACCGTTGCGCCATCATATGTCTGACTTACAACTTTATTCCCTGCAATCTGCCACTCTGATAAAACCTTGCGCAAAACTTCGGACAATCCCAAAGCCGTCATAAAAGCCAACGAATCGCTCTTCTATGCGGTCTTCAATACAATAGCGAAATATGATGCTCATTTGGCTTTTACACGATACATCTAAGGTTTCATCTGCTTGAACAGAAACGAAAGAACTTTCTTCAATTTCACTTTTAATTTTCTCATTTAATACAGACGTTATCACTTCAATCAAATCATTCTGTATATCTGGAGATGTTCCTTTAAAAAGATAATTTGATTGCAAATGGTCTCGAATTAATGACTCATTTTGAACAAGTAGGTCCAATAATTCCAAATAATTCCCTCTGTTGCCACTGTTTTCATTTTCTCTATGACCCCGGAATGCAAGTTCTTGTTTTGACAGAAATATTGTTGCCTGAATAAGTCGTGCTAAAATACGTCTATTGGACGAAACTTCTTCATTGTGTTTCATTCTTTGAAGGCGGGCAGATTCTGAAAGAGCATGCTCTATGCGAATGGACCATAGGAGAGGAAACGACTCGCTGTGTAGTAAATGTTGTTTCGATGATTGATGTTTCTCGGCTTTCTTTATGAAATTGTTCAAATCAGAAACCCCCTCAGTACACCATTCAGAAATGGTTCCCCATCATAATACACACATAACAATACATTTTGTTCTTCACCACACACCCTGTAAGCCACTTGTATCTCGTGTACCATGATGGTTGAAAAGTACGCGTCTGTCTTTTGGTTGTGTCCTTTATTGACAGCAAAGGAGTCGGTCGTTTGTTTTTTAAATCACACTTTTTTTCGTAAGTCAGTCTTGATAATGGAATTGTCCTAAAAAATTCAAGTACATTAGTGTTAGGAACTGTTATTTCACTCATAATTTATTATATCAGCCACAATGCACACTAACACTTCAACTGAACACATCTCACGAAAGGGATAACTCGGAAACTAAACTGTTTTCAATGTGAAAGCTAGCTTCTTGTTAGCCTTGCGACCAGGTAGTTTAGTTACAAAGGAATGGCAAATCTGCGGGGTGGGTTACACAGAAGAATGCGTGAAAGAAAACAGTTTGCTTATAGAACAGTGGAGGGGGTTGGAAGCTGGTGTGTGCAGGCTTCATGTTTACTGCTGCATCACAAATCGTCCTAAGCTGCCGCATCACAACATTTAACGAGTAAATATAAATTGTATTAAAATTAATACATAATTTTGTTCATAAACTGCAGGTTTATTATGAAGCTATTAACTGGGGAAGCTGAGCTTTTTAGCTTACATCGACGCTACGCCACTGATAATTATAGAGCATAATTATATTGTAGGTATTTTATTTCCTCAACTGCAGCAGGCAAGCCTTCGTATGAAACTTGATTGACGCAATGCAATCCACTTGTACTGGTTTTGTAAATAGTATTGTGTACTTATTATTTTATTATAGTAAGGATAAACAATAATTTCACAGTTAATTATATTTTTACGTATTATTAAGGGTTCGGATACCGTACTTATATTTGTGATATTTGTAGCTAGAAACTTATTATTCTGCTAGCTTGAGCTGCCACAGTAATGGCGTCGAGCGCAATGTTCTATTTGACCTGTCCCGTATGGTCTGCGCAGCTACTGGTGTAGGGGCTTGGAATAAACAAAATAATAACTAATTTAAAGATATAGTACAAAAAAATAAAGTTAATAAAAACAAAATTACATAAAAATAAGTAAAATAAACTATAATAAAACACAAAAATTAAGAGGTGGACTTTCAGATGACAGGACAACCGAAAGAATATCTTGAAATTGTATTTGATTATTCACAAGAATTTAACTGTAGCAAGAAATTAATTGTACAAAAGTACGTGCAGTACAATGGCTTAGGAGCCCTGGTTAAAGCTAAGTATCCTGAGAATTTGCTTACTGTGTGTTATGCACATAAATTAAATTTAGTGTTGCAAGATTGTGTCAAAGGTATTAGGACGTGCAAAATCTTCTTTAATATGGTTTCTGGTTTTGCATAATTATTTTCTCAATCGTACAAAAGAACTCGTGCACTTGATGATATCGTTCAGTGTCGTTTCCCATCTCTGGCTCCAACTAGATGGCTGGTTGTATAATAATCGGTTAGTTCAGGTGCGTAACGAATGTGATACGGGCCCGCCTGCAAAAATAAAATTTCGGGCCTCCTAAAATAAAATGTATCGGTTCACCCAAATGTATAACCTATCAATAACTAATAATAACAAATATAATTACAACAGACAGAAGTTCAACTTTAATGCAGTATATTTCCACGTTATAAGAAGAAAGGGATTAATCGTTCATTATTGTAAGATTATTAAAATAATAACAATTATTAATAAATTTTATTAAACAACATATACTGTAATATATACTATAGTGATTGAAATTAAGTAGGCGGGTAGGCTTATCAATAAGTATATACTTACTTCTATCTGATGTTTGTTGTACTTATAAAACTTTACTGTACTCATATTAAACTCTAGTGAAACTGGACCATGCGGCGTGGTTTCTGTAATGCGAAGGTATTTTTGATTTCACTGACATCAATGGATCTAGCCCTTTCACATTCGATACTGAGGAGGCTGAGTTCACTATGTCTGTCTTGGGTCATAGAATTCCGCAGATAGTTCTTTAGAAGTTTTAGCTTCGAAAATGATCGTTCGGCAGAAGAAACAGTAAACGGAATAGTTAGAAATAGGTAAAATGCAAAATGCCGTGCATAAATCTGAAACGCTTTCAGCTACGATTGAATTTTCTGTTACTAATAATTATAGATTTGTTAATTCAGATACAGAGGTTAATGAGACTATTTTTTTTTTCAGGCGTTTCTGAAACCTATTACCTGGTTTGGGAATTCACTGGATAAATCTTCCTCATATTAATTTTAAATAAACTGAAAAGCGCACAAATGTGCAATGTTTCAACCTTAGTTAGTTTGTATTTGCGTAGTCGCGTATTGATCTTAGTCTTTTTGTGCATAGTTCTATGTGGTAGCGTTCACAGACTTTACTACACAATTCACACACGCATGCTTGGGTTGGGTCGTGATACGTCTTGTTGGTACATATTAGGTGATAGAAGCTGTGGATTGCCAGTCTTGTCACGACGTGCCGCAGTTCGAAATTTGGGGTTGTCCATGTTCGGTCTGTCATGGCTCCGGTGCCGTAGAACTCAGGCCATACTTCTTCTCTTCTCTGCCATGATCTTCATTTGGTTTCAAAAAGCCTTGGTGTGTTGTAACAAATACCGAAGTTTGATGTCTTCTATTAGGAAAGGTTCTGTAGCTAGGAGATATACCAATCGTGATCTAGTTGTTTTTGATAGTCCAAGTGCTCTTTTTAGATATGTTGATTTTACCTTTTCTAATGCATTTAAGTTACTTTCTGTCAGATGATTCCATATAACCTCAATTCCGTAGCATAGTATCGGCATGATTTTGACCTTGAATATGTTTAGGGCTGTTTCTAGGCTGAGTAGTCGTATATTTTTATGTCGTGCATTGCCATTACTGCTTGGGCTGTCCTCTCTGTCACGTGTTTTGTAAAGCATTTGGCGGTTGGCTACAATGTCATTCCGAGATATTTAAAGTCTGGTGAGATTTTGATTTTTTGCCCTCTGATGCTGATTTCAGCAGCTGCGGGTGCTTTGCCCCCATTTCTAAATATAATCATTTCCGTCTTTGGTATGTTTATGTGCAACTCGTGTTTAGTGCACCATTCGTCTATTTTCCCTATTGTTTCCTGGAGCTTCTGTATGTCAGGTGATCCGACGACTATATCATCTGCATATGCATAAATGTGTACATCTTCTTATTTCTCTGGAATACGTAGGACTTCTTCAGTGGCGAGGATGTACAGCATGGGACTCATTGGGTCTCCCTGTAGAACTCCGTTCGATTGCGTTATAGGGTTTGAGATGGACAGATCGTCTGATATTGTTATTACGTTATATTTGAGGATTGACCTGATTATTCTTGTCCAGACGTTTTCTTTCCCTACTGTTTCTTCCAGTTTTTGAATTACTAGGTCTCTTTGTAGCAGGTCGAAAGCCTTGGTAAAATCGATGAAGACTGTGTAGAACATAATTTTTTTTATAGGGCTTCGTCGATGTTATTTAGTAGTAATTGTACTGCTGTCATTGTCGATCTTCCGGATCTGAAGCCCATTTGCGGTTCTGGGAGGTGACTGTCTATGCAGTCTTTTATTTTGTCTGTTATTATTTTTGAAAACATCTTGAACTGGGTATTCTCTAGGGCTATGCCTCTGTATTTGTTTGTATCCTTAGGATCTCCTTTCCCTTTATAGAGTGTCTTTATTATTGAGTGTCTCCATTGGATTGGGATTCTTCCGACTTCTAGGCATTTGTTAAATAGTTTGTCCATATGTGTTGGAGAAAGTCTGTTGTGTCTTTTATGTGTTCAATGTGGATGTTGTCAGGTCCAGATGCTTTCTTTTTCTTTAAGGTTTTTATAGCTTTCTTTATGTCTTCTTCTTGTAGGTGCATCTCTGCATTATCTCCAATGATTGTTTGGGGCTGCGTCTCTTCTTTGGGAGGGGTTTGTAGTCCTTGTTTGTTGAGTATCTTGCTGAAGTGGTCTTCCCATTCCTTCATGCCTATATTCTGTGTTTGAGCCTGCCTTCTTGGTCGTAGGGCAATGAACGGATCATTTATTGCTTTGTCAGCATCTCTTTTTGCTTCTCTCTCTAGATATTCCTTTTTCTTTTCTTTTATCATTTTCTTGTAGCTTTTCCTTTCTTCTATGTATAGTTTCCTTGACTCTTCGTCCTGGGAATTTCTTCTTAACCTATGAAGCGTGTTTAGTACGATGTTTCTTTTATTATAGCATTCTGAATCAAACCATCTCTTCGCCTTCCTTGTTTCTTGGTTTGTTTGTATTGTTGCACTTTTGAGGAGCTCTTCTATTGCTCCTGTTGCTTCTTCCAGTTTCCCTTTTTCTATTTGTGTTTTTATTTGTATTATTTGTTCCTGCTTATTTTTTATTTTCTCACTATCTATTTTTCTTTGTGCATGGTCTTTCTTAGGGGTGGGAGGTGGGAAGGTGTCGTCTTTAGTGTTATCTTCATTGGAATGTGTTTTCGTATGGGGGTGATGGAGTCGTTCCATATAGGGAGGATGTTTCCTTTTATTTCTCCTCTGATTAATGCAATGTCGATAGTGCTTTTTCCATTATGACACATATATGTGGGTATTTGCAGATTGTTCAGTAGGGTGAACCCCTCTTCTTCTAATGTTCTGATTACTAGTTTTTTTTATAGTTCCCGACATCAAGTCTACAATTGAGGTCGCCTGCTATAATGGCGGGTTTGTTGTTGTCACATTGTTTGATAAGGGTGTCTATCTCGTCAATTATTTCTACTGCGTTTGTATGCGGTTGGAAGTAGGCTGCAATTATGTTGATGTTTGATGCTACTACCAGCATGCTCTTTTCTTGTCTGATGACTTGCTTGGTGGGGGTCATCCATGGTTTCAGGAGGATTGTTACTCCTCCCATGGCTCGTCCTTTTCCACCCTTTTTTTTTGCCACTAGATGTATATTGTAGAAACCTGTGTGCTGCCAGTTGTCCACTAGGAAAGTTTCTGTTAGAATTGCTATGTCTTTGTCGTTTAGAGTGTCTGTTGGCATTAGAGCGAGTACGCTTTTACACCCTCGGAGTTCCATAGGAGTGCGTTAATTTTTTGTTTTCCTGGTTCCCCTCTTTGTTTATTAATTTTGTAGAACCACTGCGGGATTGTGAATCTCTTCGTCGGAAGCAGAATTTAGAAATTTTGGGGAAATAATTGTGAAGAAATGGTTAACATTATGCATACCCTCAAATCTGATTTTAATTGGGGTACAATAATGTCCAAACAGCCATTAAAAACAGTGGTTCTGAAATATATCATTAGATCTACTAGCCACTCGTCCTGAAACAATCGGTCAATTTTTTTTAACCTTTCGAATTCTTTTATTTTCAAATTGCGGTGGAATGCCCCAGCTCTTTGTCAAAGATGTAGCTGATGACATTGCTTCTTCAAAATTTTTCGGTAACAAGATAAATTATCGGCTGCATTCTGAATATCAAGCTTTACATTTTTCGATTGCATAATTTGTGATGCTAGATTAGTACATTTTAGAATCTTTGATTGCAACATTATTTGAAAAATGAATTGAAGTTTCTCTAATAATTGGTTTTTTTAAAGCAACGGCTTGTTCTCTTTCTTCCTTTTTTTTTTTTTTTTTTTTAAGATATCAATATTAATTTTGACAGAGCCTTAAATACATCGATATCAGCATAACGCAGGGCTTTAACCAAAAAGAGGTATATTACTGTTAATAATAAAATTGAATTAAATATTCCAGTTAAGGAAATGTGTAGAATAAGTAAAAGCTGCTAACTTATTACTTTAGCGGTTAAACTCCGTTTACATTTCTAATTTATATAATTTAATAATACCATTGATATCTCGAAGACCAACGTGTTGAGCAAAATATTTTTAAGGCATAAAAAATACTAAATGTTCCCATCTTTTAATACTATGAAGAAAAGATACATTTCCACTGTGTCATAAAAGGACTTAACTTCTTGAATTCCACATGCAATATCGTTAAGTACTAGATTTAAATTATGCGCTGCACAATGTACATATCGTGGCATCCATCTGGAATATTCTGGTCACGTCGGGGAGTTTCGCGCGCGTCTGGTGGGGAGAAAGGCGCGGAGAAACGAAACTCGAGCTTCGGCAGGCGCTGAAGCGCGGTACGGGGCGAGGGGAAGGAAAACTACGCAACGACGCGGAGCAGAGAGAGCAGGGAAAACATCTGGAAGTAGTTCTCTCCCGGAGATTCTCTAAGCCATGCGGATCGAAGTTTTGAGGTGTTATGGTTCAGTAATAAATAACATCGTGAGTTGCGACGAGAGTTATTATTATTATTGTTATCCAAATATTGAAACCTTATTTTACCCTTTGGTATATTAGGGTTGTAGTTTGTTACATGTGAAATATATTATGTAGAGATAATACACAATTTTAAAGAAGTAGTGGTAGGCATGAGTCATAGTTACAATATAAATACACTAATTAATAGACAGTAAACAATACTAAATACGTTATGTAATAATTACATTCAGTTAAAACAAAATTAAATAAAATTAGAAATTATATTCGAAGATGTAGAGAGATTGCAAGAATATGACATAAATTTGCGATTTTATACATAATTTTAAGCAATAGTAAAGAGATAATGCACAAAATTGATTTAGTTACAAATTAAACAGCTAATATATAGGTGGTTTGCGATAGTAAAGAAATAAAAACAAAATTACTTACGGTTACAAACTATATACCTGTCATCAAAAACTGAACAATAGTAAAATCTATAATACAAACATAGTTATTGTTGTTATTACTATTATTATGTCCCAAGGAGAGACAACTTGTTTTAGATAGTGCATTAGGATTTTATATCGTCATTAATTTACATACACTTAATAGCTACAGTCTTGCGTGGATGTGGTGTATAAACTCTGCGAACTGTTTATAACAACATTTTTCATAAGTAAATGGTAAAGGGGTGTGCAGTAATTTAAGTTGCAGTCCGAGATATGATATCTTAAAAAGTGTCTTTTTCTTTCGAACACTGGACAGTGAAAAATCAAATGTTCAACAGTCTGATTGTCTTTGCATATGCACAGAGATTCTTCTGCACTTTTGATCATAAATATAACCGAATTTTCCATGGCCGGTCATAAATTGAGTGAAAAAAAAGTCGGGTGAGAACTGACTGCAACATAGTCTGTCTTGTACATTGGGAAAGAATAATTCATTGGTCACAGAGCATTTAACACTAGAGTTTCAATATGTATTCCACTTGAGTGTAGTTGTGTGCTTGATCCTCTGCTTAATGTATGAAATAGCACAGGTGGAATATTTATATTCTGAGTTGGTTGAGGCTGCTTGCTTCGCTAATGAATCCGCTCTTTTGTTTCCTTCAGTACCTGTGTGGCCGCGCACCCACAAGCAAATACGACCTTCAAATTTAAGTAGTAGGGATTTAATTTCAACGGCTATGGAATGCAAGTTGTATTTATCGTCAATGGTTTGTAAGGCAGATTGAGAGTCGCTATGAATACATGAGTCAATCCCGTTGGTAATGCACCTTTTCACTGCTTGCAAGTTGGCAAATAGTTCTGCTTGGAACACGGAGCACATGAGCGCCAGGCGAAACGTGGCAGAGTGAATTTCAATAGTGTTGTAGTAGGTAACAAAAGCACAGCTCACCAAGGTGACGTCGTTCTCCTTTTGCATCCGAGAGCGTCAGTATAGATGTTGTATTCATGTCGATCTGTACATGTATTTAATGCACGGTGAAAATCTTTCGGATGACCAGTTAATTGAAAATGTGACCTTTTTCCACCTCAAGATGTGATTTTTGTTCTAAAAATATCCTATTTCTTTTGACGTTAGTGATTTCAGCTCTAGCCATGGCTGTTAAAAAACAATGGTGGTATACCCGCGATCACTAAGGCTGCGTCAAGTCGATGTGGTTCTGTAAGCTTTCGTGGTTCGTAGAATGAATCCACGTTGAATTTGTATTACTTTGTTTTGAACCCACTTTTTGTGAAGTATATTTTGAAATGCCGAGACACAGTACAATATCAATGGTTCTAAAGCGCCATGATATATTGTTCGCAGTACATCAGGACTAAGACCCCAGGTTGATCTGGTGGCCCTATGCAAAGCAGATTGAAACTGGCGTGATTTAGTGACTAGTGAATCAATAAAAGACATACATTTGTCGAGAGTGACGCCTAAATACAAAATTGTCTCTACTATGTCAATATCCTTCATGAATAATTGCAAGGGAAAAATTGTTCCGGGGCAGGGTATCGATCCCAGGACCTCTGGTTGAACGTACCAGCGCTCTGCCAACTGAGCTACCCGGGAACTCCACCCGACATCGTCTCAACTTTTCCCTTTATATCCATATAACTCGCGTGGGCTGACGAAACGCCAGAGACCCACATCGAGTGCACACAATCTGTGTGACTTGGAATTGTGGTTTTCTGTTAACGTACACAGTGCCGTATATATTATGCAAATCTAGTCTTTCAGGTAAAGCTTCCTGTAAATCAGATTTGAATAATTTCAAGGGAAAAATTGTTCCGTGGCCGGGTATCGATCCCGGGATCTCTGGTTGAACGTACCAGCGCTCTGCCAACTGAGCTACCCGAGAACTCCACCCGACACCATCTCAACTTTTCCCTTTATATCCACATAACTCGCGTGGGCTGACGAAACGCCAGAGACCCACATCGAGTGCACACAATCTCTGTGTGACTTGGAATTGTGGTTTTCTGTTAACGTGTACAGTGACGTATATATTATGCAAATCTAGTCTTTCAGGTAAAGCTTGCTGTAAAGCAGATTTGAATAATTTCAAGGGAAAAATTGTTCCGGGGCTGGGTATCGATCCCGGGATCTCTGGTTGAACGTACCAGCGCTCTGCCAACTGAGCTACCCGGGAACTCCACCCGACATCGTCTCAACTTTTCCCTTTATATCCATATAACTCGCGTGGGCTGACGAAACGCCAGAGACCCACATCGAGTGCACACAATCTCTGTGTGACTTGGAATTGTGGTTTTCTGTTAACGTACACAGTGCCGTATATATTATGCAAATCTAGTCTTTCAGGTAAAGCTTCCTGTAAATCAGATTTGAATAATTTCAAGGGAAAAATTGTTCCGTGGCCGGGTATCGATCCCGGGATCTCTGGTTGAACGTACCAGCGCTCTGCCAACTGAGCTACCCGAGAACTCCACCCGACACCATCTCAACTTTTCCCTTTATATCCACATAACTCGCGTGGGCTGACGAAACGCCAGAGACCCACATCGAGTGCACACAATCTCTGTGTGACTTGGAATTGTGGTTTTCTGTTAACGTGTACAGTGACGTATATATTATGCAAATCTAGTCTTTCAGGTAAAGCTTGCTGTAAAGCAGATTTGAATAATTTCAAGGGAAAAATTGTTCCGGGGCTGGGTATCGATCCCGGGATCTCTGGTTGAACGTACCAGCGCTCTGCCAACTGAGCTACCCGAGAACTCCACCCGACACCATCTCAACTTTTCCCTTTATATCCACATAACTCACGTGGGCTGACGAAACGCCAGAGACCCACATCGAGTGCACACAATCTCTGTGTGACTTGGAATTGTGGTTTTCTGTTACGTGTACAGTGACGTATATATTATGCAAATCTAGTCTTTCAGGTAAAGCTTGCTGTAAAGCAGATTTGAATAATTTCAAGGGAAAAATTGTTCCGGGGCTGGGTATCGATCCCGGGATCTCTGGTTGAACGTACCAGCGCTCTGCCAACTGAGCTACCCGGGAACTCCACCCAACACCGTCTCAACTTTTCCCTTTATATCCACATAACTTGCGTGGGCTGACGAAACGCCAGAGACCCACATCGAGTGCACACAATCTCTGTGTGACTTGGAATTGTGGTTTTCTGTTAACGTACACAGTGACGTATATATTATGCAAATATAGTCTTTCAGGTAAAGCTTCCTGTAAATCAGATTTGAATAATTTCAAGGGAAAAATTGTTCCGGGGCCGGGTATCGATCCCGGGATCTCTGGTTGAACGTACCAGCGCTCTGCCAACTGAGCTACCCGGGAACTCCACCCGACACCGTCTCAACTTTTCCCTTTATATCCATATAACTCGCGTGGGCTGACGAAACGCCAGAGACCCACATCGAGTGCACACAATCTCTGTGTGACTTGGAATTGTGGTTTTCTGTTAACGTGCACAGTGACGTATATATTATGCAAATCTAGTCTTTCAGGTAAAGCTTCCTGTAAATCAGATTTGAATAATTTCAAGGGAAAAATTGTTCCGTGGCCGGGTATCGATCCCGGGATCTCTGGTTGAACGTACCAGCGCTCTGCCAACTGAGCTACCCGGGAACTCCACCCGGCACCGTCTCAACTTTTCCCTTTATATCCACATAACTCGCGTGGGCTGACGAAACGCCAGAGACCCACATCGAGTGCACACAATCTCTGTGTGACTTGGAATTGTGGTTTTCTGTTAACGTGCACAGTGACGTATATATTATGCAAATCTAGTCTTTCAGGTAAAGCTTCCTGTAAATCAGATTTGAATAATTTCAAGGGAAAAATTGTTCCGTGGCCGGGTATCGATCCCGGGATCTCTGGTTGAACGTACCAGCGCTCTGCCAACTGAGCTACCCGGGAACTCCACCCGGCACCGTCTCAACTTTTCCCTTTATATCCACATTACTCGCGTGGGCTGACGAAACGCCAGAGACTCACATCGAGTGCACACAATCTCTGTGTGCCTTGGAATTGTGGTTTTCTGTTAACGTACATAGTGACGTATATATTATGCAAATCTAGTCTTTCAGGTAAAGCTTCCTGTAAAGCAGATTTGACTAGATTTGCATAATATATACGTCACTATGTACGTTAACAGAAAACCACAATTCCAAGGCACACAGAGATTGTGTGCACTCGATGTGAGTCTCTGGCGTTTCGTCAGCCCACGCGAGTAATGTGGATATAAAGGGAAAAGTTGAGACGGTGTCGGGTGGAGTTCCCGGGTAGCTGAGTTGGCAAAGCGCTGGTACGTTCAACCAGAGGTCCCGGGATCGATACCCGGCCCCGGAACAGTTTTCCCTTGACATTATTCAAATCTGTTTTACAGGAAGCTTTACCTGAAAGACTAGATTTGCACAATATCCTTCATGTCCATCTGTATGTGTGGTAGGTCGTGTTTCTTTTTCCTTCTAATCAGCAAGGCTTTTGTGTTAAGAGGGTTGAACTGCAGTTTGTTGTCTTTTCCCCACTTGGATATGGAAGTCAGCGTTTCATTGGCTTTGTTTTCAATACGGTTCATATTGTCAGCTGTTGTTAGAACGAGAGCGTCATCAGCATATGCTATTAATTGACAATCATTTGGCAGATCCATCTGTAGCAGGTCGTCATATAAGATATTCCAAAGCGCTGGACTACAGCACGAACCCTGGGGACATCCTTTAGTAACGTCTTTCATTAGAGTAGTAGTTCCTATTGTACTTTGCGATTGCTAAAGTAATTTTTGACTAGGTTATATAAGTTTCTTGGTCAACTTTTTTTCTTCAGTTGAGACATAATTTTAGGCCACCAAGCGTTGTCAAATGCCCCCGAAATGTCCAGTGATATGAGTAATCCGAACTGCCGACGTCGTAAAGTTTGATTTTCCCAGTTCACGACATGAAGCACTGCATCTTCTGTGGATTTTTGCGATGTGAACCCATATTGATTCCGTTTTAACATATTTGTACTATACAAGTTATACATAATTCTATCTATAATAAGTTTCTCCAAGAGTTTTCCCATAACAGGTAGCAGACAGATAGGCCGATAAGCGTTGGCTGTTAGGTTGTTATGACAGTGCGGTTTTGGTATTATTTTAACATTTGCGATTTTCCAGCAGTCAGGAAAGACTTGCAATCACATACGTTTATTGAAAATACTCACAAAGAGATCGGCACAGCTCATATGTACATTTTTAATTATATTGGCAGAGATTGCATCAATCCCTGGTGCTTTTTTATAATTCAGTTTTTTATTGCTCTCTCTACCTCTTCTGCTGTGAATTGTGGTTCATCTTCCATGTCAGGTGACAGCTCGGATTCAAATCTGGTACGCTTGTGCACATCCGTGTCTTTAGAATCATCAGGAAAGAATTTATTGATTAGGAAACTAGCTGTTTCGTATGTATTAGAGGTAAACCCGTTGTCGGTTTTATTTTAGTTGGTTATTTAACGACGCTGTATCAACTACTAGGTTATTTAGAGTCGGTGAGATTGGTGATAGTGAGATGATATTTGGCGACATGAGGCCGAGGATTCGCCATAGATTACCTTGCATTCACATTACGGTTGGGGAAAACCTCGGAAAAAACCCAACCAGGTAATCAGCCCAAGCGGGGATCGAACCCGCGCCCGAACGCAACTTCAGACCGGCAGGCAAACGCCTTAACCGACTGAGCCACGCCGGTGACCTCCGTTGTCGGTTTGGATAGCATTGAGTTATCTATTAAAGTTCTCGGGTTGTCGGCATATTTTATAAATTATCCCCCATGGGTTTTGTGGACTTTGCGACGCGCAGAACTCCTTCCATGCCTTAGTTTTAGCCTGCAAAATTTTGTTTTTGTAATCAGTTTTAATGTTGTTGTAAAATTGCTCGTATTTAATTCGAAGCGTTTCACATTTACATCGTTTGTATCGTCTGTGGCTGGCTAACACTCGTTTTCTCATTATGTTTAACTCTGCGGTCCACCAGTAGTTTTTGATCGCGGTTTGAGATTTCTTTGGCAGATGAGCTTCACATAGTTCTGTTATGTTTCTAGTCAGTTGTTCTATAGCTGAGTTAAGTTATTCCGGCGTGTTGCTATTATTAATGTTTGTGGATATTCGACGCAGTTTGAGTCGTGCTGCTCTTTGGAATCGCGACCATTTGACGTTGTTGGGTTTGTAAATGCGTGCACTTCCTGAGTTAGTATATAACTTTGGTGGTAATTTTATGTCGATTATGATTAATTCACGACCAGACATTGTGTGAAAGTCACTAACTTTCCAGTCTACGATGAACGGTGTTAGAGAATGACTACATACACTCACGTCGATGAAACTCGTGGAATTGTTGCGTCTGAAGGTCGGTTTGTTGCCAGTGTTCAGGATAGCTAAATTATGTGAACAACAGAAGTCAAAGAATTACTTTCCTTTAGAATCGCTAACAGGATTATTCCAAGCATGATGTTTGGCGTTGATGTCCCCTACAATTAACAGATGTTTTCCTTAAGATCTGAGCAAATAGCCTCCAAATCATTCAGTATCTGTGTGAAGTCACAGTCCGGGTCGCAATAGATATTACAGACATATATATCTTGACCGAAAAGATCAACACATACCCCTACTCTGTCAGGGGTGCAGTGTTGAATAAGATTAATAACATTATCGTGTCTTGTTATTGTTGCTGCCCTTATGTTATTGCCCTGATTATTTACAGTTTCATTATAATTGTGTTCGAATATGAAGGTTTTAGAGCCAAATCCAGAAGCACGGTTTCGTTTGGAATTGGGTTCTTGAACACAAAGTAATTTAATTTTGTTATAGTACTGGATGAAAAGTCTGCGTTATGAACCAGTTCTTGAGTAGGCGTAAGTGATTTGTGCAGGCTTTGTTGGTAAATGGTAAGTTCATCCATAATTGATTTTGGATTTTATGATGTCGACTATTTTCTTGTACTGGGGACACTCAAAAGAACTGGCTGGATGATTGGTGTTGAGAGGCTTGAAGGGAAGTATATTTCCGAATTTTCGATTTTGGCTTTTACAATTGGAGCATTCTGTTACAGTTTTCGTACACTCGCTCACATCATGACTTTCTGAGCAATAAGAGCATTGTTTCACTGATTTGCATTCTGATGCAAAATGGTCAAAAGATGAGCAGTTATGGCAGCGCACTACCTTAATATAGTCTTTCACGTTGCACCGGCAGTATCCAATGTACAATTTTCCTTTCGACATAATGGCGCGATAGATCGCGGGTGTGGCCTCAATCACAGCGTATTGCGTTTGACCATTTCGAGTACGTTTCAAAAGAAACTTAGTCATAAATTCTGAGGAGTCTAGTAGACACTGCTTGACAACAGGGTTTTGTTCTGTGATTGTTTCCAACAGATCATCTTCCTGTTGACTGACGTCTATACCAAATATGATTATCCTTGGGTTTCTCTTTTCCGGAATTTTAACTGTTAAGTGGTCGCTGTTTTTATTGATTGTCTCCATGAGTTCGGTGCATTCACTTTTGTTGCTCAGTTCAAGCAGAACGCTATTGTTTTTGAATTTTCTTCACTTGATTAACACCCAATCTAAATTTATTTTGTGGTGTGGATGGCAGAAGTTTTAGAGTTTGCTCAGAAGTCGTAACCATTTCCGCAGATTTCGGAGACGCAATTACAACCTTTCTTGTACGTTGTTCCTTATTTGTCATTTCACTGGCCGCACCTTGAACTATGTTTGTATATGATGGGAGTGTCTGTTGTGAAACTTCGTTATTTTGCGCAGTTAGTTGATTCCTAAATTCTTCTAGTACATTCTTAATAAACTGAGCTGAAGTGATCACTTTTTCATGCCACTTCTTATCTGACCTTTTGTCTTTATTCATGGCGTTAATAATAAAGTTTATTTCATTACACGCAGAACTATACTTATCGTCGATTATATTCTCCGCCATCATGGCACAGTTCAATGTATTACGGAGACTGTTTATTTGACGCACTGATTTGGAGCTATTTCCGAGGTCCACTTACGCTAATTCACCAATGAGGTCTTCCTCCCGTTACCTAGTACGCACAGTCGTCGCCCAGTGTTGAGAAGTTTCAACATCCATTGAGATGGTTTCTTCTCAGGCGATTATTTCTGACTCACGTTTACGGCTTCTTCCTGGTCCGCTATTGCATGAAGGCTCCTTCTCTTCTTAGTTCTCCAAGTACTGGATCACAATACGTACAGGCAGGGATCCACCAGTCAACTAGATAGTACCATCGGCAATACAACACAGTAATATACTTATATCCATCCTTATTAAGAAAGGTTCAGATCTACTTACATTCACACTACCGTCCCGATTATACAGGGACATCATTTTAATTTTACTTCAATTTTTATTGTACCTGAGTTTTTGAATGTACTTCACTCCCACCCCCTCTACTAGTGAACTTCCAACTGTTCTCCTCACGGAACCAAGCGTATACAGTCAAAGTCGCCTTAAGGTCGTAGTAAACAAACAGTATTGAGTTAGTGACGAAAGAGCTTTCAATATTGAATCATATTTTCGCACAGGTACTGTCGTCCGTTTGCCTACGTCACATCACGATATCCCTCACCCGCAACTGTTTAAAATAACTTAAATAAAAGTAATTAACTGTCACGTGATTTCCCCCCTTTCTACGATCCTGCGACATAACCACTTGGACGGACAGTAGATAACATGTCTGAGTAATGTTATCTGTGCGGGTCGGGCAGAAGGGAAGACTGAATTTACAGAACGTAAGGTACTCTTTTATATAATAGGTATAGAATTATTTCAACATGAGTTACTAGTATGAAGGACGAAACTGGTAATTGATACAATAGTCTATGGTGCCATAATATGCACAAAAGAACTGAAGCCTGTATCTAAATGAACGGCCACCATTTTCAAAAATGTGTTTAAATATCCATATTATGATTATTTTTCAATTTAACTTCATTCTCTATATTGTACGCTAATATGCTGTAGACAGTATAATATACACTGCATAAAGAATACGTCCGAATGGATAGTTCAGTTCGTGAGTAAAAACACTTATTGTTAATACAGTACCGGTACTGTATTTTGATTAAACAAAAACCTAATTAAAATTATCAAATTGAAAATTACGATATTTCCTAGTTTACGTAAATGGATGAACTACTTTTCTTCCCTCCTATACTTAGTAAAGTGATTTGTTTGTATTTTACGCCAGAATCATCGAACTTCAATCGTGGAAAGGGATAGCAAACGGTGTTTCCGGCTCAGAACCATTAATCTGAAGGTATAGCCAGGTTAATATTAAAAATGTTAGTAAAAATAAAATGATGTCCCTGTAGTAGTATATATTTACACTATTTAGCAATCACTATTGTGTCACACACTATTAATTCCATTGTTTAAACATCAGACTTCACTACCACTATACTAAAAGCCAGGTTATGAACCGACTAAACAGGAAGTAGTTGGGATGGCGAGAGGAAAGTGCGGGTTAGAAGGGTAGCCTGTGCAGTGATGACACGTTGAGTGTGGGGGGGTGGAGGGGAGAACGAGAACGGAGCTTTTCATTGGACCTCGCGTGAAAATGTCGTCTGCTAACGAAAATCTGGCAACGGCATCACGGAGACAGTGTAGCCAGTTCATTTGCAGTACCACGTGCATTACGAGTCGCATTTCGTACCAGCGTCATTAGCTCGTGCTTTCTTAAAAACAGTAATTTTAATTACTAATATTGTGGATAGTGTTATCGAGAACTATATACAGTAGTTATTTTAAACATATCGGTGAAAAACGCTGAACACGCTTTGAATCTCGCGCCACTATGTGGCAACAGAGCTCAGAAAGAGAGCAACAGAACGTTGCTTCCGTTTTAGTCTGTTAATAACTTGGCTTTTAGTATGCCACTACATAGTACGCCATCTTTTCTAGGAAATCTGCGACGAGAGTCAGTCAGCTGCGAGAGAGCTAGTTTGTCTCCAGTCAGCCTTCAAGTCTTGGACAGCAGCGAGGTGGACCTGAGTTCGAGTTAGTCTTCGGAAGTCAGTCTACATGGAGTCTTCGAGCGAGCAAGGAAGCCAGCCTTCGAGACCGGGGTTCGACGCGAGGAAGACCGCGACTGGGAAGACCGGAGTTCGACGTGCCGTGAACTGTATCTGGAAGGCTTGGGTTCGATGTGCAATGAACTTGAGTGAGCCTGTAACTGTGGCAGAATTCAGGCGAGCGCGACGTATCCGGCGGCTTGGGTTCGATGTGTAGTCAACTGTATCTGGAAGACTTGGATTGGACGTACTTTCGACGAGTGAGTGAGCTAGAAGAATTATCCAAGGCGAACGAACTGAGAACTTACAGTTTTGTTCTGTACATAGTAATTTGTGAACATTAGTTGAAATTAGGAGTACATTGTTATTCTTTTCAAAATACACGTGAATTGCCATTGTCGTTGTGTGGAGTGCAATAACGACTACTGTGTTCTGTGTTGAGTCGAATACACATTGTGGTATAAAAGTTACAATATTTACAGTTTTTTGTCTTTGTTCAATTCTCGTTCTGACACCTTTGTATACACCTGACATATTGGCACAACCGTCATATCCCTGACCACGGCATTTAGTTAATAAGAGTCCCTTTTCGTCTATTGCACTGGAGTATTTCCTTCTCTATTCCTAATGCACTTTGATCTTTTATTTCGCGAAAACCTATGAAGCTTTCATTTATCTTCACGTCGCAAGGCTTTCCAGTTACATCATGTGAAACTGTAACATATCTAAATAATATCTGACTTAATTATTCTTTTTTTTGTTATGTCCTGTATTGTATCTGTAATTATTGTAAAGAATGGGGCAGCTTTAATGTCATTAATAATTTCTTTTTCAAGTGCACGGGATAAAACATTTATTAACTGATTTTGAATAGAAGGGCTTAGGTACTTTTGTGTACATTTTGGTTTATTTATGAGATCGCGTAATAGAGAATCGTACTTTGCGAGAAGTATGATGATTACTAAAACATTTCCACTGTTTGATTTTCCAATTTGTTTCCCATGTCCCCGAAAAGCTAGATTATTGGATGCCAGAGTTAACATCACGTTCACGATACGCTTAAGGACCTGTTTCCATATGTTTTCACTTTTCTTTAGTTCTGAATTCATACCCTCGTCAAGTGTTTTTCTTACGCCGTGAATTGAAATCGACGCATGCGTTCAAATGTGCGTAACTTTATAGTTTCGTGTCGCACTATACTTTTGGTTAACGATATCCAATCTCGGACCCCTTCCCTCCAAGCTGAAGACGACTTATGATGTCCAAAGAGCCAACACGGTTTACAATAAACAGAGTCATATTCAATTCAATAACACAACCATTCTCTTATAATTCTTTGCCCCGTCAATGTGAATTTATCGAAATATTTCGTGCAAAAGGATCTGTTATCTTGCTAGGATTTTTAGGGAAAGGACCAAAGGACCCGCTGACTCTGGCTGATAAGGATTTTGTCTAACGAAGAACTTTTTAATTTCATTATCTTCTTCTGACTCATCATCAGCACGATCATTTGAATACTCTGCAACTGCGATATTGATAGGCCTAATTACATTTAAGGCAATTTTGTTACAATCTTTTTTTTTTGCTAACGCTTTCACAATTGCTGTCTCTACTAACATCTATTTCTATATCACTTTTCACTTCAGACGCGCACTCACTTGTGGTACTGCAAACATTTGTAACTGTTGAGCTAGCACCACTACTACGACCAGGAAGAGAAAAAAAACTTATTTTCACTGATTTGTTGGTTTCTTTTTCTAACACTCGCTTCTTCTTTCTTTTCTGTGCACCACTTAGATGTTCGTACTTAACTTTAAACGGTTTCATTTTTCAGTAACTACAGTTACTCTCTAATAATAATTTACTCGATTAAAACACAGAAAAATATACGAACAAAATTAAATAAAAAACTGTTCAAATAAAGTTGGAAAAATATACCGACCACACAACTGATATTATTAAGAGAACTCTTTCGAAACTGAGTAAAGCTGACTGATCTTTACTACACAAACATCTCATTGGATAATTATTGGCATTATAAATTTGAATAAAAATCCATTCCATTGTTGTCGAATAAATGTATAACAAAAGTCAAACGTTCAGAAAAAAATGTGCATAAGACCATCTCAGGCACACTACTCATCAAGAAAATACAATTTTATAACTAAAATATGATATTTTGATATCAATTTTCATTGTTGTCATTACTTTGCGCTGCTCTTTTGTGAGGACTGAGAGTGATGCCGCACACCACATGTACGTGTTATACGATACGGCTGTCAGCAAGGGCACAGGACAAGCATTGTTTAAAGCTGTGCTGGATTTAACAACATAGTCCGATTCTATGAAACCATCGTGAATAATGATCTGACCAGTTCTATGCAGGCTGCAATTAATTGGGCTCTTTTTTACTTTCTTCTTCTTTTTTGCGTGGTGTTTGCGGGCCCCTTAAAACCCCGGGCTCGCCTGCATTGCAGGCCCTGCAGGTCTTACCGTTACGCCGCTGGGTTAGTTGAAATGATCTTCAATAACAAAGAAGAATTAATTGAACTGTCCGATTACATAACGGTACCGAGAATGTTATGGTGTTTAATCCAGGAATAATATACTGGTACTGTGCAGCTGGGTTTAAGAATAATCTTGTTAATTTTGAATTCAACTTTCTAGTGCGTTTCATCTAGTATTGCCGAAAGCGCATATTTTCTTCCAAATTCTTCAGAAAAAAGCTTTTGACAGTCATTGCCACAAAAGAATTGATGAATTAAAACAATTCTTGAGGAACTTGCGTGACGATTTCGACACCTTGTGGATTCAAGTACTTGAGTCTAATGAATGCAATAAAAAGAGGTGATCGCTAAACTGGAGAATATGCTACGGTAGCTTTGAACTGTGTCGTTATGGTTACGACCAAATTTAACTAAATACACAATGTCGCCAACATAAGATATCATGTTGGTCTGTGGCGACGTTAGAAGGAATTTGTTTTCTCCCTATCTCCTTCGTTCTCAGAGAGATAGCACCGCTGTTAGACACAAGATGTATTTGCGTAAATATTGCGAGTAGATTACGTGGCTTAGATGAGGGGCTCATGACAGCAAGAGTTTTGCTGTAGCGCTTGCATGGATCACTCATGCATTGGCAGCATGATCCTTACTAGAATTTATTTTCGCGTGTACATTCCAGATCAAATCAAGAAGATCCCTTCTTGCTCCGGTTATACATCTTGCATATTATACAAAGGTTAGGTTTGGTTAGTTTAGGTTTTTATTATCCAAGTCCGCGCATACGCAGACAGGCAAAATGATCCTTTCGGTCATGGCTCTTACAATAGTTTTTGTTTCGCAATATTGGTAAATAATAATATGATGAAAGCAGTGAATAATTTCATGGCCGCTAAATGTTTTCTATGGAAAAGAAGAGGTATTTTCTCTAGACCACAAATAAAACGGCAATGCGGTCATAATTACATAGTTAACGCTTTGGTCAACATTAACCGGAAATTTACTTTTCTTCATTTGAATAATATTCCCTGAAACACAATTTTTTCACCCTTTCTTTCGTTGTGATAACCTGCTTTAAGATCTTACTACATGAGGAGTATAGATGCAAAAGTGACATTATCCACTTTTTTTTTTAAAGTGAGTTATTGTTGCTACCATATTCTCCAAGTAAACCTTCATCATCTAGAAGTTGTATTTTGCGTAAAAAATGGCAGTATCCCCATTAGATTACATGCTAAATATGGAGGATTTTTACACAAGGGACACTACCATGCAGCAGTTTACTGCTAAAGGTACATTATCCTCTTCACCAATAGGAGACATGAATGGAGTCACATGATGTCAACAACAAAGGTGACTGCAAGAGCATCGCTGTGATCAATTTAAACTCCTTTGAGTGTGAGTTTTAATATAATTGTGTTCATTTTTAGCCATTAAAATAAATGAAATAAGTGCAAGTGGAACAATATCCAAGACCTGTATCTGTGGGAGGGGTAACAAGGAAAAGATCGAGGACACCTGACAGTGGAAGCTTGACGAAGCCAAGGAAGCAAGGTAAGCTTTTAGTGGCTTATTCATTGTAGTTATGTTGTAGTTTAAAACAAAATAAAAATCACACAGATTTAAATACTAATATTTACTGAACACAAATTAAGGTGATTATTTTCGTGTTACTTCGAGGATCCATCTGTAAGCCGGGGAAAACGTTCAGTGATTTAGCACTTCCTATAATCACCAAAGGCAACAGTATAAAAAAAGATTAAAAGCAAAATATTGATAATTTTCTAAATAAGCATTATGAAGCAGATTGGCGAAATGACGAGAAGCTAAAATTGTTCAAGCTCATCATTGATGCAGGTCTAGATCAAGATATCGGCCAAGATGATGTAATGTGTGAAGCTACTAGAGATGCTCCAGTTTTAGCATTTGAATATTTTTGTTAAAATGCTGTATGCAATTTTGAAATGCAAATTCATTTCTTTTTATAATAAAACAATTTTTTTTCAAAAGACACATTATCCATGATTTCCATTCAGAGGGGACACTATCCATTTTAAAATATTACTATTCATTTAATGATTTTATAACAACCCTATGGCATAAACGTTTTCATCAAATTTTAATGAGTTAGTGATATGAAATCAGGAATTGCACAAGTATTTGTGCAATTATCAGTTTTTTACATTTCTGTAATTTTTTAAAAAGTGGATAATGTTCCTTCTGTAACTATACCCCTCACATCTGCATTTTCATTTGGTGCATTCAAAACTCCGCCGTTGTACTGCATAAACCTTGCACTTGACTAATGGAATGAATTATTTAAGAATAAAGTCGCGAATTTTACTACCACCATTTCGATTGTCTTTTGTTTGACGCGGCTCGGTATGGCTCGGTGACTAGTGGCCAGCGAGCAACGTCGACTCCCGTCGTTGGTCTACCGTGCGTATTATCCAGTGTTCCATTTCTTGGTCCATATTTAGGAGAGAGTCTCTGACATTCATAGTTGTGATATTTTGGTCATTTAAGCCTTGGTTTTTCTGAACCGACGCATGCGACGTGCGAGGTGCGAAGCCCGCCTCGCACAAATCCGGATTACACGAGAGATAGTGAGTGGTTTCTATTACTGCGAGGTGCGCAGACCTCGCATCTCGCAGTTATAGAAACCACTCACTATCTCTCGTGTAATCCGGATTTGTGCGAGGCTGGCCTCGCACGTCGCATGCGTCGGTTCAGAAAAACCAAGGCTTTAGAGTTCAACAAATTTGCAGAGTTCTCCATTGTTTTCCCCAATAGTATTCTTAACAATCTCATGCAATCTCCTCATGGTTATTACTTTGATCATCAAGGCCCTAAATCTGAACTTTCATATATTTACGTTACTTCGTTCAAACTAGAGTCCGTGTCAAAATTGTATGGTTAGATAGTGACTGATGACTTCAGTGGTACTTTGCCTGAGTTATCAAAACTCGTTAAACTAGTATTGACAATTTCTGCTACAACGCCTTAGCCGAAAGGAGCTTTTCTGCATCAAAGCACGTTAAAAATTACTGTAGAAATTCAATGGCTCTGGATCGACTCAACAGACTGGCCTTAATTTCTATCGAAAAAAAAAAAAAAAACATTCTTCAGTGAGCTCAGAACAAACCCTAACTTCCACGATAAAGTGATCGACATCTTCGCAACTAAGAAGGGGAGGAGTATCGAAATTCACTACAAATAAATTGCCAATTCCAGAATGGTGAGTCAACATAGGCCTACTTGTGTTAATTTTACATACTCTATTATTATTATTATTATTATTATTATTATTATTATTAGTTTCTGTCTTGGTCATCTTATGTCCTACATACAAAAAATGTTACGAGTTGCCACTGATTCAATGTATTGAAACACTCACACGTGAACAGACGAACTCGGGAAGTACTTGTTACAGACGGACCTACTGTACAAGCTTGTGACGTCACATACCAGAAATGCCATGGCGCATATAACAGCCGACCGCTTTCCGAAATGCCATCGACTCTAGTTGGCGATGTATGAAATTGAGGGGAAAAGGAACTGGCCATCCTACCCCATTATCTTCTGGCCTAGTTGCCTCAAAAGTGGTGCCTTCTTGGTATCACTTGTGAGGTTGACACCTGTCTTCGGACAGTTGACTAAACAACAACAATATGATTTGACTCCAAAAATGTCTCATATATAAGGTTAGTCAAAAGTAAGTTCCCATTTTGAAATGGTAATAAGTTTGTTAAATTTTTAGATTCCACAAAAATAAAAACACCAATTTGTTTGTAAAGAAATGGGACTTTATTAAAACATGAAAAAATTAAATATGACCACCACTGTGTTGTTCAATAAGAAATAGTCTTTCTTCTATGCTATAAACAGCATTGGCCGGGTAGCTCAGTTGGTAGAGCAGCTGGCTACGGACTGGAAGGTCCGGGGTTCGATCCCAGGTGGTGACAGGATTTTTTCTCGTTGCCAAACTTTCAGAACGGCCCCAAGGTTCACTCAGCCTTCTATAAAATTGAGTACCGGGTCTTTCCCGGGGGTAAAAGGCGGTCAGAGCGTGGTGCCGACCACACCACCTCATTCTAGTGCCGAGGTCATGGAAAGCATGGGGCTCTACCTCCATGCCCCCAAGTGCCTTCATGGCATGTTACGGGGATACCTTTACCTTTTTTATAGCATAAGTAAGCATATTCCTAAGGATGTTTTCAATGACATCCAATATTGACTGTTTCAGTTCCTCACGTGTAGTAGATCTACTGAGAAATACCTTTTCTTTTAGATAACTCCATAACCAGTAGCCAGGTGGATTTATGTCTGGTGATCTAGAAGGCCAACGTTTCGGAAAATGCCTACTAATTACATGATCACCAAATGTGTTGCGCAATAGTGTCTTTACATTATTGTGTATGTGAGATGAAGTGCAACATTTGAAAATATCACTGCCCGGTTACCTTCACTGTTTTTGTTTGTCTATTTTCAATTTCTTCATAGAAGTACGGTCCTATTATGAAATGTAACCTTGATATCATCTAAAGATAAAACCATTGTAAAACTTTATTAAAATTACTCTCCTACTCCCATCTATATTCTGAACAACAATTATTGTTTATACACTATCTACCAAAAAATAATTGGGCACTGTTTTTGCCGCTTTAGAATCTCGTGGTACCACCTCTTGTTGCTATAACAGCAGCCACCCTGTCAGGCATGCTCTCCACTAGTTTGTGTAAGATATCCACTGGAATGCATCGCCATTCCTCTTGCAACATGGCATTCAGTTGGACAATAGAATCTGGCCGCATTTTCATGCGGCTACTATGCAGTGGTATGCAGACAATAATGTTCACCGGTTGGACAGGCCTGCACAGAGTCTTGACCTCAATCCCATTGAGCACCTTTGGGACGAATTGGATCGGCGATTGAGGTCTCAGGAGATGCGGCCAACTTCCATTGTTCAACTGAATGCCATGTTGCAAGAGGAATGGCGACACATTCCAGTGCATATCCTACACAAACTAGTGGAGAGCATGCCTGACAGGGTGCGTGCTGTTATAGCAACAAGAGGTGGTACCACGAGGTTCTAAAGCGGCAAAAACAGTGCCCAATACTTTTTGGTAGATAGTGTACAAGCATGGCACAGTTACCATAGGAACGAAATACGCATCGATAAAAAAAACTCCAAACCTTCTAAACAGTAATGGTACTTATATGAAACCAATTGTTGATACAGGCTAAGATACAGCTTTTCAAAATGGGAACTTTTGTATAAAGTTATTCAGGGTGGAAGGTAAGGTAGTACATTAATTGACAGGAGTCATAGAAGTAATTATTTAGAGTAAGTTTTGTCAAATAAAAAAATTATAGAACTTACGGATAGTGAGATAATTACAAATGTTTCGAAAGCGCTGATGGCAATTGCAAGATGTCTCAACGCCGCATAAGTAGTACCCCACACCTCATGCGATCAGGGATTTGAAGGGGGTGGGTTAAGTTTAACTACCTTTCACCATGTATCTTGCAGCAGGTGAGGGAAGGACGGCAGCAAACAAATGTACTGAGCTTCGGTGCAATTCTTCGCGAGCTAATCTGGGGATAAATCTTCCCACAAAAATGACCTACGTAAACTCTGGATACGGACTTAACTGCTGTTTGTTTAGTTTGTGTAATTTAATTTCAGAAAATGTAAATTAATAACCCGAATGAATAAATTAGCTCGTGTCCGGGCGCAGTTCAATAATGAATGCAGAATTATCAACTTACAATGCAATACACTAACAATTCAATACTAAGTACGGCGTAATAATTTTAATGTAAGCAAGAAATACGTACAGCAATAACAAGAAATAACGTCAAAATCAGGAAATTATGTCCAAATTAGTGAAAACACTTAGGATTGAAGTTTCAGTTACAATTAATGAAAAAATAAAACTGATGTAACTTTGTGAACAAGATGTAATTAACATTACAGTTTGTTGTTTTATGAATCACTAATTCTAGGCGTTGATAATGAAATAAAGAGTAATAAACACTGTAAACTACATTCCACTCACATCTTACAGGTACTATTCAGAATGTCCACCATCAGCGTGCGTGGAGCTTTCACATCTTCTACGTAGTCCAATTATGACGAACTCTGGCCAGTAGTTCTTCACTGTTCCGAATTTCTTCCGCGGCCTGGATCATGTCTAAGTACTCACGATTTGTGAACTCTGGCATCTCGTAGTTTTGAAATAAACTAAACTGTATTGCTTTATACGTCCAACTGCACAATAACCCAGATAAGACTGACGTCCTATATATAGAACACCGGACGTTTTATTTTTTTAACATTGTTGTGTAAGATTTTCATTGCCTCCAATTTTTTTTATTATGTTCAGTCTGTCATAGTCATTGTTGTTAACATATTTGTGTTAGTCATGGCTGTGGAGCAGAACATGTTGTTCTCGAAGTCGGTATATATCACATGCTATAGATGTAATGCTTTTTATATTGATAGGGCATACTCGTATGATGTACTTCGTATATAATAATTCATAATTAGATTCAATTTTTTATTTAGTATTATGCCATATCATGGTAAAGTTAGGCGTACTACATGCAGTACGTCAGTCATAAGAAGGGACATTTCGTGAGACTGATGGTACTCATGTTATTATAGGGGGTTTTCACTAAATGAAGCCTTACAAATGATTCAGGACGACCAAGTTGCTATACCTAAGTGTAATAACATTTCCATCACTATTTTATCACCAAAATATGCGTGTGGTAACGTAACTGATGAGGATTCTGGTGATGAAAATAACCCTACAATTGACAGTATGCCTGGTAGTTGCGAGCTGAGACGAAAGTAATCCTCAACACTCAAGGAGAGGGAATGGATGATTATGATGACGAAAGTCATAATGGTGATGATGAACATAGTAAAGGCGATGGTGAGAATGGCAGTAGAAATACTAGTGATTCAGCAACCAATATACAGATGAAGAGAAAGAATAATAAATTTCAATTGGGAAGAAGTTGACATACAGCAGGAAAATACTATATTTTTCAATTTCCGTGCACACAGTTTCAAGATACTCTAGAAATCTGAAGAAGAAAATATCAGTGAAATAGCCCAATATCATATATTAGTACAACAAAAATATGGGTGGACCAAAACATCAATCTGTACAAAACATCTATTAGAAGCAAGAAATGGTATTTTAGTCTGCATTGACGTAGCAGAACAAAATGCATGGTAGCTATACAAGATAAACTCCAACGAAAAACTCGATCATCTTGCATTTCGCAAACGTCTTGTCTTATTTGTTCTCGAATCCACTGCTCGACATATACAGTCAAGCGGTACACCAGCGGTCGTCAACTCACTGCACTCTCGGGCTATCATCTCTTACCCACAGGTGCATTTGTGGCTGCTGGCGGGTATGCTCTCTACCTAATCCTGCTGCACTTAACCTTTACCCATTTCAGCGAATGCTGACGACCACTGCGGTAGACCTCCTCATCTAAGACTGAGCACAAAGATTCAAGGCTTGCTGGAAGTAATCATTTTGTGGTATCTCAAGAAAAACAAACTCGATGAAGACAGTGTCACACAAAGACAACAATAATATGTGTGAAGTGTGATGTTGGTGTATATGTAAAATGTTTTATCACGTATCACACACCATAAACATTCTCGAAAAATACAATAATCTTATTGTGTGTGAGTGACATTATAATTTTGTGTTAATTTGATGCATTGTTAAGCTAAACAATTTATATATATTTGTGCTAAAACGACTTATGTCATATAATGCTTTTGCATGGGGATATGACTGACGTCCTATATATAGGACATTGAAAATCTCGGATACTATCAACATAAAAAATTTAAAAACAGCTTTGTTATGTTATATCAATTACAATTAAATAATTAATGCAAAGAAATCGTATTGTTTTAACAAAAAATAATTCAGTCTTATCTGGGTAATGCAATGTAAACATCACAATAGCTGACCAGTTGGGAGTACTAGGCAAACTGTCTGTCCGGACAGCGATGCCAGATTTTTAGACCTTCTGTAAGTGACCTGACAATCAATGTTTCCAATGTTTCTTCGATCGATTAATTCGAAATCTGTGAATTTTCTAATTAAAATACTGTTGCAATGTGAACATAATAAACGTTCTCTTCGTTGTTATACAAGAAATTAAATCGTATTTTAAAAAGTATTCGTAAAATTCGCGATCGAAATGTCGGCATAAAAGTATTATTTCTTCAAAAACCTCACAAAAACGAGCAAAATGGTATTATACTTTTTTGTTCGTTATATTTCAAGGAATCACATCCTACAATTAATGTATACCTTATCTTCCACCCTTATATGTTGTACCCTTTCAAGCTGTCATCTTTTACATTGCGCACATAAAGAGAAAATTGTTCAACAGAAGACACATCACTAGTCTCATCTGAAATAAATGAGAAACATCTTGTACCGTTCACATCTCAAAGTATTTTTCTTTTAGTTTAAGAATAACATGAATTTCAATGGTTTATACGAGGTACAAAAAGAAAGTTTTCTCGTATGCCAAATATACGAGAATTTCATGCAAATGACAATTTTTGTTAAGTTACATAAACTGATTACATGCACATCTATTACTACTTTCAAATATGGTGATAATAATAATAATAATAATAATAATAATAATAATAATAATAATAATAATAATAATAATAATTTATTCCCAACAATAGCGTCAAATGATAACATGACTAATCAAGATTTGGTTTTGCATATTCTAACTTACATAAGTAGCATTTCTACCACAACTTGAAAAATGGTTCCTGAACACACTATCTTCTGCATTTACGCGAGCTCTTAGAATAACTATAAAATTTCCTTCATTCTCTACTGGGGATTTAGTCATATCAAACTCACTATGGTCTCTTTGACCACATAACGGCAGACTCTGTAGTCCACATAGTATGATTATTTCGATTATTGGCTTGAGTTTCTTCCTATTTTCCAAATACAGAGTTCTCTTTCCATCATCAATACTTAAATCAATACATAATTTCTTTCCAGACATTATACTTATGAAGTTACCTGCTTTCAATGTGGAATGATACTGTGACTGTGAGGGTGCAAGAACGCTTTATTTTGTATTTTAAATATATGTGACTTTCTGTATCACCCAATCTTTTAAGGTTTGACATACTTTGGAAATAAGATTTAGGTACTGCACTTTAGAATAAGTAGCAGAGGAGCAAACCTGCTAAAAATTTTCAGTAGACTCATATTTTGTAACTTAGTGCGTTTATAATGAAGGAGTTAATGTTGATGATAGATTTTGTTTGTGGGTATTATTTTCCCCGCTTCTTTCTCAGAGTACCGGAATTCAAGTCGATAACATTAGGATTTTGAATTACAACAGCCAGAGCTCGTCGGGCTAAAAATTGTGAAATTTATGTGCACGTTCTACCCACATCTATAAACAGTTCTAAACCATATATTAAAATGTTAAAATGAAATAAGGCCAGTTTACATTGGAATAGTAACTGATAGAGTAGAGTAGTAGAGTAGGCCTACTTATTATCCCGATTGTTAGCTTACTATAAACAGTTTTGAGATAATGGCTGGCTGGCTTTACGAGGACTGGACTTAGGCACTATTTGGCCCATTGCATTGTGACCCTACGCATGCGATGATTGTCCAAGTCTGACAGGTGGTCTGGGTGGCATTCGTGAATCCGATACTGACAGGTGGGCCATTCTACTTCAGCCCCTGATAGAGCCAGGTCACGTTTCACAGGTGAGTAGTCTGATAAACCCAAGGGGCCCATAGCCCCAAGCCATTCATATATTAGTAACGAAAACCCATACTACTAAAGACTTCACCCCAGTCTATTTTTACTATTGTAGATGATAAATAAAATGAAGAGAGTGGAGAGTGTTGGTGTAATGATGAAGGGAGACGGGAGTACCCTCTGCAATGTTTGCTTTGTCCACCACAAATTCCATCACGACCTGGCCGGGATCGAACTCGGGCCACCTAGATGGAAGAGTTGAGACAGTGGTAGAGAAGTACTAAAAATAGTATCCAGTAGAATGGAGTGGATAGCTGGATAGCACATGTGGTGTAGTACAGCTTTACTGTCCCTTTCCCCCTCACACCACTTACTGTACTCTACTACCATTATACCAACACTGTACCGGTGTAAACACTTTTTATTATCGTAGATTAGAATAGTCGGGTGCGAAACATGTACCAAGTATTGTTTGTGTAGGTACGGATATTTTTGTGGTTGTTAAAATTGTTATAATATTATTTTATTGACGGTGGATACTTGACTGTTCGTAATTCACCCAGTGCTTTTAATATTATTTACAATATTACAAAACTGACGGAAATGAAACTATAAAATTATTGGATTCATGTAAAGAATATGAATGCATGTGGTACATAACGGGTTAACTAAATGTGTTTCAAAATTCTCAGGTGTCATTCTGAAACATATTTTTGTATTCTTTTACATCATCTTTTACAAGATTAGCTAATGCTCCACATATGTATGTATTTATTCACACTGCAAATGTGTAAATACTCGGTGGCAGTGCTAACTACTTACACTCAGTAATGACAATAATAAATACAATTACAATTAATAATAATAAAATAATAATAATGACAATAGTATAATAATATTAACAAGGAGCATCCTAAATTAGCCCCTAATAGAGCCAGGTCCTGTTTCACGGAGAGTAGTCTGATAAACCCCATGTCTCCTTTCTTAAGTCCAGTTGCTAGCCCATATTATTTTTTTCTTGTAGCAGTTTCTTCTTCTAAAATTTCCATAACTTCGTTTATGATGAAGTACTTGCAATTATTCTTATGCACTTTCTTACAGTAGCTCAACGACGGCATGCTACATTCATTGTTCAATTTTCCTCTACCAAAGTACTAGCTTTGTGTGAACGGTTACTCTACAGAAAGTGTTAGAGCACGGTAACCTGGAGAAAAATTAGACTAGTGTACTCTACTGCTTACTATCCTAATGTAAACCAACTATTTCTCAAGGAAGTAGGAGCAACAGATGCAGCATTGAAAGAGGATAAGTAAAGAAACAGAATCAAGGATAAAATTAACAGATCACCAGCATCGTCGCCATCACCATTATGCTACAGATTACATGACAATATAACGTGTACTTTATATTATTAAATTAAATTAATTTGCTTTTATTCCATTCAGAACTACATAGTCTTCCTTTCATTACAAACATGAAGTCAATCTAATCAATAAGTAACACAGAGAGAAATGCTATTTTTTCTTCCCCTGGATTTTTTTAGCTCTCTCAAGATAGATCTTGTCTTGTTCTAGAAAATGGTCTTGATATTGCCGTAACTGATCTAGATACATAGCTGTAATAATAAAACAAAACAACAGTTTCAAATTCAGAGTAAAAATGAGAATTTTATATGTTTATACATTGTTTAGGGTCATATTCATAAACGAGACTGTGAATGAAGACTTCTCAAAGTCGACTGTTCGACTTTGTTGAAAGTCCTATTCATAAACAGTACTTCTGATAGAACTTTGGGTAGTCGAGATTTGGCGATCTTCTTCTAATGTTGGCAATCACAATCACTGTCTTCTACGAATTAAATAAATGAATAGTTGAAATAGAGTAGACATTGCCACAAACAGAACCATCTTTTGGATCACAAATCAACGAAATAATTGAACATCAGTTAACGTTACGCGATTTATGTTATGTGAACTTCTTATTAGGAAAAATTTTATACCTATGAAAAGAATAGGACAATGTATATAAGCTTTATCTTATTCCTGATAGTTTCCAAATTGCAACTTATGTTTTACAGAGTTTCATTGGATAAGTTAAATTAGCACAGTTGGTTTCATACTACGGTTTAAAATTAATTCCAAAAGTCTCGTCTAAAGCAATACTGAATTTATACTAAATAAATATTATTGTGAGTCGACACATCTAATTTCGTTCCTCTTCCAACTGCACTATGAATTGCAGTTTAACACTACTGTCTTCAAGAATTTAATCGTTAGAATAAAGTAAAGGCACTGCATTTCGTAGTTTTCCATTATAGTATACTGATGTGCGGATGTAAGTAGGGTCTCCAAAATAGAAAAATATGTCGGAAAGTATTTATTATACACACTTTCAGTCTGCACAGCCGCAAAAGGAATCTCTTAAAGTTTCATCCATATTCCGTTCAAGCGCATGTTGCAGGTAGTTACCTTGGTCGAGCTCAGTAAACAATTTCGACACTGCATGAGAAGGATACATGCGTATTATATCTAGCTGAATTAAAGTATGTTATGACTGTTCAGTGTCGTTTTTTAACACAATATGGAACGTAAACTTCCAACATGGTAAAGTGTCCTGTTCTAGGATAACAAATTGAGTCTGTTTTTGTTTTGATTTTAGATACCTTTCATTTGTATAACCTCTTCGTTTATTATAGTTATACATTTTCAATGCTGGAGTACCTGTCGCCCTCATCACACTTCAAAACCTGTAACTATTGGCTTACAGTCTTTACCAATGGGAAATTACAAATAAAAACAGGTACAGAATTCTTGGGAATCAATATTGGCAACGATTATCTAGCAGTAGCGTCGACCTGGTTGGCGAGTTGGTATAGCGCTGGTCTTCTATACCCAAGGTTGCGGGTTCGATCCCGGGCCAGGTCGATGGCATTTAAGTGTGCTTAAATGCGACAGGCTCATGTCAGTAGATTTACTGGCATGTAAAAGAACTCCTGCGGGACAAAATTCCGGCACATCCGGCGACACTGATATAACCTCTGCAGTTGCGAGCGTCGTTAAATAAATCATAACATCTAGCAGTAGCAGTAGCAGTAGCAGTAGCAGTAGCAGTAGTAGTAGTAGTAGTAGCAGCAGTAGCAGTAGTTTGGGGCGGGTTAGAGATGCTCCTTTAGTACGTCTGCTCAACAGGGCCTATTGTGCACCCCGAATTATGGGATGAATGAAAATGAGGTATACAGCCCACCGGCCGCATGAGAACCCTCACCCGCTCACCCAATGAGCGGGTGACCAAGCAGCACAGGATCCATTCCGACAGCTCTTCTAAGTGCCCTCGGGAGTGCTCTTAAGGAATGAATCCTGGCAGAGATATTGCGAAAGGCTTAGAACCCAGAGACGGTTCCGGAGAGGACACCCCTCCTGTAAGCGGACGAAGACATGCGTCATGACCTGAATATGCCTGTGGAATGAGATGGTGAAGATGAATGATATGATTCATTTCATTTAGTGTTCTGCCCAAGGGCAGGTCATTCACTGCAAACCACGCTTTTTCCAGTCTTTCCTATTTTCTGTCTTCCTCTTTGTTTCCTCATATGATTATATAACTTAATGCTGTCTACCATCTGCTTTCTTCTTCTATCCCGAACTCTCCTCCCGTTCACCATTCCTTCCAGTGCATCTTTCAGTAGGCAGTTTCTTCTTAGTCAGTGACCCAACCAATTCCTTTTCCTATTCCTGATCAGTTTCAGCATCATTCTTTCTTCATCCACTCTTTCCAACACAGCTTCATTTCTTAGTCTGTCCAAATTCTTTTTCTACAGAGAAGAGGAAGGGAAATGAACCGTGGCAATTAACATTTCAACCCGGTATTTACCTTAGTAACTGTGTAAAACCACGAAAAAACCACAGTCAGGTTTGTCGGTCCGGAGATTTGAACCGTGGACCTCCTGAATGAGAGTCCCATGCTGAACGCATGAGCTACTTCGTTTGGTACGACTATCTACTCTAAATGAATATAACGAAAATTCTCTTATGCACAATATGATAATTTAGTTACCCCTTTAAATATAGGAAACTTGATCAAGTAGAGTAAAGAACACAATCTAAATGAATATAACGAAAATTCTCTTATGCACAATATGATAATTTAGTTACCCCTTTAAATATAGGAAACTTGATCAAGTAGAGCAAAGAACACAATCTAACAGGTATAGGCCTATATTGGAAAAAAAACAAACACAGATTAATAATAGTGAAAAGAATAGTGGCCTTCTCTCTTCTGTTATAATGTGAACTGTTGTTTATTATGATGAAGATTCAAGTTTCAAATATTAATTTTACTTCATAGGTCAGTAAGTTCCCTCTGACACATACCATCTAATTCTGCTACTGTTGGAAGGTCTCCTCCTAATTCTTTAGGCAAGCACTTCTTTGGAATGTGTTCATAAAGAGTTTCACTATTTTCTTTGTGAAAATGAATCTGCAATAAGAAATAGTTACAAAATAAAATGACAGTCCGGAGACATTAAAATATTAATGACGTGGCCACTTTTAAAATAATAAAATTGTCAAATGAATCCAAAGCGCATACAGGAATTTTATATTGATGGTAAAATTTTATACAATTGAAAATATAAGCAGTACCATAGAGTACCAAAATGAATTTCGGAAAGGCAGATTCTGCACATAGCCTACCTATTGTTTATAATGAAACTACTAGCAGGAAGAAGAGAGTTTGATTTAAAGAGAACTATTAAAATAATGTTATTGATTAAGAGTATATTAAGAGTTTCGATAATGTTTGGCATAGGCCTATCACGATACAAAAATATTCAAAATATACTATCCAAAATTAATATATACTGATTAAGAATAACGTCTTTACAGTGTTAATATTATAAAAATTACCTGACTGACTAGTTTTGACATGGTGCTGTCATTGTCGGAAGTCTAGTGAGGTTTCCTGTTGTGGTGGGACGTGTTCATGATTTTGTCGAAAAGGGTTGTGTTTTGAAATTCAGATGAGTGTTCAGGATGTGCTGTGGGTGTGTTTTTGTATGTTTGTAAATTTCATATTTTTCTAGAGTATCAAGTTTCTGAATTTTTGGCTGGATGTGTAGTATTTTCTTGACAGCGTCTATGTTGCTGTAGATGTGATTGAAGTTTGTGATATGTTTTGCGTAGGTTGAATTGTACGGTTTGGTTATGGCTATGATATTTATGTTTCATGTAACGTATTTTAAATGATCTTCCAGTCTGTCCAATGCAGAAGTCGTTGCAACTATTGCATGATGGTTTGTATACACCTGTTAAGTTGTATTTATTTGTGTGTCTTGTCTCTGTGTTAAAATGTTTTCGTAGTGTGTTCTGTATGCAATGTTGTATTTTAGTTTCTTGAAAGATGATGCAATCTTATATGTGTTCTTGTTTTCGTGTGTTAGTGTGAGGTATTTGTTTTGTTCTTGTGTTTGTATTGCGTTTAGTCTTTCTTATGATGTTGTCTATTATATTGGGGTTGTAGCCTATCCATTTTCCTGTGCTATGTATTTGCTAGTGTGTATTTCTTCCTTATAGTCTAGGGCTCATAGGAATATTGATGAGCCTGTATCATGGATCGAAATGCTGCATGTTGTGTGGGATGATTATAAGTGTTGTGTATGCGTATTACCTAAAATATTTGACTTATTTGTTGGTCTCTACTCAAAGAATCACTCACACCAGAATTATTCACATTACTTACACCGTTCTGTATGGATTTTGTTGTTTTGAAATAAATGAGCGTTTCTGATTCACAATTTCACACTGATTGCAAAAATGAAATCCGTTTTCGCGTACCACGTCAGAATTTTTTACAATTCAAAATTTTATGTTTTCAATATTTTTCGTAATATAGTAATATTACAGTGTGCTTGTCGTTTGTTAAAAAGACACGACAGCTTATAATTTAAACTTTGTTACTTAAAAGTATCATAATATATTTCATTATGTTTGTATTTGATATTTATTAAAATCTACTGATTGTATCCGCCCTTAGGGGATGTACAAAATTGTACCCTTCCCCTTAAAATGAACCGAGGTTAAGACATCCGTTGTTTATTCTTGGAGATTTTTATCTGTCTGCACCCAACGTTATCTATAAACAGGAAGTTGAAATGTTTAGTGTCTCATGTCATAAAAAATTATGAAGGAAATATTTACTCTTAGAGATTGCTATTAAAACTAACAATGAATTAGAGAAATGACATAGGGTCCCTGTATATATATTTATTTATGGAAGTGCAATGCAGCTTATGAAGCTACAGATTTCCTTACTGAGATAATAAACCTATCCCCTTTTATAAACCTATCCCCTTTTAAAAGTTGTTTTAAAATTAGAGGTTCAGTTTTGTGTTGTTGGTTGTCGTGTAAAAGTGAAGTGTGTGAGTTCTCATGTTTCTCGAGAGTATAACATAATAGTGTTGTTTCATAGAAATGTCGAAACGTGGTTGTGTAAATGATTCAAATTTGTTTTGCTATATATGTGGGTCGGTCATATACGTTAGTAAAACAGAGACAGAATATAACAATTTTTGTAAAAAATACTTACTTTCAATATTTTGGCATTAAGTTAGGAGATCAGGACAAATCCTGGTGCCCCCATAAAGTATGTCGTAGTTGTGTTGAAGAGTTGAGGAGTTGAAAAAATGGAAAAAGGAAGTCATTGCCCTTTGGTATCCCTACGATTTGGAGGGACCCTACAAATCATGGAGACAATTGTTATTTTTGTACAGTTAAGGTAGCTGGATATACTGCTAAAAACAAGAAATATATTCTATATCCTAACATTCCCTCTGCCATTCGGCCCATACCTCATGGTCCTGATATTCCCGTTCCGCTACCCCCTGAATCAGATATAATGCCATCTGGAACCAGAAGCACTGAAACTGAATCTTCAGTGGATCATACTTATGAACCAGGCAATACTGGTGATGATAGATGTTTTAATCAAAATGAGCTTAATGATTTAGTGAGGGACTTAAATTTGCCTAAATAATCAGCAGAACTATTAGGTTCTAGGTTAAAAGAAAAGAAAGTATTGGCTGAAGGTACACATTTTTCATGGTACTGGCATCGTCAGAAGGAACTTGTCCCTCTTTTTGCTGAAGAAGAAAATTTAGTGTATTTCCAAGACATCCTTGCCGTCTTAAAATTTTATAACATAAACTATAATTCCAAAGAGCGGAGGTTCTTCATAGATTCTTCTCAGAAAAGTCTTAAAGGTGTTTTGTTTCATAATGGAAACATTGCGGACTATTGCTGAGTGATAAAAAGGGACTGCTCTGAACAACATGCGAGGAGGTCAAGAAGGAGAAAATTTGAAGTGCAATATTGAGGTAAGGTTATGCAAGTGCTTATGATTATTAATTAATATTAATTAATGATTAATTAGTGAAAAATAGCAAATTGTAGCCTAGTTTTTCTCACAAAATTCTTGTTGAAAATAATTTTTATGACTTTTCACAAAGCCATAATTTCATTTCTAGTTATTCATGAATTGTCTGAAAACCTGACGTGATGGGGAAAATGGAGGTTATTTTCGAATTCAGCACAAAAAATCCGTTTAGAATCGCCTATCAGATTGAAAAAAAAACAGAAAATAAGTTCTGAAATGCAGAACGGTGTTATCTGTATATCGAAGGTTCATGTGCAGCTTATGAACTTGTAAGCAATGGTACGTATCTTGACAATAAATAATAAGGTAAAATTTACTTAACAGGTTCAGTAGACCCTTACTTAGGAAAGGTCTTATGAGATACATAAAATAATCTAATGTTATCTTGACAATTATAAGGTAAAATTGCTTACCAGGTTCAGTAGATCCTTACTTAGGAAAGGTCTTATGAGATACATAAAATAATCAGCAACAGGTGATACGTTCACAACATGAATGGCTTTCATTCGAACAGGCATTCCTCCCTGAAATAAATACAAACAAACGAGTTATTCAGCAAAGAACATGCAATAACAATATTAATTCATTAGATCACCAAATACCTGTAAATTATACGGATTTATTGTGGTAAATGTTATACTACTGACAGTGCAGTATTATGGCGCACATTTGATTCAGTGAAAGTAAAGATCGAGGATTTGAATGGCGTCTGAAGTATAGCTTGTTTTCTGTAATTGAGACAGGGAGATCAGCATTTTGACAAAATTGAGTTATGGACTGGATGGTGCTTTTTAGTTTGTCCCGTATGCGTGTAAGGCAAGAATGCACTAATTTCGACATTCATCTGCATTCTGGGGTCTGTTTTAAAACTCGTGGAAGTCAGAACTCGACTTACTTCATGGAATAAGAGAGTTTTTGCATTCCAAGATTAATTTCCCGGTAGGTGGCAACACTATCGCTCAACCAGCTGAGTAAAATGGTACGGTATTCAGAAATCCATGTAAGCAAGACTATGAAAGGCACAATATGGAGTCGATGTAACTTCCAGAAACTCAATACAGATGCATCATTCCCCAATTTAATAGTGTATTCAGCATTGCCATTGAAAGAAGAAAGCAAAAGGACTTGCAAAATTTAATGCAGTTTATTTCTGAGGAAAGTAGGATGTATTACCTAACTCTGTTTGCAGACAGTAATAAAATAATAATCTAGATGCACAGGAAGAACATGATAGTGAGAGAAAAAACAGAATCTGTAACATGAATCAGACAGTGTTAACATTTTAATATTGTTTGTGGTTTTGTGTATTTTGATATGCTTTATGGTAATTTGTGATTTTCTGTCTCATATATTTGAAAGTTAAAAAAAAAAAAAAAAATGTAACAATGTCAATCTTAATAATAAGCTTCCATTTTCTCGTATATTCCAATGTTTCATAAGGGAATTATGATATACTTATCTTTTTTCTTCACGTGGCTCATATTTATTCACTTTTCTTAATTCACACATTGTGGAAGTCAGAAAGCCACTAGCTTCAGCAGTGTTTATTTCAAATTGTAGTGTAAGATAATGTAACAATTTAGGTTTTGAAGTATTTAATAGATAAAGAATGTAATTTTACACAATATTAATAGGTAAATGTATAATATTTAGAGCTAGTAAGACAGATGATAAGTTTTCTCTCTCTCCTGTAAAATTTAGTTTATTGGAATTAAGGAGTTTTTGATTTCCCTGTCTCAATTGTAATGCCATGGCTGTTTGAAATAATTATACCACGAGGATTCCACTGTATATGACCTGGCTAAGGATTTATCAACGGGCTAACATAGAGCCTAATCTATAGAGCGGCTAGCTTAGCTTATACAGCGCTCCGCATGGTGCCAAAACGAAATACGGCAGCCATTTTGTGGGACTTCCAGTGAATCATTTTGTCTCCTTTCAATGTGTTACTTACGAACATAATAATGTGAGTAAATAGCATAAAAATATGCCTCTTTTTGTTCTGCATATAATTGCACAAACAAAAGAAAAAACAAAAAGAATGTATCATACTGTATTTAAGGTAAATTTTGTTGAGTTAGTGCATAGTTTTGTTGAATAGCAGCATTTTGTTGCATACGTAAACTTGTAACAAAAGTCAGCATAGCCTAGATATGATATTTTCTTGTAGGTTCCCTTTGAAAAATGCTTCGGGAATTACTGTAGAAACTCCACGTCACAATCTTCCTCAAATTCAGTTTCTCATATGGTTGCAATATTCATACATAATACCAGTAGTGGCTCGCTGTAAAAAAAAAAATAGGTGAAGTGCTGTTCACATACACAAATGCATAAACAGTTTTACCAATATAATGAGTAGGCCTACTATTCGTAAACTGCGTGCAATTTTAATAGTTCTAGAACACATGCAAACAGGAAATTAATTTATTTCAGGACTCACTCAAACCTGTCGATGATGTCTTCATAAAATGTCCGACTTTAACTCAGGGTGGACAGTGTATCTCTATGCAAAGGTATGGAGCTAATGATGAAAGTCTCTCCTGTGATGTAGCATTCCAAGTGAAATTTTCAAATTCTTCAAACAGAAAAGCTTCTTTCATCGAAAGAATTTTTTAAAGTTATTTTATATAACTTCTCTATTTTCTTAGCACTTTTTAAAACAAAGAACAAATGAAACTGTAGGTCGTCCAGAATTTAAAACATTTTTTTTCTCCTCATATATAAGTCTACAAAACGGCATTTTTAATAAATTACAAATCGTGTCTTTTGGGGTACCGGTACATATTTTGCACTCATTTATTAATATTTTCTATGTATTGGTACTTAAGTATTTGTATAATAGCAATATAGTGATTAAACCTATAATATATACTACGATGTAGGATTAATATACTGTATACACTTATGACTACTCTAAATACATTAAATAATAAGTTAATATATATGTACACAGTATTAAACTACATGTGTACATTTACATGCGCGTTAAACTTTCAAATATAATAGCTGGAACAAAACTGGCAAGCTCATGAGCTCACGAGAAGAAATAATACATGCTGCGGAAAACAACTTTCACACCGACGCGAAATATTCGCAGCGGTTGCGAATGTTTCGCTTCGCAGAGTTGCCACTGTCTCAGAGTACATTGCGGTATATGAGTGTGCCCACATCGACGCGAAAATATCGCCGGACGGCTGCGAATCTGCAGCGTTGAAATTTAGATTCGTCGCCTGAGCGGTTTTTTTTCGCTGCCGCCGCGAATTTTTTGATAGTGTTCTGTGAGAAATTGTAAGGAAATATCCAGTTTTATACTATTTATTCTAGAGGATTAAAGTAAGTAAGGGAAAAGGGCAATGTGAGATGCAATCCAATTGGAATTTAATGAAAGTGGTAAGTTATTCACATCTTTAACATATCTTAAGAGAAAAATTCTAGCATATATACGACCTGTCTATAAGGAATGATTTCATATTCGCATCTTTGTTGACTTTTATCAGTCTTTCAGAATATCAAAGCATTGCTTAGTACAGAAATATATTTATAGAGAACCTACCTATATGAACTTTGCGTCATTTAACATCTTACTAAGGTTTAATAGTTCAAAGTTAATAATTTTCTTGGTTTAAGAAAGGTTTCATTCTTAAAAGCAAACATATAAGCCTATATTTAACAGTAATTTTTTTGTCAAAAATATTCTCATTCATATTTTATTCCTATGAAATACTCTAGGAACTTTTGTATTAGCTAGTACAGAAGAGTTGTTTCAATAAACACAAATAGGCCTATTAATTGTTTTCATTAAACCTTACGGATTCGCGCTGTATCTCCTAACATTAGTACTCGCGTTTGGTGTCACTACAGCTCAATCAATAATAATCAATGTTTTGGACTTAAGCTAATATTTTTATTTTATTATGCGATATTTGTCTACATAATGTTAAAATAACTGACTTGCAATTAATTTTTAAATTTTAAATACAATATTATAGATTGTTGTTTAGTCAATTTTCCGAAGAAAAGTCTGAACCTCACAAATGATACCAAGAAGGCACCACTTATGAGACAACTAGGCCAGGAGATAATGGAGTAGGGTGGCCAGTTCATTTCCCCCTCCATTTCATACATCGCCGAAAAAATTAGCAAAAATCTATACCTAGCAGATACTGCTTCACACTTACACTTACACATAAACAGGATAACTTTATTAATTATACGCGAATATCACTACTTGTGGGACAAACCCCTCCCAGATTTTAGACTTGGCACCATCTCCTGTCTTCCTTCTCTTGAAGGACGCATTAGAAAAGTTAGAAAAGACGAGACGAAGTAGAGTCTCTTCTGTTTTCGAGATTTTGTTACGCACTTAACATAAGTGTATTGTATACTATTTTTGCACGATCATATATTTAGAACTCCAATTACTGTATGAATTTTATGATACTTTCTGCGTTGAGAGCGCATTTTAGTGAATGTAGCCATTATACATTCAAGGGAGTATTAGTTTGCTAAAAAGTTTAATAAAAGTCAGTATGGTTTTCTTTTTGTATCTAATGATGAAAAAAAAAAAAAACATGAAAAATATGTTATTGAGGGGGTTTAGACGTAGGCCTATTAGATTACATTACAATAGAAACGCGGACAATTAAAGTATAATAATTGTTTCCAACTGTGAATGTATTGATTTCACGGCACTAAAATGATTTATATCGCGTTAAGAGTTTGTTGAACGTAGAAAATTGCTAAATGACCGAGAATCTTTCAATGTCATCTCTCTCAGTAGGAATAAAAAATATATTACTAATAAAGGATCTTTTATTTCATTTCACTATTTTCAATTATTTATATGTCCTGGAATGGTAATTCATGTTATGAAGGATTCTCTGAATATTCGTTTCATAGGTAATTTATCTTTTCAGATATCTTTAACTTCTTGTTTCTGATGCACTTTTGTATTTTTCTACGTGGACTTCACTTTCTCACCTACACTTCTTTCTTTTTTCTATGTGTTCTCTCCTCCAGAGCTCTAAGTTCTTTGACAACGTTTGCAACCGCAAGCACAACATCTAAGACTAAATACTAGGTATCATCATTCGCCATTTTGATTCTTTTCTTTTAATAATTGAATTAAATGTATTCCAATATTTCAGTTACGTTTATTTTAATATTGTAACTATATTTATTTTAATATTGTGATTACATTTATTTTTAATTGCATTATTTATATTTAATTACATTTATTTTAATATTTATTATTATATTTCAAAACACATGCGAGTAATTAAAACAATTTAAGCGATGGAAGTATTTTGTAAGCGGATTTGAAATCAGAGCAAAGATTTCTTTATTAGCAGACAAGAGGTTGTCTTGAGTTCTTCGTAAAGTAAAAAATACTCTTTTCTTTAACTCGCCGTAACTTGAAAACCAGTAAAGATTTTGAATAACGGCAATTTTTAAAAGTAATTTCCATTCTTTCTCGACATTTCATTCGCTTTGACCCCTCATCTAACGTGAAAAATAAAAAAAGTTTACCGCTAACCACTTCTGAAGGTCTAAATGTCTATTTTGAACAGATCACTTCCAAATTAGTATCTTTTTTTCCCCCCGCGTTTTAAAAACAATTTTGATTTAAAAATTTGTTCCATGCTTTCCTCAGACATTGACCTGCCAATCATAAAAATAACAGTGCCATTGATTGACTATCATAGGAGCTATGACATGATATTCCTCCTCATACGCGAAATTTGGTCTCCGTCAGCGCTGCGAATATTTCGCGTCGGTGTGGGGTAACGTGCGAATTTCGTTGCCGTTGTATAAGCGAAATATTCGTCGCCGCCTCGGCTGCGAATATTTCGCGTTGGTGTGGGGAGACCTTTAACTTTGCGAATGTATGTGGGGTCGTGGGGTGTATTCTCGATAAAATAACATAGAGCCGCTAATTTACCGCTACAGGGGTGGCTGCTTGGATACAAGGAATAAGGATACTGTTCTCGAGTCAGGTAGTACATACTCTAAAATTTCACAGCCCTTAAACAATAGCCCCCGGTTTTGGAGACTAGCTTCGACCCTTCTCTACCGTTAGATCTGCAAACTGGTTTCTCCACCTACAAGAAGTCTGACAGTTCTCCGTAACTGACTCAGAAACGCACTTCACTCACACAATCTTTCTTTAATGCGTGACGTCACGTTACCATGGAAACCAAGTGATGTATGAGAATGGGAGCCTAAATGTCACCTCTACAGTCACGGCAGACTTGATGCCCCCTTTGCTTCTCTGTATACGGCCTTGACAATAGTAAACTTATTCTGAAGTTGGTTAATTTCACAATTCCACCACGAGGCGCTGTCTGCCAAGCTTGGTATTTTATTGTATTTATTAACATTCCATGGTATCCATACATTGCTTCACAGCTAGAATATGGAACAAGGCAAAAAAATTAATACTATTATAAAGTCTTAATTTATAGTCACAGTCTAGATGAAATATATACAGAAGAGATTTACAATATAGTCTACTAGTACAACACATAGTTTTAGTATCAATTTCATGAAGCGTTATTGAATGTCATGAATTCACCTACAGAATAGAAGGCGTGAGAAATTAGGTACTTCTTTAATTTGGCCCTAAATAATCTTATGTTTTGAGTTTCATTTTTTATATCGATAAGGAGGCTATTAAAAATGTTTACTGCCATATAACGCACTCCTTTTTGACAGCAAGATAGACTTGCCGATGTAGTATGAAAGTCATTTTTTGACGTGTATTTATGCTATGAACTGTTGAATTAGTTACAAAGCTTTCACGATTACATAAGAGGAAGATTATTAAAGAAAAGACATACTGACAAGCCATGGGCATTATTTGTAGTTTTTTGAAAATAATCCTACAAGATTCCCTAGATTTGGCACCTACTATTATTCTAATTACTCTTTTTTTGTAATAGGAATATACTGTTACTATCTGTGGAATTTCCTCAAAATATTATTCCAAAACTCATTACCGAGTGAAAGTATGCAAAGTATGTTGTTTTTAAGGTTTTGATATTTACTGTCTTTTGCATAGATCTAATAGCAAAACATTCTGAATTTAGTTTGGGGGTAATTTCTTTAACATGATTTTTTCCATTTTAACACATTATCGATTTTTAAGCCAAGAAATTTGGTTGTTGTTGTTTTTAATAGGGATCTATTTTTAATTATTGCTCTAGAAATTTGCGAGGTTGAATTTGGACAGGATTTAAATTGAATTATATTAGTTTTGTTACAATTTAATATTAATTTATTGACTGAGAACCAGTCACATATTTTGAAGAGAATTTCCTCTGTTGAAGATTGGAATGTGTTGGAGTTATTGGCTGTAATTACTATACTTGTGTCATCTGCAAATAATATAGGATGATCAACATCTTTTATTAGGGGGGCAAGATCATTTATGAACACTAGAAAAAGTAGGGGACCTAATATTGATCTTTGAGGAATTCCATTATTAATAGTTCCCCATGCCGAGGCAGATTTCATAGATGTATTTATTTCGACTTTCTGTTTCCTATCTATGAGATATGAGTAAAACCATTGGTGTACAACACCTTTAATTCCATAATAATCTAATTTATCTAGCAGCATTTTATGATTTATACAGTCAAAGGGTTTGGACAAATCACAGAAAATCCCTCCAACTTGTTATTTTTTACTAACTGCCTCCAAAATTTTGTCAGTTAATGTGATATAATATAATATTGTTTTATTAATTTAGTCTAATTGACATATCACAAATATAAAAAGTCAATGACACTTACCCATGTAAGTGATCATTGTGTATTATACAAATTATAAAATTAAGCAAACGTTTTCGCCCTTCGGGCATCATCAGGCTTTTTTTACCAATATCTTGTACATTTTGTCTCTTATTGTGGAATAAATGATTAATCACAACCCTTTTTTGTTGTTGTGATTAATCATTTGTTCCACAATAAGAGACAAAATGTACAGCTGTCAAAAGAAAAAGTGGCCGCTCTCCTGAAACGAAGTTCCCTTCGGGTATCTTCGCTACAATTCGGAGACAGGCGATGTTACATGTTGTTGGACCACGTTGCCTGATATCTACAGTTATAATTGAAGTATTCTGTGTGTTATTCGATAGCGTAATGGTAGCATTCAGGCCTCTTATTCATGAGGTCCTGCGTTCGACTACAACCTCGTGCTTTTTATGTTCTTTTTTGTTCTGTTTTTGAGAGAGACAAACTATACATAATGCCTCCTTTCTCTTTTACGATTATTTTAGTAATTAACATCAGGTTCATTAATATATTATGCCATAACTTTATCATTATGATATTGTGGCTGCAAATGGAAAGAAAAAAGATTTTATTCTCAATAAAAATATCTTTCGTGGCATAAACAAAACAAATTTACTGGCGTCGGCCTTAAAACATTCAAACAATTAAGCGTTCAAAAAACAAAACAAAAAGCCACAATTCAATATTTAGTCTATCTTCCTCTTATCTCGATCATCTTGCAGTCGAGTGGGCATGGAATTGACTAGTCTTTGCAAGTAGCGACTGTTCTTAGACACGATATTCCAGGCATTCTGAACAAATATACATAAGTGTTCTGTCCATGGGCAGGTCTTTCATTGCAAACCCAGCAATCTCCAATCTTTCCTATTTTCTGCCTTCCTCTTAGTCTCCGCATATGATCCACATATCCTAATGTCGTCTATTATTCTTTTCAACCAGAGACCCAACCAATTACTTTTTCTCTTTCTAATCAGTTTCAGCATCATTCTTTCTTCACTCACTTTTTCAAACACAATTTTATTTCTTATTCTGTCTGTCCACTTCACACGCACCGTTCTTCTCCACATCCACATTTCAAATGTTTCAATTCGTTTCTCTTTATTTCGTCGTAATATCTATGTTCCTTCCCTATACAATGCCACACCCCACACAAAGCACTTCACTAGTCTCTTCCTTAGTTCTTTTTCCAGAGGTCCGCAGAAGATCCTTCTTCTTCTATTAAAAGCTTCCTTTGTTCATGTTTGCAGTTTTTCTTGGGAAGGATAGGCCTAAATGCGGTAACATCCCGTTGCTTTCCGCACACCACTATCTCTTTCGCATCTTATTAAATTCCAGGGGGTCCAAGCGTGGAGATGAGGAAAGTGGATTTGACTAATTTGGCCCTCCGGACTTCACCGAAAGTCACGGCAAGGGTTAAATATTAATTCTATCAGGATGTTTGACCCGATCAGAGACCGGGAAATCTCAATTAGCCTTTGCCCCCCGCATTCTGGACTAGCTTCTACGAATCATCAGTAAATCTTAGAGTGTGATTGGACCAATTTTTCCGAAAATGTTTCCACACTTTTGCCCTCGTAGCTCAGCGGACGAACGTCGGAATTTAGATGTCAACGTCTCAGGTTCAATTCCTCGTTACTCCCTTTCATTTTATTGTGGTTCAAGATAGTATAATGTAATAATACAAAAATAAAAACTAATACCAGTATTATGCAACTGGGTTTTTCCAAACCTAATATTAAATTTATGTTATTTATATCGCTAAAGAACGATTACAATATAAATAACTAGAATATTATTTATACAGTATCACTAAAGAACGATAACAGAATATAAATGATAAATATCGGCTTGTTTAATTAATATAATATATTATATAATACGTATTCAATTATCTAAATAAAATAACCTATTTTACAAAGAAAGATGGTTATTTGTGTTATAATAATTACTTACATAAAATACAGATTATTTATATTGCGAAAGAACAATAACAATATAAATAACTTGAATATTATTTTATAATGCTAATGAAGGAAAACAGAATATAAATGATAACTTGAATATTATTTATATCGCTAAAGAACGATGACAATACATAAAACGTGAATATTATTCATATCGGAATTTCACAGATTTATTACAGATGTATTTAAGAAATTGTAGAAGAATAGTAATTAGTAACAGTGTCCTATTTATTCTTCTTGGAGCCAAATTTGTAACTTTTAAAAGTGTGGTTACTATGTTGAAGTGTATGTGTTGCAACGGATGCTTGATTTGTTATGTATGTGAGTCAGTTATGGGATGCTTGATGTCGTCGCAATGTCGTAATTATAGTTTGATTGTGTTTGTGTGACTATTGTTTATTAATTTATGATGTATGGTACGGAAAGCTGCATATTTGTGTTATAGAAGTGTTACGTACCTATATGTGTGTTGCTAATGTTTTTGTATGTTTCAAATTGATAACTGATAGTTGTTTTGCAATCGCAATGCCTAATTTACGGATTGTTTATGTTTTGTTTACATCGCGTAAGCTAATTTAATTTTCTTTTCCATTTCTCTTTATGCTTATCTTTTTTGTGTATAAAACTATAGCCCTAACATACATATGTAAAATAGGGCTAACCCCCATTGGAGATACAATAATAATAATTATTATTCGTATCATTATAAAACGATAACAGAATACAAATGATGACTTGAATTTTATTCATATCTCTAAAGAAGGATAACAAAATATAAATAACGTGATATCCATAAAGAAAGATAACTGAATATAAATGATAATTTGAGTATCATTTACATCGCTAAATAACGATTAAAAAATAAAATGAAAACTTGAAGAAGGCCCGAACCCACAGCCTTTGAATCATTAAACAAGTACTCTACCGCTGGTCTACGAGGCGCAGACATGGAACACTTTCATAGTTCCGGAACTGCTTGTACAAGCACATGCATCGTGTAACATCGCCGCGACCCGAAGTGGACTTTGAAAATATTCGCTGTTCACGAGTGCGGCCACTTTTTGTTTGACAACTGTACAAGATATTGTATGTAAAAAAGCCTGATGATGCCAAAGGGCGAAAACGTTTGCTTAATTTTATAATTTGTATAATACACAATGATCACTTACATGGGTAAGTGTCATTGACTTTTTATATTTGTGATATGTAAATTAGACTGAATTAATAAAACAATATTATGTTATATTATATCATATTATATTGACTATCTGAACATTTCATCATGCTTTCCAAGATTTGTCAGTTAAACTAAATGTTGCATTTTCCGTGCCTTTATTTTTCCCAAATCCAAATTGTTTTGGGACTAAAATGTTGTATCTTTCTAGATGATGATATAATCTTTTATACATTACTTTTTCAAATATTTTGGAGGAGACTGGTAGACGTGATATGGCCTGTAATTTTCTGGAGACTTTGTTTCTCCCTTTTTGAAGATAGGAATAACCACTGAATATTTTAATCTCTTGGGGAATATACCATTGAACATTGAGTAGTTGCATAAATAACTTAATGGCCCAGCTATAATATGTGAACTCGCTTTTAGTATGTTGCTTGTTATTTCTTCATACCCTGAGGAGTATTTTGACATTAGGTTTTTAATAATTGCATTTATTTCTTTTTTGTTAGTTGGAAATATTTGAATATTTGGGAATTTTGTCGGAAAATATTGTGTTAAAGAATCTAAACTGTTAGTAACATTATCTTGGGGGATGTTGAGGTTATCAATTATTGTAAGAAAATATTTGTTTATATTTGCAATTTCATTTGGGTCTGACGTTTTTGTATTGTTAGATATAAGGGTATAGTTTGTTACTTTACTTTTTGATCGTCCACTTTCGTTTTTAATTATGTTCCAAGTTGTTTTGATTTTATTATCAGAGTTTTGTATTGTTGTATTATAGTGTAATTCTTTAGCGTTTTGGATTGCTTTGTGTAATATTTTTGAATAATTTTTATAATATTGTTTTAAGTTTGCATCATTACTGTTTCTGCTCTCTTGGTTTTGCATGAGATTTTAATACTTACTTACTGGCTTTTAAGGAACCTGGAAGTTCATTGCCGCCCTCACATAAGCCCGCCATTGGTCCCTATCCTGAGCAAAATTAATCCATTCTCTATCATCATATCCCACCTCCCTCAAATCCATTTTAATATTATCTTCCCATCTACGTCTCGGCCTCCCTAAAGGTCTTTTTCCCTCCGGCCTCCCAACTAACACTCTATATGCATTTCTGGATTCGCCCATACGTGCTACATGCCCTGCCCATCTCAAACATCTGGATTTAATGTTCCTAATTACTGTATGTCACGTGAAGAATACAATGCGTGCAGTTCTGTGTTGTGTAACTTTCTCCATTCTCCTGTAACTTCATCCCTCTTAGCCCCAAATATTTTCCTAAGAATCTTATTCTCAAACACCCGTAGTCTCTGTTCCTCTCTCAAAGTGAGAGTCCAAGTTTCAAAACCATACAGAAAAACCGGTAATATAACTGTTTTATAAATTCTAACTTTCAGATTTTTCGACAGCAGACTGGATGATAAAAGTTTCTCAACCGAATAATAACAGGGATTTCCCATATTTATTCTGTGTTTAATTCCCCCCCCCGAGTATCATTTATATTTGTTACTGTTGCTCCCATATATTTGAACTTCTCCACCTCTTCAAAAGATAAATTTACATTTTTTATATTTCCATTTCGTACAATATTCTGGTCACGAGACATAATCATATAATTTGTCTTTTCGGGATTTACTTCCAAACCTATCTCTTTACTTGCTTCCAGTAAAATTCCCGTGTTTTCCCTAATCGTTTGTGGATTTTCTCCTAACATATTCACGTCATCCGCATAGACAAGCATAGATGTAACCCGTTCAATTCCATATCCTCTCTGATGAGATTTTAATACCTTGTGTAATCCATTTGTTGTTGCATATTGTTTCATTTTTATACTTTACAGGAAAACTAGATTCAAAAATATTTAGAAATGTTTTATGAAACGCGTTGAATTTACTGTTCATATCACTTTGACTATATACTGATTCCCATGTTTCATTTTTAAGATTTATTTCAAAATTATTTAATGATTCCCTGTTTATATTTCTGAATCTCTCTTTAGTTGGTTTTTTTGATGATGTGTTAATATTTATACTTAGGAGTTGAGCATCATGATCCGAAAGACCATTAATTATTGGTGTTGTTTGAGATATACCTATTTTTTCTTTTCCAATGAATATGTTGTCTATTGCAGTAGCTGAATTCCCTTGTATTCTCGTCGGAAAATGTACTGTGTAAATTAAATTGATAGATTCTAGCAATGAATTTAGTTGATCTTTCCTATTGCTTTCTGTTAGATAATCGACATTGATGTCTCCGCAAATAATGCATTCACGTTTCAATTTCTGTAAGTATTCTAGTGTCTTTTCCAATAAATGAATAACATTTTCGTAGTCTCCAGATGGTGCTCTATATAGACATATTATAATGAAATTTTATGTTTCATTTTCTAATTCAACAGCAGAAATTTCTAAATCCCTGTCTTTGCAAAAATGTGAAAGATCAATATTTTTGAAATTAAGGTCAGATCTGAGAAATACACTCACGCCTCCATCCTCAAGAATTTGTCTGCAGTAACTAGCACCTAATTTATATCCTTCCAGTGAGAGAGAGACAATATTTCCTGTTGTTTCATAAATATGGTGTTCGGTAATACATAGCATATTCGGATTTAAAGGATGCAAGGAGTTCATCAGTCTTATTTCTTATATTTCTTATGGAGTACACTGAATGTTGATTGTATTACGATTTGTGATTCTGTTTATTATTATTATTATTATTATTATTATTATTATTATTATTATTATTTTGACTTTTTTATTTATCTTAAAAAAGGACAAGCCGTATGACGGATTACAACAGGAATTTTATTGTCACACTTACCATGGTCACATTGAAGACTGTCAGCAATGAGACGAGTTAGCGAGTCCTTGCCTCGAGAATTCAAATGCAGTCCATGATTAGTGTATTCTTCTCTTACAATGGAGGATGTGTCTATAATATTAATGTGGGCCATGTCCCTCTCCAACTGAGCCAAGTCAATCCGCAGATTTACACTCTCAACCCTCCTATTCATCCACGGCTTGTCATGCGTCTGGAAAAGGTTCACATAACCCACATTCGTATGGCCACTCTTCCATGCAATGTTGTGTATGTCTCCATTAATTGAATAATTGAGGTTCCTCTCTAGGCTGTTTGTTGCACCCCCAGTATAATTACATGATGTTCTTTATCAAGATCCACAGAAGAAATACTCAATATGAATTAAAATAAAGGATTAAAGAGTAATAATAACACTTATAAATAATAAATAAGACAATAATAAGTATTATTATGTTTAGTTCTGTTAATTATGGTAAAAGCATGAGTTTAAAAGCAGGGAAGATAACACATAGGGGAGAGTCGGTAGTATCGGACATCGGGTAATATCGGACAGTGCATTTGTTTCATCTACCACCATATGGTAGTACCTGAATGACATGGTTACGTTTCTCTATGCGACGTCACAAAAACGTAACCATGTCAATCAGGTACTATCATCGTGTGATAGATGAAAGAAACTCACTGTCCGATATTACCCGCTGTCCGATACTACCCGATTCTCCCCTAATAACCTGTTCAGTTTAAGTAACATGATGACAGAGGCGTAATTTTGTAGTTCATTCACTGGGTAGCACCCCTAGGCTAAACTGCGATGTTTCAAAGTAATCACTGGGTAATTATTTACTATAACTTGTACTAAGTTTTATAATTTCACTTACTGCACCGATACATTCCACTTGATATTGCAGATTCAAGAATCATAGTTTCAAGATCTTGCGACTCAGGGGATTATAAGCCGCATTCTTCGAAGGAACAAGCTTTTCAGTTAAAGCTGCTGCAATGGTATCTAGAAGTGACCTAACAAATTTCACAGTAATGATATTAGCAAGTCGTTTTTGGCCGTCTTCATCACAAATTAGCATTCCATGAAAGGGCGTCTACATAGTAATGGCTCAATTTCCGAACACAAATTTTCTAATATAGGCCTATTCTTGTTTTGTATTCTCTTTCGATGATTAGACAGCTGATCTAGAATAAATTTTGCATGAATACTGCCTTCATCGGCCTCTTTCTTTACATTTTCCAGTTCTTTATGTAATGGATCTCTTTCAAGTAGTTGGAATTTTTCGGTTGTTTTTGTTATATCATCTTCCTTCTCTTGTAACACTAATTAAGTCGTGTAATTTTCACATGCGATCTGTTAATATTTCTTTTTAGCTCGTCAATGTTGACAGCATCTGTTTGCGTCGCTTTATGGTAATTTTCAACTGGCAAAAAGGAAATATCATTAACTGATGCTGAGCCACTCGGAACATCTTGTTCAAATAGTGAAAAACCATTTATTACTAAAAGATTTAAGTTTCTTGTGCGGAGGGAGATCAGCATTAGTAATTGTTCGTCGTGGTCTTTTCATATCTGTCACTTTATACCTAGGATAATGAGGGAATATTGTTGGCACAGCACTTGGATTTACTAAATTACCCATTATTAGAATAATCTTCTTCCCTGAAATGTAAACTACAAACGACTGAAGATGGGAGTTGCTTTAGGAACAAAGTCTTGGCATGAAATCACTTTAAGCCATTTTTCGCATCTTTCACTTACTTAGGCCTACTTATGGCTTTTAAGGAACCCGGAGGTTCATTGCCGCTCTCATATAAGTCCGCCATCGGTCCCTGTCCTGAGCAAGATTAATCCAGTTCCTACCATCATTTCCCATCTCCCTCAAATCCATTTTAATATTATCCTCCCATCTACGTCTCGGCTTCCCCAAAGATCTTATTCCCACAGGCCACCCAACTAACACTCTACATGAATTTCTGGATTCACTCATACATGCTACATGTCCTGCCCATCTCAAACGTCTGGATTTAATGTTCCTATTTATGTCAGGTGAAGAATACAGTGCGTGCAGTTCTGCGTTGTGTAAGTTCCTCCATTCTCCTGTAACTTCATTCCTCTTAGCCCCAAATATTTTCCTAAGAAGCTTATTCTCAAACACCCTTAATCTGTGTTCCTATCACAAAGTGAGAGTCCAAGTTTTACAACCATACAGAACAACCGGTAATATAACTATTTTATAGATTCTAACTTTCAGATTTTTTGACAGCAGACTAGATGACAAAAGTTTCTCAATCGAATAATAAGAGGCATTTCCCATATTTATTCTGCGCTTAATTTCCTGCCAAGTGTAATTTATATTTGTTACTGTTGCTCCAAGATATTTGAATTTTTCCACCTCTTCGAAGAATAAATCTCCAATTTTTATATTTCCATTTCGTACAATATTC